>NC_090936.1:419042252-419680086 GCF_040938575.1 Ambystoma mexicanum
TAGTGGAAGCCCTGCGATGGTCGGAATGCACAGACAATCTGGTGTGGGGAATGCCCCTGCTGGAGTAGGATTTTCAGTCCACAATAGTGGCGGACGCCTCACGGGTGGGTTGGGGGTGCACCTTGACCAGTCGCAAGTCCAGGGCCTGTGGTCTTGGGAGGAGGCAAGATTGCACATCAACGTACTGGAGTTGCGAGCGGTGCACTGGGCCCCAAAATCCTTTCTCCCTCGCATCCAAGGCGTGATGGTTCAAGTGTTAACAGACAATACCAACACAATGTTCTATTTAAGGAAGCAGGGGGTCACGCATTCTGAGCTCCTGTCCAGAGAGTCTCAGGAGGTGTGGCATTGGGCCATTGCTTGGGAGATTCACATTACGGCTTACCATCTGCCGGGGGTCCAGAATGTGCAGGCAGCCGCTCTCAGCAGACACAGGGGGCAGGTGCACGAGTGGACGCTGAAGAAGGAGCAGGTGACGAAGATCTTCAGGGGGTGGGGGGTTTCCCCCTCTCCATTTGTTTGCCACGCCAAAGAACAAGCGGTGACCATTGTTTGCCAGCAGAATGGCTCATCCAGGGTCAAAAGGAGACGCGTTCTCGTTCCAATGGACGGGCCTCTTCAGGTATGCGTTCCCTCCGCTCCCGCTGCTTGGACGAATATTCCAGTGGGTGCGCAGATACCAGTGCAGAATAATCTTAGTCGCTCCATTCTGGCCCAGACAGATGTGGTTCTCAGATCTCCTTGATCTACTGGAAGAGCCGCTTCGTCTGGGGTGGAACATGATCTAATATCGCAGGACAAAGGGAGAGTCTGGCATCAAGATCCTGCATCTCTGAGCCTGGTTGCCTGGCTCCTGACCACTCAAGTTTGGTCATTTAGGTATTTCACAAGAGTGCCGTCAGATCCTGGAGGCGGCAAGGGCACCTTCCACTAATGTCTCCTACAGTAGAAAATAGGCAGGATTCTGTGCCTGGTGTAAACAGAAGCCGGGAGTGCGGCCATTGGATGTTACTCCGGCCCATGTTCTCCCATGCCTGCTGCATCTGGTGCTGGGGGGCCTGGCGTCTTCAGTCAAGGTACGTTTAGCGGACATTTCCAGATTCACCAAACAGCGTCATGCTACTCCTCTGTTTAGTGACAGATTGGTTAAGCATTTTCTGAAAGGACTTTTTCTGACATTTCCCCCAGAAAAAGGTTTGCTCCGTCATGGAGTCTCAATGTGGTTCTCGCTGCTCTCATGAAACCTCCATTTGAGCCCATGTCAACGGCGTCCTGGAAGTTTCTCTCGTGGAAAGTCGCGTTTCTAGTTGCAATCACATCTGCCAGGAGGATTTCGGAACTTCAGGTGCTGGCCATTGATCCACCATACCTGCGATTCATGAGGGACAAGGTTCTCCTGTCTAGTAATCTGCGCTTCATACCAAAAGTGCCTTCGCAGTTTCACAAACACACTACAATTGCCTTGTCCTCGTTCTTCACTAAGGCGACCACGCCGGCGGAAAGAGCCCTGCATTCTCTGAATGTTAAGAGGGTGCTGAAGTTTTATCTGGCCCGTACTCAGCACTTCAGGCAGTTGAAATAGCTGTGTTTGGCGTTTGGTCTGTCCAGCAAAGGACGATCCATTTCCAAGCAAGGACTTTCCCATTGGATCTCGTCCACAATTTCATTTTGTCTCGAAAAGGCTGGCAAGCCCTTGAGGGGCAATCCTAAAGCCCATTCTAAAAGGTCCACGGCATCGTCAGCGGCGCTCTGGGCTGGAATCCCGCTCAATGACATTTGCCAGGCGGCTTCTTGGGCGGTGCTGCATACCTTCACCAGACACTATTGTCTGAGTCAGCAACATGTGGAAGATGTACAGGTGGGACGGGCGGCCCTTCAATGCCTGTTTCAATAAGGTAAGCCCAGCAGATTCCGGGGGTTGTGTTTTACTCTATCACTTGCCGGTTCTGTTATCATGCATGGTGTTGGATTTTATTCGATATGTTTGTGGTTATGGCCTAGGGGCATGGGATTGGTTTGCCTGTCATGCACCTCCAAGGGTTGTTCATACTGCTACGTAATCTATTCACAGCATGTGAATCCATGAAAGATCCAATGCTGGAGAAGGGAGTAGTTTCTTACCTGTAACTCCATTTCTCCAGCGTTGGTATCTTTCATGGATTCACAAGCGCCCGTCTGCCTCCCCCTGCAGGCAAACCGTGAATCGGGTTTCCTCTACTTTGGAGGTTAAAATCTGAAGGAAAGCCACAGGGCGGGGCTATTTATACTTAACGTCCTATTGGGTAGCCTAACGCACCCAAGAAGGACGTCGATAGGACACTAAGGTGTCAAAGTTTTCCATAGGAAAACGCTAGGTTAAAGTTACTGAGGTTTCCCAGCCTGACAAAGGGAAATATTCACAGCATGTGAATCCATGAAAGATACCAACGCTGGAGAAATGGAGTTACAGGTAAGAAACTATTCCCATCCTTCTTAGAGAGGTCGGGGTCACTCTCTTCGCCCTGCTTCACTAGAGAATTCTCTGTGTCTATGCCTTCCCCAACTAGTTCTCCTTTCTGTATAGGACCATTCTCCTTAGGGCCTGCATGGAGGTACTCTAGGACAATCCCTAGGAAAGGGGGTCTATCTCCCCCTTCCTGTCTGAATCCCAGCTCAGAGTAATGTTGGACACCATAATAGAAACCATGGGACATAAGAGTATCTTGTTCCCAGATCTTACTTCTGTATACGAGATACCCTCTTCACCCAAAGGAAAGTCTCCCAAAGAAATGTGGGGTTTGATGGGATCTTTGATGTCCTGGGTGTTAGTCTTAGCAGTGCACGGTGGTGGCATGAGTTATGGTTGCTTAGCGTACCATAACTGGTGAATTTCAAAGGTTTTTCGGTTTTACTTGTAACCATAACATCCCTTTAACAGAGATATTTCACTGAATTTCATAGGTTTTTGTTAGTGCAACTTAACTATAACGTCTTAACAAGGTTTTTTCAGTGATTTCATAGGTTTTTATTAGTGCAGCCTTAATCTACTCCTTCTATTATACTCACCCTCAATGTGGCAGCTATGGAGTCCGCGGACAGCGAGGTAGTCCACAGACATCGGACAGCATTCACAAAGCCCATAATCACAGGGGAGACCCCAAAAAGTTGTACCCATCAACCAACAAACACATGTGCATGAAATCATTAATAATGTTTACGATGCACAAATATACCTTTTTGTACAAACACTTAAACGAATACGAATAATTTTTTCATTTAGCACACATTACAATGGAATGCATCAATCAAAACCATAACTGCACACTTCATATAATTGCCTGAATAGAACTCTGCATACAGATTGGCAAACACAAGGTGCTTATTGGAGAACAAATTCTCACTAAATAGTAAGTGCATTGTATTTATCAATTATTAGCTTTCATTATCACAAGCCGGTGAGATAGCTCACCGGGTTGAGCGCTTGCTGCTGTGATCTGTGCGTGATCTACAGGTCGCAGGTTCGAACCCCGGCAAGGCCAACTCGGTCTTTCATCCTTCCGAGGTCGATAAATGAGTACCAAAATTCGGTTGGGTGATATTGTATATAAATATGTCCTCTGTAAAAGTGCTTTGGATTAAGGCACTATATAAATAACACATCATTATTATATAAACGTGTTATAAGACAGAAGCACTTTTTTCTCTCACAGGAAAGGCAAACACACAAGTGGTTAGAGGAGAATTTACCAGAAGAATAAATGAGTGACAATAACATCTCTAATGGTGCACAATACATAGTTTAATATAAACAAATAATGTAATTTGTACACACCTTACTAAAATAATTTCTGTTTTTCTTGCAGTACATAGTTTTCATGAAGAAACCACGCCCCAGTTCAATTGTACACAATCCCAAGAATCACAAACAGAAGCTCTATCCCCAACTGTAAATAAAAAATCATGAACTTGTCTACAAAATTAGAGGATCTAAGTAATGATTTTAAAGAACTTTTACAATATGTGAAAAATCTTGTCATTAAACATGTTCACTTTCACTGTCCTTCTTGCACCTATCCCCCATTTCCCAGCAATCACTCCCTTCAAATTCTAAACATTTTAATCAAAGACCCTTTGATGACACCTCACTCCCCTCAGCCCCTCATCATTATTGTTCAGACATTCCCAATTCTCCTATTTGTTTCCCATTCTGCAACCCCATCCCTTTCATGAATAAATGTATTTTTTAAAACTATAAACGCTAACCCTTGGTGATTGCACTATTGAAATTAGCAGTTACTGGTTGTCTGGCAGAGCTTAATCCCATAAGGTGTGGCTGCCACACTGTTGAATAGAACTGCTGTTTGAGGAGGGGTATTCTCTAACGTGCCAACCAGTGATAGTACTGTTAATTCAATTTTTGATTGGTAATGTTGACGTGGTAAGTCAAGGTTCAAATAGTAATCTGACAATCTTCTTGTACCAGCAAAATCAAGTGTTTCATTCAAAAAAGTAATCTTATCATCCTTAAGTTTTAACTGTAATGATTGCTAAACTGTTTTTAGAAATCTCTCTAAATGTGTTGAATACCATTGTGTGATATTGTATTTTTTTTTTTTAAAAGCCCCATTATGAGCCTGCGGACAGTACGACTGTCTGGGGTGTCTGCACTCAAAATGGAGGTGTCCCCGGACAGTCACAATGTCGCACCTGTTCTACGGACACCCAGGGCTTCATGTGACCGCACCTGTGTGGTGTGATGGGGGTGTCTGCGAACAGTGTCTGTGACCGCTGATAGTTTAAAACAGCATTTTCCACCAATCTGGGGTGTTTCAAGCTGAAACGTTACCCTTGCACAGCTCCCAGACCCATTCTTGATGGATCTGGCAATTTAAAAAAAAATGTAAAGGACTATTTTCGACTTGGTTGTCCGCGAACAACATGACTGTCCCTGGACGGTTCCTCAGAAGGGACCCACCCATTACTTTTCTTCATTCCCATTCTGGCTATTCAGGAGAGAGCATCTTGCAGCAACTGCTTCGGAGATAACTTGCAATATTGCATCAGTGGCATCTGCTATGGCCATCTTTGCTTCGCAACCACCCCACCACCACCATCACCATTGGAGGGTCTGAACAAGGAAACCGACGCAGAGATACAGATGAGAATCAAGAGGATGAGGTGGAGGAAGTCCCTATCTCCAGTACGCAGTCAGTCCTGGGTGTGGCCATTTTTTACGACTATTGGAAATGTCCTGAAGGCTCGTGCAAGCAAGGTTTGATGCACTGATCAAACCACCAACTGCTCTGAGGAAGGTGATATCTTTCTCAGGTAATAGTAGGTTGACATCCTCTATCCCATCATCTTCAACTGCTCCTGTTACCACAAAGGAGATACTCTTTTGGGGCAAAGGATTCCAGCGGCGGCTTCACAGGCCATACAGAATGCTGTTGACCCTTACCTTTCGAGGATCACAGTGCTATGTTTCTACTGTGAAGCAGCGATCTGTAGTGGGGAGTAGTGTCAGAGTGCTTGCGTGGCAGCAGTCATGGAACACGAGAAACACTGCCCCCACCTTAGCTTTAAGACACGCCCGACATCTTCATCTGTCCACCTGCTTCTTTTGTCTCTGTGGTTGATACCCTTACCCTGCCTCTCCTGCAAAAAAGCAAAAGAAATACACAACCAAAAAACACACAAAAAAGGGCATTTTGGAGCCACGTTTCATAGTTAAAAAATAGAAGTGAGAGAAAAAAGTCACAGGTATCTTTGCAGCCTGCATAGTCTGCAGACAGAGTGGTATTCCGCGGACAAAAAAACAATTCCAGTTGTGGGATGGAAGAATTGAAATCATTTTAATTGTTTTGCCTTCACAAATGGTGGCTCTTAAAATAACCTTTTTTGGTGCTTTTGGCTTTTATATTTATTTTAAAATGTAGGTTTTGTGAACTGAACTAAACAGTTTACTGAATTTATTTCTCCTCACTTTCAGAAAAACTGCTTCAAAGCACTTTGAATGTTTTCCAGGAAAATCTGATTAACCACATCAATTAGATGGACTCCATCTCTCTGAAAAATGTTGGCAATATCTTTTTTTAATTATTTTTCTTTTGTTTGCAAGTTAAGTGCTTATACAGCAAGTAAATTCCGTTTCAAAGCACCCACAGCGCAACAGGATAGAACATGCAATTCCAAATCCAATTAACGAATACAAAAAAAACAGTGGGGGAGGAGGGCAGCCAAACCTACTATGCCTTGTGAGTATTCAGAACATGCAGGCGTAGCAGGAGGGGGGCAGTGTGGTAGGTGCTGAGGTCTCAGTGCTCAGGGGTGAGCCACAGATGAAGTTCAAGGTAAGTGCTATGCAGTGAGGGGCCGCGGTTGGTGGAAAAGTGCGAGACTCCAGTGCGGAGGGTGTGCCAATGCAAGTGCTGAAGGTCGACAGAAGCTGGGGAGATTAGGTGTGAGTGGTCAGGGGCCGGAGAATGCATAAAGGGAGCAAGACACCAATCTCAGCAACTGTGAGAGTAGCAGAGGAGGAAAGAAGGGAAGGAGGAGGAAAAGAGGACAGTCTTGATGAGCTTTCAGAATTTAAGAGTGTCCTGCTCAAGATGCAGAGGGAGAGGGAGGCTGTTCCATAGTTGGGATCCAGCTGAAGAAAGAGAACAACCTCCTGCTCTCTGTTTAGCGAAACACTTCACACCCAAGGAGTTGGTGCCAGAGGAACGAAGAGGTCTTGAAGGACAGTCTTGTGTGAGAGAGAGTTGTAGATCGAGTGGTCCCTGGCCCCAGACATCCTTGTGGATGATGCAGAGGGATTTAAATTTATTCCACGCAGCAACCAGGAGCCAGTGGAGACTTTTTAGGGCAGGAGAGATGCAGTCTCTGGGCTTAAGGCCAAGGATAAGCCTTGTTGCTCTATTCTGGATTTGCTGAAGGGGTCGCAGAGTGGAAGAAGGTAGATTGAGGAGGAGGCTATTGCAGTAGTCAAACCTAGAGAGAACCAGAGCTTGGGGAAACATTCAGCTTCTAGTAGAAAGTGAGAGAAGGCAGAATTCCTTTAAGGAGGAAGAGTTGAAATTGGGACTTCTTGGCAATGTCCTAAGTGTGAGGGAGGAAGGAGACAGAGGAGTCAAAAATGACTCCAAGGTTCCTGGCTTCAGAAGAAGGAACAGGGAGAGCGCCCAAGGAGAGGAGTTCAGAGAGATGGGAAGAAGGAGGGGGAACAGGTGTCCCAATCGGAGGGATCTCAGTTTTGCTGGCATTGCGGCAGAGATCATTAGAAGTGCAACTGGTCTGGATGACAGGCAGTCGGGGATGAAGGAAGGTGCGAGTGAGTCAGCAGGAAGTCTGAAAAAGAGTTGTCGTCTGCATACACTGGAAGGTGGGAGAGAAGGAGGAGATGAGGAGTGCAAGCAACGCCATGTAGATAAGAGCCAGGGGGAGAGGATAGATCCATGGGGACACCACAGGTAGAGACAGAGGTAGGAGAGGAGAAGGTACCCAAGATGACTTGGGAAGAGCTGTCAGTTACGAACGAGGAAAGCCATTCCAGTGCCCCATCCGAGATACCAAGGGTATTGTGGAGCCTTTGTATGAGGATGGGAATGGTTGACAGTGTCAAAGGCAGAGGAGAGATTAAGTAGGATGAGGACAACTGGTGAGTTGGAGTCGAGGGATGCGAGCAGTTCTTCACAGGTGTTCAGAAGAGCAGTTTCTGTGCCTCTGGATGCTCAGAATATGGATTGATGATCGTGGAGACCGACAAAATCAGTGTGAAAGTTGAGTTGGGGCAAGGCCAGCTTATCCAGCAGCTTCCCCAGGAAGGGAGCGATTGAAATGGGGTGGTAGTTGGATGGACAGGTATGGTCTGCTGAAGGCTTTTTCAGAAGTGGGTGCACAAGGAAGTGCTTGAGGGGAAGAACCAGAGGCAAAAGAAGTCAGCAAGTATGGGGGCAAGAGAGCCGATGTTCTTGTTGATGGTTCAGGATGATCAGGGGGGAACCTGTTTGGAAGATGCCTTCATAGTGCATACAACTCTGGTTACTTCATCAGGCGTGACAGGGGCAAAGGAGGGGAAGGTTGAAGAAGGAGGGAGAGTGGCCAACGGAGGCAATGGGGGGGTGAGGTGGGGATTGGTTGGTGAGTATCAAGGGTGTTCAGGATGTCCTGAGATTTGGTGGCAAAGTGTGGGGCCAGTGGATTGCAGAGGGCCTGGGAAGGAAGAGGGGAGGAGGTAACTGCGGAAGGGTTGGCTAGCTCCCTGCAGATTTTGAAAAGTTCAACCTTGTTATTGGATGCACCAGATACCCGTGCCTGAATGTGGGCCCTTTTCTTGGCCTGGATGGTGAATTTGTATTGCTTTTGGAGAAGATGGCAGGCCAGTTTGTCAGAGGGTGAACCTGAAGTTTGCCAATTCCGTTCCTCTGCACTTTTGTTTCAGAGCTGCAAGTTCGGAGTCATACCAGGTGATACGCTTGGAGGCGGGTTTCAAGCGGATCCTCATGACTGGGGCAAGGATGTCAAGAGTATTGGTGATGGCTGAATAGAGGTTGCTGAGACCAGAGTCAGAGGTAAAGTCTGAGGTGGGGGAAGGACCATGAAAGTAGAAGCAAAGGCAGCAGCTGACACTCGTTTCATCGGGCAGATGCTAGAGCACGAGCGAGGTTGGCAGGGCTTTGGAGGGTGCAGTGGGAGGGCCAAAGGGACCCTGGTGGAAGGAGAGGAGCGAATGGTCAGACTAAGGGATAGGGGTGACGATAGGGGGAAGCGAGAGAGAGGGCTGAGTGGATGATGGCGTCCAATGTGTGTCCAGCCAAGTGGGTTGGACCGGAGGGGAGAATGTTGGATGTTGAAGTCACCCAAGAGGAGGTTGGAGGTGGTTGAAAGTAATGAGGAGCAGAAATCAGCCCATGCAGAGAGTTCATGGTGGTAGCGGCAGGTGCCCGGTAAATGGTATCAATTGTCAGAGTGGAGGAGGGAGAGATGACCAACTTGCAAACCAGGCTCTCAAAGGAGGAATAGAGCTGAGTGGGTACAATGGAAGAAGGAACCCATTCAGGATAGATTAAGGCAACCCCACCACCAGCACAGTGAGGTAGAGGCTTAGAAATAATTTTGAAGCCATCAAGGAGGAGGGAGTCAAAAGCAGTGACTGAGCTAGCATTGAACCATGTCTCGGTGAGAGCGAGAATGTTGAGGTCAGTGTCTTCAAGAAGGAGGCAGATGTCAGCAGAGTGTTTGTTGGCTGAGCAGGCTTTAAGAGTCGCCAGGTGGAGGAGGTCTCTGCCTTTGGAGGTTTTTTGAGGAGGAGTACAGGAGCATGGTACTCCGGTCAGAGATGGAGAGGCAGTGGGAGTGTTGGAAGGAGAGGCAGCGGAAGGAAGGAAGGAAGGAAGGAAGGAAGGAAGGAAGGAAAAAAGGAAGGAAGGAAGGAAGGAAGGAAGGAAGGAAGGAAGGAAGGAAGGAAGGAAGTTAATGAGGGAAGGCAGGATCTAGTCAAAGAGAAGGAGGTTGGGTTGAGGACCCTGTACCAAGATAGTGCCTGTGCGGTAGACATTAATGATGCAGCATGAGGATGAGAAGCCAGCTACAAGGACCTCACCACCGTTAATGGGAGAGAAAGTGAAAGGGGAGAGATGCAGAGAGGACAGAGAAAAAGATATCCATAAAGACTTCTCTGGAGGTTGCACTGACATAGGTGGGAAGGCCAGGGGTTGCACGCAGAGTGTTCTTTTTGAGTTTTTTCATGCAAGGCATGGAGAGAGAGGTGGGTTAGGAGATAGAGTAGCAATTAGAGAAGATAGGAGAGGTAGTGAGTGCCATTAGGGTAGCTGAGGCATGTGGAAAGGAGTCTATGCACTGCACAGTTCTGGCCTAATCTCACAGATAGCCTAGTAGTAACAAAGGGAGAACAAAAAGCAATGCAGTTTGGGCACAGGATAGAAAAAGGCACAAATGCAGAGAAATTAGGGTGCAAGATGTCAAAAATACACACAGCTAAATTTGGGTTTTCCAGAAAATGGCACAAATGCAGAGAAATTAGGGTGCACAATGTCAAAAATGCACACAGCTAAATTCGGGTTTCCAGAAAATTGCACAAATGTAGAGAAATTAGAGTGTAGGAGGCTTTGTGAAATGTACAACAAAAGCAGAGAGAGAGAGAGTAGAGAAGGAGAGGAGGATAAGCAAAGTGTACCATGCACAGATGTAGGTTAGGGTTCTAGTGGAGTAGGCACAATGAAAAGTTCAGCCATCACTCACTCATATCAAATGTCATGTTCTCATTAAAAGATGTCATGCCAATATCTCGCAGAAAAGTAGACACTGCTTTATTGCCGTTACACCTCTCTCTTTCCATTTGCGGACCAATTAAACTCAAATGCATCCACATCTGTCTCTGAGCAATGCGAGAATATTGTTTTGGTTGAATTTGTGAACATTTACTTTAACTTTCCCAATGTCTCCTTCATTGCAAACTGGAATGAGATTCCTGTCACATAACCCAAACTGTTTCCTCCGCAATGAAGAATAACAATGTCTGGATGTTTTAATTGTACCATATTTGCACAAAATGTGAGCAAGCCAACCCACTTCATCCCTCGCACTCCATACCATGACACTTCCAATTCATGGAATCAAAGATTTTCCACCAATTCACACTGCTCTGCATCAACCAATGGACCTAACAGTCACCCAAAGTCCACACACTCTGCCTTGTCAAACACATAGCCTTAGCCATCGTCCGTGCTCTCACAACTCCTACTAACAAAACTCCTGCTACCCTCTCTTCCTGCACACCACACCCAGAAACCTGATTGGCTGAGTCCCCCGATGTCCGCAGATACCCACGACTGTCCGTGGTCTCTGCAGTCCCCTTTCCATGCCAGGCATCCTTCAAAGACCTGGATGTGGCATGTGCCGTCCAAGGACTACTGCAGTGTCCGCGGACGTCACAGCCAATCAAAGGGGTGGGGAGTGTAAACTCCATTTCAGTTATTTGTTCTTTAGTAGTGGCACTGAAAAAAACTTGTATTTTATTTATTTTATATTTTTTGGGGGGGTTTGTTAACAAACACCTTTTTTTCCTTTTTTGCATTTATTTACAGTAGTGCTGTACACTACATCTTCCCTTACAATTGTCTTACAGGAACTTTTTCAATGCATTACAAATATTATAAAGGAAAAATGCATTTCTGACATCTGTGAAATGAACTCCATCTTCACAAAAAACCTCACACCATCAGACCTTATATTGTCATTCTGAAAAGATGACATTCCTGTGGCATATAAAAAGCAGATACTGCTTTATTGACAAGCTGCCTTGATTCTTCCATTTGTAGACTGAAAAGGATTATTGGACATCTCTATGCTTGCCTCTGATTTATTTCAGAAAACATAATCTTGGCAGCAGGAAACTGCTGCATTATGCTTTCAAATAAATCCTTCAGGGCGACCTGCAAATACACTGGAATCACATACCCCAAACTGTCCCCTCCACAATGCACATTTACAATGTCTGGACAAGCCACAAACTACATGCCACAAAAACTCCACTTCTGCCAATCCATTACTTCCAACAATGCCATGATTTTCAGCATACACCCTCAATGACTGAATTGAAGAATCTCCCAAAATCCACACACTCTGCCTTATTAAACACATGGCCAATTTCAGTGCTGTCACAACTCCTACAAACAAAACTCCTGCTACCCCCTCTTCCTGTACACCACAACCAGCAAACCTAATTGGCTGATCCCCACAGTCCCATTTCCATGCGAGTCATCCTCAAAAGACCTGGATGTGGCACGTGCAGTCCACGGGCTACTTAGCACTCGGAGGCCCTTATAACCTTCCCACTTCCATGTTCTCAATACTCCCTCATTGGCTGCTTTCAAAGAGTGACACATCCATCCACCAATCACATCCAAAAACTCTACACCTTACCCTGCCAGCTGAGTTCAACACTTCAGATGTACACTTGAACTCTGAGAGTACATATCTCCTGTTAATCAAAGGCATCTGCGTCAAATAACGACTCTAAAACTGTCCAAGATTTCGATTTCCAAATTCACCACATAGTACACATATGCTTATATTTAAAAATGTTGTCTTCAACTCTTTAACAAATATATATATATTCAACCTTCTACTTCCACGAATGTGAGTTCTACGGAATTATCATCCTCGGATGTCGACACAACAGAAAGTGACAGTGAACAACCCTCCAGAAAATTAAATTTTTTAGAAGAAATGAGGATTCTGGGCATGGAAGGCAGATTAAGCAATGGCAAAAAAACAAGAGGCAGAGGACGAGGCAAAGCATCGGGCCAAAGAGGAAGAAAAAAGCAAGGAAGGGAAGGCGCTGCATCAACAGCAAATGTGGACAAAACACAGCGCTTAACACGCTCTGGAACAAATAAATGAATTAAACCACCTGTGTATTACCAGACATGTCCATTATTAACCTCTCTACACACGTGCTTACCCCAGTAGAACAGGTTTTACAACTGGGTTTGAACTTCTGTCCGACATCTGTTTATAACTACGCTGAAACCCGCATTGATTTTGACAAATATATGTGCAAAATCAGACTAAAATAATTCTTTGCCATGTATCTGCCTAAATCCAAGTCCAAAGTCTGTCACCCAGGACATACTGATGTCTCGATCCAGGACACCCTCACCTTACATAATCTTGAAGACTTGAAATTGGAAAATGTAGACTGTGCCTATACTATGGATCGAGAATTTGAATCAGTGAATGCTGACACCAGCTGGCCAGGGAAAACAGAATTAAAGGTTAAATCCTGATTTAACCCTATGTTTAATCCGGGAGGCCATGTAGAGGCTTTTCAAGATCTGGTTATTAATGATCTTAAAAAGATTCGGAAAAGGTGGGCTCCATTGAGAACCAATTTAACCCTGTTACAACAACGCACAGGGAAACACCTAGGTGCAATGACGGATTATATTATCAAACGGTCAGATAAGGGTACTAATATAGTCATTATGAATCGACATGACTACATCAAAGAGGCCCACAGACAATTAATGGACTAAACTGATATGCCAAACTACAGGACGATCCTTCACCGGCCATGAGTGTTTTATTATGTGAACTTTTACAAACTTGGAAGGAGAGAGATTTGTTAGGTGAAGACATCTGTACATTTTTACAACCCAAATTCCCTATCATTCCAACGATTTACTTTCTGCCCAAAGTCCATAAGAGCTTGACTAAACCCCCAAGCAGACCAATAGTTACACTGTGTGGGGCATTGTTGGAAAATGTCTCACGGTTTGTTGATGGGACATGGGAATCGTCTTACTTACTAACGACATTGGATGTGGTCTCCCTTTATACATCAATTAGACACTCTGATGGCCTTAAAGCATGTGAGCACTTTTTGTATATCAGGTCCATGAACTACCTCCAACATGGTCTCATGATACTAGAGATGATTAAACTCTGCTTAACTAACAACTGTTTTCTTTTCAACAAAGAGTTCTTCATTCAGCTCCAAGGCACTGCTATGGGCACTACGTTCGCTCCCTTGTCTGCGAATTTGACAATGGGCTGGCGGGAGAAGTTTGTTGTCTGGTATCCCAGAAATAGCAAACATACAGATAAAATAGCTCTGTGGCTATGCTACATTGACGATTTGTTTGTAATTTGGGATGGCACAGACCAGGAATGGCTTAATTTCGTTAATGTACTTAATATTAATGAGCTAAATGTACAATTTACTGAGAGTCACAGCAAGACGGATATTATATTTTTGGATATTGCAGTCACTGTGGACCAAGGCGAACTTACTACCAGTTTATATAGGAAGCCTACTAGGACAGATATTCCACTACATGCAAAGAGCAGCCATCCCACAGCCCTAAAGTGGAGCATCCCCTACGGGGAATTTATTCGCTTTCGTAGAAACTGTTAAAACATTAATACCTTTGACAGCGGATGTACCTTGATGGCTCAGAGGTTTAAAAATCGAGGTTATCCCATAAAAGTACTTGTGAGAGCTTTTCTAAAAGCAAGAGATATGGATCGTTCTTTATTATTGGTTTCCAATACTGTACAAGCCAAAATTGTTGACAGTGCAGATACACGTCTTATCTTGACCTACGGTAATGGTGCCCAGAATATTCGCCAGGCAATACAGAAACATTGGCACGTTCTGAAGTTAGATGAACATCTTGGCGATATTTTGGCGGCTAAAGTGAACATTACATTCCGTAGGTCATCTTCATTTAAAGATACCCTTGTTCCCAGTTTCATGAGTCCTCTCTGTGATGAATTGAGGGCCAGTTGGATGAATATCAAAAGACTCGGCTTCCAAAAAGGTTCTAAATGTAAAGCATGCGCCTATGCCATGAATACTATCTGCTATTTACATCCCATTTTAGGAGAGAACATCTTTATCTAGGATTACCTGTGAAACTGAATATGTGGTATACGTGTTAAACTGCCCATGCAACAAGTGGTATGTCGGAAGTACCAAAGGAAAACTGAAATTGAGGGTGCTACAGCATATCAGAGCAATCAAAAATGCTGATCCGACTTATCCAATGGCCCTTCATTTTAAGAATGAACATGGTGGAAAACTGGAGGGATTCACCTTTTTTGGAATACATACAGTCACCAAACCACCAAGAGGTGGTAACCGTGAGCTTACATTGAGACAATTGGAAACCAAATGTATTTTGGACCTCGAGACAAAAAAACCCAGGGGTCATAACCTCGACGAGGAGCTATATACTTTCTTGGGTACATGAGGTCCTTTGCAGATCCTTCCTTGGAATTGCTTGTATTAGATTTCACATGCATTTTGTTGACGTTATTTATCCCAGGAACTTACTGGTCAATATATATGTATTTTTTTATAAATCATGTTGAAGCGTAGCTGTGAACTCTATGCATGTGCACTTTAGACTATTATCTTTGTTAGATGCTTTATCGGGTGTTGACATATATGAAATTAAGGTTTAAGTTGCTTCTTTTTCAGATTGAGTGTTTTTTAGAATATTTTTTGAATTTTGTAAGTTTGTTCAGGTTTTGGTACTTATTTTAAGTGACCCTTTCAACACAGAGATTTTTGGACTTGTTTTATTCTGCTTAATTGACAATACCTGCGATAATCCACATGAACTTCGGCATATAGGGATTTTTAACTGTATTTGTAATATTTTTCAAGAGGCATTAACATGGGTAAGCATTCAACAAACATGACTAATAGGCATTTTTATGAATATAGATATTCCATGCACTAAGCACTTTAGAGCAGAGCAATATTTGCACGCACTATGCACTTTATAAAAAGAAGGTACATCCTTTTTTTTTTTTTTTACAAAAAGCAGCCCATGCATGCACTCAAGGCTCTGAGAAAAATAAATAAAAATGGCATATTCTCTGACTTAATACAATGTAGGCACTAGTGGCCACACATATATAATGAAATGAGGAGCTTTACATTTGTGTTTGAGTTGCATGCATGGACGGAGAGCACTATGCACTTTATTCTTGCTGCTATTTATTTATATTTATTATATAATATTATATATATTATATTATATTATATTATATAAATATATATATTATATATATATATTTATTATATTTATATTTATTCTTGCTATGCAAATCATTGCTGCTATAATGTATTTTGCACATGTTTACATATTCTTATTTTTGCGAATTTGCACAGCCCAAAAAATACGTAATATCATTACCATGCCATTGTTTGATACTTTCCCTTACTAAGATGCTTTTTTGAGCAGACAATGCCATCTCTTGTTGTATACCATATAGAGACATACATCCTATTACAAAGACATAATACACGTAGGACAGCATCATGTTGCTCCAGCTGGCTACAAGCACTAAAGGTCATTAACATTTCACCAAGGCTGCTTTTTCGTTTCTATTTAGCAGTCAATTGCAGCACACAAGCCTTTGCATTTTACGTAATGTCATCTAATGTAAGACATGCATATACTTAGCATGAAAAAGGCGAGTGTTTTTTCTGCAAGATGTTTTATTTCTAATAGTGACAGCATCGCCTCTATTATATTGGTTTTGCAACAATGGATTTTGGTCAGAACATCTCGGAACTGTCTTTCATGTCTTGCGTAAAAATGCCAATTATGTGCACCAACTCATGTGGATTATATACCATTGAAGTGTTATAAGATGGCTTCTTGGTAAAACATGAAAAAAGCGGCAATTAGCTGGTAGACACTCTCTACTTAGTATCAGAGAGTTGCTATGGTTTAAATTGCAGTCTATCATCTGTGTTGTTTGTAACCTATGTGATCAAACGGTTTGTATACCGCGAAACGCGTCGTTTTTTAGCCAGGATGTTTCCTTTTCCTGACGCATTTATATAAATAAAGAAATACTGTGTTGCAAGAAATCACAGTGGTGTTTTCTTTCCTCTTAATTGCTGCAGGGATATTCGCCCCCTACAGCTGCTCACTGGAGTGCATTCCACAAGCTGCCTTTCTTTTGAAAAGCTTTGTTTTGAAAAAATAAATAAAAAATAAATAAATTATATATATCATTTTTTCAAAACAAAGCTTTTCAAAAGAAAGGCAGCTTGTGGAATGCCTTATATATATATATATATGTTCCTGCTACTTACCCTGCAATAATCTTCCCAATAAGCATATTCTCTTTTGTAACCACTCTAGCAAATGTCATGCATTGCAGCATTCAGCATCTGCTCAAATAAAGCTCTGCATTTAAAAGTATTTCTTTTTAAGAGCAATTTTATGAAAGTAAAAAAATGAGTATCTGCATTTACGCAGCAGTGTGCCACTTTTTTCATAAAAGAAAGGAAAAGCAGATATAATAGATTTGTAGACCATTTGTAAGTGACACTTAGTGTGCGCCAATTTAACATCCCAACATCACCCATTCCAATCTGCAGGTGCTTATCTAGTCCTGACTTTTTCTCTATAATCTGGAACTTGTACTCAAACCTTTATAATGTGAAAAGTGGAACTACAAATCCCAGAACACAAACAAATCTAGGACTACATAAACACCTACAGATTAGAATACATCATGTTGGCAAGTATGCGTATACTCCTAACATATTAAGCTTCCACACACCACCTGCCATTTAAAAGTGTACTACAAATCTTTGCCATCAACTGTTCTTCTCTTTTACAAAACGTTTCACACAGAGCTTCTATAAATGCAAATACGCATTCCTTAACTTTCACGAAAATGATCCTAAAATCAAACATTTTTAAATGTCCAGCAATTTCATTAACTGTTTTTCCCAACAACTCCTCCTACCTTCATAAATAACAACCTTGCTTACTAAAAGTAATTCACCATTGCCACATATCCCCACTAACTTTCTTTTACAATTACAGGAAAGAAGCACATTGCTGAACACAAGAAACAAAAAAAGAATACCCTTCACATCCTACGAAGTAAGTAGATTAATGTACCATGTATATCTATGCAATTACAACAGCACATTTCTACTATATATTATCCCAGACTACTCGTTTCGGACCAACATTTCATTCACTCTAACTCATTATACTGCACCATTCACACTCTTCCTGTTCCCAGCTAAACACCACTATTATAACACCCACTGTTTTACTGAAAACAGCACAATGCCCCTACATAGTCAATCACATCACCACTCCCTCACTCACTAACCCAACACCATCACACCTCTACAGACTCTTATTCTCCCAACCTTCCCAACCACACCTCATACACCACCTCACAATCAAACAGCACTGTATTAAGCTCTCCAATCACAACCACACACCAATTCACAATACATTCATATACATTTCACAACTTTCAAACCCAAACATTCTCTTTTCCCAACAGACACAAGAAAATGCCTACTAAAAAGCAATTCCACAGATAAGAAAGGAAAAATAATGCAGATAAAACCAAATCATATAATCATCTACCTCTAAAACAATTTATAGAAAACATTAAAACAAAACAACTAGTAACCTCACTCAACAAAACTAAACCAGCCATGACTAAAAAAGGTAAGGCCCCTCTAGCGACAACTAAAAATAAACCAATATGTACAAAGAAAAGCAGACCTACTAACAAACCTAACACTGTATCTACCAGTGTTACCGTAGTCACGGTAAAGCAATCCAAAACATTTGTTACAAAATTTTTTCCACCATTGAGTTCTTCACACTCTTCTAAAAACAGCTAGAAAGTCACGATCTACCCTTAAAACCTACTGCAGTAGACTAATCCTCAAAGCTCTAATTGATAGCGCTTTTCTACTAAAGAGAACATTGTTTGTATTAATTTTAAACAGAATAAAACCACTAACTAAATTAATCAATAAATTACAAAAAGTACTCCTAAATATGTGCAGTGTCAATAAAGACACCTTTTCAAACTTCTGTGATGGTAAATTGATTCACACACGCAACACAGAACCATATTTAAGTGAAGAAGCTTATAAACAAGAACAACAAAAAACTTTTGCCATAGACAATAATGGCCGAAGGTATGAAATGCCCGAAGGTATGAAATGGTAGAAGATACCATTATGGCAAAAGAAACACTTATTTAAAAAAACGCTCTGAACAGACTTTCAATCAAATGCTCCTTTCACCCGAACAAACTGTCCAGTGTACAAATGGACATGCAGCTCAATGTGCAACATACGCCAACAATCCTTCAAATTCTTACAATTCCTCAATCTCTATGTGAAACTAAAAGAGAAAAGTAGAATTAAAACTTTACATAGAGGAAAACATAAGAGAAACCACCCAAATAATTCAAGACTCACCAGCAACTGCCCAATTTGAACCTGTAGATCCTGTTACTGCAGCCAACATTTTAGACCAGTATACAATTCACCCACTACACTCCAAAGACCCCATTGACGATGCATTAAAAACCTATCAAATTCATCAATCCAAAGGATCCCCAATGAGTATATGGGAAAAAAGTGTAGAAGCACCTTCTTTTACTCTACTCTTTCCTGCAGGAAAAGGAGAAAGACATGATGAAAGGTACACACAAATTAGTGCATCAGAATATCACTCTTTAAGAATGTATTCTGAAGGCCCCAGATTCAGACAAAATGTCGAATACATTTTCCACCTCCTCTTCGAAAGTGAACTAGCAACTCTGTTATGGAGTTGCATACACATTAAAAACAGGATCTTTTTAAACCTACTGCTTCAAAAGATACAAGACTAAGATTACATTTTGCAGTAAAGTATCACAGATCTCTTGGCAAATATGAGTGGTACAAAAGAATGCTGGTTCCGATGTCACACTGATGTATGTTGTATGCCAAGGAACATAGGCCCACCCACATGATTTGTTGTGCAGAGTATGCATGGGATGACTTGCACAACTTGTTACTCACTGCAAACCATCGGTTCATTGCCATGCTGCACTTTATCTGCAATAAAAGTACCGCTCCTCTCGGACAAGTGCAAAACTTATTTTGGAGAAAAGAATATCAATCCAGAGGAGCACCACACATCCACATGCTTTTGTCGATAAAACATGCTGCTAAATTTGGCCATGATAGTAACGCCACTGTTTTACAGTTTATTGAAAAAACCTGCGACATCACTTCAGAAACCTCAGATAGTGAACTACATACACACATCTTGCACTTCCAAAAACATAAGTGTGGCAAATACTGCCAACGTAGATATAAAAAACAAAAACAAAGGAAAATAGTATACCAAATGTCGCTTTGGCTTCCCTAGACCATTTCTCACAAAATTAAATAGCTTGATGTCTTCTGTTAGACACAGCGTAAAAAGGCAAATTCCCTAAAACACATAAAACATTAAAAGGAATTAAGCATTGCCTTCTTGTTGAATCAAAACATAGACCTACAATACATCGCACACAATTCCACTGCAATTGCAAGATATGTCGCAGTCTATCTCACTCAAAGCTGAGAACTCAGAGCGAAAAGACCTCTAGGATGACATCATCTGACAAAACACTATCACAAAAATTGTACAGCTTCGGTCCCTTTGAGAATGCAGGTGCTACAAAGCTGCAGACCATGTAACAGGTACAGCCTTATATGGAAAATCTGAACACATTGTCTGGCTAAACCTTGGTCGAGCTTCATCCCAAAAACAAGCACTAAAATCCTACCAAGTAATAGAAAACATAGCCACAAATGATCCCAACAGCCAGGATATTTTAAAAAACAATGTAATTGACACATACTACCCAAGCAGATGTACTGCTTTGGAAAACATGTGTCTGTGCGACATTGCCCAAAACTACTCCTACAAAAACAATGTCACACCAAATGAGACAACTGGCAAATATTCAGTCTCAACTTGTGAAGGAAGCCTAGTGAAACTCATGAAACAGAGTCTAATTAATCATATAAAATTATCATTTAAATCTCCACAAAAAAGAGAACTGTATTACATGGCCCTACTCCAACTTTTTAAACCTTGGAGAAATGAAAAATTATTATTAGGCTATCTTAGGCGCCTCTTCAGGCCTAACACAGCCAGAACTCAGTCTGGGTGTCCACCCTCCAGACTGAACACATACAACTGATTTCCTCAGCACCACACCTACCACTAAGAAGCAGCTATCATGCAACAACCACACCAGTTGCACACATATCCGGTGCGCCCACGCACCATACGACACTCTCTCTCTCTACTGACTTGAACTGCGGTTGCTGAGGGCGTTCAACCTACCAGCGCTTTGAGGTCATACCAATGATGCATAAGGCGCTATATATATGCAAAGTAACATAACATAACATAACATTAGGTGCTTATTACTCATTTGAAGCAGCATTCAAAGCAGTATAACAAATGACAATTTCAAACAATACAAAGAAACGTTGGACAATGACCGCCAACAAGAGGAAGAAATTGAAGCTCAGCTAGATAAAGACACTCCTGAGGGCAGTGAACCTTCCCTTACAGGAAGCCAAGAACCACTTGGAGAACCACTCATTCTAAATGAAGCATAAATAGCCATGACAGAGGTAGAAAATACCATGTACCAATCTAAACAATTTGAGGAAGACTTGTCAGTGCACTGATCACAGCTAAATGATGAACAACTCATCATTTATCTAGAAGTCACTCAAGAAATTGAACATAGTTTTAAACATGAAACTAGCGCCTGTAGCTCTAGAAATTATAAGCCTATGCTCCTGTATGTAAGTGGTGAAGCTGTTTCTGATCAAACATTCTTAATTAAAATAATCAGCACATTTCTACAAAACCTAATAAACACTTCGGCTGTAGTGCCAACCCCCAAAGGTTTAGCTGCCTACAACATAGGAGGTGTAACTTTACACTGAATACTGCTCCTCCCGTAGAACACCAAAATAAATTAGAATACTACAAATTATCATCAGAAGTTGCTACAGAAGTATGCACAATTCTGAAACTATGAAAGTGCTTGTGATAGATGAAGTAAGCATGGTTTCCAACCTCATGTGGGCTTTAATTCATCTCTGAATGCAAGAAGTCCTAAAAACCAACTACGAAGAACCGTTTGGAGGAAACATTTTTATTGTTTTCATAGACCTCCTACAGTTAATACCAGTAAAAGGTCAACCTATTTTTAAAACATTAGGACACAAACAATGCCACAATACGCTCAGCAGTATTGGAAATGTAAATCTCTGGCAACATTTTCACTACAAAGAACTGACTCAAAATATGCGTCAATCTGCAGACTTCACCTATGCTAATATTTTAAAAAGCATTAGAACTGGTCTGCTTACAAAAGATGCACAATCCATCTTAAATAGTAGACTAATCAATGAGCTATATGGAAGAAACACCTGCTCCTGATGTCATGAACAATTAACTCAACAAAATCTAAAATGCATGTCCTTCTTGCCAACCCTTGCAAGCTGTAGTCAATTCAACGAAACAGTGTTGAAAAAAGAAATGCAACCCACACTGCATATCAGCTCCATAGACAAACTAAAAGTACACAGCATGACACTTCCTATGTGCCAACAAGCAACAGCACGACTAAATAGCTTAGAAAAATGTATCACCAACACAGCTGATTGGAGAAAATATTGACTTTGTGTCCAAACTGCAGAGTAATTCTAAAATGTAACCTTGTTGTAGAACATGGAACAATTTATTTTCTCTTTATCTTGCATATGCTGTCACTATTCACAAATCACGAGGTCTAACCCTAGATATGATATGATATGGCATTTATAACATGCCTATACACAAGTGTTTCAAAGCGTGACGAGGCAGGGGAGGGGGAACAAGGGAGGTGTAAGGATATTTGGCGTGTTACAGTACAGAGTACAGCAATACTGCACAAGTAGCAACATTTTTTTTGCAGCACCACCACCACAAGGGTGCGGTGCATTGCTATATGGGTTAGCAGATTAACAAGGAAAGACAGACTATTCAGTCAAAAACGATTTTAACATATAAGATGCAAATCTATTTTTACAGTTAAAAGCACACGTGTTCATTTAAAAATGCACACTATTTTTCACCTGAAATGCCTATATTGCTAGAGACACATTTGAAAATTAACAGCTAACCTATTAACCATTAACCTGACTAATAAAACCTTATTTTAATATAACTCACTAATAAAATGTGTTCTCCACTGCAGAATTAGGCATACTCTGAAAACCATTTAAATGTGTGTGCAGATTTTTCTCTTCTCTTCTCTGCCTGATTCTCCGTGTTTTTGTGCACAGTAACTGCAGGAAGGAGGAAGTCAGATTTGCAACAATTGCAAATGTATAAGCGAAGCTATTGTTGAAGAGTAGGAGGATGAGAGATGATGGATTTCATTGGGACACGTCATACAGAGGGCTGAGAGGAAAGTTTTAGTGGGCAGTATCAGGGAAAAAGACAGGGGGACATCTTTCTGCACTACTGGGGAGAAGACCTGGCTGTGGGGTCCTGACTGAATGCAGATTCCTGTGTCCTGCTGCAGTCGAGATTGGGGAGAGCTGAAAGAAAAACCTTTCCACTGGCTGAGGCATTCCTATCTGAAAAAGCTGAGAATTCCAGGCAATGACCCCGGCTTGAGAAGGCAAGCGTTCCTTTTGCTGGAGTTAATCCAAGAGAGCTACATTCACAAAGAGAACAGCTGAAGAAAACTCAGATAAGGTAATTACATAAGCGTGGGAGCCGTGTGTGTGTACGGTAATATGCAGTCAGTGTAGGATTCCTGTGCGTGTCTTAATCAAATACCAATGTTGCAATTTGAATTCTGTTCTCCGCCACGCTCTTTGCAGTGTGTCATAGACAATGCTTTGACTGTACCATTTTATTTATTTCTGTAAAGAATGAGATCGTGTCTAAATGCAGCTTTTATAATACAGAAGATATTTGAAAACAGACGGGTGTTTTATTTTCTATTTACCATTACAATGCCGATGATGTGGGGAGATTTTTAAACAGTGCAATGGTCATTTTAAGACAGATGTGTGCATGTCAGAATCAGTATGAATAATTGTGAGTGACTGTAGCATAACTTGTTGGAGGTACATGAGCCAACGGGAAGAGAGACTCTCTGAACATAGCTCCCTACCGTATATAAGGTAGTGGAAATTACCACAAGACTACCACATATAGCTCTCTGTCGTAAATAAGTCAGTGAGTTCGCCCATGGTGGCACACCAACACTATCACTGGAAATGTGGTATTCCTAGAATGCAGGTCTGAGGTCTCTCTAGTGATCACACGAAAAATCTAAGCAAAGATAAGGGATTCTGGACATCGGGGCCACAAATAAAACAAAGGAATTATGCTCACCAAAATACCACCAACCACGTATACCAAATATGCAGGTCTGGGTGCTGAAATAATGCATGTCCATTGTATTATTGTTGCACATGGCCAAATCTGAATACAAAGAGTGATTATTGCTAAGTTATTTTTCGGCGGTAATAAAATACCGTCAGGCCCCAAATCTCCACAAAATACCCTACATATTTATGGTGCGTTGCAGGCCGGGAAAGTGATCATAGAGTACCTACTGGGCGTGGCAAGCGTGTCTCACACTGCCATTTGCACATTAAAGGGAACCCATTTTATAATAGCAGTGTGCCACTAAAAACGAATTTCAGAATGTCACAAAGGGAAACCACATTCTCAGATCTAGTGCAATATTTAGAGGCAAAGTTATTTGCACATGGGAATTGGTCTTCGAACAGTACCTTAGAATGGAGTCACCGCATTCAGGGTGAGGTGCAGAAAGAAAAACTAGACAATATTTTTGCAGAAGGCAGCATAATTCAGGTCTGCCTTACAAGATTATTGAATGCAGCCGATAAAAGTGCAGAGAAAGACTGTTTAATACGGCTATGCGGCAAAATATGGTTTATTTTAAACAAGTCCCTGCGAATGCAAGAGAATGATACTCAGCTAATTAACAGGTTAAAGACTGAATTAGATGGGGCAAGTAAAAATCAGGAAATGTTGAGAGCAGAATTGGATGTATGCCAAAAAGACATGCAATTAAAATGCAGAGACTTTGATACTCAGTTATCCAAAAGCAAGAAACAATTTGAAGATAGTGAGCAAGAATTGACACACTTAAAAGCCTTAGTGGATCACATTAGGCAGGATAAAGATGAGGTTGTTTCAGAAATGCAGATTTTACAAAAAGAACATTGCGAAAAAGAAGGTGATCTCCAGAGTGCAGAACAAGAAATGATTAAAATGATCCAAGAAAGAGACAAGAGAAATAAAGAGTTCAATGAATGCCAAATGCAAATGTGCGATATGCAGGAGGCGATTAATAAAATGAGTGATGAAAATAATTATTTGCATGATGAAGCCAACAGACTCCTTAAAAAGTGTAAGGACTTAGAACAGCAAATGTGCATTCCCAGGTCCCAGGAGAGGCGGCAGGGTACCACATTCAATGGAGTGGAGGTGAATTCTAGCTCTGCCCAAAGAGCTAGTGCCCCAGTGACAGGGCCGGTGACTGAACTTGGTTGCAGCGCCCTTGGGGGATTTGATACTCCCATTGGGGGCAGCCACCAATCTCATACACCTGAAAACAGGATTGAATCACAAAATAGTGCAATTCCATGCATTGCAACAAGTAGCCCCATAAAAATAATGAAATCCATTAAAGCCCTGATCAAACCATTTAAAAAGGGAGGTGAATGCTGCATTGAGGATCACTTAGAAGCGGTACATGACATTTTTAAAGCGCTCCAGATACCTAAGGAACAGTACAGACAATATTTTCATTTAACTTTAGATGCCCCGACGGCCAGCATCATAAGGGGATTAAATGAACAGCAGAATATGACATGGCTGGAGTTTGAAAAAGAAATTAGGCGTCATTTTTCTCCTTTTCAGTCATTGCAGGAGGCAAAGAAAGTCGCGTACACTATTACTGCTGGACCTAATACATCCCCTCGCCAATTTTTACAAGACTTAAAAAGAGCATTCTCTCGCTTTGATGTATCTTTTGACTCAAATTCCAATGAGTTTAAAACCGCATACTTCTATGGGCTACAGAAAGACATCATATCCCAATTGGTCCGTGAATTTGACCGTGACAAGTCCCTTGAATGGATTGTACATCAAAGCACAAAGCTATATGAGGTACTCTATTGTCAGGGTAGAGAAAGTGATAAAATGAAAGATACTAGGCCTAAATCTAAAGAACCCTCAGCCACAGTAATGGAAATCAGGTCAGCCAAAATGTCCCTTGAGTCTGCTCAAAGCCAAGGTAAAAATAATGTGACACCTGAACAAAGGGGTAATCAACAAAGATCGCCATTTCCTGTACCAATGTTCCAAACACATGATCCTAGTAATAGAGAGAGCTACATCAGCCCTAGATATTTAGGGGATAGACCCCGGGTAAGATATCGGCCTGATATGGCAGGTATGAACAATAACCAGAGACAAAATCTAGATCAAAGAAATGATGGTCCCTACCAGTCATTGGGGACACAGAGTAGGTTTGATCCCAACACCATGATATATGGTAATCAGGATAGGCCCCGATATGTGGATCGATTTACTGATAATGGAAATCAACATAGGGGCCAGTACCCACAATCTGAGAGACAGGACATGAGGCAAAACGTGAACTACAGTCCACGCCAGTACAATGATTCCCCACCAGGGGACTATAATCAAAGGATGGGTGCAACCCGCTCCCCTCCACAAATGAATCAAGAGTTCAGAAACCATCCCAACCGGTATCAATCACCTGAGAGGTATCAGAATAGATCCAATCAGGGGGAAAACAACCAATATCGACCTAGGCCACAGAAAGAGGATCCTAGAGAGATGGAAAGGTTCCAGTGCCTTGAGGCCCAAGTGAAAATGTTAGCTGAGCAAATAGGAAAGCTCTATACAGCGCAAAAACAACCTTCCAAAGAGGGGGCTGATGGCCATAGCAATGACCGGGGGGCTTCCGAAAAGTGACTAAGTACTCATGATAATCGCAGTGCCAAAATGACAGATTGCTCTGATATAATTTTGCATGACAACTCTGAGGTGACTAATGGATTAAAAATGAAAGTACCAGTAAATGAAATTGTGATAGAAAGTGCAAATACTTCTAAAAAAGAGGTACGGTTTAACTTAGAGCTAAATAAAACAGTAAAGATTTGCACAAATGAAAAAGAAACATTAGGAATTCCAAAAGAACAAAGGGACAGATTTAAGAAAAATGACTCATGCATGGGGAATACCAGTGAACAGGGAGTAAGTGGGGATGCCATAGCTCCTTCCCTGGGCAAGCAAAACAATGACCAAACACAGACAGAAAAAGGAAATACTCACAAGGAGGGTACAAGTCAATCACCTGAAAAATTCTTTGAGCCACATATTTTTGAAGAGGCTGAAAGGGCTGGTATTACACTAAATGATCACAAATGCACAGAATTAAAAAATGACAAATTGCTGAATGATGTTGTTACACATGTTCAGTTGGGAGGTTGTAATGTGGTCTCTGATGTTACCCAGATGGATGGGCGAACAGTGGCCACACTCCAAAAAACCTCTGAACATGGAGAAATGAATAAAATATCTCGCACAGAAATGGGTAAAAAGGAGGGAAAAATGTCTTTTCATTTACCAATGTGCTTAGCCAAAAGTGAAAAAGACCTGAGAAAGGTGAGCCCTGAAATCAGTAAGAATTCACATTTCTTATGTGTATTAGAGGAAGTTGAGGACAGATATTATGCACCCATCACTGTAGAAGAAAAATGCCACACCTTCGCTATGATTGACACTGGCGCACAGGCCACAATTATGTCCAAGGAGCTGGTAAAGAGTATCAATGAAGGGAGGCCTCCACAGAGTCAGATCACAGTGAAGGCAAATCAAGGCCCAGTGCATAACTTTAATGGGGAGGAGGTGCCCATCATAGGTGTAACTGAGGTTGACATAAAAATAGGAAAGCACAGAATGAAACAAGAGGTATTGATCACATCTATTTGTGAAATTCCATTTCTGATGGGGACAGATTGCCTGAAAAGATTGTCTCCTCTCATAGATGGGGTGAATGGAGTGCTGTGGTCCTTAACCAAAAAACCATTGAGGCCTAAGAAACTAAAATCACAAAACAGCAATATAAAAGAATGTCACACCGTTGCCAAAACAAATGATGCTGTGGAGGTATATCTCCAGAATAGCTGCATACCTAGTGTCACTGTTATATTAATGTGTCAAGACAAAGATCAGAGCGACAATGAAAAACTACCTGTACAAATATACTTGGACCCAAGGAAAGATTGGCAGACTGCTATAGATGAGCACACATTACGTTTTTACTTAAAAGAGAATACATGCAAACAGAATATTGTTCCTAAAACAGATTCAGAAAAACACATTACCACTCTGGCAGAAATACACATGGAAGATGAGCAACCATGGGTTCACGTTGGTATAAATGATTATCTTAAAACAATAAAAGCCACTTTAGCGCTTGAACATGAAAGGAGTTTCATTAATGAGAAATTGTTGCAAAAAATTATGGAGAGGGAAGAAATCCCGAAATTTAGGATTAAAAACCAATATGTTTCTGGGTTGGACAGTCCAGACTTTGAAAACCGAATTACAGGCAGATACATGCTTAAAATTAGCATTGGGCAGAAAACAATTTACCATAATGTATGGATAGTGAATGGAGCACAAAATGAATTTTACATGGGCAATGACATCATGCACAGAATGTGTATGGTGTTAGATTTCCTTAATCAAAAAATATGGTCACGCCTAGGTGGGCCGGCACCTGAATTTGAAGACAAAAGAAGGGCTTATCATTGTGCACAACTAGTTCCTTATGCAGTCGAATTACAAATGAGGAAAAATACTATTGTTCCTGCATTTACAAAACAGTTTGCAATAACACTGAAATGCAAAAATGGACAGCAGATGAAAGGCTCTGATGCATTTGTATGCCTGAATGAATCCATAAAACAGCAAGGCCTGGATTATGAATACATTCCATTGGTAGACATTGGTGAGGGATCTGTAAAAATCATGGTAAATAATAAAGGTTGTCAGGATATTCATTTAGAGGAAAACTCCCCATTAGGAATGGCCATACAAAAATCACATTATACGGCAGATTTAAAAAACATGGTGATTGGGAATATTCCTGAAAAATATGTAGATGCCAAGGGCGAGTTGCCAGAACACCTGGACTCTCAGCCCAAAGGAATATTTAAAATTCATTCTGTGTATCCTTATGATTCAAATGAGACAGTGTGCTGCCATCAAGAGGATTGCATAATATTTAATTTAAATGAAAATGAAACAGGAAATCAGCCCATTGAAGTGGAAGCTGATATGCCAAAATATTTAAAAGTGGCAGCTCTACAAAAAGACACAGCCACACAGTTAGAGGAAAGCGCTGAGATTCCTTTACCAGAAGAGTTTCCAGAATTTTCCAGAATGGTAGAAGAGCAGATCTCCTTAGCGGATGCATGTGACAGCGATGAGGATCGAGACGACCTGAGGGAAATATTTATGGAGTTTAAGGATGTATTTGCAAAAGATGCTTATGATTGTGGTTTAACTGATTTACATGTGGCCACACTACCAGAAGGTTGTAGCAGAAATCCAGTGTTTGTACGCCAGTATAGACTACCGCTGGCATGTTTAGAATCATTGGCAGAGATTATTAAAAATTTGGAATCACGGGGAATAATTAGGCCCATTCATAGCACATCCAATACGCCTATTTTAGGTGTGTTAAAGCCAAATGGTCAATGGCGGCTGTGTGCAGACTTAAGAGAGTTAAATAAAAGAGTACCAGTATCTAGGTGGCCACTACCATTCATTGATCAGGGCCTAGCTCAGATACATGGTTCAAATGTATTTACCACGTTAGATCTCACATCTGGATATTGGTGTGTGCCATTGGCAGAGGAGATACAACACCTATTTTCCTTTACATTTGACAGGACTCAATATGCCTGGCTTAGAGCTCCGTTCGGGTACATCAATAGTGGGAGTGAATTTGGCATATTTTTGAGAAAGGCCATGCCGGATGCAGCGGAAAGAGGAACAATAGTTTATGTGGATGATGTCCTGATAAAACATGAAAACCTTAAAAGCCATTTTGGTGAAATAAGACATGTGCTTGGCCAATTGCAGAAAGCAGGCGCCAAAGTATCTTTACAAAAAGCACAATGGTGCAAGAAAAAAGTGAACTTTCTAGGGCATGAAGTGACTGAACATGGGCTAAATCCACAAAGGAAGAAAATAGAGGCCATACAAAGATTAAAAGATCCTAAAAATGTGAAAGGAGTAAAAAGTTTATTAGGGATGACAGGCTATAACAGAAAGTTCATTGAGAATTATGCAGAAATCACTCAACCATTGACTAAACTGCTTAAACTAAATACTCCCTGGAGATGGGAAAGAGAGCAGTCTGATGCAGTGGCTAGATTGAAGGAATGTCTTGTAAAGGCACCATGTTTAGCATACCCCATAAAGGACAGGGATTTCTTTATAGAAATAGGCTTTTCTGAACATTGTATGTCAGCAGTGTTATCACAAAAACACGATTTGAATCACAAAACCATTGCCTATGCAAGTAAGGCATTTTCCCAAGTTGAAATGAAATTTAATGAATGTGAGAAGGCCCTATTAACCACTGTGTGGGCGCTACAACATTTTCGCCCCATTGTTCAGGGAGAAAAGGTGATTATTGAAACAAATCATCAACCGTTGCAATTTTTAGAGAGTAAAAGAATTAGATCAGGCAATCTAGCGCAATCCAGAATCACTTCATGGACGCTGGCATTACAAGGTTTTCCCGTAGAAGTAAGATATGGACAAAATAAAAAGAGCCCAATTGCTCAAGGGTTAGCTGACTTACATGACTGTGCAGCTGAACAAATAACAAATGAAATGGATGTGGAAGCTAGTTTACAGGAATTTGAACAATCACCACACAAAGCTTTTGATGAAAAAACATGCAAGGATTTGCCAACTGTATATGTGGACGGTTGTGCTTTTCACATTGAAAATGACAATAATAAACAATTAGTGGCAGGAATAGGAAATGTCTGGTTGAAATGTGAAGGCGTTCCTAGTATAGGGATGAGGATTGGAGATAGGAGCAGTCAGGTGGTGGAATTGGCAGCCATCTATAAAGCAATTGCTACTGCAGTTGATAAAAAGTTCAGTGAAATTGTACTGGTGACTGATTCTGACTATGCACGGAATAGCTTTGTGGAGTATTTGCCTGGTTGGAAAGCAAGAGGCATGGTTACATACAACAAAAAGCCACTTAAACATGGAAAAATGATACAAGCCATAGACAAATTGGTGTCAGAAAATAATTTAACAATATACTGGAGAAAAATTCGTGGGCATTTAAAAACACCAGGAGAGGATAAGGAGGGAAATGATAAGGCAGACCATCTGGCTAAGATTGGGGCTGTGATGGGAGAATTGCTACCTATTGATTATTTAATGGGTGAAATACAAATTGATGCAGTCACACGTTCTAAAGCACCGGTGGTGCAGTGGAGTCATGACACGCCAGACCAAGATTTGATTGAGGCACAAAAGAATGATAAAATTTTGGGAATCTATTATAATCATTTGATAGATCCTGAACAAAATCCTGTAACAGAAAAAGATTGTATGGGAAAAGAAGAGTTGAGGGTGTTATTAAAGAACAAAACACGAATTAGATTACAGGATGGGCTCATGATTAGAGAGTCCATAACAGGGCAAATACAGTGGGTAGTACCCCTTTCATTCAGAGGACTAATGCTACACCATGCACACGATGCCATAACTGCAGGCCATAGAGGTTCACAAAAAACATTAGAAATACTAAAAGATTATGCTTACTGGCCTCATATGTCCCAAGATGTGGAATTATATACTAGAGGATGTCTAGTATGCGCCCAATTTAAACCTGCTTCACCAATGCACAGAGCACCATTGATGAAAAGAGGCCTGACTCTCCCATGGTCAGATTTGCAAATAGACTATGTAGGTCCTTTAAAAAGGTCGAGCAGGGGACACCGTTATATTTTGAGTGTGGTATGTTTGATGTCAAAGTGGATTGAGTGCATTCCTGCACCAGATTGTAGTGCGCAAACAGCAGCCACATTACTGGTGAACCATGTGTTCTCAAGGTTTGGGTTGCCGCAAAGAATTGAGTCAGACAGAGGAAGTCATTTCACAAGTACTCTAATGAGCAAGGTATGGCAAATACTAGGTGTGAAAAGGAAACTACATATCGCATATCGGGCGGCGTCTTCAGGTACAGTTGAAAGAAGCAATAGGTCTGTTGTGGATATTTTAAAGAAATTTGTGGCAGAAGCAGGTTCCAGCTGGGATTTACGGTTACCATTGGTTCTGATGGCAATCAGGTCGACTCCTGCCAAAGCAACAGGTGTTAGCCCCCATGAGGTCTTGACAGGTAGAAAAATGGTGTTACCACAACACCTACTATACAGAACACATGAGCAAACTCTAGTGAGTGCATCCACGGTTCATGAATATATTGATGAACTGAGGAGGCATTTGCAACATGCATTTGCTTTTGTGCAGAGAAATCTGGAAAGAGCTGCTGACAGTGCAAAGTCATATTATGATAAAAAGACATCAGTAAAGGAATACAGTGTAGGGGATCAGGTGTACAAGTTTCATTTTGGAAAAAGTAAACAGAAAAATTCTAAATTTCTAGCAGCCTGGCAGGGGCCATTTCGAATTATAGATAAGGTCTCTCCTGTAGTGTATAAAATTTTGAAAAATGAAGGTGAAACAGCAATAGAGCAGTTTGTCCATGTAAATCAAATCAAACCATGCCATCCCAGACATGAGATCAGGCAGCTTGAGCATGTGGAAACGGATAGAGTCCCTTGAGAAAATAAATGGGTGTAATTAGGAGGCAGTGACAAAGAAGTTAAAAAAAGTTGATTGTTATGATGGCACATAAACACTGTAATATATGTAAAAATATATAATATAAATAAATAAATAAATAAATATATGCACATATAACGGAAGCTCGTGGTTGGTGTGCAGAGAGAAAGTGTATTAAATATTGAATGCTGTTTTATATGTATTTGTTTTCTTTTAACTTGTGTTTAATTTCAGAAAAAAAAAAAAGAAAAGAAATATTTTTACCAAGCATGTTTTATTTTTGGCAAAAGGATGAAGTTAGTATTGTGCTATGTACTTAATCTGTTTATTTTCTATTTTGATTTAGACAATTAACATTATTTGGTCGGAGGTTCCGGGATCAGAGGCCACGGGAGACGATGGAGTCCTGGAGTCCCCTGGATGAAGACCAAAAGATGCCTGCCTCCAGGTGGAGGTGAAGACAAAATAACCGGAATGCCAAAAGAGATGACTACTGTGGATTCAAGATTGCCAAGATGAAAGAGTACTCGAAGGAACCGAATAACATCGCTGGTCGGGACATACCAAAAGAGACAAAACAAAAGTTCCGGCATATGAAGTTCCACGTATTTATTATTTTAATTATTTATTTTAACTTGTTATATTACTTATTTGTTTTAGTTAGTTGTTTTATTTCATTGTTTTTAATTGACTTGGAAAATTTAAACTTAAAGTAATGCCACTTCCACTGAGAAGGCAAATGTGGAACATTTTATGAACTGATGGACTCAGATGAAATGTTGATTGCAAATTTTCATTGATGCACATGAATATTCATTTTGTTGGATTGCTATATTGTAAAAAAAATAGAACAAGTTGTTTTTAGGAATTGGCTTGGATTATAGCCAAGTTCTAAAAACAAAAGGAGGGTATATGTAAGGATATTTGGCGTGTTACAGTACAGAGTACAGCAATACTGCACAAGTAGCAACATTTTTTTTGCAGCACCACCACCACAAGGGTGCGGTGCATTGCTATATGGGTTAGCAGATTAACAAGGAAAGACAGACTATTCAGTCAAAAACGATTTTAACATATAAGATGCAAATCTATTTTTACAGTTAAAAGCACACGTGTTCATTTAAAAATGCACACTATTTTTCACCTGAAATGCCTATATTGCTAGAGACACATTTGAAAATTAACAGCTAACCTATTAACCATTAACCTGACTAATAAAACCTTATTTTAATATAACTCACTAATAAAATGTGTTCTCCACTGCAGAATTAGGCATACTCTGAAAACCATTTAAATGTGTGTGCAGATTTTTCTCTTCTCTTCTCTGCCTGATTCTCCGTGTTTTTGTGCACAGTAACTGCAGGAAGGAGGAAGTCAGATTTGCAACAATTGCAAATGTATAAGCGAAGCTATTGTTGAAGAGTAGGAGGATGAGAGATGATGGATTTCATTGGGACACGTCATACAGAGGGCTGAGAGGAAAGTTTTAGTGGGCAGTATCAGGGAAAAAGACAGGGGGACATCTTTCTGCACTACTGGGGAGAAGACCTGGCTGTGGGGTCCTGACTGAATGCAGATTCCTGTGTCCTGCTGCAGTCGAGATTGGGGAGAGCTGAAAGAAAAACCTTTCCACTGGCTGAGGCATTCCTATCTGAAAAAGCTGAGAATTCCAGGCAATGACCCCGGCTTGAGAAGGCAAGCGTTCCTTTTGCTGGAGTTAATCCAAGAGAGCTACATTCACAAAGAGAACAGCTGAAGAAAACTCAGATAAGGTAATTACATAAGCGTGGGAGCCGTGTGTGTGTACGGTAATATGCAGTCAGTGTAGGATTCCTGTGCGTGTCTTAATCAAATACCAATGTTGCAATTTGAATTCTGTTCTCCGCCACGCTCTTTGCAGTGTGTCATAGACAATGCTTTGACTGTACCATTTTATTTATTTCTGTAAAGAATGAGATCGTGTCTAAATGCAGCTTTTATAATACAGAAAATATTTGAAAACAGACGGGTGTTTTATTTTCTATTTACCATTACAATGCCGATGATGTGGGGAGATTTTTAAACAGTGCAATGGTCATTTTAAGACAGATGTGTGCATGTCAGAATCAGTATGAATAATTGTGAGTGACTGTAGCATAACTTGTTGGAGGTACATGAGCCAACGGGAAGAGAGACTCTCTGAACATAGCTCCCTACCGTATATAAGGTAGTGGAAATTACCACAAGACTACCACATATAGCTCTCTGTCGTAAATAAGTCAGTGAGTTCGCCCATGGTGGCCCACCAACACTATCACTGGAAATGTGGTATTCCTAGAATGCAGGTCTGAGGTCTCTCTAGTGATCACACGAAAAATCTAAGCAAAGATAAGGGATTCTGGACATCGGGGCCACAAATAAAACAAGGGAATTATGCTCACCAAAATACCACCAACCACGTATACCAAATATGCAGGTCTGGGTGCTGAAATAATGCATGTCCATTGTATTATTGTTGCACATGGCCAAATCTGAATACAAAGAGTGATTATTGCTAAGTTATTTTTCGGCGGTAATAAAATACCGTCAGGCCCCAAATCTCCACAAAATACCCTACAGAGGACAGACAATGATCCTACTAGGCCAGGTGTCATTCAGATCACGCAAGTGCATGGGAAGGGAAAGGAGGAGAAGTGCGAGGGACAAGGGGGAGAGGACCATGCAGCACATGGGATAAGAACCAAACAATAAATAACTAAATAAAAAATAAATAGTAAGTAAGTAAAAGTACGGCCGACAGGTGGCAAGTGCAAGGATAAGTGTAGACATCAGGTGTCAAGTGCTAGATCAAGCCTTGATTGAGATTGGCATAACAGTCTTTAAAGAAGGTATGTGTTATGTAGCACTTTCACGTCTGCATCACTCATGGTCTATTCTTAGTTAACTTTGATGCAAAGAAAGTCAATGCTGACATTCATTGCATCCTGCAATACAAAACGCTACATGCACTATACATCCCCAATCTAGATATGTACCCTGTACCTCATAAAAGGAAACCTTTAAAGAGAACTAATACAAACAGAATCTATAACAGATCTCCCAACAATACCGCTAAAGAAACTATGCCCAACTCATTCTATATCAAAGAATACAGCCATAAAACTGTCTAGCACAAAGTCAACTGCACGTCCATCAGAAAACAAAGACACAAATGTCTCTTCTCCACAAAAATCTGCAGGCTCATCAAACGATCTACAAACAGAACTCTGTGGTCCATTTAAATTCAGCAACGCAACTGGAGTAAATTGTTATGCTAATGTAACAATCTTTTTAAAATGCCACCAATTGTTCACAACATTTACTTAAACGGCTCGGACCAGTTGTGTTTGCAAATGCTCGTCCTTCATAGAAATGCCACAATTAATCCTGACAAAACATAGGGCCTGATTCACATAGCGTTTTCTTATGGGATTGCGCCATTATTAAACTTGTCTGTGAATCAGGCTCTTAGTGTTTCAGGTATAAGGCAAGAATTGGACTACTGTGCAGGAATGGTAACATTTACCATAAACACACAGAAAGATCCACAAGAAATCCTAATGTACTTACAAGTACTGGAAACCAAAAACATACCTATAAATCTTCCAGATTTCATAAACGTGGAAACATGCATGCACTCTCTGCAACCATGTTTCAAAAGAGAACATCCCTAATGAACGATTTGTATATGTATCCATACCAAATTCTGAATCCATTGCATTTCACCAACTGTTGCAGAATGCAAATCATGGCACATCATGCCCTTTTTGCAATTCAGACAATTGTTCCACCATACAAATTAACTCACATAGCCAATATGTCATACTAATGCTTGCAAGGTACAATGCAGATGGTACCTAAAATAACTGTAAACTTACAGGCTTCACATATCCAAGTATCTCTTGGATGAAAACTTTCCCAACAGTAGGTACGACATACCAAACTGGTGCCACAACCACTTCAGGACACTGTACTGTAAATGTAAAAAAGTAAGTGGTTGGTTTGAATGTTACGACACCTCTGTTACTACAAAACATAGGTTACCAGCAAATCTAATATATGCCTACTTAATATTCCTTCAACCGAAATTTAGTCACTAAACTGTACCCCAATTAACAGTTATAATACACCAACAGGTATCTAACTACTTAATAAATACCCTTCATTGCAATAAACTTCAAATACGCCATCACAGGTATCTAACAATTTTAAACATTCCCTTAATGACAACACACTTCAAACAAACATACTATCATACTTACACTGACATAATTATATAATGTTCTATGGATTTTTTTCCCAATGATTATTCAAGTCAATACAAAAACAGTGTAGAACGCTCTAATGTTGTACACAAAATAGTACATAGAATGTACTGTTCATGAGGGCCAACAAAAAGTAAATGTATATGTAGAATTGTATGCAACTAAGAGGCCGATTCATGGAATAATTAGCGCGGCGCAAGTGGCCAAAAACGTGCGAATCGCAGTGGAATAGCGAAAATCGCAGTGCAAGTGCGAAAATCGCACGAAAAGCAGCGCACATCGATTCATGGCAGGCCGTGCGCGAGAAAACCATCGGATGTGCGATAAAAAAGTGCGCGGCGCACGTTGGCGCACAGGCCATCTAACTGCGTGCGCCAGAACACAGCGAAAATCGCACAGGCCACAGCGAAAATCGCACATAGCGCGGCGCACGCAACAAAAGTAGGCGGAACACGGGGCGTAACACTCGGAATGGGGAACAACTTGCCAAAATGTGGGCGTCACGGGGGAAGTACAGGGTACAAGTGCGCGGAACGCCCACACGCTCGCCTACAACACGTATTCATGGACTAGAATAGGGCAAAAAAGCGCACGCTCAAACCAGCGCACAGGCACAAACACGACCGTCACAAGAAAGCAGGCGGTAGCGTCTCTGCGCCTGGAAGAAATGTGCGCCAAAAGGTGCGCCAAAAAATAGCACCTATATACTGCCATGATGAATGTCCCATACTGTGGCCCTCCAGGACAAATGACGTGCAAAGGGGTACCCACAAACACGGACACCCGCAGAAAAAAAATACGTGTGCGTGTATACCGGGGTGCGCGGGAAGTCTCACACGCGAATTGGCAGGGCATGTGAATTCCAGGGGTTTGCGGGAAGTTCCACACGCGATTTGTCAGGGTACGTGGATTACAGGGGTGCGCGGGAAGTTCCACATGCGATTTGGCCGTGTACGTGGATTTCAGGGGTGCGCGGGAAGTTCCACACGCGAATTGGCCATGTACGTGGATTTCAGGGGTGCGCGGGAAGTTCCACATGCGATTTGTCAGGGTACGTGGATTTCAGTGGTGCGCGGGAAGTTCCACACGCGATTTGGCCGTGTACGTGGATTTCAGGGGTGCGCGGGAAGTACCACACGCGATTTGGCCGTGTACGTGGATTTCAGGGGTGCGCGGGAAGTTCCACACGCGATTTGGCCGTGTACGTGGATTTCAGGGGTGTGCGGGAAGTTCCACACGCGATTTGTCAGGGTACGTGGATTTCAGTGGTGCGCGGGAAGTTCCACACGCGATTTGGCCGTGTACGTGGATTTCATGGGTGCGCGGGAAGTACCACACGCAATTTGGCCAGGTACGTGGATTACAGGGGTGCGCGGGAAGTTCCACGCGCGATTTGGCCGTGTACGTGGATTTCAGGGGTGCGCGGGAAGTTCCACACGCGATATGGCCGTGTACGTGGATTTCAGGGGTGCGCGGGAAGTTCCACACGCGATTTGTCAGGGTACGTGGATTTCAGTGGTGCGCGGAAAGTTCCACACGCGATTTGGCCATGTACGAGGATTTCAGGGGTGCGCGGGAAGTACCACACGCGATTTGGACGTGTACGTGGATTTCAGGGGTGCGCGGGAAGTTCCACACGCGATTTGGCCGTGTACGTGGATTTCAGAGGTGCGCGGGAAGTTCCACACGCGATTTGTCAGGGTACATGGATTTCAGTGGTGCGCGGGAAGTTCCACACGCGATTTGTCAGGGTACGTGGATTTCAGTGGTGCGCGGGAAGTTCCACACGCGATTTGGCTGGGTACGTGGATTTCAGGGGTGCGCGGGAAGTTCCACACGCGATTTGTCAGGGTACGTGGATTACAGGGGTGCGCGGGAAGTTCCACACGCGATTTGGCCGTGTACGTGGATTTCAGGGGTGCGCGGGAAGTTCCACACGCGATTTGTCAGGGTACGTGGATTTCAGTGGTGCGCGGGAAGTTCCACACGCGATTTGTCAGGGTACGTGGATTTCAGTGGTGCGCGGGAAGTTCCACACGCGATTTGGCCGTGTACGTGGATTTCATGGGTGCGCGGGAAGTACCACACGCGATTTGGCCGGGTACGTGGATTTCAGGGGTGCGCGGGAAGTTCCACACGCGATTTGTCAGGGTACGTGGATTACAGGGGTGCACGGGACGTTCCACACGCGATTTGGCTGGGCACGTGTATGACAGGGGTACGCGGGAAATTCTACACGCGATTTGGCTGTGTGCTCCCAGGTATTCCCTGTACACCCTCCACGGCCCCTGCAGGCAGCACACACCACAGGGGACTACCCTGCACACCTGCTCATGTCACCCAGCACCCCCACCCCCCAGCATCCAGGGGCACCCTCCACCAGGCCCCCACTCATGTCTCCCACCCACCCCCACCCCCCAGCCACCATGGGCAGCCCACCAGGCCCCCACTCATGTCTCCCACCCACCCCCACCCCCCAGCCACCATGGGCAGCCCCCGCCAGGCCCCCACTCATGTCCCCTATCACCCCCACCCCCCCGCCACGAGGGGCAGCCTCCACCAGGCCCCCACTCATGTCTCCCACCACCCCCACCCCCCAGCAGTGCAGGGGCACCCTCCACCAGGCCCCCACTCATGTCTACCACCACCCCCACCCCCCAGCAGTGCAGGGGCAGCCTCCACCAGGCCCCCACTCATGTCTCCCACCCACCCCCACCCCCCAGCCACCATGGGCAGCCCCCACCAGGCCCCCACTCATGTCCCCTATCACCCCCACCCCCCCGCCACCAGGGGCAGCCTCCACCAGGCCCCCACTCATGTCTCCCACCCACCCCCACCCCCCAGCCACCATGGGCAGCCCCCACCAGGCCCCCACTCATGTCCCCTATCACCCCCACCCCCCAGCAGTGCAGGGGCAGCCTCCACCAGGCCCCCACTCATGTCTCCCACCACCCCCACCCCCCAGCCACCATGGCCAGCCCCTATCAGGCCCCCACTCATGTCCCCTATCACCCCCACCCCCCAGCCACCATGGGCAGCCCCCACCAGGCCCCCACTCATGTCTCCCACCCACCCCCACCCCCCAGCCACCATGGGCAGCCCCCACCAGGCCCCCACTCATGTCTCCCACCCACCCCCACCCCCCAGCCACCATGGGCAGCCCCCACCAGGCCCCCACTCATGTCCCCCTGCACCCCCACCCCCCAGCATCCAGGGGCACCCTCCACTAGTCCCCCACTCATGTCTCCCACCACCCCCACCCCCCAGCAGTGCAGGGGCAGCCTCCACCAGGCCCCCACTCATGTCTACCACCCCCCCACCCCCCAGCCACCAGGGGCAGCCTCCACCAGGCCCCACTCATGTCCCCCTGCACCCCCACCCCCAGCCACCATGGGCAGCCCCCACCAGGCCCCCACTCATGTCCCCCTGCACCCCCACCCCCCAGCATCCAGCGGCACCCTCCACCAGGCCCCCACTCATGGCCCCTATCACCTCCACCCCCCCGCCACCAGGGGCAGCCTCCACCAGGCCCCCACCCATGTCTCCCACCACCCCCACCCCCCAGCAGTGCAGGGGCACCCTCCACCAGGCCCCCACTCATGTCTCCCACCACCCCCACCCCCCAGCAGTGCAGGGGCAGCCTCCACCAGGCCCCCACTCATGTCTCCCACCCACCCCCACCCCCCCCAGCCACCATGGGCAGCCCCCACCAGGCCCCCACTCATGTCCCCTATCACCCCCACCCCCCAGCAGTGCAGGGGCACCCTCCACCAGGCCCCCACTCATGTCTACCACCCACCCCCACCCCCCAGCCACCATGGGCAGCCCCCACCAGGCCCCCACTCATGTCCCCCTGCACCCCCACCCCCCAGCATCCAGGGGCACCCTCCACCAGGCCCCCACTCATGTCTCCCACCACCCCCACCCCCCAGCCACCATGGCCAGCCCCCACCAGGCCCTCACTCATGTCCCCTATCACCCCCACCCCCCAGCAGTGCAGGGGCACCCTCCACCAGGCCCCCACTCATGTCCCCCTGCACCCCCACCCCCCAGCATCCAGGGGCACCCTCCACCAGGCCCCCACTCATGGCCCCTATCACCCCCACCCCCCCGCCACCAGGGGCACCCTCCACCAGTCCCCCACTCATGTCTCCCACCACCCCCACCCCCCAGCAGTGCAGGGGCAGCCTCCACCAGGCCCCCACTCATGTCTACCACCACCCCCACTCCCCAGCCACCAGGGGCAGCCTCCACCAGGCCCCCACTCATGTCCCCCTGCACCCCCACCCCCCAGCCACCATGGGCAGCCCCCACCAGGCCCCCACTCATGTCCCCCTGCACCCCCACCCCCCAGCATCCAGGGGCACCCTCCACCAGGCCCCCACTCATGGCCCCTATCACCCCCACCCCCCCGCCACCAGGGGCAGCCTCCACCAGGCCCCCACCCATGTCTCCCACCACCCCCACCCCCCAGCAGTGCAGGGGCACCCTCCACCAGGCCCCCACTCATGTCTCCCACCACCCCCCAGCAGTGCAGGGGCAGTCACCACCAGGCCCCCACTCATGTCTCCCACCCACCCCCACCCCCCAGCCACCATGGGCAGCCCCCACCAGGCCCCCACTTATGTCCCCTATCACCCCCACCCCCCAGCAGTGCAGGGGCACCCTCCACCAGGCCCCCACTCATGTCTACCACCCACCCCCACCCCCCAGCCACCATGGGCAGCCCCCACCAGGCCCCCACTCATGTCCCCCTGCACCCCCACCCCCCAGCATCCAGGGGCACCCTCCACCAGGCCCCCACTCATGTCTCCCACCACCCCCACCCCCCAGCCACCATGGCCAGCCCCCACCAGGCCCCCACTCATGTCCCCTATCACCCCCACCCCCCAGCAGTGCAGGGGCACCCTCCACCAGGCCCCCACTCATGTCTACCACCACCCCCACCCCCCAGCCACCAGGGGCAGCCTCCACCAGGCCCCCACTCATGTCTCCCACCACCCCCACCCCCCAGCAGTGCAGGGGCAGCCTCCACCAGGCCCCCACCCATGTCCCCCTGCACCCAGGTCCTCACAATCACCAACCATGTGCGTAATGGTCAGCCTCCACAGCCAAAAGGCCCTACCAAGTAAACCATTCACCCACATGGAAATGAAAATTACATGTTACACCCCCAACGTACATAAAGCAAATGAACCCATGTCTGTCACACACAATGGTTGCAAATGATTTTGAAAACACCCAACATGACATGCATGAAACCAATGAGATGATACCACACAGTGAAGTATGAAAACAAAAATGTATTAAATAAATATGAATGCAAATGAAATGAAACAAAGTAAAATGCCAAGGAAAAAAAGAAAAGGTGCATGTCCGTCCCAAAAAATGAAAAACACCAAATCCAAAAAAAATGTACTTCAAAGTCACATTAAAAATGAAATCAATCCGACAGAAAAAAACAAAAATTCAAACACCATTGCTCCATGGAGAAGAAAAAATAAAATTAAAAAATAAAACAATCCAATGAAGAACTATGTACAAAATATCCAAGGGTCCATGAGCCCAACTGAACAAAGGAAACCTACAAAATACCCTAACAAAAATGCAACTATATACAAAAAGTGGAGCTGTGTCTGTCGACTCCAAATCATAAGAATAAACAAATGAAACCTAAAACTAAAGAACTATATACAAAGGCGGCGGGCAAGTCCAGCGGCTCACTCCGTAGTGTTCCGGGCCAGGGCATCATCAAACTCCTCGTCTATGTCCCGGAGGCGGTCCTGTTCCATGGCCCCGAGGGTCCGCAGGGACGATGCCATCTGCTCCTCCAACCCCCTGCGGATTGCCTCGAGGCACTCGGCCCGCCTCAGGGCCCTCCGCATGGAGTTCTCCGCCCTGACCATCGTGAGCCGTTCCTCTTCCACCCGCCGCCGCTCCGCACCTATCTGCTGGCCCAACCGCAGCCACACGGAAGACACTTCCTGTCCTGGGTCCTCCTGCCCTCTGGCCGATGCCTGCCCCTCCGATGTTGATGGCCCCGAGCAATGATGCCTCCCACGTTGACTCTGCTGCTGCCTCCGACGCAACTGCCTCTGCCAGCACGACGGCATCCAGGCTGATGGAATCCACCAACGCCGTTGTGCACGTGCCCTGCCTGATGATGCCGGCACATCCTCCATCTGCTGGGGTACAGTTGCTGTGGTGTCCACCACTGCTTGACCTCCGACTCCCGACTGTGGCAGGGATGGGATCCCCACCGAGCTGGCTGCATAGGTCAGGGCAGGTCCACAGGGGGCCCTGGTGGCATCTGGGCCGGAAGACGGCAAGGAGAACGACTGGTGTATAGCCTCCACAGAGGAGGAGAGGGCCGCCAGATTGGCCGACACATGCAGGAAACCCCCGAACATGGAAGATCCCAATTGGGCCACGTCGGCACGGTGCTCTTCGTGATGATGTGCGTGCTCCTCCCGGGAAGCACGCAAGTCATCACGAATTGCACCCGCGCGCATCGCAACCCCAATCAGGACCTTCTCCATACGGACACGGGTCCCCTCGTCCGCAGGTGGAGGGGAGTCAGGTGACATGGACATCCCCTCTACCAGCGGACGGGCCTGGGACGGGGCAACCCTGCTGGTGCATGGTGGTGCACTCACAGGGTCAGGGACAGCGACATGCACAGGCCCCTCCACGGTGACCTGTGCTGCCTCCTGCCCCTGGCCCTGGACTGCACCACTTGCACCAGCAGGGATGCCCCCACCAGGCCCCATGTGTGCCCCTGTGGCGGCCTCCTCCTCCTCTGTGGAAACCACCAACCTGGATGGCTCCTCACCGTCTTCCACCGTAGCAGGCCCCTGTGGGGGCTCACCCACCCCTTCCGCTGCAGCCGTGGGGGCATCCCCGCCGCCTTGCTCCACAGCGCCGTCTCCGCCCTCTTCTTCACTAGCCGCTGCGTAGAGGGAGACAAAGAACACAAGCATCAGGGTACTGTACAATGGTCCCCTAGACAGGAAGCAATAGCAGATGAGTACCACTGTCAAAGTACACTTCCATCATGTCCCTCCACAACACATGGGTCAGTCCAGGCAAAACACACACAGTAACAGGCATGGTGCATGCCATGGACATTTCCATACATGTCCAATGGACTCTTGAAACATACAATGATATGGAACTCACATGCATCATGGGTCATGCCTATCACATGCACACACTTCACCTCAGTCACATCCATCTGGCCCCATATACCCCAAACACAGCGGATACAAGGGTAACTAGGCTGCATCAGTGAATCTGTGCATTGTCACACACATGTGTCATGCATCCATGGCATGCACAAGTCACAGACACGCAGGTCAGGCACACAGACATGGCTACCATATATGTACCTGCCATCAGCACCCATCCCTCACCCCCACCCATGTCCAGAACTAGGGCTCCCCATGTGGCATTTAAACACATGCAACAACCATGTGGTTCACACATCACTGGTCGCACATGCATTACCATGATGTCCCTGCACACATACATGCATACATGGCCTATGTCACACATACAGGCAAGTATCAGAGAACCAGCACACCGCAACATGCCCTGTCTCACACAGCAATGCTTGGACACTTACCGCTCAACTCCAGACGGGTCTCCCTCTCAAGGATCTAGGCGTGGAGCGCTGGGCGTACGCGTTCCAGGACCCTCATCTGGATGGAACTCATGCGGCCCCGGCCCCCCTCCACGAAGGCGCCGGGCCTTCACGAGGGTCCTGGACCTCAAGTCCTCCCAGCGCTTCTTGATCTTCTGGACGTCGCGGGTTGCCACCCCCTCCGCGTTGATGGCAACCACACAGTCGGCCCAGATTCTCATCCTGTCCTTCCTTGCTGGCGCGGGACGATCTAAAGAGGGCATCATACTGCCCCAGGACATGCTCCACCAAGACACCAACTTCGGTGGCAGTGAAGCTGGTGCCCCTCTGCCCCTCTGGCCTGGGGTTGCCACTGGTGCCAGATGTGGAAGTGCCCGACATGGCAACCCCAGAGGCAGGTGTGGGTGGGCAACTGGGTCCTGGGGCTGGGCTGTGGAGCGATGTAATCCCAGTCGGGAGTCTTCAGTTCCAGCAGGGGTGGACACAGCAACTGGACCCCTGCAGATGGCTGATGTGCAGGCACCAAATGGCAGGGCACGGTGGCAGCAGGCAGGCAGGCAGGCAGGCAGCAGCAGATGGCACGTGGGAGGTTGCTCGGGGCACTGGGGGGCAGTAATTCGGCCTTCTGGGCAGGAGCGTGGTCTTCCGTGTGTTTTCGCGTGGCCAGCTTGATACAGAGTGATTTGGCACGTGAAAATCCTGCACGTCAGCGTGAAATTCGAGGAAAGGCCCTTAGCGCGTAAGCGCGTCAGCACGCATACGCGATTCTATTGGACCAAAGGCAGGCCCTCAGCGCGTAAGCGCGTCTGTGACGTGACCCGCACGGGTGTTTCCCACACAGCACGTGATGACAGAGCACACGTGGAAAGACTGCACGTCAGAGTGTCATCGCGTGTAATTGGACAGCACGTCAGAGTGTCATCGCGTGTAATTGGACAAAAGTGCGCGTACACGCGATTGGCCTATGTACGCGTATATCAGGGGTGCGCGGGCACTTACACACGCAAGTACGTCAGCGCACCTGTATCCCGGGGTGCGCGGGAATTTCCACACGCTATTGGACTGGGTACTGGATTTCAGGGGTGCGCGGGTCACACGCTCGCCTACAACACGCGCAACGCATACATTTGCGCGCTAACAAAATAACAAGCTCAGACCCAGGATGAACATACCGTTCCTAGCAGCAGTGGGCGTGGGCTACCAAAGGAGGAGGAGGAGGATAGTCAGGGCCAGAATATTCACACCCAGATCCAGCCTTTTCGGGATGCCTGATGACCAGGTGTATGGGAGGTACAGGTTTCCACCACACATAATACTGGACCTGGTGTCATGATCTCTGCTTCCAAAAGGTCAGGGTTTTCCCAACTCCCTTGGAAGCAGATCCATAACCCAGGTTCCGAGTGCCAACCAGTCCCAATTGGGACCTTTTGGACCCAGTCCTGGCGCCAGTGGCACCAGGCTCATAAATATGCCCAGTCCCAGCGCTGGAAGCGCCGGGCTCATAATGCTTGGGTGGACTTACCTGCAGCAGACCATGCTGCTTACTTGCCTGCCAGTTGAGCCTCTGATCCTCTTCTGTTTGGAACTACTTTTCCTGTTGGGTGGGGCAGGAGCCACTCCCTAGATTCAGAACACTGGAACTCTTCTGGAAAGCAGGAACTCTTTTCTTACCTAGGCGTGGCTGTGGAAGGAGACACCTAAGCACTACAGGAGGCTATTTAAACCACACCCGATGGATGAATCTTGCTTTGCGTTATTCTGCATCCTCTGCAGCAGAACGCTCATCGTGTCTTCTGCATCTGATCCTGGGCCTAAGGAAAAAGGCTTACCATCCTGAATCCAGTCTTCAGCAACACCTATAAAGACAAGAAAGAACAGGTTAGCATTACGGTCTTCAGTGACAGCTCTTCACTTACCTGGTCCATCGGCTGTCACGAATGCCTCGCGCTGCATTCCGGCATCTGAAAGACAAAGGCTTACCTACTCTTCGTGCGCTCCGGAGGTCTTCACACTGCATTCCGGCATCTGAAAGACAAAAGCTTACCAACTCTTCGCACGCTCCGGAGGCCTTCGGCGCTGCATCCCGCATCTGAAAGACAAAACAAGGTGCGTTTAAAGACATTGGGGAACTTTAATACTCACGTGCCATTACTCCTTTCCACATCTAACCCAGTGAGTATTCCGGCACCCTGCAGCCGCTCCGAACTTGTACCTGCAAAATAAAAAGACAGTTAGAGCGCATCGTGAAGCAGGCAACAAGCGCTTACCTACGTGCTTCCAGGCGCTTCTATTCATCACACGGGCTCCATCTTCAACTCACTTCAGCCCGTCATCTGCCATCGCCGGAACCCTGCAAAACAAGAGACATCATTACTAAAGACTTTAAAGACATTAGAATTACTCGAAACTTACCGTTCGTGCAGTAAACGACGGACAGCAGTCCTCTGAAGTCAAGAGGCCTGCTCCCCTTATCCAGTGAAGAAACTGGTTACAGCACCCTGCCCCGAGGCAGATGGAGAGCACAGCGTTCACTTACCTAAGGTGAGAGCGTTAACCTTTGGGGTTCTACAGGAGAAGAGAAAGGGAAGAAGAGAGAGACATTCAATAACCCAGTTCCTTAATCCGATATTTTCTATCTGCAGACATCTTACCCTTCGAGTCAGACATACAGTGCACAGAGGTCCAGCCCAAAGAGCCAGCCGTGTGTTACACATCACCTTTGAAGATACGGTATACGCCCAGTCAAGACCGGCGCCTCTACGGGAATCAGGTGAGCGTTACAGAACGCAAAGCCTACCACAAAACTCCCGTCCAGGCGCTATGGAAACCTCGGATACCGACCAGCTAGCCCAGTTACTTGGGGAACTAAGGGCAGAAGTGCATGCAGCCCGTCAGGAAACGAACGCTCTAAGAAGGGAACTGATTATTTCCAAGGAGCGAACAGATGATCTCGCTAGACAATTGCTACAGTCACAAGCCGGACAGACCCCGTTACCCGCATCTGGGGGAAATCTTCCTTCTACATCCTCTATGAATCCAGTGCAGATCAACCTACCTGGGAATGTACCTCTGGCTCTGCCCGAACGATTTTCTGGTGACCCAAAGAGGTTTGCAGTATTTATCAATCAGTGCCGGTTGCATTTCTTATGCCGGCCAGCAGCCTTTCCAACTGATCAAGCTAAAGTAGCTTTCGTGCTTTCGTACCTTAGTGGCAATGCGGCAGACTGGTCGATCCCTCTAGTAAATCAAGATGATCCGATCCTCCATGATTTTCAAGCTTTTCAGCTCAGTATGGAAAAACTGTTCGCAAGACATTCACAGGGGCAGGCCTTGGACAATGAGCTTCTTTCGTTGCGACAAGGTAATCAAGACCTTTTGGCTTATATTGCGTCTTTCAACAGACTGATAGTGGAAACTCAATGGCCTGAGGACAAAAGGATTACGCTGTTTTATAGAGGTCTACGTGGAGAGCTCAAAGATGTGTTAGCCCAAGTAGTGAATCCCCCACAAGATTGTTCGGACTATATAGACTTAGTCGTTCAAATAGATCACAGACTGCAGAACAGGAAGGCCGATCGTTCCAAGTTTGATGCTCGAGTATTTTCCAAACTGCCAACTCCTTCCAAAGGAGTAGACTCCGGGGAACCCATGCAAATAGGGGGTCTGAAAGGTCCTCTAACACAAAAGGAGTGGGAAAGGAGAAAACAGTTGCAATTATGCCTCTATTGCGGAAACTCAGGGCACTTTCTTCGAGACTGTCCGGTGAAACCTGCCAAGAAGGCAGTAGGAGCTGCAGTTACCAAAGTTACAAACTCTGAGCAGGGAAACGACCTCGCCCGACAAGAATAGAGGTCCTCTTGCCGAGCGTGAAAACCAGTTCCGTGACCTCGCATTTCGTGATACCTATGGTCCTCATTAGCCCTGATAATCCGGATCGATTACATGCAATTGAAGCTTACGTCGACAGCGGTGCCATCGGCAATTATGTGGATCATGAAATGGTTTTGAGGATGAATCTAACTCTTTGTCCCAAGGCTGTAAAGGACGTCATTACTACGGTGGATGGTACGGAGATAGCCTCCGGGCCAGTAACGCATACCACTCAAGAGGTGACGCTAGTAAGTCAAGATGGACACCATGAGAAGATCGTGTTCGATGTGATCAAGGCCCCTCAGTTTCAGATTATTCTAGGAATACCTTGGTTAGAAAAACACAATCCTCTGATCGATTGGCGAGCAAGAACGGTCCAGTTTCCAGAATGTGTCTCTACTTGTCACCCTCCACCTGGTGTTGCACTGGCAGCAATTTCTTCAGAGACTCCCCAGTTACCTCCCGAATACCTAGAATACCAAGATGTTTTCCGGAAGGATCAGGCTAACTCTCTACCTCCTCATAGGTCTTATGACTGCCAGATAGACCTGATACCTGGATCTACTCCTCCTTGTAGTAGAATTTATGCCCTCACCGAGCCTGAGAACCTTCACCTTCGACAATACCTGGATCAATACCTGGCAAATTGGTTTATTCGTCCTTCCAAGTCCCCTGCTTCTTCAGCTTTGTTCTTCGTTCCAAAAAAGGAAGGAGACCTTAGAACTTGTATAGATTATCGCTCCCTGAACCAGATCACCGTTAAGAATAGATATCCGTTACCTTTGATCCCTGAACTCCTGGACCAAGTCAGAAAAGCATGCATATTTACAAAGCTGGATCTTAGAGGAGCTTACCACTTGGTACGAGTAAAAGAGGGCGATGAATGGAAGACGGCCTTCCGCACCAAGTATGGGCTATTTGAATATCAGGTCATGCCCTTCGGACTTTGCAATGCCCCGACCGCCTTTCAATATTTTATGAACGTTGTCCTCAGAGAGCTCATAGATGTGTGTGTTGTTGTTTACATTGACGACATCCTCGTTTATTCTTCATCGGAATCTGAACATCGGAAACACGTGAAAATGGTCCTCGAAAGATTGCGTCAACACAAACTTTTCGCTAAGTTGGAAAAATGTGTTTTCAACGTGACTGAAGTTGAATTCTTGGGATTCATATTATCACCTGGCGGAGTGCGTATGGATTTAAAGAAGGTCGATGCAGTTCTCAAATGGCCATCACCATCCTCCGTAAAAGGTGTGCAAAGCATGTTAGGCTTCGCTAACTTTTACCGCAGGTTTATCCCCGAATCCTCTCGAATAGTCCAGCCCATCACTGCCTTGTTAAAGAAAAACAAACGTTTTGAATGGTCTACCGAGGCGGAACAAGCTTTCCAGGATTTGAAGACTAAATTTATCTCTGCACCAATCTTAAAACACCCTCGCCCCGAACTCCCCTACATCATGGAAACTGATGCTTCAAGCCTTGCTATGGGGGCAGTTCTATCACAAAAGGACCCGGTAACCAATCAGTTGCAACCCGTGGCATTTTGGTCCCGCAAATTCTCGCCTCCTGAAATCAATTACACGATTACTGACAAGGAACTTCTGGCTATCAAGTCTGCCTTTAAGGCTTGGCGGCATTATCTGCTGGGGGCCCGACACACCGTTACTGTGATTACGGATCACCGAAACCTGCAATATTTGAAAACCGCAAAAGCCCAATCCTCTAGACAACTCCGTTGGGCATTATTCTTTGCCGAGTTTGACTTCATAATTACCTATCGACCTGGTACAAAGAACGGTAAAGCTGATGCCCTTTCTCGGATGGGAGTGGAAGAACACTTGATCAACCCTAAACCTGTACCAATCATTCCCGAACAAAGAATTCTGGGTGTAATCGCCACAGAATCCATAGAGGAAGTTAAGGATAAAGCCAGGCAACTTGTAACTCCAGCAGACATACAGAATTGGCATCTGCAGGGAAAGGACTTTGCAGTAAAGGACAACTTATTGTATTTCCAAGAACGATTATACCTACCCAGCACAGATTTACAGAAAAAAGTAATCTCTTGTTATCACGATTCTTTAATGGAAGGACATCCCGGTATGGCCAAGACCTCAGAAAAGATCAAGCGCTACTTCTGGTGGCCGTCTTGGAAAAAAGATATCAGAGACTTTATAATGTCCTGTGGAGTATGCGCCCAAAACAAGAGTCAAAAGGAAAGACCAGCAGGCCTCTTACGCCCTATTGACATCCCACCTCGCCCTTGGCATACGCTTTCTATGGACTTCATCACCGATCTACCTCCATGCTCCGGATACAATACGATTCTAGTAATCGTGGACTTATTCTCCAAGATGGCGCATTTCATTCCGCTCAAAGGCTTGCCAACAGCAGCAACTCTGGCCCGAGAATTTCTCAAAAACATCGTCCGACTGCACGGTTTTCCTTCGGTTCTAATTTCGGATCGAGGTAGTCAATTTATTTCTCATTTTTGGCGAAGTTGTTGTCGGTCGGCTCAAATTGATGTGAGACTATCGACCAGTCACCACCCTCAGACCGACGGACAAACCGAGAGGACCAATCAAACTCTGGAACAGTATTTACGCTGCATGCTGCAACAAACTGAAAAAACTTGGAAAGACATCCTTTGGATAGCCGAATATGCCTACAATAACTCTGTCCATTCGGGAACTGGGAAAACCCTGTTTTTTCTTTTGTACGGCAGTCACCCTCGAACCTCGGAGTTGGATCCCCTCCAAGATCTTGAAACACCAGCAGTAGACTACCTGCATTCTACAATCACCCAAGCCTTTAAGGAAGCTGTTTCTCACCTTCAAAGGGCTAAAGAACAATACAAGAAAGGAGCAGATCAACATCGGAAGGAAGCCCCTCAATATCAAGTAGGGGATCAAGTCTGGTTATCCACCAAATATCTACCTCTAAAAGGGCCACGCACATACAACCCAAGATACCTTGGTCCCTATTCCATCACTACCATAGTAAACCCAGTAGCGGTCAAGTTGGACTTGCCCCCGCACATGAAGATACATCCGGTCTTCCACGTCTCTCTATTAAAACCCGTGCAACCTCAAACCCGACTAACTAAATCTCCAAAACCTATCCTAGTTGATGGAGAACTCGAGTTTGAAGTCAAAAGCATTCTGGACTCCAAGATCTCCAAATCTAAACTATTTTACCTAATTGACTGGAAAGGCTACGGCCCCCAAGAGAGATCCTGGGAACCTGCTGAATATGTTCACGCTCCTCGCCTAATCAAAAGATTTCACCGAACATTTCCTGACAAGCCAAAACCCCCGGAGAAGCCCGGTTTGGGAGGGGCCTTGAGGGGGGGTACTGTCATGATCTCTGCTTCCAAAAGGTCAGGGTTTTCCCAACTCCCTTGGAAGCAGATCCATATCCCAGGTTCCGAGTGCCAACCAGTCCCAATTGGGACCTTTTGGACCCAGTCCTGGCGCCAGTGGCACCAGGCTCATAAATATGCCCAGTCCCAGCGCTGGAAGCGCCGGGCTCATAATGCTTGGGTGGACTTACCTGCAGCAGACCATGCTGCTTACTTGCCTGCCAGTTGAGCCTCTGATCCTCTTCTGTTTGGAACTACTTTTCCTGTTGGGTGGGGCAGGAGCCACTCCCTAGATTCAGAACACTGGAACTCTTCTGGAAAGCAGTAACTCTTTTCTTACCTAGGCGTGGCTGTGGAAGGAGACACCTAAGCACTACAGGAGGCTATTTAAACCACACCCGATGGATGAATCTTGCTTTGCGTTATTCTGCATCCTCTGCAGCAGAATGCTCATCGTGTCTTCTGCACTTGATCCTGGGCCTAAGGAAAAAGGCTTACCATCCTGAATCCAGTCTTCAGCAACACCTATAAAGACAAGAAAGAACAGGTTAGCATTACGGTCTTCAGTGACAGCTCTTCACTTACCTGGTCCATCGGCTGTCACCAATGCCTCGCGCTGCATTCCGGCATCTGAAAGACAAAGGCTTACCTACTCTTCGTGCGCTCCGGAGGTCTTCACACTGCATTCCGGCATCTGAAAGACAAAAGCTTACCAACTCTTCGCACGCTCCGGAGGCCTTCGGCGCTGCATCCCGCGCTGAAAGACAAAACAAGGTGCGTTTAAAGACATTGGGGAACTTTAATACTCACGTGCCATTACTCCTTTCCACATCTAACCCAGTGGGTATTCCGGCACCCTGCAGCCGCTCCGAACTTGTACCTGCAAAATAAAAAGACAGTTAGAGCGCATCGTGAAGCAGGCAACAAGCGCTTACCTACGTGCTTCCAGGCGCTTCTATTCATCACACGGGCTCCATCTTCAACTCACTTCAGCCCGTCATCCGCCATCGCCGGAACCCTGCAAAACAAGAGACATCATTACTAAAGACTTTAAGGACATTAGAATTACTCGAAACTTACCGTTCGTGCAGTAAACGACGGACAGCAGTCCTCTGAAGTCAAGAGGCCTGCTCCCCTTATCCAGTGAAGAAACTGGTTACAGCACCCTGCCCCGAGGCAGATGGAGAGCACAGCGTTCACTTACCTAAGGTGAGAGCGTTAACCTTTGGGGTTCTACAGGAGAAGAGAAAGGGAAGAAGAGAGAGACATTCAATAACCCAGTTCCTTAATCCGATATTTTCTATCTGCAGACATCTTACCCTTCGAGTCAGACATACAGTGCACAGAGGTCCAGCCCAAAGAGCCAGCCGTGTGTTACACATCACCTTTGAAGATACGGTATACGCCCAGTCAAGACCGGCGCCTCTACGGGAATCAGGTGAGCGTTACACCTGGTGAGTGAGTGGGAGGATGACCTCACATCACCCACCCAGTGCTCCCAAGCACTCAGCCCCCTGGAGAAGGTCCTCAATGTACTGCACTTCTTAGCCACTGGATCATTTCAGCGGACAAGTGCCATAGTGGGTGGGGTATCACAGGCCACCCAGTCACGCTGCCTACACCAGGTCTTGAACATCATCACTGCATGCCCATCAGTCCGCAGGCACATATACCTGCCCAGAACACCTGCAGAAAGGCATGCTGCCACCCTGGATTTTTACGGTGTGGCACGATTCCCCAAAGTGCTAGGTGCCATCGACTGCACCCATGTGGCTCTACGACCCCCAGGGCATCAGAGCACATCTATAGGAACCGCAAGCACTGGCATTCCATCAACGTGCAGGTAGTATGTAATGCCAAGGGAATCATCACCTCAGTATATGCCAACTATCCCGGGTCCACCCACGACAGCTTCATTTACCGAATGTCCACCCTAAGCCGGGACCTAGAAGCTGGGCGGCATGGCGATACATGGCTGCTTGGTGAGTATGAATGCCACTGCACATGCATGCATGTCAGATACTGAGCAAGGTCACAACCCCACAAATGATACCAATCACCACCTCCACAGGGGACAGTGCCTACCCTCTCAGCCCCCACATGATGACGCCAATTCGGAACCCCACCACGCCACCCCAGGTAAGATATAACACAGCCCACATTACAACCCGGGGCATAGTGGAGCGCACATTCGGAGTGCTAAAGTCACGCTTTCGCTCCCTTGACCGTTCTGGCGGGCAGCTGTTGTACGCTCCCCCAGTAGTGTGCAAGATCATAGTGGCAGCATGTGTCCTGCACAACGTTGCAACACGCCGGGGCCTGGCCGTGGACATGGTGGTGGCCCCACATCCCCAACCACATGCACAGCCGCTGCGCATGGGAGGGGAAAGGGCACGGGGGGAGGCAGCCCGTACACAGCTAGTGGCTAATTACTTCACATAGAAATCACACCCCTGTGGAGTGCACACTGCCCTGGCACATTCCATCTGACAATCAATGATGACTCAACCTGACACTGATCCTGAATGTCTGGAGAATCAACCGTCAAAACCATATCAGCCTGAGATTGTTCACCTGGAAGTGTTACAATGTGTGCATCCCTACCCACACAGACACCACCAATGCAGTTTTGTGAAGAAACACATTCAAGCAGCTAAAATGAATACCCACTTGCAAAATGCAACAAGAGGACAGTGCCATGTCAGCCAACCCATCCCCAGCACCGCCACACGACACACCGTGCCATGTCATGCTATTTGCAGGTAAACAAAGTAATCCCCACAACATGACACTAGTGTCACAATGTACAGTGTCCCTAATTGAAACTTGCAACACCTGAAATGCTCACAGTAATGCAGGACCAACAACAAACTTGAGCAGGTACTACCATTAACATGACATCACAAATGTTATAAATTAGTAGTCTCACCACCTGGAAATGCCTGCACTCCCACCACTACCAACTGTGCAGTGTTGGCGCCATGTAGAGTTGTAGGTGCACTGCTGCCAACATGGACCCCATCTCCAAACTAGAGGGGCTTGTGTAGACATGAGGAAGGGACCTGCAAATTGGGAGGTAGACACAGATGATGAGTTACACATCAATGCAACATGCAGTGTACAACACAACAGCAATATGCACTAGGAATGTATACACAGTATTGACTAGACTACCCACACATGTCGTGGGAGTCCAATGTCACCATGTACGTCAATGTCACTTGGGCACACCCTTTGCAAGCCCATGGAAACGGGAAGCAGGAGGGGTGTGTGTGACTCAAACCGAAGCATCTGAACCAAATACATGACAAGCCTGCATGTGCCCAGCCACAATGCAGCGTATGCCCACAGGAACCACGGAAGGCAACAAATTGTCCCAAAAAAATTGGGAAAAAAATTATTTAAAATAAAAATAAAAATAAAAATAAATCAAAAATGGCCATTGATGGGCCCGGGGGGGTTGGGGAGGCCACCCAGGAGGTCCGAGGACAGGGTGCACACCAAAACCCACCTGTGTGGATCCTGGGAAAAAAAAACACCTCCATGGGCTCATGGCCCACACGGCTACCCTATTGTGGGAGTATCACTGCTGTCGCTATTATCACCCTGTGCAGCTGCATCCGGAGGTGGTTGCACTATGGGAGGCAGCCCACGCAAGGCCCTAGTCTGCTCCTCCATGGCTGCAAGCATGCGGGTGTGGTAGGTCTCGTTCTGGAGGATGAGTGTGCGGAGGTCCCCATGCAACAACTCACGGGATGCCCGAACCTCCGCCCTCGTTGCCTGCATCTCAGCTGAGAGCGTACGGGTGAGACGCTCCAGCTGCTGTTCTGTCCTTTGGTGTGTTGAAGCCTCAAGCTCAACAAGAGTCGTCCTGAGGTGAAGGAGCTCCTACCTCAGGGCTTCCCTGTGGCCCTGGGACTCTATGGAGATGGCCTCCTGCAGAGTCGCCAGTGCCGCCCGCCTGTCCCTGTTGGACGCCAACATGTCCTCCCTGTGTGACTGGCAGATGGAGTCGGTTGCCTGCTGTAGTCGCTCCATCAGCCTTTCAGGGGGGACAATGGAAGTGGCCACCCTATCCATGGCCTGAGCCATCATCTCGGATGATGCTGCCTGTTGGGTTGCCATACCGTAAATGGATTGCTCCCATGCGGTATTGCCAGGTGGCATACGGCCACCACGTCGGCGGGCACCACACCTGTCTGGGGCAAGGCGAACTGCGCCTTGCTGTGCCGGCACTGCCTGAGGCTGCAGGACTGCATTCCCCCTCTGATCTGCTGGCCCAGGAACAGGATCAGATGTCGCAGAGTGTGACCCTGCATCCGTAACCACCAAAGGCGTAGCTGCCAACACTGACATCCCCATTGAGGGTTCTGACCCTGGTGCAGGTGGGTGGGACAGAACACAATCCCTCCCTGGAACACTCACCTGCGACGGCACGTAGGTCTCATCATTCGAATCAACACCTGAGTACAGCTCGGGGGAGGTGCAGCCAGAGACACCCCTTGAGAGCACGACCTGCAGCACTTGTAGGTTCTCACCCACCACCACACCACGTCCCTCACTGGTGGTTGGTCGGCCCTCGGACCCCTCCTGGGTCTGCACCATCTCCACAACCCCAGCAGTATCAGGTGCGTCTTCCCCTGCAAAGACATAAAAACAAAGAAATGGAAACAGGCATTAGCACCATGTCACACAATGAGGGCTGAGAAGGAAGAGAACCAGTACTTGATTGACACATGTCCCACATGACTAAAACCCTCCCATGCATGCACCCTCACTGCATATGAAGGGCAGGCAAATGGCACACACTGATGACACCAAGATGGAAGAGGAACACATTTTCTGCATGCTGCCTGGCAGTGGCATCACACATTGGCCTGTGATTGCCAGGTGAAACACACATGCCATCACACAGATGGCATGTATCATTGCTATTGAGTGAAGATGGAGAGGAGGGCAGCACCTATTCATTCAGTCCAGTTCCCGCATGTAATAGCTTTTCTAATTCAAACAGGTCAGATTATTCACCTGGAGCTGCCAGTCCAAAATGGTCCAATTGCACAGGGACATGTGTGAACAAATGATATCCAGGTAACAAAGTCACTCCACTTTACCATAGCCATGTCAGACATGTGACTAGAGGACTGCGAAATGCCTAGTAAAAGTGGTGGAATGCAAACAATCTGACTGAATGAACAGTGAAAAATAAGCAACAATGTTGTGGCAAGGTGACACTTCAAGGGCAACTGGCATGCAGTTGGGCTAGATGTCTACTGTTGGCAGAAGGGATACTGCTATGGCCAAATGCAGCTGCGCAGGATGTATTGCATGAAGCACATGGCTGACCCATACGACTCAGGCGCACACACTCTCACCTGGCACACAAACAGAAGCCCTCACACACACCGTGCACATGGATGACACACACATGCATGTGCACTCACCGGACAATGCCTCGTAATCAGGCAGATCTCCCACACCTTGGATCTGTTCCTCCGTGACGTAGGTCCCAGCGACTGACTCATGTGGAGTGAGTTCCATGTCTACTACTGGAGACCCACCTCCAGTCACTAGAGTTGCGGCATGACTTGAGGCCAGCTTACTCTTTGCCCTGCGCTTTAGGTCATTCCAGCGCTTATAGCAATCATTGGCTGTGCGCCTCACGATTCCAAGGGCACTTACGATGTCCGCAACGGTCTGCCAGTGTGCCTGGCGTTGTGCAGGTGTGGTCTTGGATCCTGCAACAATGACCATCTCGTTATCATGTGTGGACACATACTCGACAAGTGCATTCAGTTCGTCATCCGTGAAGCTGGGCTTCCTCGACGGGCCGGACTGTGTAGCCGTGTCTGGGGCATCAGCCTGTGCCGGACGAGCACTCTTCCTCTTCCGCTTGGAAGGTGGTGGTGATCCTGAGTGTCCTGTGCCGCTCTGGACACTAGGGGCAGGAGCCCTGGTGGACTCTGTATCAGGAGTGTGGGATTGCACACTCAGCATGGGAGTTGGTGCAGGCATTGGCTCAAGTGTAATGGTGTCAGGGGGAATGTCAGCAGGATGGACTAGGACCGACACTGTCCTGGCTGGGTGTGTGAGAGCTGGGGTGGATGGAGCCGCAGCTGCCCCTGCAGCCTCTCCGCCCTGCCTACTTGGGGCAGCAGATGACCTTGCTGCCCCAGATGCACGTGGCATGATGACATCAACGTGCACCAGCGCACGTGTCAAAGGCCTGCTGACCTGGAAGTCAGCCATGGAGTCAGCCAGGTCTGGTGCCACAATGGGCTGGTCCAACAAGGGCTGAGCATGGATGGTGTCAGCCACATCAGCCTCAACGGGAGGGGGGGATTATGGGTGCCCTTGACTGGTCCTCCACACATGGGGGGACAGGCTCACCCTGCAAGTAACGACCACGTCCCCTACCGGATCCACCACGGCCACCACTTGTGGCTCTTCCACCTTTGCCACCCTTACGGAATCCTCGCCTCCCAGCCATGGCACTGATGTTAATGTGCGTATGGGAGTGGCTGTAAACTATTGTCCTGGGCAATTGGGGGTCAAAGGGGTTGGGTACCAGATGGTAATTGTACCCTAGTGCTCTTGCAAGGCTGAATGTAACCCCTGGGGAAAGATGACGGGTCACGCTACGCACAGGAGCCCCAAAAAAGGGAGATGACGTGCACGCAACCCCTCCTAGACCACGTGTGCAGAAAGAAAAACCTGCACTACGCTGTGGCACCCAGTAACACAAGAATGAACGTATGCGTGTCACACGCAGCCTAGAATGACCTCTGAAGGGGTAGGCTACACACGGGGCAAGCACAGATGTTAGATACGTGCGTGACTCACCGTCTGCCAGGTAAAAGAGCGTGAAAAAGGAGCACGTTTGGTTGGCAACACCCCTGCCAAAAGAAGATTTGTACGCTGTCTGAGGAGACAGGACAACAGTAGAAGGGAACACTGTTTGAGGGAACAGGCCCAGGTAAACCAGTAAAAGAGAAAAAGCTGTCAGAGGTAACAGGGAATACGAACTTTAAACGCCGTGAAGTAAATCGCGTGTGAAACGACAAGAAGTACAGAATTCACCCACTCGCTCTCCACGAAAAGCACGTACAAGGAAATGGTGTTCTACACGTACCTTTTATACAGGCCCACACGTCCAGCGTCATTTACGCGGCGTGTACGCGCTAGGGCCATTTCCACCAATTACACGCTTTGTCACTTCTGCGTGTAGGGCCATTTCCACCAATTACACGCTTTGTCACTTCTGCGTGTAGGGCCATTTCCACCAATTACACGCTTTGTCACTGCCGCTTGTACGCGCTAGGCCCATTCCCACCAATTACACGCTTTGACACTCGGACGTGTCTTTCATTATTTTCACACGCAACATTTTCAAACGTGTGCCCAACTCAACGTGCACGTGGCTTCATAGACGCGCATACGCTGGTGACGCGTTTACGCGCTAAGGGCCTTTTCCTCGAATTACACGCAGACGTGTTGGATTTTTCACGTGCAAAATCACTCCGTATCAAGCTGGCCACGCGTAAGCACACGGAAGACCACGCTCCTGCCCAGAAGGCCGAACTACTGCCCCCCAGAGCCCCGAGCACGCTCCCACCTGCCATCTGCTGCTGCCTGACTGCCTGCTGCCCACGTGCACTGCCATTTGCTGCCTGCACATCAGCCAGGGGTGCTGTTGCTGTGACCACCCCTGCTGGAACCGAAGACTCCCGACTGGGATTCCATCGCTCCACAGCCCAGCCCCAGGACCCAGTTGCCCACCCACTCCTGCCTCTGGGTTTGTCATGTCGGGGCAAACACCATCTGTGACCACTGACAACCCCCGGCCAGAGAGGCAGAGGGGCACCAGCTTCAGTGCCACCGAAGTTGGTGTCCTGGTGGAGCAAGTCCTGGGGCAGTATGATGCCCTCTTCGGAAGTTCCCGCGCCGACAAGGAAGGACGGACTCGGATCTGGACTGACATCGTGACAGCCATCAACGCGGAGGGGGTGGCAGTCCGCGACTTACAACATGTCAGGAAGCGCTGGGAGGACTTCAGGTCCAGGACCCTGAACAAGAACCGGCGCCTCTTGAAGGCAGCAGATGCCAAGGGGCGCCGGGGCCACTTGTCGGAAGAACAGATGAGGGTCCTGGAACGCATATCCCCAGCGCTCCACGTCCAGGTCCTAGAGAAGCAGACCCGTCTGGAGTCGAGCGGTGAGTGTACATGCATCCTGATTGTGAGCAGTGCGTGTGGTGATTATTCGGTAGTGTGCAGGTTGCACATCTGTTTGTATGGGGTCGAGTATGGGTGGGGGTGTACAGGGCCGTGGGGCTGACACATGCGAGGGCTGTAATGTGTGAGACATGGATGGTGCTTGTGTGTGTAGGCTTGCATGCCAAATGCAGTTGTGTGGGCACACATGTTTGGATGAATGTGTATGTAAGTAGACATGTCCGTGATGTCACGTATGTATGTTGTTTTCGGCTGCATGTATGAGCACTGTGTACATGTGCATGTGTGTGTATTTGACAAGGGTGCAACAGTGATGCAACATGGATGCATGTGACAGCGGTATGTGGAAGCCTGATTGGCAGATGTGACATGGATGCCCGTCTGAACAGTGCGACACTTGGCAGAGGTGTACACATGCATGCAAGTGTGGTGGTGTGTGTACATGTGTGGTGCACTTCCTGTGTTGCATGTGATGTCTGGCTCACCTTTGGCTGCTCATGCTGTTGTATGTGTAGGGATGGTGGTGGCAGTTGCGATATGGCTGTGGTATGGCTCATGTGTGCGAGTTGTAATGACATGTGTGTTGGGGATTGTGATGACATGTCTGAGGTTTGCCAATGCCACTCATGTGCAACTGTCATGTGTGTATGTGTCCATTGTACAGTGCCCTGATGCCTGTGTTTTGTTTCTCCCTGTCTGCAGCGTCAACTGATGAAGAGGGCGGAGAAGGTGCTGTGGAGCACAGCGGCGGGGATCCCACCGCCAGCCGGAGACGCAAGGGCCGGCTCCCCTCCCGTGTTGTCATCTCGTCGGGGAGTGAGGAGTCCGGTGCCGCGTCCCAGGCCGCAGCTGCCGGGGGGAGGTCCAAGAGGCGGAGGTTGGAGTTGGACTCCTCGGCAGCAGAAGGGGCAGCTGGGACCCCACAGGGCCCAACAGGGGAAGATGGCACGGAGCCATCCAGGTCGGTGGGGGGTTTGGTGGAGGAGGAGGCCGTGCAAGCACCAGAGACGGGGTCTGGAGGTGGGGATCCCACTGGTGCTAGTGGTGCAGTGCAGGACCAGGGACAGGAGGCAGCACAGGCCGCCGCGGAGGTGCCTGTGTGCAATCCTGTCCCCGATCCTGTCCCTGCATCATCTTGCACCAGCAGGGATGCCTACGTCCAGACCCGTTTTCAGGCAGGGGATGAGCTGACGTCAACTGGCCTTCCTCTGCCTGCGGACGTGGCTATCCAGGTCCGGGTTGAGCCTGTCCTGGCTGGTGTGGCGTTGCGTCAACGGGCCATGCGAGGTGACCTGCAGTCTTTTCATGGAGAGACTGCACGTCATCTCGAATGGCTCGTTGACCACGTCAGCCTGCTGGGACAGGTCACCCAGGCCGGATTCCTCCGTCTGATGGGGCTTGCTCCGACCCCTCCTCAACTGGACCCCCTACGCGCCAGTCGTCCTCTGTGCCATCTTCCCACCCATCAGTCACCTGGGTGCCCTGTGGAGCTGCCTCTGACGGTGCGACCAGGCTGGTGGAGGAGGCATCCCTGCCACAGTCGGGAGTCGGACGTCCAGCAGGGGTGGCCACATCAACAACTGCACCCCAGCCGGCGGAGGATGTGCAGGCAGCAGGAGGCAGTGCACGGGCAGAGGCAGAGCAGAAGCAGCAACGTGGTGGGGGCCATGAAGGCTCGGGGCCTTCAACATCGGAGGGGCAGGCATCGGCCGGAGGGCAGGAGGACCCAGGACAGAGAGTGTCTTCCGTGTGGCAGCGGTTGGGCCACGCCATAGGTGCGGAGCGGCGGCGGGCGGAAGAGGCGCGGCTCACAATGGTCAGGGTGGAGAACTCCATGCGGAGGGCCCTGAGGCGGGCCGAGTGCCTCGAGGCAATCCGCAGGGGGTTGGAGGAGGACACAGCGTCATCCCTGCGGACCCTCGGGGCCATGGAACAGGACCGCCTCCGGGACATCGAACAGGAGTTCGATGATGCCCTGGCCCGGAACACCACGGAGTGAGCCGCTGGACTTGCCCGCCGCCTTTGTATATAGTTCTTTAGTATTAGGTTTCCTTTGTTTGTTCTTATGATTTGGAGTCGACGGACACTGCTCCACTTTTTGTATATAGTTGCATTTTAGTTAGGGTTTTTTGTAGGTTTCCTTTGTTCAGCTGGGCTCATGGACCCTTGGATGTTTTGTACATAGTTCTTCATTGGATTGATTTTATTTTTCATTTGACTTTGGACGACATTTTTTTGGATTAGGATTTGGTGTTTTTATTTTTTTAAACGGACATGCAGCTTATCTTTTTTTCATTCCCATTGTAGTTTGTTTCATTTCTTTTGCATTCTTTCTTTTTTTTAATACAATTTTGTTTTCATACTTCACTGTGTGGTATCATCTCATTGGTTTCATGCATGTCATGTTGGGTGTTTTCCCATTCAATTGCACCGATTGTGTGTGACGGACATGGGTTCATTAGCTTTATGAACATTGGGGGTGTAACATGTAATTTCCATTTCCATGTGGGTGAATGGGTTACTTGGTAGGGCTTTTTGGCTGTGGAGGCTGACCATAACGCACATGATTGGGGATTGTGAGGACCTGGTGGAGGCTGCCCATGGTGGCTGGGGGGTGGGGGTGGTGGGAGACATGAGTGGGGGCCTGGTGGAGGGTGCCCATGGTGGCTGGGGGGTGGGTGGGAGACATGAGTGGGGGCCTGGTGGAGGCTGCCCCTGCACTGCTGGGGGGTGGGGGTGGTGGGAGACATGGGTGGGGGCCTGGTGGTGCTGACCCTGCACTGCTGGGGGATGGGGGTGGTGGGAGACATGAGTGGGGGCCTGGTGGAGGCTGCCCCTGCACTGCTGGGGGGTGGGGGTGGGTGGGAGACATGAGTGGAGGCCTGGTGGAGGGTGCCCATGGTGGTTGGGGGATGGGGGTGGTGGGAGACATGAGTGGGGCCCTGGTGGAGGCTGCCCCTGCACTGCTGGGGGGTGGGGGTGGTGGGAGACATGGGTGGGGGCCTGGTGGAGGCTGCCCCTGGTGGCTGGGGGGTGGGGGTGATAGGGGACATGAGTGGGGGCCTGGTGGGGGCTGGCCATGGTGGCTGGGGGATGGGGGTGGTGGGAGACATGAGTGGGGGCCTGGTGGTGCTGACCCTGCACTGCTGGGGGATGGGGGTGGTGGGAGACATGAGTGGGGGCCTGGTGGAGGGTGCCCCACACTGCTGGGGGGTGGGGGTGGTGGGAGACATGAGTGGGGGCCTGGTGGAGGGTGCCCCACACTGCTGGGGGGGTGGGGGCGGTGGGAGACATGAGTGGGGGCCTGGTGGGGGATGCCCATGGTGGCTGGGGGGTGGGGGTGGGTGGGAGACATGAGTGGAGGCCTGGTGGAGGGGGCCCATGGTGGCTGGGGAATGGGGGTGGTAAGAGACATGAGTGGGGGCCTGGTGGGGGATGCCCATGGTGGCTGGGGGGTGGGGGTGGTGGGAGACATGAGTGGGGGCCTGGTGGGGGCTGCCCATGGTGGCTGGGGGTGGGGGTGCTGGGAGACATGAGTGGGGGCCTGGTGGGGGCTGCCCATGGTGGCTGGGGGGTGGGTGGTAGACATGGGTGGGGGCCTGGTGGAGGGTGCCCATGGTGGCTGGGGGATGGGGGTGGTGGGAGACATGAGTGGGGGCCTCGTGGAGGGTGCCCCACACTGCTGGGGGGTGGGGGTGGTGGGAGACATGAGTGGGGGCCTGGTGGGGGATGCCCATGGTGGCTGGGGGGTGGGGGTGGTGGGAGACATGAGTGGGGGCCTGGTGGGGGATGCCCATGGTGACTGGGGGGTGGGGGTGCTGGGAGACATGAGTGGGGGCCTGGTGGAGGCTGCCCCTGCACTGCTGGGGGGTGGGGGTGGTGGGAGGCATGGGTGGGGGCCTGGTGGAGGGAGCCCCACACTGCTGGGTGGTGGGAGACATGAGTGGGGGCCTGGTGGAGGGTGCCCCTGGATGCTGGGGGGTGGGGGTGATAGGGCCCATGAGTGGGGGCCTGGTGGAGGGTGCTCCACACTGCTGGGGGGTGGGGGTGGTGGGAGACATGAGTGGGGGCCTGGTGGAGGGTGCCCATGGTGGCTGGGGGATGGGGGTGGTGGGAGACATGAGTGTGGGCCTGGTGGAGGGTGCCCCTGCACTGCTGGGGGGTGGGGGTGCTGGGAGACATGGGTGGGGGCCTGGTGGAGGCTGCCCCTACACTGCTGGGGGGTGGGGGTGGTGGGAGACATGAGTTGGGGCCTGGTGGAGGGTGCCCATGGTGGCTGGGGGATGGGGGTGGTGGGAGACATGAGTGGGGGCCTGGTGGAGGGTGCCCCACACTGCTGGAGGGTAGGGGTGGTGGGAGACATGAGTGGGGGCCTGGTGGGGGATGGCCATGGTGGCGTGGGGGTGGGTGGGAGACATGAGTGGAGGCCTGGTGGAGGGTGCCCATGGTGGCTGGGGGATGGGGGTGGTGGGAGACATGAGTGGGGGCCTGGTGGTGCTGACCCTGCACTGCTGGGGGATGGGGGTGGTGGGAGACATGAGTGGGGGCCTGGTGGAGGCTGCCCCTGCACTGCTGGGGGGTGGGGGTGGTGGGAGACATGGGTGGGGGCCTGGTGGAGGGTGCCCCACACTGCTGGGGGGTGGGGGTGGTGGGAGACATGAGTGGGGGCCTGGTGGAGGGTGCCCCTGGATGCTGGGGGGTGGGGGTGATAGGGCCCATGAGTGGGGGCCTGGTGGAGGGTGCCCCACACTGCTGGGGGGGTGGGGGTGGTGGGAGACATGAGTGGGGGCCTGGTGGGGGATGCCCATGGTGGCTGGGGGGTGGGGGTGGTGGGGGACATGAGTGGGGGCCTGGTGGGGGATGCCCATGGTGGCTGGGGGGTGGGGGTGTTGGGAGACATGAGTGGGGGCCTGGTGGAGGCTGCCCCTGCACTGCTGGGGGGTGGGGGTGGTGGGAGGCATGAGTGGGGGCCTAGTGGGGGATGCCCATGGTGGCTGGGGGGTGGGGGTGCTGGGAGACATGAGTGGGGGCCTAGTGGAGGGTGCCCCTGGATGCTGGGGGGTGGGGGTGATAGGGCCCATGAGTGGGGGCCTGGTGGAGGGTGCCCCACACTGCTGGGGGGTGGGGGTGGTGGGAGACATGAGTGGGGGCCTGGTGGGGGATGCCCATGGTGGCTGGGGGGTGGGGGTGGTGGGAGACATGAGTGGGGGCCTGGTGGGGGATGCCCATGGTGGCTGGGGGGTGGGAGTGCTGGGAGACATGAGTGGGGGCCTGGTGGAGGCTGCCCCTGCACTGCTGGGGGATGGGGGTGGTGGGAGACATGAGTGGGGGCCTGGTGGAGGCTGCCCCTGCACTGCTGGGGGGTGGGGGTGGTGGGAGACATGGGTGGGGGCCTGGTGGAGGGAGCCCCACACTGCTGGGGGGTGGGGGTGGTGGGAGACATGAGTGGGGGCCTGGTGGAGGGTGCCCCTGGATGCTGGGGGGTGGGGGTGATAGGGCCCATGAGTGGGGGCCTGGTGGAGGGTGCTCCACACTGCTGGGGGGTGGGGGTGGTGGGAGACATGAGTGGGGGCCTGGTGGGGGCTGCCCATGGTGGCTGGGGGGTGGGGGTGCTGGGAGACATGAGTGGGGGCCTGGTGGAGGGTGCCCCTGCACTGCTGGGGGGTGGGGGTGCTGGGAGACATGGGTGGGGGCCTGGTGGAGGCTGCCCCTGCACTGCTGGGGGGTGGGGGTGGTGGGAGACATCAGTGGGGGCCTGGTGGAGGGTGCCCCTGCACTGCTGGGGGGTGGGGGTGCTGGGAGACATGGGTGGGTCCTGGTGGAGGCTGCCCCTGCACTGCTGGGGGGTGGGGGTGGTGGGAGACATGAGTGGGGGCCTGGTGGAGGGTGCCCATGGTGGCTGGGGGATGGGGGTGGTGGGAGACATGAGTGGGGGCCTGGTGGAGGGTGCCCCACACTGCTGGGGGGTGGGGGCGGTGGGAGACATGAGTGGGGCCTGGTGGGGAATGGCCATGGTGGCTGGGGGGTGGGGGTGGGTGGGAGACATGAGTGGAGGCCTGGTGGAGGGTGCCCATGGTGGCTGGGGGATGGGGGTGGTGGGAGACATGAGTGGGGGCCTGATGGTGCTGACCCTGCACTGCTGGGGGATGGGGTGGTGGGAGACATGAGTGGGGGCCTGGTGGAGGCTGCCCCTGCACTGCTGGGGGGTGGGGGTGGTGGGAGACATGGGTGGGGGCCTGGTGGAGGGTGCCCCACACTGTTGGGGGGTGGGGGTGGTGGGAGACATGAGTGGGGGCCTGGTGGAGGGTGCCCCTGGATGCTGGGGGGCGGGGGTGATAGGGCCCATGAGTGGGGGCCTGGTGGAGGGTGCTCCACACTGCTGGGGGGTGGGGATGGTGGGAGACATGAGTGGGGGCCTGGTGGGGGCTGCCCATGGTGGCTGGGGGGTGGGGGTGCTGGGAGACATGAGTGGGGGCCTGGTGGAGGGTGCCCCTGCACTGCCGGGGGGTGGGGGTGCTGGGAGACAAAGGTGGGGGCCTGGTGGAGGCTGCCCCTGCACTGCTGGGGGGTGGGGGTGGTGGGAGACATGAGTGGGGGCCTGGTGGAGGGTGCCCCTGCACTGCTGGGTGGTGGGGGTGCTGGGAGACATGGGTGGGGGCCTGGTGGAGGCTGCCCCTGCACTGCTGGGGGGTGGTGGTGGTGGGAGACATGAGTGGGGGCCTGGTGGAGGGTGCCCATGGTTGCTGGGGGATGGGGGTGGTGGGAGACATGAGTGGGGGCCTGGTGGAGGGTGCCCCACACTGCTGGGGGTGGGGGTGGTGGGAGACATGAGTGGGGGCCTGGTGGAGGGTGCCCCACACTGATGGGGGGTTGGGGGTGGTGGGAGACATGAGTGGGGGCCTGGTGGGGGATGCCCATGGTGGCTGGGGGGTGGGGGTGGTGGGGGACATGAGTGGGGGCCTAGTGGGGGATGCCCATGGTGGCTGGGGGGTGGGGGTGCTGGGAGACATGAGTGGGGGCCTGGTGGAGGCTGCCCCTGCACTGCTGGGGGGTGGGGGTGGTGGGAGACATGGGTGGGGGCCTGGTGGAGGGTGCCCCACACTGCTGGGGGGTGGGGGTGGTGGGAGACATGAGTGGGGGCCTGGTGGAGGGTGCCCCTGGATGCTGGGGGGTGGGGGTGATAGGACCCATGAGTGGGGGCCTGGTGGAGGGTGCTCCACACTGCTGGGGGGTGGGGGTGGTGGGAGACATGAGTGGGGGCCTGGTGGGGGCTGCCCATGGTGGCTGGGGGGTGGGGGTGCTGGGAGACATGAGTGGGGGCCTGGTGGAGGGTGCCCCTGCACTGCTGGGGGGTGGGGGTGCTGGGAGACATGGGTGGGGGCCTGGTGGAGGCTGCCCCTGCACTGCTGGGGGGTGGGGGTGGTGGGAGACATGAGTGGGGGCCTGGTGGAGGGTGCCCCTGCACTGCTGGGGGGTGGGGGTGCTGGGAGACATGGGTGGGGGCCTGGTGGAGGCTGCCCCTGCACTGCTGGGGGGTGGGGTGGTGGGAGACATGAGTGGGGGCCTGGTGGAGGGTGCCCATGGTGGCTGGGGGATGGGGGTGGTGGAAGACATGAGTGGGGGCCTGGTGGAGGGTGCCCCACACTGCTGGGGGGTGGGGGTGGTGGGAGACATGAGTGGGGGCCTGGTGGAGGGTGCCCCACACTGCTGGGGGGTGGGGGTGGTGGGAGACATGAGTGGGGGCCTGGTGGGGGATGCCCATGGTGGCTGGGGGGTGGGGGTGGTGGGAGACATGAGTGGGGGCCTGGTGGGGGATGCCCATGGTGGCTGGGGGGTGGGGGTGCTGGGAGACATGAGTGGGGGCCTGGTGGAGGCTGCCCCTGCACTGCTGGGGGGTGGGGGTGGTGGGAGACATGCATTGTTGATCAGTAGTGCAAGGTGACATGTGGGTTGGCTGGGGGGCATGCCCATGGTGGATGGGCTGCCTGCGGGACATGAGCAGGGGTGCAGGGTAGTCCCCCGTGGTGTGGGCTGCCTGCAGGGGCCGTGGGGGTTGTCGAGCGTACACCTGGGAGGACCCACACGGCCAATTCACGTGTAGTACTCCCCAGAACCCCTGAAATACACGTACCCTGATGAAATCGCGTGTGGAACTTCCCGCGCACCCCTGAAATACACGTACCCTGCTTGCACGGGGCCAATCGCGTGTGGAGCTTCCCGCGCACCCCTGAAATACACGTACCCTGCTCGCACTGGGCCAATCGCGTGTGGAACTTCCTGCGCACCCCTGAAATACACGTACCCTGATGAAATCGCGTGTGGAACTTCCCGCACACCCCTGTAATACACGTAGCCTGCTTGCACGGGGCCAATCGCGTGTGGGACTTCCCGCGCACCCCTGAAATACACGTACCCTGCTCGCACGGGGCCAATCGCGTGTGGGACTTCCCGCGCACCCCTGAAATACACGTACCCTGATGGAATCGCGTGTGGAACTTCACGCGCACCCCTGAAATACACGTACCCTGCTGAAATCGCGTGTGGAACTTCCCGCGCACCCATGGAATACACGTACCCTGCTCGCACTGGGCCAATCGCGTGTGGAACTTCCTGCGCACCCCTGAAATACACGTTCCCTGCTGAAATCGCGTGTGGAACTTCCCGCGCACCCCTGGAATACACGTACCCTGCTCGCACGGGGCCAATCGCGTGTGGAACTTCCCGCGCACCCCTGAAATACACGTACCCTGCTGTAATCGCGTGTGGAACTTCCCGCGCACCCCTGTAATACACGTACCCTGCTGATTTTGGTGTGGAACTTCCCGCGCACCCCTGATGCACACGTACACAGGACAATCGCGTGTGGAACTTCCCGCGAACCACTGAAATACACGTTCCCCGCTTGGCGTTTGCTGTTTGCCAGCCCGGTGAACTGGTCCAGGGTTAGCGCAGCCCATTGCGATTATTTGGGGATTTTGAAGGCTTTTCCTTGCGCGAGGGCGTTCTTGGGGGCGTAACTGGCGCTGCTGCAGGGACGCTGCGCCACGCTGCGCCACGGCTGGTTTTGGATGCGAAAATCCATGAATGCGCTGTGCGCGGAAATCGATTTTAGCGCACGCGGCTGGCGCAGACAATCGCACGCGGACACTCTGCGCCAGCCGCTTGCGACACTTTTCTGCGAAATTCTATGAATTACCCTGTGAAGCTTTTCAACTATCTTTGTTAACAATTTATACTGCTTTTTCCACAGAAAGCTAACCAGAGATTCCAGCTTTACTACTAAGTAACCGTACCAAGTTTAAACACATACATATTCCATAAGCACTATCTTCAACCTGCAATCAAAACCTATAATTACTATACACATATTACTATAATGGTTGTGGCCAGTGGCCAGACTCTTGGGGCCATGGCCTACGGACATGCCCCCAAGAATGTGGCCACAGGCCAATGCTACCACAATATAATTCAACTATATAACAAGTACTTAAACACACCTTATTTATTTATTTGCATTTTTAAAGCGCTCACAAAGCCCGCGGGCATCGAGGCGTTGTTACAGGAATTGTTTTTTTTTAGTTGTGTAATTGTTTTTGTCTTAGTTGCGTACTTATGACGCTCTTGATCACCCAGAGGTTTCTAAGCACGGACCCGGGAATCGAACCTGTGTTGCTTCGTGTCGTCTTGCTTCCAAGGCGCGCAAGTTGCCACTGAGCTACCTTCAAATAACAAACTCATCCTGAACCTCCTGCCGAACCCCTTGCCATTGAAATGATGTCCGCGGACACCAAAATTGACCGGGGACTCACCGACATCTGCAAACCCCCTTTTCACCTCTAAATACAGTTCCATAATCATCTTTATTCTACTCCACTACCCTTTCCATGCCCTCTTTCAAAAATGAGATAACCCCAAATGTGTTTTCCCACCTTGCTCATTCACAGCACTGTCATCTTTATTCCACTACCCTACCCTTTGCAGGCCCTCTTTCTCCCACCAAATAGCCCAAAATGTGTTTTCCAGACTTTTTCTCTGTCGCGCTATCCGTGGACACCAGCGGCTGTCCGTGGATCCAACATGGCGGCCGTTTCAAAATATCTGATGCACCTCACGCTTTTCACCATCCAATCAACAGGCACATCCGATGTCTGCGCACAATATGCCAGACCCTGATTGGTCCACGGGGGTGTCCGTGGACAGAATAGGAAAGGGAGTATGAGGACCGAACCCAGATGGCACACATTCTTTGGGACCTACTTTTTGGCCATTTAAAAAAACAAAACAGCTGCACAGATTTACACCAAATTAACAAAAGCACGCATTTGGGGTCAAGCCGCCGCCCCTGGCACAAATTTGGTGAAAATCGTCCAGCGGTTTGGGCTGTAGGCATGAGCAAAGATTGAGTCGATGAGGAATAACACAAATGTTGGGACCCCCACTATAACTCACCCCCCCCGGACAAAACCTCACCAAACTTTGAAGAATAAATCTGAGGGGGCCATATACTTTTTTATGCAGAGTGTAGTGAGGATTTGTCCGTGGGGGGCAAAGTTATTAGCTACCAAAAAGTGCTCTTTCTAACTTAACCATAACTGCAGGGCCACTACCGTAAACCCTGTAATATATATATATTTTTTTTCAAGGAAAACTCTTTAGTTGCAGGGACATTAAGGCAAGCAGTTAATGCAACAAACCTCTGCAATTCAGGTACAGCCACCTTAAGTTCACCCCCCCTGTTACGCAGCCTGTGACCACAATGATGACACCACTCATGTCATCACTGGTGACATCGCTAATAACATCATATATGACAACAATGATTATTTAACTAATGGCATCAGACATAAGATCACTCTAGGTATTTGCCTATATTTAGACCACCTTACTGTTCTACATATGAGATGTTAGCATTTTAAAATAGTTCATAACAAAGAAAACATTGTTTAAAACAGTAAACGGCTACACATGCATCATATCACTACTTGCGAAGCTTTCCATTGTGGTAAAAGATGATATCTGAATTATAAATAGTACACTGCATAGAATGTTCCTGTTTGTGCCAAATATATCTAAGGCATGTTCACTGTAATTTAATCTGTATATACATTTACAAAAAAATGAATACTTAAAGGGACACATGTTGAAGCCTAATTATTTACTACATTTTAATATAAACATATGCAATACTCAATTGGCTTGTTGTAAGCAACATGTGTACATGGAATATTTTATAAATCACATGAGAAGTGCTTTAAAACAAGTAACAGCTATGTATAAGGATACGTTTTAAGATGTCCATACATGGGTACTGGGGTACAAAAGTGCTTATTACTCTAAATGTATAGATGTATGGAAAATAAATGAGGTTATAAAATTCAACATTTGTTTGAAAACATGTACATATATGTATATTTCTTTCTACGTGTCTTTTGAAGGTGATTAACATGTCAAAATTGAAATAAGCTAGTCTGTGCTTGAACTACACCTTGCCAACTAGGATATTAAAGGATGAAATGTCATCCATTTAAAAAGTGTGGAAACTACATAGCAAATGAAACTCAGCATGATACCAACTCCATCCAATGGAAAATAGTACCTTTTTTACCAGACAGCAGATTCAGAACTGCATTACAGGCCCTGATCCTATCGAAAGGAAATGCCCTGCTCAGCACCCTGACCACCACCACCCTAGCACCTATGAGAAGCATCCTTCACACCTTTGCCCTCCTCATCAAAGGACTCTTTAAATCTGGCCACATAATATCCACACTCATCAAACATCACTGTCACCCCTACTATCGCTTATTGATTTCAAAGCCAGCTACATCACATACAAAACTGCCACCATTCACATTCCATCCTACCTGGCAGACAGTCACCCTCACCGACAGCCATTACATCACATGACATCAGGACCTGGCCGGACTAGGTCAACAGAAATGCAAAAATGAAAGAACCAGCTAACAAGCATTCTCCACCTACTCTTCCCGCCCCCCCACCCGCAAACCTCGTCTAAGCACGGTTCCATGCCACCCTAAATTATTCCATGCCACCCTAAATGGTATGTCAATAATAAATACTGTGTTGTATGGACTGCTTCCCCTCTTAACCATGCCTGTAAGCCCATACTGATCATGTTGCTCCATTGCTCACAAGAATTAGTATGTAACAGTCTTCCATGAATTGTACTGCATTACCCAGAGGCTAGCATTATGCATAATTACCTCTTTAATGTCGCCCATACTCAGCAGGTGGAATCATTACAAACGTGCACAAAAATAGATTATCATGACAACACAAAGGGTGACGTCAAAACTGTAATGCAGCTATTTAAGACTCCATCATCCATTTCACACCCTTCTTTTCTGCTGCTATGCCTCAGATGAGTACTGCACTGCGCTGCTTCCTAACCTTCCACCCTATGGAAAACTTCCTACCCTCCCACCTTATCTTTAAGGCTGTTGCTCTTTATTGTAGTAAACACAAATGGACCTTGGCTATGAGGTTGGAAGGACTCAATTAATACATTATTATCATACAACAAATGAAAGCATTACAAAAAGCAAATGTACAAACGTATTGCTTGTATAAAAACCAATGAAGGTTCATACCTTTGACATCATCAAACTCTTTCCACCATACATCCACTTACTCACTCTTACTTTCACATATACCAATAAACATTCACAATAATCTGGGTTGTTAAATTGTAAAAACCCTTTAAAAAACCATAAAGTACTTCCATTTTTCACACCCACTTCTATTACAAGTGTGTATAACTGTCAAATAGTAAAGACTTATTAGACATTGTCGTTGTGGCACTTCAATTATTGTAGCATAAATAAAACACTTAGGCAAATGAGTAGTTTGTATTAGTTTCAACGAGAAACCATTTCTTTTATTAACAGATGCTCTTTTCTTTCAGAATACTTGGAAAAAGGATATGGCCTTCTTGTCGTTTTCTCCGGTCTGTTCAGGGAGCATTCACTGAAGAAACTTTCAGGTAAGGACTTTCTTTATTTTTATTTATTTATTTTATTTTGCCCTCTGTTTCTTTCAGTTTCTTCTTCTTTTCCTTCTTTACGTTTCTCCTCACTCGTTCTTTTCCCTCTTGTACAGTTTCTTTAGTGGCATGCACTTTGACCAGCTTTACACTTCCTTGTGAGAAAGTTCTTCTAGGTAGTAAGACTCTGGGTTTGTCTGTTATTTTCCTTCACCTCTTTTGCAGACAAGCCTTTCACTGTCCTTTCTTCTTTACAAATGTTTTTTTTTCAGTAGCGACAGAAAAGTCAATGCAGCGGCACATTCATTCCCAGGCCTCTGTACGACGCTCGCTTCTCATTGGTAAAGGTTTTTCCTTATATATTGCATCGGAACTGGACACTTCCTTTCACTCCTCCACTATGCGGCGCCTGCTTAAACATGTTTTCACTGATACGCGCAACGATTCCAACTGTTAAACACCGCCGGTGATCAGGTTCACTAGTTTCATATAAAACAATGTCGCCTCAGATCGTAACGGTGCCTGACTTTACAGAGTTCTTGAGGCGACACGTTTGTGGCTTCTTTCGCTTCTTTTCTTTTCGTTAGGACTCTGCCTTCAAATGTGAGCCCACAATCATTCCATCATTCAGCATGAAGATGCTCGCTCCCTCTCTTAAATCTCTCTCGTAATTTCGGTAGGGTACTCACGTTCATTACATCTTCGGGACAACGGTCCCTGCATAACTGATATGTTCACCTCAATATGCGCAACGGCGCACTGTAACACGGACTTCACTTGGCGACAACGATCGCTTTGCTTAATAGATTAAGTTATCTTCTTGTCATGAATTAAACAGCCCAAAACTTCGGAAAACAGCTTCTCTTCAGCGTTGCATAACACCGCCTCAGTAAGCCCAGCTGTAACTGTCATCTCCGCGCTCCTGCTCACGAGCCCCCTGTCTCCTAGTCAACAAACAGCACAGCAAAACGCATTAGAGGAAAGTCCATACAGGCAGGACTTCCTGGATTATGCCTGTCTAATGATTATTATAATAAGATCTGCCAGGTAGGATACACAACGTCACAGTCGTCTACACGTGATTCGCTCGGCTTTTATGGCTCCTATTGTAGCCTGCGTGACTCTGACCTTCTTCAGGACGTGGGCATGGCGCAAGTGTCGCCTCACCCTTACACAATCATCCAGTGGAAGATGTCTTCAGAAAAAAGTCTTTCCAATATAAACTTGTGGGGGTAGTGTAAACCTGGAATTGAATCCTAGGTGCTCCAGTGGGTTAACCCAATTTTCAAAGGAGCTTGTCAAATTGCAGCAGTAGCCACCGACTTGTCTCAATCTCCGCCAGGCGTATGCGCCTTCTATGAATTTCTCAAACGTGCATGTACAGTATGTGTTATAAAATCAAACCCCTGTATTCCACTGCCCTGAAAAGCATAGCAGTGTTTCGTCATCCCTATCAGTTTAGGGTTTCAATGATGATGCTTCATGGCTGATAAATCGTTCCTGCGGGGTCCGCTGGAAAGCCGTCTGCATGTATCAATCATGTGCATATATATGCAAGGGATTTCTTCGTGCACGTCCGGGTGGCGAGTGTTCTGCCCAAGGGAGACCAAGGCAGAAAAAGTTCTCAGCCAATCATAGAGCTCTTCAGTGCACCACCCCTTCCTTCTGCTATTTACTATTCTGAGGCTCTCTTCTTTCTGCATGTACTGTACAACTCTTGGCTTGTGGTGCTGTGCTATTTCAGAGAGGATACCCATGAAGCTCACTCAGATCACAGACCCTTTGCATTTGGGCGAGCCCACAATGTCACCTGAGGATGCTGGTGGGCCAAGTCCTCGTCCACCATCCGGGATGCAAAGTCTCAACTCACCATCTCTGTCCTTCTAACTACTGTGCAACCCTCTCTTCTGACACGTGGTGGCTACTTTGGATTGATACCATCTGAATTGGTAGTGTGGAGTATGCAGTATGTTTCCATGGTGATGCCCCTGGCTTTGTTTTGATACAAAACAGTTCCTTTTCTTCCTCATCATTGGGCCTCATCAGTACCCGATCCAATTTGAAGTTCTTTCTAGAAAATAATAAACAAAAACATTAAGATCGGAAAAGCAAAATAAAATAAAGAGGGGTTGGACACATCAAGAGTGTAAAGGCCAAGATTTTGAACTAAGGGGCATAGTTCTAAAGGGCTGACCCCGGCTCTTGTTGGGTGGCTTACTTGAGATGTTGTGTAGCTTTTGTTGCAGACTTCTAGAGATTCCTTATGCTGCCTTTCCTTGGAAGTGGACGGCTTCCCTTTGAGCCATGGGGCATCTTGGAGAATAGGGTCTACGTGATGGTGGACAAGGCTGTTGGGCTGGCCTTTGATTTACTTGGTGCCTGCCTAAATTCCCATTTACCCTCCCTTATGTATCACTACCAGGCCTTGCCTACAGGCACATGTATATCTGTGTCACCCTTGCTTCCTTTGGCACCCAATACAATGCAGAGAGTCTGTTCCTGCTGTCACCACTGGGAACTTGAGCTGTAGATTATGGAAGGCTTCTTGTTAGAGGAAGCCGATGTCTGGGTAAGGGCTGGAGACCCTCACTTGGTTACTGCCTGAGTGCCAACTCAGATTGTCCAGAGATGGGGCGTTAGAAGGCTCTTGGTTTGCAAAGCTCACAGATGGTGACCCATCCACCCCTGATCCATAGGTTAACCTGTGATGTTTGGTATCCAAAGGAAGAGATGACCTCTTTGGCATCCATATTCATATTTGGACTTCAAAACGCAGACTCATACCTTGGTTCTAAATGTACCTCAGTGGCTTCCCATTGGCAAGAACCCAACTGAAAACCCTTTGCATTACCCACACAATCTTTTGGAACTTAGGTGGGGAGAACCTGATGAACCTTAGCCCTCATTAGCAACTATCTCAGCCCAATAATTTCTCCAACTCTACAATACCTTAACATGGCCGATCGAGTAAAATCAAACTTGTCAGCAAACTGCGGTCAGTCCAAAGCCCCATGCATTTGAACACACTCTTCTTGGAGCTCAAAGAACAACAAAATCCCTTTTAAATTTAATAAACAGCTGAAAAAGAAACATATGGGAGGCTGATCTACCTACTCATATGCAAATAGTCGAAATGACGTTCCTTGTGAACTCAGCAAGCAGTCAATTATCCCTGCACTCATGCAATACTCTTTCCCAGAAAGATGCTCATAGGCATTTAATCAGTACATCTGTACTCTCCACTGTAGCACTGTTTTTTTCTTTCTATCTCTTCTCCATCTCTCTGTTGTACTTTGAAGCGATGCGTGGTTAGCTTGTTGCATGTGTAACAATCAAGTAAGTAAACACACCTAGCACCAAACATCTTTCTGATGTCCTGGTTAAGGTACAAGATTTGCAAGTACCTTATCTTGAACATAGCTTTTCCAAATATCTACTGATGAATTGACTAAGGTTGCAAAGGACTCTATCACAACTAATCATTAGCTGCCATTTTAAAATATGCCTCAAAGACATCTGTTCCCCCAGTTTTCAGAGAAAAATGCATACATTATTGAAAATGAGAGCACTAGGGACCGCTCCAAAGCTGGTAAGAGCTCAGGGTTTCTACTATAAGTTTGTTGTGTTGGAAAAGAAAAACAACAAAACATTCTTTAACTTTCTTCCTTTAATCTCTCACTCCCAAGGAGATGCTCAAGACAGGTACACTGGCATAAATCCTGTCCTCGCAACAACTTCAGGATGATTATCACCATATTCCAATTTGGCCATTTGCATCACAAAATCCTTCATTTTGTCGTGGCCAACGCCCATTATTAGTATCAACTGTTCCCCTTTGGTTTGAGTACAGACTTAAGAATGTTCTGAAGGTTATGGGACTTTAGAATTTTCTGAAGGTTATGGCATCAGTTGGACTGCCCCTTCATCATGACAGCATACATAAATATCTATGTATGACACAACAGCACCTCTAAATGGCGCTAGTCCACAAAACTCTTGGTGGCAAGTGTAAATGTGGTTACAAATCCAAGAAACATTTTAAGCTCAATAAGCCACAGCTTTATAGATTGCATTGTGTCTTAAATTGTCTAGATGGCAGTGAACCCATGCCCAATTGCCAACACGTGTTTCGACTGTACCCCGGTCCTTCTGAATGCTGGGCTTGTTTTAGAACCAAACTTCTATGGGACGATTTCCCCAGCATAGATTTATTAACCTAGTAGTAGTACGGCAATAAATCCTTCACTAACACAGCTACTTGAATATCCAGTTTATGCGCATCAGCACTCTGTGAATAGATACAGGGCACCACTACTTTAATAAATCTATTCAGCGGACTGTTTATGGGACAGTTACCCTATGCTGTAAAACTACTACAGTGGTGATTGGCACGGCTTAAAATACTCTTTACATAACATTAAATTTACTTTTGCAGTATGGCATCCATAAAAACAAACATAAATACAATCTAGAATTACTAAAAGCAGACATTGATATCCATAAAGTAGTTTAAAGTAAATAATCATAAAGTATGTTGAGCAACAGGCCATTGCTCCAGCAATATCACCAGATTAAAAGTGAAATTGAGAGAATCAGAATGTATTGGTTGCCAATCATAGTTCTTCCTTTGACATACGGAAATGGTCTATGCCTATCTATGAAAGAAAATCCCACAGTATCCTGCTGGTAATCCCCTACACTCCAATCGAAGATAAGACCTCTTTTAATGAATTCTATGCACATTAAATCAATATATAGATATGTACATATAACATATATTAATTTAGTCAAAGTGGTGATATCACTTATTTTGAAGTTTGGATAAATAAATCAAACCATTAAACAATTCCTAATCTCTGTTTATGTCATTATTATTGTGTCAAATTATTGTACTTCAGTCAATACAAATTTTCAAAAACAAAATATTGGATGTAATTCTTTTAATCAGCAACTAGAACTGATTTTCCAAGCCCAACACATTTTAGATCTATTATCATTCTTCAAGAGTGATTATATGCCTTCAGATGTTTTTCAATTAAATTACCTTTTTTCCAGGAGGCCTGTCTTCAAATACAATTTATCTGCAATCTTAAGGTGGTCCAATTCTATTTTGAAATGTAAGTATGGTTCTTGTACTGCAATACCATCTTACTGAAGTATCCACACCAATACTACCTCACTATACTCATTTAGTTGTAACTTTAAAGGAAGATGTTATTTATAGAATGGAAGACATGTACCAAAGTCATCATAGGACTAATGGGCTAAGCAATAGTAAAGATGGGCGAATACTCTGTTCCTTTGTTTGATCATGTTGCCATTGTTAGAGTAGCACTAAAGAGTTATGCACTACTGCTAGCCTCTGTGTTGGTATTAAAATCATACTAATTTAACAATACAGTCTAACAAAGAGCTTTCCATATCAGTTATAACTTGTCGATGCCCTCCAACATGACTGCTTGGATGACTATAATATTGAGGCAACCACATTCTGACCCTGAGGAAAATCTGTGCATACTGGAGCGAGTGGTTTCTCTGTCTTTTAGTTATGCTGGACCTCTAACCGGATTTAAGTACAATGTTTCACAAGGTCCACATTAACATCTCTGCTCAATGTATGCGCTTCTGAGTTCATTGGCGATTGATAGGCTGAAAATGAGTGAATTGTCCTCTTTTCCATTTCCTATGCCTCAATATACATTTTGTAGATGAAACCAATAGGGGAGCCCCTTTTATGCTGATTGTACTCCAATAACTGATTACAAATGGTGTTTGATGGAGTGCCTCCAAACTGTCATGGAGTGAATCGCTAAAGTTTGCCTCAAATGTAGTTCCCACAAGTTAGTTTGTGCTTTTTACTTACCATGTGTGTCGTTTTCATATCCAGCAATGGTTACTGTGAGGAGGTTGGGCAGTCACTCTCTGGTGTCAGTTAATCACCATATATGTCCTTCCGTAGATCCCACGTCTATGGCGACCCTCCTGAGATACCGGGTGTTCGGCCCTTTACATACCTACAACATCATAATATGCTCCGCACACTGGGACACATACTTGTAGACCCTTGACACCCCTGCAGCTTCATAATATACCCCTCCTCTCTAGGACACCTTCTGCTAGGCCCCTGACACAGCTGAACCCTCATGGTGTACATCAATGAACTGGGATACCTGGTGTCAGACACTTGACATCCTTGCAGCATCATAATATATGCCTGAGCACTTGTTATCTGCGTGCTCATAATGCACAGCTGCCCAATGGGCTACCTCGTACTTGACACCCCTGCAGTGTCACAATGGGCCTCAACCCTCTGAGATGCCTAATGCTAGAGCCATGACACCCTTGCAGCATTATGATGACAGATCCTCATCATACATATAATATTTCAAGAGTGAACGGGACTAGTGAGAGGAAGGGATTTATCACTCAAGTGCCCCTTTAAAAGGGGCATTTGATGGTGGACGCAGCCGAGAATCGGCTTTGGGTTAGCAAGGTGACTAAGGGGCAAGGCTGATGCTCAAATCCCTTTCTAATCTACTGAGAAGTGTTCTAGGCTGGAGGGAGCCTTCTGGGAGTCTGATCTGACAACGGTGAAACTCTATGATGCAGACGCCAGTTTCAAGAAGAACGCTAATATGAGAAGGGCACACAATCTCTCCATGCAAGAGTTTATTTGTGCAAGATTACCTAATACATCTATAAGAAAGTAAGCTAGATCCTGATTTGTTTATTACTACCAACAGTTACATGATTATTTGATGAAGAAATTATGGTCCAGATATTGACTGTCTAGCTAAATGCCTTAACATCCTATCCAAACTAAATTCGGACTCATACTAACCATATCTGGAATCACGACATAATGTCCTCAGTAGAATCAAATTACACAGTCCAGTGGAGGATTTTACATGAGTGATCCCAACTTCAGTATTCTCTGGATTGGACGTTGGAAAATCATTTTCTTTAACCATCTCCACGTTCTGTCTCCGCATCTCCGAAGGAAGTGTTGACATTTCCCTGCCAGTTTGTTAGTGGGTACATGCAAGAGTAGCTATCTAAAACCTACCCTACTAGTGCTCCATTGGCTTCAACTGGGGCCCATATTATTTTTTTAGGTTGGATGTTAGAGTGTTTGGCTGTTCACATCAATGTTCTCCACCTGACAGCTAAGCTTTCTCTCTGGCACCTTTGACCCATCTTGATATTTGAATTTCCCAGGATTTCATAGCAGCAGACCCTCTTGCAGCCTTCTGCAGGAGCAATCGCCACCCTGTGTAATGCCCTACTTCCAGATTAACATAGTTTTCATGTCTACGTAGCACATCATTAAATATTTACCAGAATGCAGATTTCGTTACCACACGTATCTTATTTCCTTAGGAATAAGTATAACAAAAATCTTTAACTAAATTGATAATTAAGTAACCGCTTTTTATCACATTCCAGCAAACAATAAACGACACGTGCAGTGACTGGCTGAATCATTCTTTTTTGGTTACTGCAAGTACCTTCATACTTATAAGGAAATTAAAATGGTGTTTGTTTTGCGTTTCCTTCGTTAGACTGTGTTGTTAAGCAATTTTTGTAGGGAGGCTACCATTAGTGCAGAGATCTATAATGCTACTCTTAACAGCAACATGATCAAACAAAGGCAAAAGCACTTTGCCATACTTTTTGTGGAATCTTCACTTGAGCATATATCAGTCCTGGGCAAGTACCGCTTTTTTGTCTTGCTACTTCCAACAGGCAAGTGCTACTATTTGTCTATCCTGTTATATTTGGTTGTCTTTTAGTTTTTCGTCTTTTGAGGCCGTTCATTTTCATGATAGAATTCAACTCAAATTTGTTTTAGTGATTCCTTAGTTAAACCATCTTATGATTTAGTATGATTTGATCATCTACTCTTTGTTGTATTTTATGTTTTCATTCTTTTATTAAAATGTATAAGCAATTATATTTTGATTTTTAAATTTGCTTGTGTAAAATCCTGAGAGCCTCAGTATGCTTTTCTCTAGACAGATGTGCTAATAAAATAAAACCAAATATCCATCCAGTCTGCTCATGGGGTGGTGGGAAGCCAAGCACCCGTCTTGAAAATTGAGAGCCTACATTTGGGCCTAGTGTGGGCTTTCAGAGAGGTTACCTGAGAAATGTAATTGACAGTAATATAGGACTAGCGTACCAGACACTCACTAACAAAGTAAACTGTGTCACAGTGTGAATTCAAAACAAGCAATGTAAGTAGAGAGAGAACAGGGGAATGCCAAAGGTTTGCTGACTGCTTCCTTATTTCTTGGTTGTTCAATTGTTGCACAGATCTTCAAAGCTCAGAGGATAATGGCCTGGAGGATTCTGAGGTGTTGTCTTTGGTTCTATGCGATTACCTTGCTGTTGTATTTTTACACCAAAAAAGTTGTTAAACGATGAAATGTCATCCATTTAGAAAAGTGCGGAAGGTATATAGCAAATTAAATCTAGCATGATTTCAACTCGCCCCAATCGAAAAGTGAGCCATTTTGACCACACAGCAGATTCAGAACCACTTTACAAGCCTTGGTGCTATAGGGAGTAAATGCCCGGCTCAGCAGCCTGACCACCACCACCATCCTAGCACCTCAGAAAAGCATCTTCCACACCTCTACCTGCCTCATCAAAGGACTCCACGAATCCGGCCACACCACACCCACACTTATCAAATTTCACTGTCGCGCATGAACTTCAAAGTCGAATACATCGCATACAAAGCTGTCACCATGCACACGCTCTGCTACCTTGATAACAGAGTCACTCACCTACTGGCAGTCATCACATCACCAGAAGTCAGGACCTGGACAGACTAGAGCAGTAGAAATGCCTAAAAGAAAGAACTAGGAACAAACATTCCTGATCTACACTGTCTCCCACAAACCTCCTTTCAGCACTGCTACATGCTTCACCCTAAATTTAAATATTAATTATTCCCTGACACCCTAAATGGTATGCTGATCATAAATGCTATATTGTCTGGACTTTTTCCCCACCGGAACTTTCAGATGTATACCTGTAACCTCTGCCAATGACGGTGCTCTAGTTCCCAATAATTAGCATGTAAACTAGTCTCCACTGAATTGTATAGCATGACAGAGGCTAGCATTATGATTCATAACCTCTTGAATGTCACTCAGCCTCAGCATGGGTAACCATAACCACGGTGAAAGAAAATGCATCCTCCTGACAACATAAAGGGTGATGTCATAACTGTAATCCAGCCATATAAATCCCCTTCAGCCATCTGGTGTCCTTTCCCGCTACTGTCTCTGAGATGAGTACTGCGCTGCTTTACTTCCTACCCTTTCACCTTATGACAACCTTCCTACACTCCAGCCTTGTCTCATTTTCTTTTTAATGTTTTTCTCATTCTCTTATGGGTGCTGATGTTAACTTTTTTTAAACTCCTTAATCATCCTGCTTCAGCACCCCATACCACCTTCTGTTTCCTGTTTTGAGGCTTCCTTTTTGCCTGCACATACTGCTCAACTCTTGCCTTAAGGTACTGTTGCATTTTATGGAGTAGTACACCTACGTAGCTCACTGGGGTCACAGATCCTCAATAATTGGGCCATTCCACAGACTCATCTGTGGACCTGATTGGGCCAAATTTGCATCCTTCAACTAGGATGAGCTGTCTCTGCTCACTATATCTATCCATGCTTTCTGCTCTGTGTCCCTCTGGCCTTGCACATGGTGTCCATTTTGGATTGGCAACTTCTGAATTATCAGCATTAAATATGCAGGATGTTGCCATGGTGATGCCCCTTGCTATTATTTGAAACTAGCAATTTATTTTCTACCTGGTCTGCGTCTCTCATCAGTACACTATCCAGTTTGAGGGTTTTGTAAAAAACAAATCAGAATTATTAGGATTAGAAAAGCAAAATAACAAATATAGCAAAAGGGGGATCAACAAAGAGGGTTTGGCTACATTAAGAGTGTGAACACCAAGATATTGAAGGGGTATACTTCTAAAGGGCTCAACCAGTCCCTCTTTGCATGGCTTATTTGGGTTGTTTAGCTTGTGCTGCAGGCTTCTAGAAATTCCTTATGTTGATATTCATTGGAATGGAACCTCTGCCCTCTTGAGTGATAGAAAAAGGTCCAGGTGTTAAAGGACAAGGCTCTTGGTATGGCCCTTGATTCACTAGGCTTCTGCCTGAATTTCTCTGTCTTCCCTTGTCTCTCACACCCAGGCCTTGCTTACAGGAGGATGTAGACCTGTACCTCCTCTACCTCTATTGGAACCCATTCTGGTGCGGAGAGGCCAGACCTGCTGTCATCACTGAGGCTTTGAGCTCTAAAGACAGCTCCTCGTAAGATGAAGCCGATTGGGGACTACAAGCTCCAGAGGCGGTAAGTGGTAGAGGTCATTAACTGGTTACCCCCTGACTCCCAACTTAGATGGCCCATTGAAGGGGTATTTCTAGGCTCATGGTTTGCAGAAGGCACAGATGGTTACCCATCCACCCCGGCACAGTAACTAAACCTTTGATGATTTGAATCCTCAGTAAGAAATAATGGCTTTGACTCAGATCCTGAGGAAGGGCTGGCTGGCTCCTTTGCCCCATTCAGTGGCAAAGTCAATCCCTATTTGGAAGGCCTTGTAGATTATTTAGACCACTTTGCGGAACTAATGTGTAACCCTGACCAGATCAAGCATTCCATTACACCCCATTGGCTGCCTGATCCTCAATTGGAGCACTGTGCAAGCTCTGCCTAAACAAGTGACTCGCCAGGAACGTTCAGACCCAGTTAAATTCTTATTTAGCCAGCCTGATGCTCTTCTTCAGATCCTGTTGATTGTTGTGTTGGCCCCAAAGTTTTGGAATGTTTTCCCACAAAGGTAAAGTCTGTTCTAATGTCTTAGACAGCAGCCTAAAGGTCTTCTATAGTTACCCCTTGGATGTCTCTGGCTTGCTGATTTGGGTATTGTACGGGTGCAGAAGTAGGAGACTGACACACATTTATGTGGCATACATTTGGTTATAGAATTTTATTTAAACCAAAATGAAAAGGAAATGTTTACCTGTCCTTATTTCCAAAAGGGGTTTCCCTGCCTCAAACAAAGGATTCTGTCAATAGGTTGTGTCAAAAGCAAAAGGTCTACCGTCGTGCCAAAAACCTATTTCCTTCCCTTACACTCTAAATCAACTAAGGAAAAAAGGAGTTGATCTTCTTGACTCAGGAATGCTTTCCCTCTTTGGGACACAACTCCAAAGTTCGCTTGTAAAAAAGGGGAAGTGTTCTTCTTCAAAGGCACAACTTAAAAGTCGCAACAAAAGGTTTCCTTGGTATGACTCTCTGCCAAGGCACATAGAAAATAAAGTCTCATAACTTCACGATAGGGAAGATAGTTACTCCTTTTAATCTTCCTCAGATTTCTTGTAAAGCCAAGAGTATCCCTTCTCTTGGTCTCTTGTATGCTTCTCACAATGTTCTTAAACACCAGGTGGAATGACTCCCTTCCGGTGACCTTTCCCAAACCATGGGTAATGTCTCCCTTCCCCAAGGTCTTTTCCAGCTTCACACCCTTTCCAGACCACCACACTATACTTCTGTTGGAGGGGGCCGTTGCGCCCAACAGGTCTGGCCTGCAGGGAGCAATCGCACCCGCCCGCATAATTTTCATGGAAGCACAGGTGCCTGTGGTTCCATCTCCCCACTCCCATGGAGTCCTATGGGACTCCACGGGAATGGGGAACGACATTTTCTGGTACCTGACTTCCTGGGCCGCCGGTACTTGTAATGTCCCAGTTACACCACGATGTAATCTGCCGGAAAAGCGTCACAAGTCCAATGGCAACCCGCCGGTAGCACCGGCAGTTTACCACTGGTCTTGTAATGAGGCCCAGTGACTCTCTTCTCTTGGCTTTTCACAGTGTCCAAAAACACCAGGGGAATGGCTCTCTTCCCCTGGCTCTTCTTAGTTTGTATTCACCAGCTGCCTGTCTTACTACTGGTCCAGATGTTGTGCCTCTATCAATGTCCATAACACTGTATCAGGGATAATATTTTCCTTCGCCTTGCTTTCTCTTGGATTCACAGCCAACCTGTTCAATTCTCTGCCAAGTACTGTGACTTAGAAGATCAAAAATAAAGATGCAGTGGGCTGTTATGGTTGTGGGTCCCAGACTCACAATTTATCTCCCTATGTGCAGTCCACCTGCTATTCTTTCCTGCCAGGTACTGTGACTAAGGATGATCAATGAGGATGCTTTTATGGGTGGGGGTCTCAGACTCACACTTTCTTTTTTCTATGTCAGGGTCTCAAACCCTATATTCACAATATTGTTGGTTTTCCAAGTCTTTTGATGACTTGGTGGCAGCCCGCGCCTTCCCCACCACCCACATACCTTCTCTCCTGGTCTGCCTTGATCTTGGGGCCTCGTGGCTGCCTGCAATCTGCTATGGGGCTTGCGTGAGCTTTCCTTGGTCTGCAGCTACTCCACAGCACTGATCTTCTTCCTGGTAGCGGTTCTGCTACCCAGGATCTTTGGTTACCTGGAGCCAGCTTCCTCTGGCCCACCGTCCCCTCTTCTCGCCGGTAACCGACTCAGGAGCTTTCGCCTACTTCGGTGGTCTCCTGGACTTCTCGCTCGCACGCACAGAACCGTCTCTTGCGTTTCCTCTAGGGAAGTGTGCCTCCTTTGCTAAGTCCTTCGTTCCTTTTTATCTCGCTAACGGAATTGATTATGTCAAAATGTCTAGTCCATTCACTTTAGTTCCGCAGGGTACTCCTTAGTACTCTGCAGTTCTTACTCATCACAGTATTAATTGGATCAGTTTCCCAGGAATCAACAGAGCTCTTCCTCGTCTTGGTATTGTAAAGGGAAACTCTACTTGGGTAGTCCTTACTCTTCCATGTCCCAGTACTTCCTGTACTAGAGGTATACGATAAACATATAGAACAATAGGAATGGTACTGGTGTTGGTTGGTGATGAAGGTGGGCTAGGGTAAGGTTGGTTTTGTGCATACTATGTTCCCCCCAGGTCATCACTAACCCCATAGCGGGTTTCCCTCCCCATGAGATCCACCCGCTGACTACCACCCAAAGGGGGACTATCGGATAGTGGCCTCCCCTCCCTGGCCTCATGGAAAGGGGCTCCCTCTAGGGGAGAAGTGACAACATCCAGGGATTCGTCACAGTATTCAACCTCAGTAAGGAGGCTTATGTTTTTCATTCCCCTCTGCTTCTTGTGGTGCTCTGGTGCTGACTTCAGAAGTGTGTGTTTTTGGAAAAGAACATTGACTATGAAGGGTAATAGGTGCACAGTACACCTCAAGACTGACAATAATCTGGCAAAGTAAGAGTCCAGCTTTACATCCAGAGAGGATCCTGTCTTGCCAGTCTTTATTTGAGGAGATGTCAAAATATATGAGCCCTAAATTTCTCACAAGAAGCCCCAAATAGACACATTCATGAGTTTTAGTGATCGTATTTGTGGAATTCTTGGGTTGTCTAGTGCTATCTGCTCTGATCACAGGGGCTAGGCACACCTTCAGCTGCTAAGACAATGTTCCCAACTTTCCCTCTGTGGCCTATCCTTTGAGCTATGTTGCTCTGCTGGGTTTATTTCTGGTGCATCACACTCATACCCAGGATTTCATTGCTAGATCCTCTTAGCTGAAAGGAGAAATCTTCCTTAGACATTCATCTTCTGTGCTTCCCTTGATCCATACCTTAAGTTCTGCACTATCTGTCAGAATATGATGCTAGGATTAGCTAGGAACATAGCATTTGAGAGAGAGAACTCCTTGGTGAATAGGGTTCGGGTGACGGCGGACAAGGCTCTTGGTATGGCCTTTGATTGACTAGGCTTCTCCCTGAATTCCCCTTTGTCTTCCCTTGTGTCACATTCCCAGGCCTTGCCTACAGGGAACTTCTGATGTCTTTGGAGGCCTGGCTCCTCTCTCTTCTCTGTTGTTGGCTCAATTTGGTTTTATGAATGTAAAAATCAGACAAAAGGACTCAGGAGTCATATCAGAAATGGACAAAGCAAGTCTAATTTTTTACTTGGTTGCAACGATAATAAACAAATAGCAGCCCAATCAACCCACTGGCAAAACTAATTACCCTACCCGCCTCCAGTTCACCTTTCCTCATATCTCCTCATGGTCTTGTGCTTTTAAATGTGTCGTACATCAGTTTAAGTATCCCCGCCCCTTTCTAGCACTATGAAACATTTTGTGAATAATCGTAGTCCATCTTCGGTTTTCATCTATCCTCCTAGGACTGCATGGTTCTTCACTTCCTGGTCAGTCGCTCTAGTCGGACGATATCCAGTGTTGTCCTCCTCAGGTGAAGGCTGTGGGCTCGATGTCCCGATGCACATCCAGTCGATAATAATACCCTATTGTCCAAGCAGGTATAGGCCAGTACAATCCAAGATGGAGGTACAGGTGGTCAACACCCAGTGCACCTGAGAGCTTGCAAAAGAAGTCCTCTAGCGCATGTCCATTTTAGTAAACAGCCTCGGGTGAAATGCTACCAACAGCCAATAGGCGGGACTATCCCTATTCACTGTAAAGAAAAGAAAAATAACAAACGTCTCGGGCACATACATAGTTTCTACAGTTTAAAGATTTTTATTGGTAGAAATTAGGTATACAAGGCAATTGATACAACCATCATGTGTCAGAAATGATGGCAAATATAAAGAAGAGACATACAAGAAGTAATAGATAATTAATACAAATGTAAGCCAACTATCCTTATATAATATTATTAAAAGCAGAATTAAGAGCTTTTAAAATATAATGGGGAAGACATTACAAACAGCAAAACAAGACAAACATGATGAGACATGCACAGGAGGGGGGGGAGAGAGGAGGGAGGGGAAAAGTGCTCGTACAAATACATAACAGGCGACACTTGCAGGATAATAACTTTCAGGTTGCTAATGTTGGTCAGCATCAGATAGGAAGTCAAGAAAAGATTGCCATTTCAACTGATATTTGCTAAATAGGTCAGGAGAAGATGCATTACAGCTTTCTAATCTATGGATGTTACAAATAGAGTTCCACCAGAATTTGTAATGAATATGATTTAGGTTTTTCCAGTTGGTAGTGATAATTTGAATCACAACCATTATGCATAAATCAAACAAATAATATGCATGTTTGTTAATGGAAGTATTATGCTACATGGAATTTCCTAGGATAAGAAAATCAGAACAGAAATCTTGATGAAGGCTGAAAATACATTTGATGGTATTCCACAGAGTTCCAAAATGGCTTAACATGTTGGCATTCTATGAACATGTGCTTGAAAGAACCTTGGGAATGTAAGCAGCTCCAACAATTATCATTAGGTGTTAGCCCACATTTGAAAAGGGATACGGGGTGGTAAAGGCTCTATGATGAAAAGAGAATAGGGTTTGAATTAGGCTAGCAGACAGAGTAATTTTAGAGATGAACTGCCATTGAGGGGGGCCAGCAAAATTGACGGTTCAACAGCAAACGATCACCTCTCCAATCATTATGAAGACAATCAACTATTGGGGTAGACAAAGTTAAAAGTAGGATTTTATAATACATAGAGGCTGTAGTGTCTGAGTTCAGCATATAAAGTAATCTCTGTGCATTAGGAATATTGGAGCTATACATTAATACTTCAGAATGTTGTACTATTGCAGCAATAATGGCAAGGTATAGCTTCAGGGAAGAAGCAGGCACGTGGAACTTGGTAGCAAATTCCTCAAATGTAATGGGAATACCTTGCAAAAAGAGTTGATTACAAAATGTGATGCCTTTAGAGATCCATGGCTTACAAAAAATAGATTTACTTTTAATTTTAATAAGGGGATTGAGCCAAATGAAGGGGGAAATGAGTGAGGACTGTTTAGCTATATATGGGAACACATATAGCCTAAGAGATAGGACTGATTGGCGAATATAGAGGTAGTTTGTAAATGTATTCTTCCCTTTAATAAGATAAAGATCAGCAAGGGATATGGGAGAAACCATAGCTTTTTCCAGGCATACCCACCTAGGTACACGTAATGATTCATCCTGAGTAAACCACTACTCTGTTTGCTTGATAACAAAAGCCATGGTATATATTTTGAAGTCTGGGAAACCAACACCACCTTGAGAGCGTGATTTTTTAAGTTTACTGAGCGAAATTCTGTGTTTTTTTCCCCATAAGAATTTAGTAAAATAGGAATCTATTGATTTAAAAAAGGAAGGCGAAAGTGGAATTGGCAACATATAGAGAAGATAGAGTATAATGGGGGAAATCATCATTTTAATAGATTCCAGTCGGCCCCACCAGGAAAGATAAAGGGGGGGCGATGAGGATACTAGCTCTTTAATTATGGCTAACAGGATTTCTAAGCTATGTTCACGAATACTGTTATTGGAAGCAGAAATGTGGGTACCTAAATATTTAAAACCTTGGGGACACCATTTCATACCTAAAGTACGGGTGTGATAAGGTGTGCAATGTATGTTAAGGGGGAGAATCTACGACTTATCAGTATTAAGTTTGTAGCCTCAAGCTTTCAAAAACCTAGAGATTATATTTAGTAGATGGTGGGCACTTTGCTGTGTGTTTATTTAGGAATAAAAGTACATCTTCAGCATAAGCTGCCTTTTTAATATGTAAATGACCCAAAATGTTATCATCTTGTCTTATAGATTCTAGAAAGGGTGAAAGGGTTCTAGCGCTAGAATAAAGAGAATCAGAGATAATGGGCAGCCCTGATATCTCCCTCTAGATAAGGGGAAGAAGGAAGGCAGTTGACCATTCGCAAAGACTGCTGTTTTGGGATTCGAGTATAGGACCTTAATCATAGAAAGAAAAGGGAGACGAAAACCATGCCACCTCAGAGCTTCGAACATACAATCCCATTCAACTCTATCGAAAGCTTTTACTGCATCAAGAGCAATCGCATCATAGATCATCATTTGATTTGTGTAGTATGTCTATGATGTCTAGAAAAAGTCTAATATTGGAGGAGGACAACCTACCTTTTATAAATCCAACTTGATCTTGCTTAAGAAGGTTGGGTAAGAAGGGGATGAATCTGTTGCCTAAAATCTTGGCCTAAATCTTACAGTCTGTGTTGATAATGGAAATAGGATGATCATTTTGGGGGAGTTCAGGATCTTTTTTCGGTTTGGGGAATACTATTAGCATAGTCTCCAGAAATGAACCTTGGGCCATGTCTTTTGAGATGAAATGAGAGTACACTTCATGAAGCTTGGGGGCTAATAAATTAGAAACGTGGGCAGCAAAATCAATGGGGAAGCAATCCAGTCCTGGGGCTTTCCCTTTTTTAAGATTCTTAATAGCCAAATGTATTTCAGGGGGAGTAATTGGTGCATTAAGAGATAGATGATTTGCCTGGGGGTAGGAGTTATGGGGTATATTATTTATGAAGTCATTAACAGCAGGATTATTAGGAGGGGCTTCAGAGGTATATACATTTGAATAACATTTTTTGAAGGCTTGAACAATTTCCATATCTGAAAATGTTCTATTCCCCAAGTCATCTTTGATAACTACAATTTTAGTTTTCTCCTTGTTAAGTTTGAGGTAAGAGGCCAACAATTTGCTAGTCTTATTGGAGAATTGGTATATCTTTGTTTTACATTTAAGCAGGTTGGTACATGAATATTGCGTAATGATTTTGTTATATTGAAATCTTAATTTCAGAATGTCCTTGAGAATAGTGGTAGAGTTAGTGCGGGCAAATTGGGTTTTTAGGGGTTTAAGCTGTTTGAGAATGGATTCTGATTAAAATGCAAGTTTATACTTCTTGTTTGCAACAAAGGAAACAATATTACCTCTAAGAACCGCTTTATAGCAGTCCCAATTATTGGTAATAGAAGTATCTTCATACTTATGTTCAGAGAAAAAATGATTGTGTTGTTGTATGATAAACTGCGTAAAGGATTCATAATTTAATAAATTAGTATTAAATCTCCATCTGCTAGAGTTGCGAGAGTTGAAAGGGGAACCAATTTGAATGTGTACTGGGGCATGATCAGATATCGTAATGGATTCTATCTGCGCATCGAGGAGGAGATTAACCATAGAGTTGGGGATGAAAATATAATCAAGTCGCAAGAAGGAATTGTGGGGCGAAGAGTAAAAGGTAAATTTCGAGTCCGTAGGGTAGATGATACGCCATGCATCACTAAGGCCTACTTCAGAAATAAAATTAATAAATTGTGTATGAGAAGTGGTGTTGATATACCGCACATCGGATTTACTGTCCAGAAAGGGGTCTACGACCTGGTTACAATCTTCACATGTGATCAGATTATGGGGATTGCATAGAAGCACATGATTCCTGCTTTGTCTCCAAAAGGAGGGATCTGCAGATGTTGGGCCATAGATATTAAGAAATGTGTATGCTGTAGAATCTACTAATATTTTGAGAATGACCCATCTACCTAACTTGTCAGATTCCGTAGATAAAACTTTACATTTAAGGGCTTTGTTAATAAGTGTAATGATGCAGTTCTTTTTGCCATTTGCAGCACTAGAAAAGACCTGACCCACCCAGTGGTGCTTAGGTTTTGTTGCTTCTTCAACTGAGAGATGTTATTCCTGTATGCAGGCTATTGAGGGCTTTAATCTATTGAGATGAGAAAGTACTTTTTGTCTCTTGATCGTATTTTGTAACCCTTTAACATTCCAAGAAACTATGTTAAGGGGCATAGGTCTGTAAAGTGGATTCTTGTATATTGACAAACAGCCAATCAAATGATACAATATCATTGAAACAGTAAAGCATGTTAGCATGTTATATGTAGAAGCACCCAGCAGAGCGGATGGAAACATGAAGGGAGTGAAATATAAGGAAGAGGGTAAAACGAACAATGAAGACATGGAAATCTGTAAAAGAGAAATATATCCAAAAAAAGCAAAAAGAAGAGTGGCTAACAGGAACCAGCCACACCAATCCATGTAAAAAAAGAAAGCAATGGGGAGGAGGAGAGCCGAAAAAGAAAAGGCCTGCCGATCCCGTCTCCGGTCGAGGAGGTTCAAAATTTGAAATGTAGAACGTACATTGTCATAAATTCATTCAAGTGATAGGGTTAGAAGTATACATATCATTCCTTTTGTGGGACTGGATGTATTGTCTTAATACGCTGAATTACGGAAGGTCAAGGTCTGCCCATTCAAGGTAACTTTTAGGATAGCTGGATGGATTATGCCATATGTGGCATTTAACTGCCTAAGAGCAGGTCTAAATACCAGGAGTTATTTTCTTCTCACCGCAGTTGAAGACATCTTATGTGATGATAAATTCTGTTTCCTTCCAATAACAGCTGCTTAATTTGCCCAACTTTTTCCATAATGAGCGTGATATGGGTGAAGTCCAGGAGGGCTAGTATAAGGGTTCTGGGTGGACGCATAGTGCTTAAAAGCGAATTGCTGGGACCAATTTGATGTGCTCTTTGAATGTTGAGCTGCACAGATGCAGGCAGGCTGAGAATCTGAGGAAGAAACATATATAAGAAGGCAATAGTATTATCTTTTTCAAATCCTTCCAGAAGACCAACAATGCTAAGGTTTTTCCTCCTATACCTGTTTTCAAGATTCTCAGCCTGCTGTTGTAGAGAGGCTATTGTAATTTCTAAATTAGTCACCTTATTAGAAACATCTTCTGCGTCACCAACTCTCCTTTCAATTTCATTCATCCGAGATTCAAATACAGACCATTTATTGTCTATTTGCTGCAATTTGGCATTAGTGTCCTCCATGAAGGGCTTGATAGCCCTAATTTCTGATAAAATGGTCTGCATGACAGGGTCCACTGTATCTTCTTTGGGTGTCAGAGAGTCACTTTTCTGTCTTTTTAAGGTAGTAGCGGATGACAAATAAGCCTAATGTATATATCAGAGAATGTAGAAAGAATGTAATTCAATAGTGTTCCCAATCCATCTCCCCTATATTTTTGGTCTTCTTTTTTCTCACAAAACTGGTCAAAAAGAGTGAAGCACTCAAAGTACAGTCATAGAATAGTCATTAAGCATCAGCCGAGTGATAGGTTGACTTAGGGATAAAATTAGAAAGGAGGAGCAGAAAATATATGAGGTGGGACACGAGGGAAAGAAAAATGAAAGAAGGTAATATTGGTAGTTTTTCTTCAGAAACAAATAAGTAGAGGAGGTAGTCCTTCAAAAGGTGATGAGTTTGATTAAAAAAACTACTTGAAAAACTCTTGAGGTCTTATAGAAATGGGTTCAATATCAAAATTAGGGCTTTAAATGAGGAGAAAAGGAAAAGAAAGAAAAGAAAAACCTTTGTTGTGAGGCAAACCGCTATCCCTACGTGAGGCATGTTACCAAAGTTGCAGCAGCCGACCAGCTGACAGGAGACGCCAACTGCTTACACTGTCGGATGACGCGGCTTCAGGCCCAGCCCTGTGGAGGTTTCAAAAACGGAAATGCAGCCAGCACAAAACCTCTCTGAGGGAGCCACGGATATTAGGAGACCAGGAAAGCATAACGGGGCTTCAAAAAGACACAGTTGAGGCACGTTGAGAGGATGATTAAAACATTGAAGCTTCACTGGAGTGGAGCGCCGAAGCTAGGCGACCGCTTCCATCAGCGCCAAGCCAACCCCCCCTGCATACATAGTTTCTAATACTGTAGGTATAGAATATTGTTTCCGGACTACACCCATATCGTGATTTATTAACCCATCATGATCATAGTCATCCAAAAGCCTTTGTGGCAACATTTTACAGTACAAATCAGATCCTATCTTCCTCTGGGGTCATCAGCTTTAACAGGCCCCCCTTTTGTGCTTACTGCGCAACTAACTTAGCTGATCTAATATCCCTATAAAATCCACAATTCACCTGTTTTTTTTTGCACAGGGAATTCTGTTCTAAACCTATCTCTACTATGTCCCATTCCTGCTTTTTCGTTTGGGCCAGTGAAATTTTAACCCTTGTATGTCCCCACATTGCAAGTTCAGTATTAGCCCAACTCAACATTTTGTCCAATACTTCCCTTTTCTGACGTCCATCCAACATCTCCTCTTGTTGCTGCACTAATCGGATACCAGCACCCTGAATACAATTTCGATAAAGGGTGGACACCTGAAAGGCAGAGAAAGGAACTGTAAATAAAACCATTATTTTATTTATTAATTATTATTACTAATGTCGTGTGATTCAGCTACTGCTGCCTTGCACATAGGTGCATAGTCTCATTCTCCCCTTAGTGAGTTAGCCAGCTCACAAGAGAAACCCCCACTTTAGATAGCTAACACCTGCCCACTCCCCTATCCAAACCAAGCCATACCATGCAAGGCTGCTTACTATTCATGATGTTCCCCTTCTGTGCCATCCCATTTGATACACGTTGCACAGGTGCCCACTTCCTTTTCCACGATAATGGCCTATCCAGAGCAGCCTGCCCCCGTCATCATCCCATCCCATGCCCCACTCCCTTCCTGCCCCGCACCAACCCATTCCACAACCTGCACCCTCCGATCAACAGTTTAACAGATCACAAATGTATCCAAACGCTACGAAGCAACAACACACCTCACTTTTCACCTATAACAACTACCCCAGTCCTCAGTGCACTTAGACGCACCAGACTCAGATCACGGACTTCCACATCTTCCTATCTCACTACGGGAGGACTACCCAAAGTTAATCAACCCAATCATATCCCGATTCTAGGCACATCAAGAACCCTAAGACTCAGATCTAGAACCTTCAACCCTCCTCGTAATATCACTCTTACCAATCATGCTAACACAGAAGGCATACCTCTATCAAGAACTCAAGATAAACACCCCAAAAGTCCCATCATAAGCAAACAACAATCTAACGCTACTGAAACTACCAACACTCACCCACCCACCCCAATCCAAGAGCCACCTCCGGCCTCACACCTCAAAGCAGCCCTCATTAACGCGCGCTCCATACATGCTCATGCCACTGAAATTCATGACCTCATTACTGAGCAAGAGCTTGACCTACTCATAGTGACAGAAACCTGGCTCCACCAAGCATCCGGCCCCTCGCTCTCCATTGCCATTCCCCCAGACTATACCATTCTCAGAACTGACAGAACAAAATCAGTAGGTGGAGGAGTAGCCATCATCTCTAAAGACCACCTCAAACTAAGAACCAGCCCTATCGAGAGCCCAGACGGTTATGAAGTCATGCTAGCTAAACTAGCTACGGACCACAAAACCACTATTAATTTAATAACCATCTATAGAGCACCTAACACCTTATCCCAACCAGAACTAGACATACCATTATTGCTAACGCCACTCATAAAACCAAACACAAAATGCTTAGTACTAGGGGACCTGAATCTAGGATTCAACGACCCCCAAGACCACAAAGCAGATGCACTACATAGTTCACTTAAAGACATGGCTTTCACGCAACTCGTGAACACCCCTACCCACATAAAAGGGAGGACTCTAGACTGGATACTATATCTTAACACTACAGTATCCATAGATTCCATCTCCCCGGTACCATGGTCAGACCATCACTGCATAAACTTCACTATCCTGAGCAAAAAGCCAGATGCACCCAAAACGGCCATGAAAGAATCATATGTAACAAGAAACACACGTAAACTCACAGCAGAAAATATCAACCCACTATTAGCCAAAGCCCTCAATACCAAAATCATTAACGCCAAAGAACCGTGTGCCCTGGCAGACTTTTACCACAACTCTCTTACTAGTACAATAGACGCCCTAGCACCCTGCGTTAATAAAACTAAACGTAAAGACAAAAAATCCTCCTTCTGGTTCAATGAGGAACTAGTCGCCCTCAGACGAATTAAAAGATCGCTTGAACACCGCCTAAAGAAAAACCAGACCCCAGAAGCTTTGGAAGAATTCAACTCGGCAAACAAAACCTATAAATCAGCCATCATCGCCCATAAAGCAGATGCCTTCAACACAAGAATCAGTAATGCGTCCTCCGATAGCAAAGAGTTATTCACCATACTCAAGGAGCTGGAGAACCCGATCCCTATAATTAACCCAGTCAAACCTAGCAAAGAATGGTGCACCACCATCCAAGATGCCTTAGACACTAAGATTAAATTACTACAAAACAAAATTATCTCTAAAAGAAACCTCCTATCCGACAAACACTCCACGACCAACCAGATCTCCACTACCGGAGTAAACACTGCCCCTTCCTTCAACTTCACACCAGTCTCTCACGATACAGTACTTAAGACTATAGCCAAACTCAAAGCGTCCAACTGCAAAGGAGACAACTCCCCAGCACACCTAATTAAACTCTGCGCCCCCATCCTCACGCCCATAATCACCAACTTTGTAAATGCCTCCTTCTCCACCAACCAGGTCCCAATCAGCATTAAAGCAGCCTGGGTCACCCCCCTTCTAAAAAAGCCCACGCTAGACCCACTAGTGCCTACTAACTACCGGCCCATAACAACTGTCCCATTTCTACTTAAAATCATTGATAAAATAGCGTATAACCAACTACAAACTCACCTAGAACAAAATAATTTGCTAGGAGCCAGACAATCAGGCTTTAGGCCTAACCACAGTACTGAGACAGCACTCTTGGATCTAAAAATCCAATTAGACTCTATCAGAGACTCAGGCAAACTAGCTACACTACTGCTACTGGACCTATCAGCAGCATTTGACCTAGTAGATCATGACAAACTATGCAACACTCTAAAAAAAGATTTTAATCTTTCCAACAACGCCACTTACTGGATCAAATCCTTTCTTACGGACCGTACATCCAGAGTTGCCATTGGGAACTTTGCAGCGGACCCCATATTAGTGCCCTTAGGGGTCCCCCAGGGATCCTGCCTATCCCCCACACTCTATAATGCATACACCAAACTCTTATTCTCAGCCCTAGACGATATGGGTGTCATCTACACCAATTTCGCAGATGACACACAGATCCTCATCCCTATCTCAGGCGACTACACCCAAGACACCCTCACCATCAATAAAGTTTATTCCATAATCCAAAACTGGATGGCCCTGAACAGTCTTTGTTTAAATGATGAGAAAACGGAGATCCTCATCGTGGGCTCCCAAAAAAGATTAAGCACCCTCCAGCCGGACTACTCCCACATTAACATCGACGGTACCCAGATCCCAGTACTTAAACAAGTCAAAACGTTAGGTGTCTACATCGATGCCAACCTCTCCATGCACAAACAAATAGCAGCCCTCTCCTCATCCACAGCTTACACAGCAAAACTTATTGCTCTTAGTCGCCAATTTCTCACCCCTGTAAATTGTATCACTCTGGCTAGAGCCCTAATCCTAACAAAACTAGATTACTGTAACATCCTCTTCCTGGGAACATCCAAAACCAATATAAACAAAATCCAATTACTGCAGAATAAAGCCCTTAGAGCGGCTCTAGGGATAAAGAAATCAGAACATATCTCTAACATTAGAAGAGAAAATCACTGGCTGCCTATTGAAGCAAGGATCATATTCAAAACCCTTAGCATTGTCTACAAATGCACCACTAACAAAGCGCCCAGCTACCTCAACAACTCTATCAAAAACAAAATGGCTTGCAGATCACTGAGATCCAACAATCTGGCCCTCTTAGAAGTTCCCACATTCAAATATAGCAGAGCAGGAGGAAGTAGTTTCAAAGTTCTAGCCCCTTCGCATTGGAACGCCCTTCCACTAAGCATCAAAAAGGAGGAATCTTTACAAAACTTTAAAAAAGCTCTGAAAACCTGGTTATTCAATAAATATTGAACTATCTCACCAATTGTAATCTGATTTAGGACCATATTTTCCATTGTAACGTCTGTAAAAATATTACTGTCTTGAAAATGTAACATTGTGTATTAATTGACTACCTTCTGTATCCATTCGCCGTGATACCCCAGGGTCTGGGCGAGTAACAAATGTATTAAATAAATAAATAAAATTGCTACTGTTGGATTCAAAACTATGTATCTATAACCAGTTCTATCTGGGTTTGATACTGCATTATACCATAACTTTTGATTATATACTTGAATATATTTTATGAAATCTTCTATTTCTCTTTCCGGTGATTGTACCTACTGAATCATCATACACGTGCATTTCTCTAGACTATTTGAAAGTAACACTTAGCTTCCGTAGCATTTGGACACACCTTTTCAGATCTAGTACTGTTACACCTATCCACTATAGTTAATGAATAACACTCCAACCATACTTGTCAACCCTTATACCATATTATAGCACTGAGAACTTCCATCACGGAATATCCTGGCATCAACACCCAATGCATTGCCATGGGCAGGTTTACTACATCTGGAACCATGCCGCATTACCACCAGGTTCTCTCTGTGTTGTCACTGTGGTGGTCCAGATCCACTGTTTATACCAGTATGTGATCTTTGAAATCATTTTATTTCTTTTCCTGACAAAGAGAACAGAATTACAGTAATATATCATCTCAGAAACGTGTGAGAGTTCAGGGTACAACATTCTTTGTTTTTCTGTAACTGTAGTAGGCATATTAGTAACAGTACTCTTTATCTCTAAGGCTAGTTTTGGGTTTCCTTGTGGGTTCTTCTATTGGTGAGTTCAAAACATTCAAATAGTCTTCTTCATTCATCCAATTGGGTAGAGCTTCACAGTGATATGGTACTACCCACACTGGACACTTGGCTGGCATGGTAAAAATTCCAACCAAAGATCTCCACATTTCCATGATCCATTTAGATGGCAAGTTCCTCCTTGCCACTGTACAATTCATCATTTTGTTTACAACAGCCAAGCCATGACATCTGTGGATCTCCCATTAGGTTTTTCATTGCCAAATTGCCAATATACTTTGTACAATAGAATCAGGTTCTCCTAAAGCTGTTACCATAAGCTAATACAGAAGAATAGATCAGCTAGACAATAGCAGCTTCACTGCGGGGTCTACCGCCCATTTGCAGTGGCTTACATGCACCAATGTTGGATGTCCCTGAACTTTCACGGCTGAGTTAGAAGTCAGTAGGATCAGGTAGGGCCCCTTATACCATGGATCTAAGGCAGACTTCCTCTGGTGGACGTTTATCAGACACTGTCACTGGGTTGTAAGGAATGACCTAGAGAGTCTGTTCCCTTGGCACATCAGCATGGACCTGATTGTGAATGAGACTGACAGAGGACATTAGGGTCTTAACGTATTCGAACAATCGATCATCTGATCATTGCAACTTATCTGGTACACTTTTCGCAGGTGGTGATAAAGGTAATCTTATAGGTCTTCCATAGAGAATTTCATACAGACTCAACACAATTTTCCTGGAAGGTGTGCTTCTCATGCTAAACAAGACTAGCGTGAAGGCCTCTGGACCACTTCAACCCTGTTTCTTGACATAGTTTGGCCAATTTATATTTCAAGACTCCATTTAGTCTCTCAACTACCCCGGCTGATTTGAGGATGGTGAGGGCAATGCAAGTTATGCTCAGCCTTAAAAGTTGACAACAGTGTTTTGATAATATTATTAACAAAATGAGTTCCCTGATCGCCGTCAATGCATACCCGTATACCAAATCTAGGTACAGATTCCTGAATCAAACCTTTTTTGCACCTCCATCCAGCCTGAAAACCGTCCACTATTACTATCAGGTATTGCCTCTGATTACATTTTGGCAGTTGGAGAAAATACATTTGTAACTGTACAAACAGGCTATATTGTGGAGGGTGTACCCCACATTATTTTGCAAACATATTACACATATTTGACCGTATTCTTGTACCATAGTTGTACATTCTGGTACAAACCAGGATTGTCCCACTAGCATTGTCATTACATCTCTACCTACATGTGCCTGTCCATGATACCTTCTTATTAGATATGACAATAATATGTTTGGAGACACTAACCAAACCTGTTTGTCTTGCCACAGAGAGTCCTCATGCAACCAATGCCCGTTTCTTATCTATTTTAATTTTTCATTGGTAGGCGCGTTTTCTTGCATTTGTGCAATGTCCTCTAATGTTTTATATGATGTCCCCGCCTGTACAGCTTGCACCGGCAAGATGTACTCATCATTGTCTTCTAAGGTAGCAGCCACAGTTCGGTCTGTAAAATCCTTTCCTCAACAATATGATCATCCATTGCCTGGTGGGCGGCACATTTGATGATGGCAATCCATTCGGGCAACATTATCGCATCTAACAATGCTAACACATATTGACTGTTTAATGAGTGTCCCGGTTGAAGTCATGAATCCTCACTGTTGCCAGAGTTGACCAAAGCCATGGGCTACACCAAAGGCGTGTCTTGAACCAGTGTAAATATTAACAGATTGTTGAGCAGCCACTTGACAAGCTTTCGTAAGGGTCAGTAATTCATCTACTTGCACTGATATCACCTCTGGTAACTTCCCACTCTCCACTAGTTCTCCAGGGGCACATACAGCCTAACCTGAGACCACTTGGCCATTCTAATTTTGGAAACATGACCCATCAACAAAATACTCGAGATCTGGGTCTGACAGCAGTGCATCAACAATGTCTGCATGCTGTGGTGAGGTGGCGCAAGGAGATAGACAATGTGGTGGTATGTTTCAACAAAGCTTAAGATTTGAAGAAAATAACCTACCTGTTCCTATCTCTGAAGGGTTATCCCTATCTAAACTAATAATTTGGGTGCTCATTGTCAATTCAAATAAAAGTGTTCCTCCTCTGCCCAAAGCCTACTCTTACCCTACCACTAGTCTAGACAAAAGGTTCAGCATGCAAATGAAGAATAGTAGCAGGAGAATGACTCCCTTCTCTTGGTAAACTCTCTGTCTTCATCTCTTTTCCAGCACTCCTTTGCTTTGGCTTCTGATTCAACAAAGGAAGCGTGGTCAGGAGAATTACTCCATTCTCCTGACCCCTCTTTCACAGCCTTAATGTTCTAATAGTCCCCAAAAGTCTCTCTACATCTTCAGAAGTGTTTCTGAACACTTGCTTTATAGTTCCAGTAATTCTTCTCAGTCTTAGGATGCTCTGAAGATCATCCCCAAACAGCTTGTGTTGTCTAATCTCCTCTTTAATACTAATTGGATTATTATTTGTCAGGCTGAGAGTCTGGAGCTGCGTCTGCGGAAGCTGCTGAACCCCCAACATTCCCTCTAAAGTGTAATACTCAGTACTACAATATTTTATAGCTCTGTTTACCACACTCCCAAGGGAAAGGGGGAAATGAATAAAATAAAAAACACCAGGTTGGATTGGCGGTGTCTAGACTAGCTTGCCCAAAACCTGCTGGTGAAACATAAACAAATACAAATACCTTCATTACTCCCTTGGTTATATTTTCAGGGTACTATAACGTTATTTACAACCAAAAAGTTTAAAGAAACCACACCTGGTACTTCTCATAAGATTCCTAGAGAAGTCTGATGTACTTTCTTGTAAATGGTTAGCTCAATTCCTTTTGACTTTTCCTTATAGCCCTTGATGCTCTCTGAAACAACCTCTTACTCAGTCTTTACAAGATAACTTTGCAATTCTCTAAGCTGCTTGTCTCAAATAGAAAGGCTTCTTTCTCACCAAATACAGTCTTTCCAGATTAGAAGACTAATGTCCTGGAAGCCAAAGTCTTGCTAATTATTTCAGCTCTTTTGCAGATGAAATTTCTTTTGAAACCTAAACTTTAGTTTTCATGTATCTGTTTATTTATCCATTAAGTAGTTCTGCTTTAATTTATTCTGCGTCTTTACTTGAAGCCAGGAAGCACATTTAATATGCCACACAGTATGAGGTCCAAAGAATGAGCAAGTACTGCAGTTCTTTGTTAGATTCCCAGCGCACTCATGGATGGCTGCACTCCCTTGAAATTGAAGATGCAAGCTTTACATAACAATGCGCACGAGAAGGAAGTGTCCCAAATCCTTTTGGATCCGAGCGTGCATGCGTGTAGATGAGGACACGAAGATGACTGCAATTGCGCACGCGCAGAGCAGCTGACCCGACGTTACAAAAATTGATCATGTGATATGAAAATGACTCGAGTTTGAGTGATCACTGGAATCGCGCATGCGCAAAAGAGATGATGTGAATCTTTGAATACACACGCCAAACGTGTTCACCAAATTTGGAGATCGCGCATGCGCAGTCTCAGCATTTACTGCCCACTAGACGAACCACGATATATTAAATGGGATTCAATGACCCATTGAATCTGCCTGCCCGGGCTATAGCAAATATCAGATCTTGGCCTGACCCAAAGACGTCAAGTCTCTATCCACAACAAAGAGAGAACACTAGACTGGGTAGCAGATTATAACTGCCACACCAATATCCTCTCCACTTCACCGGTAGCCTGGACCGACCACTACCTGCTCACATTCACACTCAGACAGACCTCCACCCATACCTGTCACCAGGGCCCCACCCACCTTAACCAGAAATTTTAAAAAAGCATTACTGTATCCCTGCTATTCTCCCCACCCTTAATTCACTTCCTGACACCAACGACCCAGAAAGCATGGTCAGTGAATACAACAAAATCATGGCCTCATCCTTAGACCAGATTGCACCACTTAAACTGAGACCAAGTAAGCCAAAAAACCATCTAAACAAATGGTTCACTCCTAAAAAACTTAAGACAAGAAAATAGAAATTGTGAGGTTGCATGGAAACTACTGCCTTCTGAAGCTAACAAACTATAGCTCACCAAACTCTCATCCCACTACAAAAAAGAAATTTGTCTTGATAAACGGGAATTATATGACACCCATATCTCTCAAGCCAACTCCAACATGAAGGAATTATTCACTATTCTTAAAGAACTTGAGACCCCCATCGCAATACCAGACACTTGTACCAAAAGATGATAAATGGTGCTCAGATATCCAACACGCACTAGCCAACAAAGTATCCACCATACAAAATAAAATATCCCAAAAAAAGCTGCTCTAAATGTGCCACCCACTCCTAAAACACCTGTTAGCACCAATGAAACCCATTTAGCTTTTCTAAAGTATCTATCATCGAGGTGGAAAGAATTATCCTGTCCCTCAAACCAACCAATTCTCAGGGCGATCTCTGGCCAGCACAACTCATCAAGGACGCGGTTTGAGACCTCTCACCTTTCATATCCAAGCTCATCAACATCTCCTTTGCCGCCGGTACCATCCCCACCAACCTTAAAGAATCATGGGTACTCCCACTTCTAAAAAAAAACTACTTTGGATCCCACATCACCTACCAACGATAGACCAATCACAACAGTCCCCTTCCTTTTAAAAATACTTGACAAGGTGGCCTACATGCAAATCCAAAAATACTTGGAATTACACCACCTGTTATGAGCTAGACAATCAGGCTTCCGTGCACAACATGGAACGGAGACTGCGCTCATCGACCTCAAGTCCGAAGTCGACGAGCTCAGAGACAGTGGCAAATCAGCATTGCTTCTTCTCCTGGAACCCTCAGCTGCCTTCGATTTAGTGGATCACACTATCCTATGAAACCATCTCGACACAGCAGCACACTTCTCCAAAGATGCCATAACTTGGATTAGATCTTTCCTAAGCAGCAGAACAATTAGGGTCTTCTCACCTTCAGCAGCAGCAGACCCCATACCTATTACCTGCGGCGTGCCACAGGGGTCCTGCATCTCGCCCACACTGTACAGTATATTCACTAAGCCCCTTTTCGAAGATCTGGATCATCTTGGTGTCACCTACGCCAACTATGCAGATGATACACAGATCCTCCTCCCACTTACAGGGGATTACGACAAGGATTTGGCCTTGGTGAATAGAGTGTACATCATCATCCAGGCATGGATGGCCATATATGGTCTATGCCTGAATGATGATAAAACATAACTCATCATCTTGGGTACCCCTACTAACCTAAAACCTGAAGAAATTAGGAACCGACTCCTCCTCCTTCATAATTGACGGCAACCACATCAAGGTAGCCCAGGAGGTAAAAATGCTAGGCTTTTACCTCGACTCTACTTTGTCCTTCTGTAAACAGGTCAATACACTAGCGTCATCCACGGCGTACACGTGTAAACTCATTAGAACGGGTAAGCCATTCCTCTCGAACAATAGCTGTACCACCCTAGCCAGACCCTCATTCTGTCCCGTCTGGATTATTGTAACACCGTACACATAGGAGCTAACAAATCCATCATCACAAGAATCCAAACCCTACAAAACAAAGTCCTTAGAGCGGCCTTAGGCATCTCCAGAAGAGAGCATATCTCTGAGAGTAGACGACAGAACAACTGGCTCTGGACTAACGACAAAATCTTACTAAAAACTGCCTCGCTCACCCATAAATCTCTCAATAATGCTGCACCGATCTACCTCTAGAGAGTCTACAAAAAGACATCCCTAAAACCATCCAGAACAATAAATCGGGAGTGCTTGTCTATCCCCAGATTTAAACTATCCACGATTGGAGGTAATAGCTTCCCCGTTAAAACGGCCAAACTATGGAACTCCCTGCCACCTTCACTGAGAGTAGACCAGTCTTACCAGAATTTCAGAACCAATACTATCCTGTGGCTAAAATCCACAGATCACTAACATGCATGATGCAAGATCCTCGCCTGTGCAATCAAAATGCAACTAGTACTACCTAATTGCGGCAATTGTAATTACCTAATGTAAATACCAGATTATCCTACCATGGTAAGAAAATGATGCAAATATCTGTATATCCTGCCTTTGTAAGTAAGTAATGTATTTCATTGTATGATTGTTGGTAACTAAGCTTAGCATATTCTTGTAACCGCTGCATCCTGATACCCTTGGGTCTGGTGCGCATTACAAATAATTAACAAAACAAACAAAGGCGCAGACACTTTCCAGTCAAAACCGCGCACCCAAAACTGATTAAAAACAACCCAAACTCACATGCGCCACTCGATACCACGCAGAAACATGCACGCACAATATAACGCTGGCATTCACTTCTTTCAGACTGCACAGAAGGCTCAAAACCTATGTGGCAGTAAGTCTTTGTCCAGAGCCAATTAACTGAGTTCAGAGTTTCCAATATATATATTATTGAAACTGACTCTCAAGTATGAACTATTTACAAAAGAGTTGAGTTATAAATGTTTGATCAACGTGCTTTCAGCAGACTGAAATATTTACTAACGTAAAGAAACAGAAGAATAGTCACTTATCTCCAGAATAGACTTCTGCTGATTCTCCACAGGCAAAGAGTTGGATCTCTGCTCTTCCCAACTGTCTCCCAAACGACTACTGAAACTACTCCTGTTAGCCCTCACAGGGTAGTTGCTCCACTGCTTGAAACCTGGACCCCCAGATCTTCAAGGCCCAAATTAAGCAGGAGCAACTTCTAAACATGTCCTCTCAGCTGGGCTACGACGAGGAAAGGCAGTTTAGAATGTTCATTGTCCTCCCGGCAGCAGACTTCAACTAATCAGGACTTAAGCTGGGAGCCTCCATCTTGGCTTGCGGAACTCTCCATACATTGCAAGGAAGGTTAAGGCCAAACCAACTACTGATTATGTAACTTCCTATAGAAAACTCACCAATTCCCCCAAGGTTCTAAGTGCAGTACCTGACAATAGCCCCCTCCTAACACCCAGTCCCTGGGCTACACTTGAAGGGATATTTTCTGTGGAACTTTTCTATCAGACGAAGAGCATGCACATCCCTAGCCTCTTCCCAGGTGCGTTCCTCTGGTCCAAAACCTTCCCAATCAATGAGATACTGTAACGTTCCCCTCACCCTTCTGGAATCTAAAATCCTTTTCACTAAGAATTCCTCATAAGAATCCCCCTCCACAACCACTGGCGAAGGGGACAATGTTAACCTGGTTGCTTTATTCAGTGGCTTTCACAAACTGACATGGAAAGTAGGATGTGTTTTCATGTGTCCTGGCAACTTTAGGTGAACTGCTACAGGAATTACCACCTTTTCTACAGCAAACGGCCCCACAAAACGAGGGTAAAACTTATTCCTCCCTTTTATTCTCCAAAACCTGGTTGATAATCAGACCAAATCTCCCTCACAATACTGGGGACCAGACTTTCACTTCAGATCAGCATACCTCTTGTATTTCCGCTTACTCTCTACCAACACATCTTGAGCCTTTTCTAAATTCCTTTTCATTCTCTCAAGTCGTTATTCTACCGCAGGATTTCCTGAATCACAGTTAACCTCAAAACTTAAAAAACGAGGATAGAACCCTTGCCCTAAATAAAACAGAGACCTGGACGTGGCATCTTTACAGCAGTTGTTATATGCAAATTCTGCTACCCAAATCAAATCCACCCACTCTTTACATGCCTGAAGATAGCACCTCAAATACTTTTCCAACTCTTGATTTATCCTCTCCACTTGTCCATTTGTTTCTGGATGATAGCCTGAAGTCAAACACACCTCAGCTCCCAACCTCTTACAGAAGGCCCTCCAGAATTTACAAATAAATTGAGACCCCCTATCAGAGATAACTTGACTGGGAAGCCCATGTAGTCTAATGACCCCCTGCAAAAAACTGCAAGCTAAACTATCCGCGGTAACCTCTCCCTCCATCGGAATGAAATGCGCCTCCTTCATGAGCAAATCAACCACGACCAACACTGACATACAACCTTCATCCTTTGGAAGGTCTGTGATTAAATCCAAGGACACTATGTGCCAAGTTCGTAGCGGAACAGGTAACGGCTCCAGCAGACCAGATGGCTTTCCGACAAGGATCTTCGCTTGTGCACAGACTACACAAATCTTAACGAAATTAAGTGTGTCTTGCCGAATCGTTTTACACCAAAAACGTCTTCTAACCAGTTCCAAGGTCTTCTGATAACCTGGATGTCCCGACAGGAATGACTTGTGACACGCCTTAAAAATGTTCTCCCTCAATTCAAAAGAAGGTAAATAAAGCCGATCATCCAAAGAAGGCAAACCATCCTTAATCTTACGAGCTGGATCTAAACAAGGCCATTCTTTAATTGCCACTGAGTCATGCAGTCTGGTACCATCTTAAAAACTTAATTCTCCTTTCTGATTCCAGCAAGGATGAAACGTTCAGGCACTATGAAAGGAGTAGACTCACAAACTGACTTGACTTCACTTCCCGGGAATAGTCAAGACAAAGCATCTGCCTCCCCATTCAAATTTCCTGGCTTGAAAGTTACCACAAAGTCATAGTTCGCGAAGAATAAAGACCACCTGAGTTGTTTAGGTGTCAAGGTTCTTGCGGTCTTCAAGAAAAGCAAATTTCGATGGTCGGTCCACACTGTCACTGTGTGTTGCGCTCCTTTGAGAAAATGTCGCCCCTCTTCAAATGCAGATTTTATGGCTAGAAGTTCACGGTCTGAGATGGTATAATTTTCCTCAGCCGATGAAAATCTCTTCAAAAAGTAGGCCACTGGATGTAGTTGCCCCATAACCTAATGTCGTTGCGAAAGCACTGCTCCCATCGCCAAGTTCGAAACATCCACCTCCACAAAGAAAGGTTTGGTCTTGTCAGGATGAATCAAGATAGGACTGGTGACAAACCTCTCCTTCAAAGTCTGGAAAGCTTCCTCTGCCTTATCCTCCCAAACAAACGGAACTCCTTTCTTCAAAAGATGACTAATCAGAGTTACCAAACTGGAGAAACCTTCAATGAATCTGCGATAGAAATTAGCAAACGCCAAAAAACTCTGAACCTCCTTCACCTTAGTTGGAGCCGGCCATTCTCGAACTGCCTGCACTTTCTTCGGGTTCATTTCTAAACCTCTTGGGGAAATAACGAATCCCAGGAATTCAACTAAGTCGGTGTGGAATTGACTCTTTTCCAACATCGCAAAGAGATGATTCTCTCTTAGTTTCTGTAAAACCTGTCAAACATGAATCTGATGCTTTTACAAATCTTGAGAAAAAAAGTTAAAATATCATTGATATATACTATGACAAAGATGTCTAGAAACTCCCGAAGAACCTCGTTGATGAAGAACTGAAAGGCCGCAGGAGCATTGCAGAAACCAAATGGCATGACTTGATATTCATAAAGCCCAAACCTGATCTTAAATGCCGTTTTCCACTCATCTCCTTCTTGCAATCCCACAAGATGGTATGCTCCACGCAAATCCAATTTACAAAAAACAATGGCACCTTGGACCTGGTTTAACATTTCAGAGATAAGAGGGAGAGGATACCGGTTTTTAACTGTGACCCTATTTACCGCCCTATAGTCAATGCAAGTCCTAAGGGACCCATCTGGCTTTGGCACAAAAAACAATGGAGAAGCCGCCGGCGACTGTGAGTGGTGGATAAACCCGTTGGCCAAATTTTCCTTTAAGTATTCTTCCAAATAGTCATTCTCTTTTTCTGTTAAGGCGTAAACTCTACTACTAGGCAGAATTGCCTCAGGCTCTAACTTTATCATGCAATCAAAAGGCCGATGCGGGGGCAACTCCCCAGCCTCCTTTTCATCAAACATATCCCAAAAAAAAATCCTGATAACAACTGGGAAGTTCCCCCAATACTGCACCAATCTTGAAACCTATTGCCCCTCTTTCAGCAAGCGAAAATGAGACAGAGTTCACAATTCTCCAGTCGTCTTCAGGAACCACTTCTGAAAAACAATGCTCCTGACAAAATGCAGATTCTAACACTACCGTTCTAGCACTTCAGTCTGTCCTAGGTTTATGAAGCTTTAGCCACGGCATACCCAAAATGATCTTCAGAATAGCGGCATCAATTAATTCAAAAGAGATAGTCTCCCTATGACCACCAGAAAATTCCATGACTAATAACCCTGTCTCATGAGTGATCGGATCTGATGAAAGAGAGGTCCCATCAACTGCTCTGACTTGCTCCACCACCTCCTTGGCCACTAAGGGGATCCCTAAGGTCTTTGCTAATACCCAGTCCATAAAATTACCTGTCGCTCCCGAGTCAATCATAACTGGACCAGTTCCCAAAATGGCCTTCTCAAAAATCAATTCATTGTTCTATGAGGAACTGCCATCTGCAACATGTTGGCCACCTGCTGCAACCTGCCTGCAGAACTGGAGAACCTCTTGGGGGTGAAAGGGCAGTTCCCTAAGAAATGGCCGCTGCTACCGCAGTAAATACATCAATTATTCTCCCTTCTTCTAGCCTTCTCTTCCTTTGACAGAGGATCGCTAACTCGACTCTGCTAATCACTACCCTTACTCTTCACTTCCCTGTTCACCATCTCAATCTTAGGCCTCTCCATCCTACCCTGAAACTTCACATCTCCCTGTGATCATCTTCGCTCTAATCGCCTTTCGGTTAAACGAAAATCTAGCTGAACCACCAAGTCAATTAAATTATCACAGGTCGCTCCAAAACCCCAGACAAGGCATCTGTTAATTCTTCCCTTAAACCTCTGTAAAACAAAGACACCCTTTTTTTCTCCGGCCATTTTCTTTCCAGAATTAAAGTTCTAAATTGGGTAATATAAGTCACCAATTCCTTACTACCCTGACGGAGATCCAGTAATTCTCCATCCTCCTCCAAAGAGACCTGTCTTCATTCAAACATTTTCTTGAACTCAGCTAAGAAAAGGAAGTAATTATTCAATGCCTCACTCTTTTGGCTAACAAACAAACTTCCCCAAGCTGATGCTTCTACAGATGAATAAGACAGGGTAAAGGTTACCTTTGAAGCATCCATTGAAAATACCTCAGGACGATTCAAGAAGTGCAATTCACATTGCATTAAAAAACCTCACATTTTTTGGAATCTCTTGAAAAGCGATCTGGGGTGGCCAATGGAAAAGGCATAACCAAGGTTCCTAAACCACCCACCGCCCGCTCCTCTAGAGGGCCTAGGTTCTTCTCCCACTCTCTCCAACTCCAGAGGAGATTCAGCACCCCCGAAACTTCCTCATCTCTTCTACCTTCCTCCTCCCGAATCTGAGTTACCCTTAAACTCAACACATCCACCTTCTGACTAAGATTCATATAATCCTTATGGGCAGTTTGCAACTCCTCCCTTATTTTCCTAATCATAGCCCCCAAAGCCTCCCTAGAAGTCTCGTCGTCGGGGTTCATAGCAGCTCAGGCAGACTTAATTTTATTGGCCTTTCATTCTGTCAGGCTGAGAGTCTAGACCTGCGTCTGCGGAAGTTGCTGAATCCCCAACATTCCCTCTGAAGTGTAATACTCAGAACTACAATATTTTACAGCTCTTTACCACACTCCAAAGGGAAAAGGGGAAATGGATAAAATAAAAAACACCAGATTGGATTGGCGGCATCTAGACTAGCTACCCCAAAATCTGCAGGTGAAACATAAACAAATACAAATACCTTAATCTCCTTTCGGTTAAACGAAAATCTAGCTGAACCACCAAGTCAATTAAAGCATCACAGGTCGCTGGGCGCTCCAAAACACCAGACAAGGCATCTTTTAACTCTTCCCTTAAACCTCTGTAAAACAAAGATGCCCCTTTTTTCCTCCGGCCATTTTCTTTCCAGAACTAAAGTTCTAAATTGGGTAATATAAGTCACCAATTCCTTACTACCATGACTGAGATCCAGTCATTCTCCATCCACCTCCAAAGAGACCTGTCTTCTATCAAACATTTTATTGAACTCAGCTGAGAAAAGGAAGTCATTATTCAACGCCTCACTCTTTTGGCTAACCAATAAACTTCCCCAAGCGAATGCTTTTCCAGATAAATAAGACAAAGTAAAGGTTACCTTTGAAGCATCCATTGAAAATACCTCTGGACAACTCAAGAAGTGCAATTCACACTACGTTAAACACACCTGAAATTATGGAGTTTCTCTTGACTCCGAGTGTCACTACTGTGATGAGGGAGATCACTCCCGAGCTTCTCAGGACTTTTGATTTCCCCTGAACCCCTACCGGGTCTCTTGCTGTCCCTGTTACCTGGATTCTGTTGGGAATGCCATTTTTTCCCGGGGATTTGGGCAGAGACTAATAAATTCGCCATCTCCTCCTTTCTTTACTCTGCTCTCTGCTTCGTCCTTCCAGCTCTGTGGAGAATTAGACCACACAGCTCTGGAACAGTTGCAGGACCACATGGTCCAGCTCCTTGAGGTCACGACACTGCAGTTTACTTCCGGTCTCTTCATTTGGTCAGGAGCTTGCCTTCCGGCCTCGTGCTCTGCTGACCATTCCTTGACATCCCTGCCACTGAGGATTAGCGTCCTTTGCAGCTTTGCGTTCCAAAGGTTCGAACTTCCCAGGATGGACTGGCTTCACACTGGCTGCTCTCTTTTCTTCCTAGTCCTTTCTCACTCTTTATTTCCTGGGGATGGATCCTCCTGAGTGCATAGGTCAAATCCTTCTTTTTTGTTGTTGAGATGATCTTTACCCCTCCTTGAAGCCAACTCTTCTCAGTACTATGATCAGTTGTTGAGGTGATCTTTATGCTTCCTTGAGGTCAACTCTCCTCATTATTATATACAAGCAGCCTGTTATTATTCTGCAGACCTCTCTTGTTCTTCTTTGTCTGGGTCAAATGGATTTGTGGATCAAAGATAAAGGAATCCTTACCATAACAGACAGGAGTGTTTTCTGATGAGGACTTGGTCCCAATGGAAAAGGGGTCAGTTAGTTCATTCAGGGATGGAACGGGGAGTCCTTATCCCCATGAGGGGAGTCTCTCCCTGTGAAGTCCCGCTTTCCACAACCCTTAGAGGGACAATTGGGTAGCAGCCTCACCTCTCTAGACTCACAGAGCATGGCTCCCCTCGGGGGAGTAGTAACAAGCTCCCAAACAATCTGTCACCAACACAATCATTTCTTGTGGAGTCATGTGGCTCCCCCTCCAATGGAGATGATAAAATATATGCTGGGTTAAGAATGAACATCGAGTTAAAGTAATGTTTGAAGATTTAAACAGCAGCATTTCATATTTACTACCCTTTGAAACGGACATGTTTTGGTTTTCAATAGTATTGACACAACCGCATGCGGGACAGCCATCTCTAACGGCAATCCTAATACAATATTTTCACTTTGTTCCACTACCAGAGCTTCTGCAGTGTCACGACTGGCTTGCCAAGATCTGCAGGAGCTGCTGCTGATCCCACAGACGCTCACCAGATGTTCCCAACTCAAACCCAGATTCTACAGCTGAATCGGTAACCCCAGGAAAGGGAAATGGGTAGTGGATAAAACAACAAATTATAGACACTCCTCACTCCTGGTCTCACAGCCCTGGTATCTGCAGTCGGGAAATAAACCACACAAGATTACTTTTCTCTCCTAAGCAGTCTTTAGTCTTCAAATTAGCTTCCTATTTTCTATTGCTTGCAGGTACCTGTTTAACTTCTGCTCGTTTGTCAGAGGTGTTTATGGGTAGAACTGTTGCTTTCTCACATGAGAAAATCCTTGCTCTGTAAGTGTCTTCTTATTGCTTGTCTGTACTTTAAACCTACTCTAACTATTACTAATATTCTGTTGCCTTACTTTGGTACAGCTCGCAGATTCCTTGACCCCAAAATAATGTTCTTCTCCTATGTGAGGTTCTTGCTGGTGAACTATTTCTACTTTCCTCTATAGTTATTTGCTTTTTTGAACAAATTATTACACTCTTTTTACAGATAGCTTTAAAACAAAGTGCTGTGCTGAAGAAGATTATTGGTAATCCTCATTCTGCCTCTCTTTAGCTTGCCAACCTTGCCAACCTTCTGAGCATCTAGCGGCACAGCAGCTACACGCCTTCATATCAGCTTTCGATAAGGAAGTTCTCTGCACTTCTCTTGCTTGCCAGTATTCTTGTGTGTATCCACACTGGCACTCCTAATCAGTTGGAAACAGGATTTCGCTCTCCCCATTCCCGCTCGGTGTAGCTTCACCATTAGGCTCACGCTTTGTTCTGCCTCATGTAAATGTGAACGCAACTGCGGTTCACCCTCTCCACACGTGCACTGGTTACTTCATAAAAGTGGCTCACTCACCGTTCTGCCTTTCATTGATGTGAATGCTACTGCAGTTAGGTCTCTTCACATGCGCCTTCTGAATTACTTAATTAAAGTGGCTTGCGCACCGCTCTGCCTCCCGTTGATGTGAACACTAGCTGCTCACGCTCAGCACACACACGCTTCAAAGGTTTCCCTTTTCCTTGCAAAATAGGAATGTTACTAAACACCTTGTTCTAGGATTCACAGTTCACACGCTGCAGTGTTAATAAACTTTTTTTACAATTACAACTATTTATATGTGTCCACACTAGTTGATGAAGCAGCCTTCTTGTCAACTTTAAAATATAAACACAGTTTCTCAATTTGCTGCACTCCCACCTGAGACCTTCTTAATCCTGAATACTTTTTTCCACTGTAACTGTCTTCTTTCTTCAGCTAGAAGTTCTCTGTGGTCTCTAGTTTGGGCCTTAGTTAAGTAATTAAGGAGCTTTCAATAAACACAACCTGACATGAAACTACTAGGAATGAAAGGCAGTTATAGAATTCAAAGTGCATTTCAATGCTAATCAACCCTTTGTTCGCCTGGCCAATCAGTATAGCTCACTCCCCTCCATTTTGGCTTCGGACACCTGCAATTACTAAAATAAGGAAAGGGAGGAATGAGGCCCGCTAGTTTAACACTTCTCCCTGAAAAAACATATTCCCACCCTTGAACCACCACTGGCCACCTGCAATTCCTCACATGCAGCTACTGATAGGAGACAAGGCAGCATTCCTGCCGCTATTGGATCCAAATCCTTGCTATAGTATGCTAGAGGTTTGAGATGAATCTTGTGTTTCTTGGTAAGCACTGCTAAACAAAATCCTTTTCTTTCATGGCAATGCAGGGTAAATCCCTTTTTGAAATCTTGTATACCTAATGTGGGGGCTTCAGCCAATAACTGTTTTATTCTTGTGAAAGCCTTCCACCTCTGATTCTCATTTCAATGGTTCAACAGTGTTTAATCATTTGTAATCTTGTAGTGGTTTATCTATCTCAGCAAATCCTGAGATCCATTGCCAGCAGTAACCTACAGTCCTGAGGAAAGCTCGCATTTGCGTTATGCTCTGCTGCTTTGGCATGTTGTAAACGGTCTCTTTCCGTGAAGGGGAGATAAGTCGACAACCATTCATAATGTCATGTCCCAAATAGTGTACCCTAAGTGCCTATCAATTTAACTTATTTGTTGATGCCTGATATCCTTTCTCTGTGAATGCTGTTAATAGAACTGTTGTATCTTCTTTACATGCCTCATATGACGGAGAGGCGATTAACAAATCATCAACATAGTGTATGAGCACAGGTTTTCCTGGTAATTATATGTGATCTAAATCTTTCTTTAACTGTTGTAAGAAAAGGGTTGGGGACTCTGTATACCCTTGGGACAAATGGGTTCACGTGTACTGGACTCCCCTATGCGAAAATACCAATAAATCCTGACTCACCTTGTGTATGGGTACTGAAAAGAAAGCTGAGCATAAGTCAACCACTGTAAAATGCATGGCGGTTTGTGGAATATACAAATATGGTCGCTGGGTTTGGTACCAGAGGAAAGGAAGGGATCACCACAGCATTATTAGCATGTAGGTCATGCACAAACCAATATACCTCCCTCCTGGGCTTCTTCAGAGGCAAAATAGGAGTATAACATATACTGTTGGTCGTAACAATTATTCCCTGACTCGAGAAGGATTCAATCACTGGGGTAGTCCTTTCCTCTGCCTCTGGTTTCAAGGAATACCCGGGCATACGGGCCAACTGTTCAGAATGATCAACTTTTATCCTTATGGGTTCAGCTGTGTGTATGTATCCCACTTCATTTTCTTGGGTGGCCCACAGACTCCCAAGTATTGAATCCATTAACTCATGTATGCCTGCAGACCATTGTTATGCTATTTGTGTTGCTCCTCCTTCAGCGTCTTCTCTTAGTTTGGTCATAATTGTCTCCACATTATTTGTAGGTACACTTAGATAGACCCCATCCAGAGTACAATATATAGTGCATCTCATTTTGCACAACAGATCTCTCTCTAGCACATTCACCGGAGAGATGGGTATTAAAAGAAATGCGTGTTGACTGGTAGTTGGACCGAATGAGACTGAAAGTGGTTCTGTCACCTGGTGTATGACCGTGGTATTCGATATTCCTACCACTCTTACTGTCTCCCCTGATATGCTTTGTGAATGAATAATGTTTCACACATCCCCACATCGGTTTGCACCCCTATCTACCAGGCATGGCACTGGTGTTCCCGGAACCTGCCACTGTACATACAAACCCTCCTAGTCAATGGGTATCAGTGCTTCAAGAGTCCCTTCCCCTTATGATTGTCAATGCCCAATTTGAGGCACTCCTTGTCCTTGTTGTGTCTCTGGGATGAAAGGATTGGAGAGTGGGTTTGGGGACTGGGCCATCTGCCCATGTACCTGTCCCTCCTATGGCTGCATTTGTATGTTACCGAGTCCAGTTGCCCTAGGCATCTATTGCCTTACTTGTGGTATGAAATGACATTAATTTTTCCAGTGGCCCTCCTGCTTACAATGGTTACAAATCAACATGTTTGGTGCCAGAGCTCCTGGAGCTCGCTATTTATTCTAATGTTCCTGCCCCTGGTAACCCTGTCTTCCCCATGCTTGTTGCTGGTCAAACTGTCCCTGTTGCCTCCGTTGCTGCGGCTGTCCCCTGTATCCTTCGTATTGGTTCTGGTATGGTGGTAGATCATTTGACCCCCGCCTCTGCCTTCACCTCCACCTCTAGGTCGGCCTCCTCTTTGTACCCGAATCCCCTGAAAATGTCCCATTCCCTGCTGCTGTCCTTCCACCTGTCCCTGGAGACTTTGCATCTGTAGTGTCATAACTTTATTATCAACCGTCTCCTTTCTTGACAAGCAATGCAATGATTCACCACTGCCACTAACTCCGTCGGTGGCTTAGTCTGCCATCCTATGCGTTCTTAAGCTGCACCTGTACTTTTGGGATCAATTCTGCTACAAACAAGTTTGCCATAGCCTCCTGCGCTGTTTCTTTGTGTTTTGTAATATCCGAATGCTGAGTGAACACTAACTTCAGTCTGTCTAAATAGTCGGCGGCTGATTCAGCCTTATTTTGTTTGAGGTTCAATGGCTTTGCCCAGTCTGTCTTTCTCTGGCATAAGTCTGTGACCATCGTCACTATCCTATCTCTTGCTTAAATCAGGGCGCCCCCTGGGCTTGGATCAACGGCTGGCCAAGCAGCCCATTCCATAAATGGTTGTCCTACCTCCGGTGCCCTTACTAGTCTCATAAGTTGATTCATAGCTGCCCACGATGGGCTACAACCCTGCATTACGGTCTGTAATTCTTCCACAAATCATTTTGGCTCCTCCCTTATAATATGTAATTCTTTAATTAACGTCCTAAGGTCCGCCGGTGTCCATTGTACATGGACTATCATTAGTGCGTGTGGATTTCCCCATCTCCCTGTGCCACTTGCACCTGTCTGGGTGGAGCTTCAAATGTATGTGAATCAGTCAATTTGGCTTCATTTCGATCCTTGGATCATAAAAGCAACAACAGCAAAAAATGTTTTAAATTGCAACGCCTGGCAGAAAACCCCCTTGGTACACCATTGTAGCAAATTAATAATATATAACCGTTGAAAAGAATCATAAAATAACATAAATGTAAAACCTGATTGCATAATTACTCATAGAAAATATCACTTCATACTTGGGATCACATAACTACAGCTTAAAATCAACAAATGTGAGTGAGTTATTTAAAAAACGGAAGATAAAACTTCATTATCATATTAATCTTCAAAATACTTTTTGAGCATTACTTAACTGCAACATAAATAAACAGAAAACTGTAAAACAAATGGGTGATAAAAACAAAAAAGACGAGTGGAATCACTGTTTTCTCAAGTGCAGAAGGGACCAATACACAAATGAGACTCTCAATTTGCACCGCTAATTGTCTTACGCAATGAAACGGGATCTGATCCTCCATGCGCTCGTTGGGAAGTTAACAACCAAATGCACTGCCAGTTCATCTCTTGAGTTAATACGCAGTGCTAGAGCATCATTTACAGTTTTTTATTGATCTATATATGAATAGTGGCTTGAGATATCTCGACCTGGTATTCTGATGCAATGGACAAAGTAATAAAACATTTATTACATTTTCAATCTCATTTTCACACATGGGACGTTTGTTAGAAAGTTCACAGTTCCATTTATGCAATTATTCTGCCATGGGTAGCGTTCCAAACCAAAGCTTTAAATACAGAGTCCTGGAACATTTCAGGAGACAATATCCAGGTAAATTTCGTAGCCAAAGGTCTGCTTACACTCTGAGTACTTTCTTACCCTCAATGCTGAGGATGTCAGTGAGGAGTATACTTACTTCATTATTCGTCAAGGCCACCTTGATCTTTGATTTTACGCCACGGTCAATAGGTTGGGGGTTTAACCAGTAGTCATAATATAACCAAGTGAGTACAAGTGTCAGGGTCCGGCTGGACTGAATTCCACAGGAGCTGATGCTGGCCCCACAGACCCTCACCAGGAGTTCACCTCTCAACCCTTAAGTATAAGCTGAGCTGAAAACCCCAAGAAAGGGAAAGGGGAATTTGGAGAAAATAACAACGGAGACACTGCAGCCCTGCAACCTTCTGGTAGGCTCTGGTATCTGTAGTAAACAAATACACCTGGTTACTTATATGATAATATAAACTTCTTTTCTAAAATTATTCTAAACAAACTTTAAACTCTTTACCTCTTAAACCTCAGTAAAAGACTTAGAGGCTAATTATCTGTGTGGAATATCTTGTAAATAATATCTTGCTTAGTGCATATAGTTCAAGCCACTCAAGTCTCTTTAGAATCCTAAAGTGATGACCATTGCAAACACCTTACAGACTTAGATATTCTTCTTGCTTTAAAGTTCTTTTCACTCTATGTAGTTTTTAATGCTTTTATAAAATGCAGTCTTTCTCTGAAGTATTGAATTCCATTTGCATAAGTTACATTAAATAGATACTCTTTAACTTTCTGGAATGCTGCTTTCCTTCTGCGTGTGAATTGTTTCCTTATTTCCACATAAAAACGTATAGTTTCTTTCTTGATAAGCGTATGCGTTAAACACGTGAAATCAGAAGACGTGAAGAATTGTCCTCGTGTTTAAAATACACACGCGCATCTTAACAAAACACGCACATGTGAAAAAATACATAAACGTGATAAAAATAACACACGCTAGTTAAAATGGACTCGCGCTCTATCGCTACCAAACACACGCGGAGAAACGAAACATAATTCACGTAAAATAGTTCACGTGTTAAAAACAACTCGCGCTTAATTAAAATGGACTCGCGCTCTATCGCTACCAAACACACGCGGAGAAACTAAACGTAATTCACGTAAAATAGTTCACGCGTTTAAAACAACTTGCGCTTAATTAAAATGGACTTGCGCTCTATCGCAACCCAACACGCGCTTTCTTATGAAACGTTGCTCACGTTAAAAATGTACACGCGCTAAAATTCACTCGCGCAATTCATTATGGCACGCGCTCTATCGCTCTGAATACCCGCGCGCTTCCAAAAACACGTAAACGACGACACGCAAACTCGCGCACACATTAAACAGTCTTGAAGTACATTAAACGCAGTTAATAAACTTTAAACTTCAACGCACAATCTTCAAACTTGTTTCCTTATAGTAACTTAACTGTAAATGTTTCTTAAATAATTTTGAAACTTTAAACTCTTGATGTTTTCTTATAAAAGAAAATGAAAGTTCACTGTGAAAATCTTAAAATCTTTAAAAGAACGATCCCACCTGATGTCTTCTTGTTCATACAGGATCAGCAAACGATATTGAAAGGGCCTTACTTAAGGAGCTTAACTAATGTACAACCAGCCACTGAATTTCTATGGATGAAAGGCAGTTTAGAATCTTGCTCACCTCCCAAGAATCAAACCCATTGTCCTTTCCACCAATCAGGCAAACCAAACATATCATTGTTCCTTTAACCAATCAGACTAAGTTTCTTTCTCTCCATCTTGACTTGGGCAAGCACAATGTTAATTCTATGTACAAACTCTTCCTGTTACTAACCTGTTACTAACCCAGCCAGTCCTGAGTTACTAACCCAGCTAGTTCCTGTTACTCTTCCTGTTACTAACCCAGCCAGTCCTGACAACAAGACCTCTTTCGTATATTTCATCCAGGGGATCGATCGACCACCCTCCTGAGAAAGAATATATTCAATTTAAGATCTATACACGGCAAGTCCTGGGGAAGACACCCACCCAGTAAAAGAGATCTACACAGAACCCAATTCTCTGCGTGTCGGCCCCTCTGCAAAGACTGGGATGTTTGAGCTGCTCTAGGTGGATCAAAAATGTTTTAGTAAGTTTATTTTTACTAATAGTCTATCACAGTTCATTCCTCCCCACAATTCTGCCCCATATAGAGCCGCTTGTCTGGCCTGTGCAGAATAAGCTTCTAGGGTTACCTTTACAGCCGTATTACCATAATCCTGAGCCAACTTTGCAATAGTACCACCAAATTGGTTGAGTGTAATGTCGTCTTTAATGACTTGGGGAGTCCAATTGCATTTTTCTGTGAAGCGTACCCCCAGATAGTCATACTCTTTTACTGTGTTCCCCTTTCCATTTTAGGCTATTTTCCTTGAGCCCCCTTAGTTCTATTTTTCCTACAAATCATGGTTTTAGTTTTGTTTTACATTGATGGAATGCCCATTGCAATCACAGAATTCTTCAAATGCCAGCAACTGATTTTCCAAATCTTGTGGTGTTGTGGACAATAAGACCACGTTGCCTGCAAACATTAAAATGTGACAGTTTTCACCAGCCAGAATTAATGCATCACAGAGAAGATCAATCAATTTTGGAATGATAACATTGATAAAGAGGCAAAAAGGTTTTGGGGCCAGTACGCATCTTTGGCGTACTCCCATTTGGATAGGTATTGTCTTTGTCACCACAACCTCCCATCGGCACTTCATTTTACCACAACCTTGTTACCGCTGTAGAGACTTTGTATTGCCCTATGAAGGGCTGGCAGGATCCCCATGTCCCTCAAGATGTTCCACAATAGCGCCCTGGGTACCTTGTACAAGGCTGCTTTTAAATCCACAAATGTGACATATAGGGCCTCAATATAAGTATGCCGGTCCGAAAAGAGCAGTGCCGGTAGCACAGAACCGGCACTGTTTTCCAGACTGGCGCATTCAGCGCCGCAAGTGCGGAAACACCATTACCGCAAAATGACACCAATGGTGCTACCGCACCCGGTAGCACAGTGATTGTAATTTGCGGAAAGAGTCGGCGGACGTTCCTGAAATACCGGCACAGCATTAGTGTGGGCACATTCAGAGTACCGCCTGCACGGAAACACTGCCATAAAAATGCTGTTGGCACCGTGAACAACGTGCCTGTAGTACCAGACGTTAAACAGTGCCAGGTGAGCAGCAACAGGCCCCAGGTGTCCAAAATCAGCCCAGCTGCACAACAATGACCACTGTGAATGTACATAAGGACCACACCATACCCCCCTCCCAAACTACCATGCTGGCAAACAGGCCAGAGTTCTCCACAATTAGCCCAGCTGCACACCATTGACCACTGGGAATGTACAAAAGGACCACGCCCACATCCACCCACCTTCCAACACAACCATGCTGGCAGTCGATGTAGCAGCATTTGGGCTGGGCAACCTGCAAGGAGGGATTGAGGATGAAGCAGCAGAGAGGCAGAGGAGGTGGTGTAGTCGCAGGCGGCGAATGAGGAACCAGTTGGCCATGTATAACACAATGTGCAGCAGGTAGCACCCCGCAGGCAGCCACCAATACCGTGCATCAGGGCTTTGCCCTGGAACCTGACCCCAAGCCAAATCCACACCTTGTACCGGCTTGACAGGGAGACCATAACATCAATTGTCACCCACCCTCATCAGCAGCCTCATAAATGTACGGACTGCAACCCTCCCCCTTGCTGAAGGTAGTGTTGGTACTGCACTTCCTTGCAACCGACACATACCAGCACACCGTGGGTGAGCTGCACAGGCTGTCACGAACCTGGTTTTCAAGGGTCTTGTTGCAGATACTGGATGCACTGCTGCGCCATGTGGCGGACCACATCGCCTCCTACCCCGAACCCCGGCCCAGGTTAATGCCACCAAGTGGCCTTCCATGCCCTGGCAGGCATGCCCAATTGCGTTGGTGCATTAGATTGCACCCATGTGGAGTTGGTAGCCAGCCACGCCATTGAGGCAGTGTATAGAAACCGCAAACAATTCCACTCCCTCAATGTACATATGATCTGCGATGCTGAACACCTCATTGCCCATTGTTGTGCACGTTTCCTAGGATCCACACATGACTCAATGGTGTTGCGTAACTCCACGTTGCCAGGGTACATGGCACGGCACATCGGACAGCGCACCTGGCTGTTGGGTGAGTAGAATGACCAATGCATGACCTCTGTGTGTGGGGGGGGGGGGCAATAAGCACTGACCAGAGGGCACCTGGCTGTTGGGTGAGTAGAACGACCAATGCATGACCTCTGTGTAGGGGGATAGGCACTGACCAGAGTGCACCTGGCTGTTGGGTGAGTAGAATGACCAATGCATGACCTCTGTGTGGGCAGGGGAATAGGCACTGATCAGAGTGCACATGGCTGTTGGGTGAGTAGAATTACCAATGCATGACCCCTGTGTAGGGGGGTAGAAGTACAGTCAGCAGAGCATGTGGCAAATGCAACCTAACACACATACAGAGCATCCCTTATTCGAAAAGCATGGAATGCATGTACCAAAAGGGCATATGGATCACACCCAATCCCTATTAATTAGAAGTCAAATGAGCCAACACAAAACTACCACATCTACCAGAATGCATCATACAATCTACAAATGTGCCTGCTAAAAGACTGTGCACATCACCCATCGCCTGCATCACAGACAAGACAAATTAATGTAATCCTACACACCATCATCAGTGAACCCCACAGCATGTATCCAGTACACATGCCTATACAACTGTTCAGCAAGCACCAAGTGCACATTACAGGGCATACACCCACCTCAAACAATGCATAATTCTGACAATAAATGACAACCACACCCATGCTGCATCATGTATGATGAACGATAAATGTATCACAGCACACTTGTTCATATATCCCAAATCGATGCTCATCTGTGTGCAATCATGATGCAAATTGGACCTGCATATGAGCACTCAGAAGATATCGAATAGCATGGTGAAGCAAGCAAAGCACACAAAATGAAAGAACAATGCAGTGGGATTGGGCCTCAATATGTGAGATACATCAAAGCCAACACGCACATGGGCCACATCTGGAGACCTGCGGGAAGCCTGAGCTTCCCCCTGCTGGGGTTGTGCCAGACACCACACACCTTACATGCACCTAGTTTACCGGTGCCACAGGGACATTACAGGTTTCTGTGGCACAGGAAGGCAGGTGTCGGTATATTGCAAGTCCCCCTTACCATGGAGTGCCAGAGTATAAAATGGGGATATGTACATGGGAGGATTGTCACTGTTGAAAAGGTAGCTGGTGCTCCCATGAGCACACTGCCTACCGGGCCAGCAGTGTCAGGCCTCTTGGGCACTGTGGGTGCGATAGGAAGATTGTTAGCACCTTACAAAATACAAGGCTCTAGCAGGCAGCCACACACCCTTGTTTCCATACCAGCGAAAAAACCCACATAGAAGCAATGAAGGCCATATCAATGTAGACAGTGAGCACGCCAAAAAGTCTCAGATCGAATGAGTGACTAACCATTTGAATGTGGTCATGGCATTACATGTGACATTGCAGCAATCACTAGGGTCATCTGTGGCATGTGCTATATCTTGTGCTAATTAAATGTGGAAAATGTGTACATGAACACCTCACTGACATGAGATTGGCACAACAATGATTCAATCCCCATTGTGTCACTCCCATGCAGGTGATGCAGGATACCCCCTCTTGCCATGGCTGATGACACCCGTTATACAGCCATGGAACATGCATGAAGAGGCCTACAACCGTTCACATACCCGTACACAGGGCACTATTGAACAGACATTTGGACTACTCAAGGCAAGGTTCTACTGCCTCAGAACATCTGACGGTGCCCTCATGTATAGGCGCATCAAGGTAAGCAAGATTCTCCTGGCCTGTGCAATGTTGCACAATATGTGTATTAGATGCAACATTGCACTGCCCCTGTACATGGACCCCGCTGAGGAGGAGGATGGGGATGACGACGATGACGAGATGCCATTGCGACCCAGGCGGGAGGCCATGGATGGGCAACATGCACGGGATGCACTGATACACAACTTCTTTTGAACACTACTCACAAGCACATGGTGTACAACTGGTGGCACGTATTTTTGAGCATTTATATTAAACACTTAATACTCACACAGAAACAGAATGTCCAGTCGTTATTTATGTGCAGAAACAAGTATATTGTTAATTAAGCATTTGAACAGCAGGTGCACAATTAATACCCTCCCCCTCCCCAACTTATCCTCCCCCTTCGATTCCCCAACTATCACTCCCAACTATGAACCCCCCCTCCCTCTTCCCAACTTACCCACTCCCTAACTAGTCACACATGGAGCAAGTGTTGTATGCCCATGTGTGAGCCTTGCCATGTCCAGGGTTCTGCCCTACTTGCGCCCACGCTTGGCGGCATGTGTGTACTTGTGTGACGTGCGAGACAGGCTCATGGATTGTCTTCTAGGACTGGCTGGCTGGGAGTTCGCAGGCGTGGAGCTGGTGGAAGCCAGCGATGTGTTTTTGCTGGCGATTCGGGACATGCATGCCTGGAGGGCCAGTGCCATTGTGGACTGGATGCTATTGCCCTCACTGACCCTCCTAGCCAAATGTATGGTGGCCGCAGTTGACCACCCAATTGCACGGGCAACCTACCATCCACTGGCCTGGTTACTTTCCCTCATGAGGCAGGACTCTTCCAGGTGCTGCTGCACCAGGGCAGTGAGGGTGTCATGACGCTCCTCCATGCATCTAAGATGTCCATTCATAAGAGGGCGCTAGAGAGCCATCCAAGATGGCTGCCTCCTAGAGAGCTCCGTGTGGCTCTCCATTAATCCTGCGACATCCTTCCCTCTGCGGTGTTCATTTCTCCCGCAAACACAGACTGGAGCCTTCAGGTGACACCGAACAACATTTTAAGCCCGATATTGTCTTTGGCGGGGAAGCGGCAGCCGAGTCCCGGCCAGGCAGCAGGCCTGCGGTTCGCGCCGGCGGTGAGCCTGGGACGGAGGAAGGAACGAGAAAGAGGCGCAAAGGCTCCCCTTCGAAGCTCGAGCGGCGGCGCTGATGTGTCACCCGACACCCAGAACCTGCAGAGATCCGTGGAGTTGAAGAGCTGGGCCGCGTCAAGCAGCGGGTAGACGTGCGCGCCGGTGGCGCCAAGAGACACACAGTCTCCATCCCTGCAACGGCCCAGCCGACGCCCAAGAAGCAGTACGACAAGCGGTGGTGCTCTCGCCGAGCACCCAGGTAGGAGCTCCCCCCCAGCGTGCGCAAGCTACCTTCCCGATCCCCGTCAAATCCCTCGGTGAATGAAGGGGGCATAGCAGGGCACGCCTCGACAGCAACCGTCTCCAACGCCCAACCGGCTGCGTCCCTCCAATACGAAGAGCGCGCTTGACCGGCTCCGAACAACCGGGGATATCGCCACCACCACCCGCGGCCACAGCGAAAGCCACAGCGAACAGCCCATTTGGCCAGGGCCAACACAATCAAATCCCAAGGCCGCCGATTTGCAGAGCCCAGTTCAGAGACCCTCTGCGCCCCATAGCATATAGCATAATTCGGCAAGCAGAGGAGACCCAGACTGACAAGATCTCCTTTAGGAGGTTGGCTACGATACAGGGCCTAACGTGCCACGACTCCTTACACTGCAGCTCGGCAAACACTCGACGGCTCACGCCCAGAATATCGGCAGCCAGAGGAACACAGCGATCCCGTCAGAAAACCTCAAAAGTCGCCTCCCCCCACGAGAACAGCACGAACCAAAGTAACTCTGGTGGTCCCAACCCCCGAGCCAACCACAGTCCCAAGGATCACTGCCGTAAAGAGAAAGGACGGCTTGTGCATGCCCTACAGAATCAGGGGGGAAAAACCGCCTCACGAGGAATTCACTCCAAACCACCCCCAAATAGCAGCCCAGCGCAGACCCGGCAGCTGCCCCAGCGCAACACCACAACGAAACCAATAGACGCCGCTCAAATACCAGTGTTTGGCCCACAGTTACCAGTCTGCCCCATTGTTGAGTGCCCAGAAGCAGAAGAAAGTTTAATATGGGGAAATTAGACAAATCCCAAAAGAAACTGAACTTTGAGTCTGGCTCCACCAGCAAACCGCACTCCGAGGCGAGCGGAGTAGTGTCACCAACACCCACTACGTCCCCGCCAGAAGAACAACTACCATGTTTCGATATCAGAGAAATCCTGATGGACCTCAAAGCGGGAATTGGCGACTTGGGCAGTAAACTCGACAACCTATCATCGAAAGTAGACCTGCTCCAACATCGCCTCGACAAGCACGCCGACAGGCTAGACACGGTGGAGCAACGAGTATCCGACCTGGATGACGGCGCAACAGGCCTTGCCACACGAGTCACCGCCCTCGAGTCCCAGATGAAGTCTGTCAATGCCAAGAATGAAGACTTAGAAGGACGCTCACGAAGGAATAATATCAGAATCATCGGAATCAGAGAACAACAACTCCAAACGAAAATGGAGGACCATGTGGAACAGATTTGCATAGACCTTTTCGGGAAAGAGATCCTCTCCAAATTGTTCGTAGTCGAACGAGCCCACAGAATTCCGAGCGCCAAACCAATCCCAGGCGCAAGCCCACGGCCGATTATTGCAAAACTATTAAATTATAAAGATAGAGATGCGATACTCAAGGCTGCCAGAGAAAAAGGGAAAATTCAATATGACGGAGACCCAATTCAATTTTTCCCAGATTTCTCCCCTACCGTTCAAACACTGAGGCGCTCCTTCACGACAGTTAAGAGAAGGCTGCAAGACAATCAAATACAATACTCAATGCTCTACCCAGCAAAGCTTCGCATTCAACATGATGGGAAAGCACTCTTCTTCCACACGCCTGGGGAAGCCAGCGACTACCTGGATCACGCCGGCTACAGATCCGCCGCTAATAACTCCAGACTGCAGCGTGAACACCAAAGACGCAGAGAACCGCCATAACGTTCAACCCAGACACCCAAGGAAACAGAATCCATATCCTAGGTAACAAGACATAAACCTAATACCGCAGAGACTAACTCCTAGTGCAAAGGAGAGCCACCCTTCCCTCTCGGGAGGCACAAGTGCCCCAAGCACAGCAACCTGTTCAGTTTAGTTATGAAAAGGGAACCTTGCGGGACAGTTGGGGGTTACCCGCGTGTGGGAGGGAAGTCACAGTTACCATACCACCTCCAGTTGAGGTGTACATCCTCTCCCCTGTTTAGCCGTAGGAAACGGCCAAGTTTTGCGCCACCAATTCCACGCCGTCCTCCGACCCTGAGCCCCCTCCGCTCACCACCACCTCTATCTCACCGTCCATCCATTGAACCTCCAAGCAGGACCAAAAGGAACAAAAAACTAATCAAAATGGTCCCCGATCAGTTCTATTCAAAATCATAACCTGGAATATAAGAGGAGGCAACATCCCATCCAAAACCAGAAAAATCCTCCAGTACCTTAGAAGACATGAAGTCGACGTTGCCATGCTTCAAGAAACTCACTTACTCCCGGAGAAGGATCACCAGTGGGCCAAGAGCTGGGGGTGCCATAGATACTTTTCATCGTACTCATCTTACTCCAGAGGAGTCGCGATCTTAATACACAAAAGGATCAGCTTTCGGCTCGTCCACACCACAAAAGACACCGAAGGGAGATCTCTTCTGGTGAGCGGCATTATAGCAGGTCAGAGAATCACCTTTGTTAACTCCTACGCACCGAACATAGACGGCCCCGACAACTTCGGCTGGGTACTTTCCCGTCTACCATCTCATGAACCAGCGACTATAATCTGGGGCGGAGATATGAATACAGTGATGGATCCGGTGAGAGACAGATCTAGAGCAACCCCGCAATCTCCATCCAAAGCCAGCCTCCAAATAAAAGAAATCTGCAAAGCATTCAATCTGAAAGACGCTTGGAGAATGGCTAAAGGGGAGCTGCGCGAATATACTTTCCACTCTGCCGTACACAACTCGAGTTCCAGGATCGACTATCTGTTCATCTCTGTGAACGGCCCATGGACAGGCGACCCATGTGATATCCATCCAAGAACTCTCTCAGACCACTCCCCGGTGACTCTCGTACTAAACCCAGCATGCCCCAACCCCCCTCTACAGCGGTGGCGCTTCAAAACCGGCTCGATGCGAGACGTGGTGTTCGCTGCCGAACTAAGAGAAGAGATTGCGGTGTTCCTCGAAGTCAACACAGGTTCCGTAGCCTCACCCAGCACACTGTGGGAAACTCTAAAGTGTTTCGTCAGAGGGGTCTGCCACGCTAAAGAAAATGGCATATTGAAACTTATACGACGGGAGCTGACAATTTGTGAAGGGAAACTAAAACAACTCGAACTTCAGCGCGTGAGCGCAACCAACCCGAACATACCAGTCGCTCTGAGAGAAGAGCTACAAAAATTCAATAGCGCAGCAGATCGAGAAGTGAAATTTCTAAACCGCAACAGCCTAATCAGACAATACGGCGAGGGTCAAAGACCGGGCGCCCTCCTGGCAAACCTGGTCAAGGCACACAATAAACTAGCGCCAATTGAAAGGATTCAGACCAGGCAGGGACACTTCGTCCACACTGATGAAGACATAGCAGAGGAATTCAGGCTTTTCTATCAAGACCTATACAGCAACAGCCACAACAACAACCCACAAGTCTCGTTGGAATACCTCGAAGACGCAGAGTTATACTGGGTCGAGCACTCCCTGCGGGAACCACTGAATGACCTAATCACACAAGAGGAGATCACAGAAGCCATCAAATCCCTCCCTAGCTCAAAAGCTCCTGGCCCAGATGGCCTAACAGGAGAGTTTTACAAAGCCTTCGCCACCACCCTCGCCCCCCTCCTGGCGACAGTATATGCCGAAGCACTAGAAAAGGAGACTCTCCCCCATTCCTCCCGTGAGGCCAACGTCATCCTCCTGCATAAACCAGGCAAGCCACCAGAGGATTGTGCGTCGTACAGGCCCATCTCCCTCCTCAACCTCGACAACAAAATACTTGCAAAGGTGCTTACCAACAGGCTACTACCATTGATGCCCACCCTCGTCCTAGCAGACCAGGCAGGCTTCATTCCTGGCCGCAACACGACCTTCGGCATCAGGAGGCTGTTCAGCGTCATTGAAGCACTAGATCCCTCAACTCAAGCAATAGCGGTCCTCCTCGACGCTGAAAAGGCATTCGACTCGGTGGAATGGCCATTTATGTTCGCTGTACTCACCAGAATGGGTCTGGGAGCCCGCTTTGTCAAACTAGTTTCGTTATTATACAACGAGCCACGCTCCAGCATCATTATAGGCACGGCAAAATCGGCTCCAGTGATACTCCAGCGAGGCACCAGACAAGGCTGTCCACTTTCAGCATTGATCTTCGCCCTGGTGATGGAACCGCTGGCCTCCATCTTAAGAGAACATCGACAACAAAGAGGTCTTGTTATTGGACCACACAAGCTCATAATATCCCTCTACGCAGACGACGTGGTCCTATTCGTCCGCAATCCCGAAGAGAACCTGAACCCTGTCATGAGGGAAGTAATCAAATTTGGAACAGCCTCTGGCCTGAAAATCAATCAGTCAAAGTCCATCATCTTCCCGCTGACTCCAGCCACCAAACCCTTTGTAGATGACTTCCAATTCACATGGAAAACGTCCAATGTCCGCTACCTGGGAATCCAAATGTCCTTGAACTATCACGAGGTGTTCCGTGACAATTACGAAGAGGTGACCAAGTCCCTCCAGGAAAAAGTGACAAGATGGAAGACCCTGCCACTAACGCTCTGGGGAAGGGTCTCCCTAGTCAAGATGGTGATCCTACCAAAATTACTCTACCTGTTTTCCAATATTCCAATATTCCTTCCTCAAACTTATCTGAAGAGACTGAAGAGCATGGTCCTTGAACTGCTATGGGCAAATAAACCGGCCAGAGTGGCATATGCAACGCTAACACTTCCGGTGACAAGTGGTGGCCTTGCCCTCCCGGACCTGGAAAAGTACTTCTGGGCAGCGCAAGCGCAATTTCTCAGTCACTGGTACGCCTCCCACACAATCAGACCCCACGTTCAGGTGGAACGGGCGCTGGCAACACCGAATCTGTTAACCGCAGTTATCTTCAGTCAAATTCCCATTCCCAACTCCACCATGAACGTAATGCTCACAACTTACAGAGTGTGGCTGCGACTGGCCCAAAGGCAAGGGGTAAAAACGAGATACTCCCCACTGTTACCAGTTAAATTCATTCCAGGAGTTCCACTCACATCTGAAAAAGTGTTTCATCAGTGGGCCGAAAAGTTGAAAATTGAGACTCTGGGGGATCTCTTCACAGAAGACGGCTTTATAACTCCGCAACAAGCTAAAGCGAAAGGAGGCACCACCGCACTCGATGTATTCCTCTACTTCAGGACCCGTTACACATTTCAAGCGATCCTACCAGATTTCCCAAGACAGCCACGGACCTGGCAATTACTTCACAACGCCATTCAAGCGCAAGGTGAAGGCAAGCTAGTGTCACAAATCTACAAAGCTATTATTACCGATACATCATCTAAACTCGGCCAAGCAAAGACCAGATGGGAAAGAGCCCTGCACAGTACAATATCAGAGGAAGACTGGACTTTCATCTTGAAGCAGACTCAAAAAATCGCCCTCAACACACGCTTTAAACTAATCCACTTCAACTTCCTACACCAGACCTACTATACACCTGCGAAAGCGAATAAACATCACCCTGAAACAGCTGCGAAATGTGAGAGATGTGGGGAACATTCGGCAGACTTCGTCCATTTGGCATGGGACTGCCCCGAAATAACACCATTCTGGAATCAAGTCTTGGAGACAACAGCAGCAATAGTGGGAGAGGCGATACAGCCGAGCCAGACTGCGGCATTGCTGGGTATGACGAGGCTGCTCGCTGCCCCGACAAGGAAACTGACAGGTCTTCTGTTGACACTGGCCCGAAGGAGAGTGGCCATGTCCTGGGGCCGAGGCCCCCCTCCATCGTTCAGCGCCTGGCGCAAAGATATCCTTTACTGCCAGGATGTGGAAACAGACTTTGTCAAGCTACTTCCCCTACATGCCCGACCTCCAGACATCTGGGGACCGTTGATAACATTCCTGCTAAGAGAATCGGAGGAGGTCTTTACCAGCCAACCAGTTGCCTCAGACACAAGAGAAGGGTCTCAGTGAAGGCACAGGACTAGCAGCACTATTTCCATGCTACATCGACCTGGAAACAAGACAGCACGAACAGTAGAATCATGGGCCGAGCGAGGGGGTGGGGAGGGGAGCGACGGGAGGAGGACAGGTGTGTGGGACACGGCGCAGAGTTAAGTCCACCCTAATGTGGGTGTGTATTTGTTATTATGTCGTTACAGGATAACACAAAAACCAAAAATAAAGGTTTTAAAAAAAAAAAGATGTCCATTCATTTCACGGACAGAGGGATAGGGTGAGCGCTGTGAACTTGTTAGGCTCATGGGGCTGAATGTGCCTAACATATCCGGGGTGTGATCAGTGTCGTCCCCCGTGTTAAGTCTCGTCTCTCCAGCTGCATCCCCATTACTGGTGTCAGTGGCATGGTAGTCGGGCTGCTGGGGTGTGGGTGGTGCACGTCCCCATGGCGTTCCATTTATGTGTGCCTGTGGTACTGTGGATACTGCCAGGTGGACCGTCGCAGCTGGGGGGGCTGCCACAGGTGCTGCCTAGTTCACAGGGGCAGCTGGGGTATCCGCCAGGGCTGCCTGGGTCACAGGGGCAGCTGGGGTATCTGCTGGGGTTGCCTGGGTCACAGGGGCAGCTGGGGTATCCTCCGGGGCTGCCTGGGTCACAGGGGCAGCTGGGGTATCCGCCACAGGGGCTGCCTGGTGCACAGTGGCAGTTGTCACCTGCACACTGCCAGATGTACTGGGTCAGGGTGATGTGACCAGTGCTATGGCCATTTCAGTGCAGTGGTGGTACAGGGGAGGGGGCAGGGTGGCCAGGTGTCCGCTTGATATCTGGGCACTTTCTGTACTCATCAGCCTCAACAGGTGTCCCAGCTCCCGTCTCCGCTGCACTGACTCCCTCAATACCCTCCATATGCAGCACACAGCTGCATTTCTTCTCCCAGGGCAGCAGCTTGATGGGTGAGGGTGGTATACCACATGTATCCATGCAGTGCCTGCGATGTGCATCAAGAAGGTTGCGCACCCTCAGCCGCAAGTTGTCCCACCTCTTATGGCAGTCCTTGACACTGTGTGGTGTCACCCCCACAGCAGTCACCTTCCGGGCAACTTCATCCCAGATTGCCTTCCTCCGGAGCTGCGTGCTGCGGCACTGGTCTGCTGAAAAAAACTCCCAACATGCTACACAATATGATCTACCACCAAAGTGTGGATTGCGCTGCGGGTTTGGGGAATCCTGGCTGACATGTCCCTTGATTGGCTCAGGCACACAGAAGGGGTGGATGGCTTCAGGCACAGGGAGATTGCAGTGGATTGTGACTTTGGTAATGGCTGCCAGGCTCTTTCTGGTTCCGGCGATACCGGAAATAACATGGCTTCGCGCTCCGTGTCCGTGGTGCCGCTACATCCGGCATGCATGCGGCAGACGCGGATGCACCGCCAACCTTGGTGTGGGTACACCCGTCTCCACTAATGTTACCTTGATGGCGGTGGCACCAGTTCTGCATATAGGGGATGTGCGCAGCCTACAAGGTGTAATCCTACCTTGTTTCCGGCACCCCGCGGTGGTGGAACCGGTGGGACCGCCATCACGGTAACACCAGATTTTTTCAGCCAGACTCGGAATGAGGCCCATAGTCTCAATTATCTCAAGACTGCATATTTGTTACATATGAGGCCCAGCATTGGTGAATTATACTAGTGTTTGCCCGAAATCCAGCCTGTAGGTGGTGTAGGGCATTGTCTCTTTCTATACAGGACTCTAGGTGGGTCAATAAAGTCTTGCCAAATATCTTCCCACCTGCATACAGCAACAATATTGTGCGGTAATTCCCGGTATCTTATCTCCTGCCCTTTTTGCATAATGGAACGGTTTCGGCCTGAGTCCACGACTGCGGGACAAGGTTTGCTACCATGGCAGCATTGAAAAGCTTTGTGAGGTATGGGGCCCAAATCAGAGGTTCAGCTTTGTAAAAATCCACTGGCACCTTGTCTGGTCCGGGGGCTTTTTCTACTGTTTGACTGTTAAGTGCAACAACAACTTCGTCCAATGATAGAATAAGAGTGTCTCTCCTGTGTTAATCTCCATGCCAGTTTGGCTTTCGTCCGCAAACATTCTGTTCTGGGTTCTACATACAGTGACGAGAAGTGCGAATGCCAAACTGACTCTGGCTGACCACTGATGCCACCTGAAATTTAGGGACTCAAGAACCTGAAAAGGGGCTATGAATAATTAAGTTTTAAAAATCGTGTGAAGTGATTGCCTCTGAGTACGAAGTCATCTTGTTGGTCTGAAGCTCGGGTTTTTTTTCTTGTATCTATTCTGCAAAAAAGCACTGACACTTTACAAGATTGTACTGTATAACCATTTATGCCACCTGAAGTTTAGGGATTCTAAAACCTGATCAGGGGTTATGAACAACTGAGACTGAATTACTCTGTATTGCCTCTGACTACTAAATTGCTTTGTTGTTCAGAAGCCTGTGGCTTTTGTTCTGGTACCTTACAAGATTGTACTGTATAATAGCACATTTGCACTTTGTTCAATGTTGACTTTTTATATGTCGTGTATCAGTAATGTGAACCATGTTTGATTTTAAGTTATGCTTTTAATCAAAAGTTGTTTTTCCCATACATTAATAAAATTGTTCTGAAATATATGATAAGAGAAAATTGCTGTTAGGGCTTTGATTGTTCTTTTTTTTGTTTTAAAGCAGGAAAAAATGTGTATAAGCTGACTCTGGGATGTTGTACAGAATTTGTTCTGGCCTTCACTGGTTCCCGTTCTTGTGAGACTCTAGAATCTCTTTGGATCTTTATTGACAATGGCTTTAAGAGGCGATTTCCAAGTTTCTCTACAGTGATCATCCTTTTTTTCTTTCAGCAGGCTTTTATACATAGAGCAAGCTGTTGACAATTCCTCCCTTCCCACTTCAACTGTATTTTTCACACTTAAGATCAGGTTCTCTTTTACCCTTCTACAATCTTTATCGAACCCAGGATTCATTTTTGTTGTATTTTTCCTGTTCTGTTCGCCATTGACCGTAAATATTGGTCTTGCACTTTCTGTAAATAATTTGTGTAACTTTAATAAGTACTTGCAAGGGTGGACCCCCCTCCATCAAGTAGGACATTTTCTAGAATAGGGAGAATGGAATTGTAATTTCAGCCACTTTCTCGGTTGTGTTGAGTTTAGCTCACTTGACCACCTTTCTAGCATTTCTTGTTATTCTCAGAGCTACATTATCCAATGATTTGCATGTCCCTTCCTGCCCAAACAATTGGGGGTTCATCTTGAAGGAGAGTAGATGACGGTTGCTCTCTATCTTTTCAATCCCTTCAAACTCCATCATTTGATCCCACATCGCCAGGTTCACCATGATGTAGACTATAAGTGACCTTCCGTGGTCACTCACATAAGTATGGTTAGCAGGTGAATCTCCCATAAATCTCCCATTACATGCATGCATGTTCAGAGATATGAGGATACCCGCGATCTCAACCGCATTCTTTTTTTGCCATTTTGGGGATAGAGCGTTAAGGCTCTCCACATTCCAGAGACTATCCTCTTTTTCACAAATGTCGTTTGTGAAGGATAATGGCTCGAATTGGAGATTGAAGTCCCCGGCATCAAATACCTTCTGGCTGCTCGGGTGGTTTAATCTCCAGGAAGTGACTCTGGTTTATAAAGGATCAAACAATTCAAGTTCCATATCTTGTCCTTACTTATTATTAGGCTTTCCTGTTTTCAGTGAAATCTGATAAACACCAGAAAAACACCCCCGGAAGAAAAAGTGCCTCCTAGGTTTAAACTGAAAAACACTTGTTACCCCTATCCCAGTGGTGCCTTAGTATGAACAGGGATGGCAGGAAGCTTGGGGCTGAAGGGGTGGCTGGTGAGGCAGGGCTTGGCGGACAATAGGAAAAATGGCCCTACTCTCCCCCTCCCCCATTTATGCTTGTTTGCTTACTCCCATTGATTCCCCTCCTGCCCCTGAACCTTATTCAAAAACACGCCGTGGGGACAAAAGTTCCCACACAGAGTAAAGCGAGGGAGCCATGCTCATCCACAGACAAAACAACACATTTTACAGTACATGTTACAGCAGGAATAGGAAAAAAGCCATATGATTTACAGGGAGGTGTAAACATATGACATCTCAGCAACAATAATCTAACGTGCAGAGTTGCCTTTGCAACATTCTGCTACAGGATCTACCAATATTCAAACACCTGGCAAACAGTTTTGGCTTGCTTAGCCCCTCCAATCAAGCCTCAGGGTGTACATTAACAAGACTCCCTTCTTATTTTGCAGTGAGCAGCACTTGATAAACAGTTATTATCTGCTTGGTGTTTATTTCTTTTAACACTCAAAATAATCCTCCTCTCCACCAAAGTGAATGCTCCAGGGCAAATCCTTTTACCACACTATGCCTTATCTGATAAAATGAGAAGTCTCTACAATGAGGAAAGGTCGTTTGCCAAATCAAAGTGTTCATGGGAAGAAAAGAAAGGGCAAGGATGGGCAAAGAGTCCCTGAAAAGTATTGCATAATTTACTACAATAATTATGACTAGAAATGTTAGATATTAGTGGATTAGCACATTCAGCTTTATTCTCTGCAAAGTGTTCATAACATCTTGCTCTAAGAGACATTACGCTACTTATACATGCAATGAATCAATAAAAGAATAGTTGTGTGTTTACACTGGAAAAAAACAGTTGTCCATGATTTTTTGAAGTTGGCAAACAGGAAAACACTGATAAACACAGATTCTGAAGCTTTTTGAAAACACTGAAGAAACACCCCTGGAAGTAAAAAAAACAACAACCCCCTAAAATAGGAAACCCTACTTATTGTATATGTTTATTAATAGTGTTTCAGACCCATCCTTATTTATTTTTTAAACAGAGCTCTATCAGTTGCTTACAGGAATTATGAGCCTGCAATACTTCAATGTCTATGGAGACTTCAATCCATATGCAGAGGCCCCCACTCTGTCTTCCCTGTTTACCCTTTACAGCTGGAATGGAAAATGTGTAATAGCCCTGGAGGTGGGTTGTCTCTGTGGCCCACGTCTCTTGGAGGCAGATGATTTTATAGCCTCTAATGAAATTCAACCACTGACTATCCATCATATTCTTTATTCCAGGGTGCCTTGTAGGAGTACTCGATTTCCAATACTGGAACTGCTGATCAAAAAGTAATTTGAGATCTTGTTGGTGGGTAGTCCTATGTGAATCCCTACCATATATCATACCCCTTCTTGTTACCAAGGGGTCATACACCGGTGGGGGGGTCCCATGAGTGGTAGCGCTTCACTGGCTCCCCCTCCATTCGACCACAGTGTTCCTGGTGCTGTGGGTCGTATCAGGGAATTCTCCTCTGTGAGTGGCATTTCTTCTAGTCTTTCCACGTTGGTGAACAAATCAAGGTTGTCTTCCGGTGACTGTATAACCTGATCCTCTGCTTTGTCAGTCTCCATCGGTCCCTCCTTCTCTAATATCTGTGGGCACATTCAGCCCCTGTCTAATGCTCTCCTACTCCTTAAATATTTTGTTTGACCCCTCAAACGGTTGATGCTCTCTCTTAATCCCCTTACTTTCCCATTGTCTCTTCTAGCTGTGGCTTCTTCCAGCCATGTAGCGAACTCTCCCCCTTGTACTGCTGGTATTTTTGTACCTTCATTTTCCAATGCTCGTCTAGGGGCCCCCAGTTCATCCAAGTTAAATGTCCCCTCTATCGGGAGTGGAGTCTGTCTGTTTTGTCATTTCAAATAATGGCAAAAGTCCAAAAAATCACAAGATGAACTGTTCAACTGTGTAAACATATAGTGGGTGGGCCCTTCTGGGTCCTTTGGGAGGTTCCTCTGCATCTTTTTACTGTTGCTTGCCCATTTTACTTTCCCTATTTAAACTTGCTTTCACTTCTCACTTTCCCCGCTACCCAGGTCTCTGCTCCATTTGTTCTTTGATTCCACTCCTTTGCAGTTCAGAGAGGGAAAAAGATCAATAACCGAAGACCCCATGGAGTGGCCCTGATGGGGATAAGGGCTCTCACCATGCACTCATTCACCTGTCCCTATTTACTGATGGGGTTTGCCCTTTCCCCAGACCCGTTTCTTTAACCAGTACCTTTGCGTTGTACCGGGCTTCATTCCCCACCCTGATATTTTGGTATGTTCATCCCTTGGTAAATAAATGGATAACACCAACATAGTTAGTTATAACACATATAAATATTACCAAAAATGCTCCATACCCCACCCAGAATCTCCATCCCATTTCAGTATATCCCCATAAATACCTCCCTTACCGCGTTGTCCATTCCCTGGTCCCAAAATGGACCGTTGGTTCCTGTGCAGCTTTGCATGCACTTTCACCAGCCCTGCTCTCCTCCTTTGGAAGGCCCCTATTGATATTTTCAAGTAGGTCTCCTACCTTTTTGTGTTGAGCACTCCAGGGGTGTTCGGATGGAGGCCCTCGTGGTCCGGTAGTCTGCAGCATTGAGTCACAAGCACCATCTATGAATGTAAAAATCAGACAAAAGGAGCTGATTAGGAAATGAACAAAGCAAGACTGCATCTATTAAGTCGTTGCAACCATAATAAACAGATAGTATCTTATCAAGCCACTGCCCAAATAAATAACCCCATTCACATCCATTTACATTTGCCGTACGTATTTTATAAAATGAGTGAACATTAGTTCTCTAATCATTTGGTTTGAGCACACGGTTAAAGTGTGCTTGCCTTGCAGAAAACCCCTTTTTGGTTTGCACGTTCACATTTATTCTTGGAGCAGGCTCCAGGAGCGAAAATAGCCAACTGCAGGTGCATTAGCCGTAAGCTGAGACCCTGGCTCAGTGCTCGCATTTAGCCTGTTGATTTAATGCCTGTCATGAACCAATGTAGCACCAAATGTATAAAGGTTGATAACTTCAGAGCAAGGACGAAGCAGTTGCTTGTCGTCTGATCTCTGCTTAAGCGTATTATGAATAAACTAGGCTGTGAAGCCTTTGAAATCTTCTGTGCTGGTGTCTCATGAGCACAGGCGGGTATTATGAAAAGTATTGCCCACAGTTCTTCGGTTTCAGTCTCTCCTCCTGGGACCACATGGTTCTTCACTTCTGGGTCAGTCGCTCTAGTCTGATATCCAGTGTCCTCATCGTCCTCAGGTGAACACTGTCGCATATCCAGTCAAGAATAATACCCTATTGTCCAAGCAGGTTTAGGCCATTACAATCCATGATGGAGGTACTGATGCCTTCCCCAAGTGCCCCTGATAGCTTCCAAAGGCGCTGCCTCGGGAGTCCTCTAGCAAATGTCCGTTTTAGTAGAAACTCTCAGGGCAAGTGTTGACAACAGTCAATAGGCGGGGATATCCCTATTCACTGTCTGTGTAAAGAAAAGAAAAATAACAAACGACTCATGAGCATACATAGTTTATAATACTTTAGGTATAGAATACTGTTCCTGGACACCTCCCATATCATGGTTTATTTACCCGTCATGATCATAGTGATCCAAAAGCCTTTATGGCAACATTTTACTGTACAAATTGATCCCTCCTCCCTCGGGGGTCATCAGCGTTAACAGTTTGTTCCATCTCTTGGGATGCTAGAGTAGGTATTTCAGTTTTTAGAGCTCTCTGTTCTCTGAGCATAATAGTGTCATAGGCCTTCATGGTCGTGGGCAACTTGTTCGACATTATTCATGCCATGGACTGGGCTAGTGATTCAACCCTTAGGTGCTTCCATTATGGACCTGTTTCTATCGGAGCATTCCTGGTGCTGGCAAGCCTTCGATCATGCATAAAGCTAGCCAGCCCATCCTTAATCAATCATTAATCCCTACCCAATGGCAGGTGAGAATCTGAAAATTACAACATGACAGTCTACCAACAGTGTGAAGGCTGTATGCATGCTTTTGGTAGTTCAGCCCAACTGCTACATCCATTGCAGAAGTATGTGTGTTACAAATAAAGTTGTTCTTTGTGCCACTTTCTGCTCCTGTCTCCTGATACTCACAGTGACAATTAGTTAGTAAACCAAGTGTGAGGACCAAGAGTCGGAGGCAGAGGCATATTTTAATTGGTATGAACTTTTATTCAAGAATAAGGGGGTGGAGGGAAACCTCCCTTTCCCTATAACTATGATGGGTTTCCTTGCCTCAATCAAAATAACTAGTGTCCAAGTCAGAATGTCCAAAAGTAAAAGTCCTCTGTCCAGAACCTAAGCTGACCCTCCCATTCAAAACTAATCATGAAATGAAAGGGTTAGTGTTCTCTTAGCTGTGTCCTGCAGCTATATTTTGCAAGTCCAACTTAAAGTTCCAAAATGGTGCAAAAAGGAAACAAACAACCAATGTTCCACAAGGATATGAAAGGGGTTCCCTTCCAATATAATTCCACAATTCCTTGATAAGTCTCCATATATCAACAGAGCCTCACTCCCCTTTTTGGATTTTTGAAAGTTGCCACAACATAAAGAAATACCTTTTCCACTGGTTCACAAGGTACGCAGCATCAAGGTGTCTTTTTTTCCTCTCGTGACAACTATACGTTTCAAGACATCAGTTTATATGGCTCGCAATATCAAGAGATTGTTTCCCCTCTCTTGACATAACGGTTCAACAACATATGTACAGTCTTAAGGTTTTCCATACATTGTACCTATTATACCCTCCTGCTAATTTTAATTCACTCATCTCTGTTCATAGTTCTCCCAAGCAATACACCTGCTATACTCCTTTGCCAGTTATTGTTCAACTTTACTTGTATTATGTTTTACAGTCTTATATTCTCTTCACATACCTGGTATACTCTCCTGCAAGGACTTCGCCAAACTTCATAAAGTTTTCCCCTCCACCAATATGGCATCCTTGACCCTTCCACGTTGGATCTTGTCAATGCTTGTTCTTATTTTATTACTTCCCCTGCTTGGGATTGCCTGGTTCTCCCAGTCTCTTTTTTGCAATATAATTAGGGTTTGTTCATCTGTTCCAGCTCCCTTGTTCATGTTCTATGATCGGAGCCTGCCTTCTCAATCGATGTGCGGTTCACACAGTGAAGCGCCTCAGTTTTTCCCTTTGCTTGCCTGGGCTCACAAGTAGTTTCAGGCTTCTTCGGCATCCTTCGCAGGTGGCATTTGCTGAAGCAGTCTTCCTGTCAGCGTCTTCTGCTCTCGCTGGTCTTCTCACCGCTCTGGTATTCACATCAGAGTTTCCACGGCTCTGTGTCTCGTGCCAGCAGTACTCCTGCTCCCTGTTGCTGTGAGGATTAAGTTCAAAACCCTCTGCATCGTCCACAAGGCCTTCTGGGCCTCGATACCTTCAACTCTCTCTTCCTAAATATCTTCCCTTTCAAGCTCTTCGCTCATCCGCCTCCACCTCCCTCAGGGTCAGTCGCTTCTCCAAGCAATGAGTTGGTGGTAGATCTCTCTCTTCGGCTGGGGCCTCCCTCTGGAAAAGCCTCCGCACCCCCCTGAAACTTCAGGAGAACCATCTTCGGTTCCGGAAGCACCTAAAAACCTTCCTCTTTGCTTCTGCTTTCTCCCACCCTCCCCTGCTGAAGTCCTGGCAGACAATGAGACTGCACGGGTTACCTGGCCACCCATCTGAACTTGGGCCATAGCCCTGCCAGTTGCATGCTTGTGCTGCCTCCCTGGCAACCCCTGCACCTGGGGACTGTTTTCTGTATCCCTACAGTCCCCAAACCAGCACTTATGTCTGCACACACCCTGCACTTGCCACCAGCTGGCCATTCTTTATTTATTTTATGTGATTATTTATTATCCCATGTACTGCACTTCCCCTCCCCCCCCCACACTTTTCTTTTTCCCCCTTCCCTTGCACTTGCGCGATCTGAATGGCACCTGGCCTAGTAAGATCATTGTTTGTCTTCCCTCTGTTCGCCCTCCCTTGCCTCGTCGCACATTCAAACATTTGTGTATAGGTGCGTTATAAATGTCATATATCATATCATAAGAGAATACTGAAACCTCCTGATTAAAGGGAACTGAAAGTAGATCAGGGGATGTCATAACAGACGATCACAGAATGATGTGTTGAACCAGGTTAGATCTTGATGATTTAGAAGGAGATAAGTAATATGAGTTGGGACATAATAATGTCAGATGAAGGAAGGAAGACGAGAAAGCACAAAGAAAAGGAGCATATGGATTTTCAAGAGAATCGAGCGTAGATAAAGGGGTAAAATGGTCAGATTAAAAAGACGCCATAGAAAACCCCCAGAACCGACAACATATACTGAATGATCGCAAGCACAATCGTGCAGTACAGGATATATCACTGCCTTATGTAAGCAGATTAAGAGCACAGCCAGGATGGAAATAAACGTACGAGGACAACGCTGTGTGGGAGACAAAGAGTGGGGGCGGATATGAGTATGAATCAGAAATTAGTCATGAGCGCCACTCTATGAAAACGAACACAGCAAAAATGGCCTGTTCAATGGGATGGTACCCACTCTAAAGTCTGCAGCCACATTTTAGCTCACTGTACTTTTCATTAATGGGAAATAAACATTTGCATATTGGTCTTTGTCCCGCCTACATGGACAGTCCAGCACCGAAATGCTATGGCAATTCTCTTCTAAACAAGAGTACCAACAGCAACCCCATACACGTGTTTCAGCCTTCTTGGGCATCATTAGTGAGGTGGAGCTGTGCCTCTCTGAGCACAGTGAGCAAGGGGTCCACGTCTGTATGACCCTAGGACACTTAGGGTGACTAATCCTAAGGCCCTGGAAAAAAATAAAAAATTAGTCATGGGCGCCCCTCTATGAGCATGAACACGGCAAAAATGGCCTGTTCTATGGGATGGTACCCACTCTAGAGTCTGCAGCCACATTTTAGCTCACTGTACCTTTCACAGATGGGAAATATCCATTTGCATATCAGTCTTTGTCCACCTGCATGATCAGTCCAGCACCGAAATGCTGTGGCAATTCCCTTCTGAACAAGAGTACCAACAGCAAACCCATACACGTGTTTCAGCCTTGTTGGGCATAATCAGTGAGGTGGAGCTGTGCCTCTCTGAGCACAGTGAGCAAGGGGTCCACGTCTGGATGACCCTAGGACACTTAGGGTGACTAATCCTAAGGCCCTGGAAAAAATCAAATATTAGTCCTAGGTGCCCCTCTATGAGAAAGAACACGGCAGAAATGGCCTGTTCTATGGGATGGTACCCACTCTAGAGTCTGCAGCCACATTTTAGCTCACTGTACCTTTCACAGATGGGAAATATTCATTTGCATATCAGTCTTTGTCCCGGCCACATGGGCAGTTCAGCACCGAAATGCTATGGCAATTCCCTTCTGAACAAGAGTACCAACAGCAACCCCATACACGTGTTTCAGCCTTGTTGGGCATCATCAATTAGTCCTGGGCGCCCCTCTATGATGGTTTGTTTGTTTGTTTTATTTGCTTATATAACGAGCGGAACCCTGAGGTAGCTAGACGCTTAGAGTGGGTACCATCCCAGAGAACAGGCCATTTTTGCTGTTTTCGTTCTCATAAAGGGGCACCCATCACAAATTTTTTTATTATGAATCAGGACTGTCACCATTTCCACTATTAGAGAAAGGGAGGGGTCCACCACAATATATTTAATGGCACCAAATGGATCATGAGAATTTAAAGTGCACAATATCAAGTGTAACTTCTGGTGCAGGAAAGTGGACTTCTGAATTGGAGAAAAGAACGTCAGGAGCGACTCTTGCCATAGGTGATATTAAAGGCCTATTATTAGCTATTCTAGGAGAGAGAGCTGATGATGTTTGGAAAAGAGCAGGATATCCTAAAGTCACTGCACAAAACACGGTGCACTATGGAGAGTCATTTAATAATTGTAGAGCAGATGCATGGCGATCACTTGGAGTACAATATCCTGATGCATCGGATATTGGGGCCGTAATGACTAGGAAAATGGGAGAGACTGAAGACCCCATCGCCTTTATTCAGGAGATTCAGAATAGATGGAATTTGGACACGCATGAATATTGGGATAAGACGGTAGCATTATTTCATTACATTTTATGTCAAGGGCTTACAGAGCCGGTGCATTGTCAGCTGAAGAAACGGGTGGGAATGGAAGCAAAACCATGGGCAGAGATTCAATTGGCAATTTTGCATTATGATATGATATGATCGTTTATTTATATAGCGCCTATACACAATGTGTTTCAAAGTGCTTCAAGGCAAGGGAGGGAACAAGGGAAAATACAACCACATTCTTACAGGCCATGAACAGTAAGGATGTGAAATTAACTATCGTACTCAGTGTTACGCTCACCTGGACCCCACAGGGGTGTCGATCGGACCCGGACAGCTGCGGTCTCCGTCAACGTGATGCGTAGTGCAGAGATGACTGTCTGGACTGGCCCGCCTAGTCTTGTCTGCTGGACCCAAAGAAGTATTTTCCTGCAAGTGGAGACAGGGATTAGCCACCTGTGGGTTTTAGTGATGGCCTCCCAACTGTTCTCGCTCTCCCCCACTAATCACCTCCGATATCCCCTTAGTAACCTCACCTTATGTTTGTAAAAAGATGAGCTCTCCATCCTGCGTGTCTTGCAGGGGCACGTAGATACCAGTTACTTCACTGGTTTGAAGGCGTTGGGAGAGTTCCGGTAAGCATTGACTCTGAAGTCCCAGGCGGGATTGGTAATTATCAAGTTCAAAGAGTTCAATGTGCCCGATGTTCACTCTTGTCCCCTTCCTTAAGTTGCAACTGAGTTTGTGAGAAGAAGGTCTCTTAGCTGCTGCTGGCGTTCAGGTAAGAGTCTGTGTTACCCAACGCTGTCCGGTAACTATTGCATGCGTTAACGTGTTGTTTTTCTCCCTCTTTACAGATGCGGCATATGAAGATATGGAGAATAATACCGCCGGTGGTAAATAAGGTAAGTCTATGGTGGTAAGAGGTATTTGTTGAATCCCTTGGCTCACCTTGTTATTCTTGTGCCCCTAGGTGCCGGAGTAAGGCGAAGAAATGATGGAGACAGTGCTGGATCGAAAGATGCTGTGAGAACTGGTGAGTATGGTGCCGTGCTGGAGCTGGCAAAGTGACGCGTGCAGGACTGATGTACTTTCCAGGTCGGGAGATGAAATGGATCCGGAATCAGGTGAGGAATTTGAAATAAGTTTGTTTTCTAACCTTGTCCTTTTCTTCCTCTTTATTCTAGGAGCTCCGGATTCGAGGCGGGCGTGGCAGAAGACTGGATGCTGGCTGCAGGCACGCGGGCGTGGCAGAAGACTGGATGCTGGCTGCAGGCACGATGAGAGTCACTCTTCTGGATGCAGAATAACACGAAGGATGTGCTGCTGTTCGGGCGTGGTTTAAATAGCCTCCAAAGTAGTCCCAGGAAAGAAGTTCCCCAGGACCACACCCGAGTAAAAAATAGTCCCTGTAGTGAAATAGTCCCATCCAGGCCTCACGTTGGCTTGGATTTATTTGCAGCATGGTCTGCATGAGGTAAGTAATGTCTATGAGCCTGGCGCCTATGGCGCCAGGACTGATTTTTCTTATGAGCCTGGTGCCTATGGCACCAGGACTGAACCCAGACAGCCCCTAGCTGGGGCTGCTGGGGTTTTTGTAAATGTCTGCTCCCGGGGCTGATGGGCTTGATCCGGATGCCCGGGGGTAGGCATCATGACACTCGGCCTGACGACCTTTCAGATAGTGCAAGAGCTAAGACATAGATAAGGAAGGGAGGGGGAGAGTGGGAAGGAAATGGAAACAGACAGGCGACTACCGTACTAGGCCTGACGACATTTCTGGTAGAGCCGGAGAAAAGCAAAAGGTGAGGGAGAGGGGTGCAGAAAGGGAGAGGAGGAACAAAACAAGCAACTATCATACTAGGCCTGACAACATTTCAGATAGTGCTGGAGGGGTGGTGGGGAGGAAAAAGGCAGTAATGGGAGGGTGGAGGAAACAGACGAGGTTGCTATCATATTAGGTTCAGGGACAATTCTGATAGAGTAAGTGCATAGAAGAAAGTAAGGGGAGGAGATAGGAAAAGGGAGAAGGGAAAGGAGGAGAGAAAAGAGAGTAAGCAGTCAAAAAGAGTGGAGAAGCAAGAGTGGAGAACGAATACAGTTGCAGAAGACAGTAGTAACACATAATGTTGCAAGCCAGGATACAAGATGAAGATGGGAACAGCATGATTCAGGGCCACCATGAGTACAAGATGCAAAGGAAGTCCAGAATTACTGTAGAATATTAAGGGAGAAAGATAAAAAGAAAGCCGAGAGTAGGGAACAGGAAGAGGCGGAGTTGGTGTAGAAAGAATGATGAAAGTACGCCATAGAAGGAGCAGTATTGACAAGTAATAAGGGAGGGATGGCACAAATAGTGCAGTTATGGCAGCAGAATAATGTGGCATACATCATGGATCAGAATGGGTATAATTTTATGCAGCGAAGCAGAGGGATTGGGCTTTGAGGAGGACGAGGTGGATTTCAAAACCCTCAAGGAAGGGGGGATTTAATGGTGGACAGCCTCCTCAATGTTGGAATTGCGGTAAATTAGGACATTTAGCTAGAGTATGCAGAAGCAGGAGAGGCATGCAACCACAGAATTGGCAATCTCCAGGAGGGGGGATGGGATATGCTTCACAGTATAATACTGATTCACAAGGATATTCTGCCCAAGATCACACGCAAACTCAGATATATGCATTGCAATCACAGCAAATACAAGTCCCAATACAGATGCAATTGCCACAATGGCAACAACAAGCACCTTTGCAGATACAGCAGGCATTGCCACACAACAAGTACAATGTATCCCAATGCAACCGGCAGGTGCCTCACAATGGCACATGGATACGGGAGCCACGCAAGTAGCTGCACCCAAATCACAGAGTTTGACTGTGGTTTGAGGGAATCCTTTCACAGGTAAAGGGATGGATTTATATCCACAATAGGACAGCCCACAGAGCGACCTGATGTGTTTAGTACTATCTGTAACATCGGACCCCCAAGAGGAACCAAGGATCAAGGTGATGATAGGAGGCAAGACGTTTTAATTTCTTGTAGACACTGGAGTGACTCATTCCTGTGTCCGTGAGGGAAAATATCCAATGTCTGGCAATTCAATGAATGCGCAGGGATTTTTGGGGGTGATGAATTTTGTTCCATATACAGACGAATTACCAATTTCCATAGGTGAACACGACATGTCTATGCCATTATTATACTCTAGACAAACGCTGGTAAACATACTTGGGCGTGACTTAATGACAAAACTTGACGATATCTTTTACTACCAAAGGAATATTGTGTTCAACTCCAGGGATACATTATGTAAATGTGAGGGAGCTCATATTAGCATTTACAGGAAAGAAAGCTTTACGAGGCGTACCTCTAGACAAGGACTTTTTTTGTATGGAGTAACTGTCTTATTATCATGGTTGCCTAAATTGATGGCTAAGTTATTGAGAATACCTGATACATTTTTGTTCAGGTCAGAGATCCCTATTGACGACGAGGAAGGGCAAATTATCACTTTAGAATTAGAAGCTGCAATAATCAGAGAAGAAAGAGTGACTCTTCATGGGACAGATGATGAGGGAAGGGGATGGAGAAGGGTGAAAGCCCTTAATGAAGGATATAGGTTGACAGATTTGACAGGCGAGGAGCTATTTAAGGATGAGAATTCAAACAATGAGTTAGTATTTTTCATAAATCTCACGTATTGGATCAAAGTGGAGAATGTAGAAATACCACAGAGAATGGCATTGGTAAAAAAAGAAGCTGCCATTTTTTCAGGAAGATTTGGAAAAAGTACCAAGTATCTTATGGAATACAAGTCCATATATGATGTGGGGCTATTCATAGGAGTAGGAGCAGTTAAAATTATGCTTAAACCAGGGGCAATTCTACCACGTGCAAAACAGTATCTAATATCCAGAGAAGCGGATGACAGTATATCTGAAACCATATCCGCTTTAATGAAGCAGGGCATTTTGGTACCATCTGATTACCTGTGTAACACAGCCGTGTATCCTCTCAAAAAATCGATGGGGTAGTCGTGGAGATTTATACACTACTTTCGCCCTCTGGAAAAATATAGTCGAAGCAGTTTCCCTTAGTTCCAAATCCTGCAACAATATTGTGTAATATCCCATCGAAAGCAAAGTATTTCACTCTTGTAGATTTAAAAAATTCATTTTTCTCAATTCCCCTTCATGAAGACTTACACGATTTGACTTCCTTTTCATATAGAACAATTTGCCTGAAACATACTCGTTTGCCCCAACGGTACTTTGAGTCCCCATCAATTTTTTTTTTTTTGAAAATCAATTTTATTAAGTTTCATTTGTGCATTACGAAATTACATTGCATTTGCTGATGTGAGTTAACAAGAAAAAACCAATCGCAACACACCCTTTCTCCCTCCCTCCCTTTCCCTCCCTCCACCCCCCTTCAGTTCAAATGTTCATAGGTTGGTTAATTGCTTGCTTGACGGACTCTTTAAAAAACAGAAGTGACAATGCACTATGCACTTGGCACGTTGGAGTCATATGGACCAACTGGGTGAAGTTCGCAATCGGGTCCGCGGGCCATGGCCCCATGTCCTTGGGTGGAGGGGGGGTCCCTCGGCACCACCATTAAACCTTAGACCGCTCGGCCGTATTTGTCAAAAAAGGGGAGCCAGATTTCCTCGATGCTGCATTTGGACTCATCAAGCAGGTGTGTGAGAAACTCCATGTCGTAGATGGCCCGTACCTTGGTTACCCAGGTTTTTTCCCCTGGCATTCCCGGATGTTTCCATTTCTGTGCCAGGCAACATCTGGCTGCTACCAGCATTATCTGAAGCATATGGTCTTGAGTGCCCTCTTGGCCTTCCCCATCGTCAATTCCAAAAAGGAGGAGCCAAGGGTAGGAAGATCGCTCAACCCCATCCACCCCCTTAATCCAGGCCCGTACCTTGTCCCAATAATCTTGGACCACTGGGCATCCCCACCACATGTGGATATAGTCCCCTCTTTCTGTCTTGCATTTCCAGCAGTGTGGGTCATATCCTGGCCTCATCCTAGCTATCCTCTGTGGGGGATAGTGCCATCGGTGTAATATCTTGAGGGCCTGATGGCGATACTGGAGGGAGGCCGTGGATCGATTAGCCCGTCTGCACATCTCCGTCCATCTTTCGTCATCGATTTCCCCACCTAGGTCCCTACCCCATTGTGTGCGTGCTGGCGGCGGATCTCTGGGGACAGAGAACAGAAAGAGCTTATAGAGGCGGGATATTGTCCCCTTGGAGCCCCTCGCGGTTAGGAGAAGCTTTTCAAATTCTGTGAGATCCCTCCTGAGGGTATCGCCCCAAGATGGCTCAGTGAGGACACCTTTGAGCTGGAGATAACGAAAAGGGGAAAGCGTGCCTATTCCCAGGGCCTCCTCAAGGTCACTCAGGGGTAGGAAAGAGCCCCCCACCCACATATGGCCAGTCCTGCTAAGGCCTGCCTCGAACCATGCCTGGTATGCTGCTGGTTCTGCTATTTTGGCCAGGAAAGGAGGGGCCCAAATGCAGCTTAAGGGGGAGGGCCATGTTGTGAGCCATCTGTAGTAACCTCCCTCCCTCCATAGGGACCACAGTACTTTCAGAATCGGATGGTTCAAGACGGTTCTGGGGATCTTATTCCTTGGAACCCAGAGCCATTCCTCTATTGTGACAGGTGCCAGGGGCCTATTATCCATGGCTACCCACTGTTTTTTCGTTCCCGGTGAGAAATGATCAACCAGAATCCTCAACTGGGATGCCCTGTAGTATGTCCCCAGGTCGGGGTACCCCACCCCCCGTCCTCCTTAGCCCTAGTCAATACCTCATATGAGATTCTGTGTTTTTTGCCCTGCCAGAGGAAATTAAGAAGGACTCGCTTTGTTTCTTCAAAGAAGGCGTTAGGGACCAGCACCGGGAGCATCTGGAAGAGAAACAGGAATTTTGGGAGAATCACCATTTTTGTGAGATTGAGGCGTGCCATCCACGAGAGACCCACTCCCGCCCACCTTTCTATGTCTCTCCTGATTGCTGACCAGAGGGGGGGGAAGTTGGCCGCATACAGGTCTTCAAGGTTGCGCGTGATTTGGACTCCTAGATACCGGAACCCCTCCTCACTCCGTTTAAAGGGGAGTCCCTCCACAAAGGTCATCTCTGGGTCCGGTAGATTCCCACCTGTGAATGCCACCGATTTGTCCAGGTTGACTTTATACCCCGACAGCTCTCCATATCGTGTGAGGCCCTGTAGCAACCGGGGGATTGTTTGGGACGGTCTGGTGATATAAAGCAGGGCGTCATCTGCGAAGAGGGAAATTTTGCAATGCGTGTCCCCCATCTGTACTCCCCTGATGGCCATATCGTTGCGGACCGAGATTGCCCATGGTTCCATTACTAATGCATAGATTAACGGGGATAGGGGGCATCCCTGCCTCGTACCACGTTCAAGGGGGAATTCTCTTGATTCCGTTCCGTTTGCCACCACTCTGGCCGAGGGGGAGGAGTAAAGCGCAGATATCCATCCCAACCACCTTGGACCCATCCCCATAGATGTGAGAACCTCCCTCATGAAGGCCCAACTGACCCTGTCAAAGGCCTTCTCCGCGTCGAGAGCCAATAAGAGTGTGCCCTCGTTTCTGGCCTCAGTTGTGGCAAGTATATGAAGTGTTTTCCTTAAATTATCGGAACCCTGTCTGTTAAGGATGAATCCTGCCTGGTCTGGGTGTATCAGACGTGGGAGGGAGTTTTCCAGTCTGGAGGCCAAGATTCTAGCAAAAATCTTGGCGTCCAAATTGAGAAGTGAGATGGGTCTGTAAGACCCACAGTCCGTCCGGTCCTTGCCGGGTTTAGGTATGACGGTGATGAGGGCCTGCAGGAATGTCGGTGGGATTGTGTCCCGACTCCTAATCTGGTTGAACAGTTTAGCCAGGGGTTTCACTAGGATCGATTGGGTCTGTTTGTAAAAATCTGCTGTATAGCCGTCTCGGCCAGGTGCCTTTCCGGCCTTCAATCTTTTGATGGCTCCCTCCACCTCCTCTTCTGAGATTTCCCCCTCGAGGGCCTCCAAGTCTTCGTCGGTCAGCTTGGGGAGGGGATGTTCTGCCAGGTAGGAGGAAATATCCTCCTGTGATTCGCCCACTTGCCTGGAATAAAGTTTGCTATAATAGTCAGCAAAGCATTCCGTAATTTTCTGCCGGTCCCCATGCCTTCTGCCTTCCTCATCACCAAGCTGGGTAATCCCTCTTTCCACTCTGCACCCCCGTGACCTCTGTGCCAATAGAGTGCCTACCCTATCGCCCCGTTCATAATATCTTTGTTTGGTGTAACGCATTTTTTTAATAACCTCCCCTATGAGAACCGTGTGGAGCTCCTGTCTTTTGCCCTGCATCTTGTCCAGGAGTGCATCCCGGTCAACCCCCGGGGCGCCCAGTTTGGCCCGCAAGATCTTCAGCTCCGCACGGAGCTTACTCTCGACCAGGCCCCTCTCCCTCTTACGCCTCGAGCCCTCTGCTATGAGGAGACCTCTAAAGGTGGCTTTCCCCGCTTCCCATACCATGGACATGTCAGTCTCCCCGGTGTCGTTTGTCTCAAAGTAGGCCAGCATTTCTTGTTTCATAAAGTCGTGGAATACGGGGTCCCTAAGGAGCGTGTCATTGCACCGCCATCGGGATGATCTCGGGGCAATGGGCAGTGTCCAGTTAGCCACGAGCAATTCGTGGTCCGACCACGTTATGGCCTCAACCCTTGGTTGGGTTACCACCCCGTCCCCCTCCTCTGAGGTCAGCAGGAGGTCGATTCTAGTGTAGGTGCAGTGTGGGGGAGAAAAGAAGGTGTAACCGCCTTGGCCTGGGTATGCTTTGCGCCAGGTGTCTACCCAGTAGTGATCCCTCAGGAGGGCTTGCAAGGCCAGGATGTCCTTAGTGATCCCCCTGGGTGTCCTTCCCCCTGCGGACCACCAGTCCAATTGGGGGTCAGCTATGAGATTAAAGTCCCCGCCAAGTATCATGGCCCCCTCTGCCCACTCATCCATGACACTGAAGATCCGCGTGAGGAACTCCACCTGACCCGAGTTGGGTGCGTATACGGTGGCGAGAGTAACGCGCTGTCCCTCGCAAAACCCTTTGACGCCTAAAAATCGACCTCCAAATCCTCTCTTGGTTTCTACCCCTGTGAGTTGGAGTGCCCTTCCCAGGAGAATGCCCACCCCTTCTTTCTTTGAGGTCGCGTGTGATGCCCAGTAGTTACAGCCAATATCCTTCCCTTTGATTCTGGACTCTCTCCCTCGTTTATAATGTGTTTCCTGTAGGAATAGGACTGTTAGATGTTGTTTGCGGAACATATTGCTCGTAAGGGACCTCTTATTTTGAGAGTTAAGGCCCTTGACATTCAACGTGCCTATCTTCCCTTCAATCATTGTCGTCTTTTCGGTTGTGCACTTTGAATCCCTCATAGTATCTGAATTTCAGAGCCAGCTGCCAAGCAAGTTTCTGTGATTTGAACTGACTTTCCCCCTTTAACCCTCTGTCTGCCCTATTGGCCATTCTGCCCTCCTCCCCCCTATTCCAAGCCCCCCTCCCTGTTTCCTCCCCCCTCCCACCCTTCCCCTGAAATATAAGGCGTTCGTCCACTGTCCCCAACATACGTTGGGTTTGGTCAACGAACCACCAAGGACTCTAACCCCAGCCCCGGGATTATCATGTGTTGGGGAATCCCAATTCTCAGAATCAGTATAGATCGGCCCCGTCAGAACCTCGGTACAGGCGTCCGAAATAAAATTTAGGAACAATGAGCCCCCACTCCAGCCCGCAAGCCATTAACTTGGGCCTCGTGTGTGGGGTGACTCAACCAAACAGTGTAACTTTTCGGCAAACTTTCGCCCACCCTGTAGTCCGGCGGGCCAGCCGTAGCGCCAACGTGGCGTCCAGTTATGGCACCTCGTGGACCCAGGACCTCCAGTGCCTGGACCCCAAGTCAATGCTCACCTTGTGATTTCCTCCACCTCCGATCGAACGGTGTTATCATGACTTTGAGTGGTCTTCAGAGTTTGTCGACGGGTGTTTAGTCTTCCGGAACTTCCGGGCCCCCCTGACCTTGGATTTGCCGCTGTGGTTCACCAATCTGTCAGGACCCCTGGGGGGGTCTCGGGCTCTTCCATCCTGGGCGCCTGAGTGGCCCGCCTGGTCACCAATCAGTTCGTCTGTGGCCCTCCGAATGTCCTCCTCCGACACCAGGTGGTGTTTCTCCCCTAGCCATTCAAATTCCAAGTAGAAGGGATGTCCCCAGCGGTATCGAACCCCTTTTCCCTGAAGCCATCTTGTGAGGCTGCCACATTTCCTCCTCATCGACAGGGTGAGGGCCGACAAATCTTGGAAGATGGACACCTTTGAGTCGCCATATTGTATGTTGCCGAGGTTTCTTGCTTTCTCTAGAATTTTGGTCTTGTCTTTATAATAATGTAGCCGGACCAAGACCGAGCGCGGGCCCCTGCCCCCCCCCCCCGCCCCGTGCACCCTGTCAAAGTTAATCGTGCCTGCATCCTCTGTTCCCAGGGCGATCCTCACAATGTCGTGCACTTTGCCCTCGAGTCCTTGTGTGGATTCGCCCTCGGGCTCCACCAGGCCAAAAATGCGCAGGTTGTTCCTTCTCTCCCTGTTCTCCATGTCGTCGAGCTTAAGCCGGAGTTCTTCCTCTCGTCTTTCCATGTCTTTGAGTCTAATGTCCATTTGGGTTTCAAGGAGTGTTACAGAGAGTTGATTGCTTTCGACCCCCTCCATTCGGTCCTCTAGTGTGGTGACTTTGGTCGTGAGGTCAGCCAATTTCGCACCCATGTCAGTCCTCATCCCGCGTATCTCCTCCAGAATCGTTTGGATATTGTTCTGGATGGCCCCCAGGTCTGGGGGTGGGGCAGCGGGGCAGCCGGTCGCCATGACACTTTTGTTGGCAACAAATTGGTATTTCAGGAGGTTTTCTTTCCAGCTCATGAAAGGATCGTGTCGCTTACTTGTTATCGGGCACCGCCTGGACGTCAGCCGTGTCCGGGCCAGTCGGGGTGCAGGGCGGAGAGGGGGCGCGTCCCCCGGGGGTGTACAACTCGGTGTGTGTCTGCCCTGTTTGGCTCCGTTAGTTAGCCCTGTGGTGACGATCTCCCGGTATCTCAGCTGGGGGGTTCCCGAATTGTTGTATGTTTCGAGTGTGGATAACGTTCCCTTTGGTGCCCCGTCCACTCCAAGTGCCCTTCCAGTGGAGGGGGGTCGTAGGGGTGCTGATCAGGTGTCCTTACCCTCTATGCTTGCCTCTCTTTGTACCCCCAACCTCGCCGCAGTGGGGAAGGTCCTCGTCGCGAGGCTATAGGTATCCCCTGGCACTTTCCTCAGGTAAGAGCGGGAGGGGGGGGTGTGTTGGGGGGGCGCGCTCCCGCGTCGGCCCCCAGGCGATGTCGTTGCTCCGTGGGCAGGAGGATGGTCCTCTTCTGATCGGGCCCCGGGGCCGTGGGATGGGCAGGTGGGCCCGGGCCTCCCTATGACAGAGTGCGCCGGCGGCACCTCGGCTGTCCCGTCCAAATTGTCTGGAGCGCCAGGCGTGGAGCCCCAGAGCGCCGTGGGCTGCTGTGGTGTGTGCTGCGATGGGAGGGGGGGCGCGCCCCCGTGTCGGCCCCCCCGCGGTGTAGTTGCTCCGTGGGCAGAAGGATGGCCCTCTCCGGGCCGGGCCCCGGGGCCGTGGGACCGGCCGGGGGGTCCGGACAGGCCGCGTCGGCGGTGTCCCGGCAGCCCCGCCTCGGGCGTCAGGAGCGCCAAGCGTGGAGCCCCAGGGCGCTGCGGGCCGCTCTGGTGTGTGCTGCGATGGGAGTGGAGGGCGCGCTCCCGCGTCGGCCCCCCTGCGATGTCGTTGCTCCTTGGGCAGGTGGATGGCCCCCCTCGGGTCGGGCCCCTGGGTCGTGAGCGTTGAGTGTCCAGGTGGGGGGCGCCGCGGGCCCGTAGCCCCAGGCTCACTCGTACACGGCACAGCCCGTGTGCGCGCGGCCGCCGCGTCTTTCCTCGTTGTCTCCTGCGTTGCTTCGCACCAGGCCGTGGGGGAGGGGTCGCTGGTAACTCCTCGGTCCGAAAGCTCCGCGCAGGAGCGTCGGATCGGAACCGGAGTTGGGTCCAGGTGGGGGCCACAGGTTCCCACTTCTCTTGGTGGGGGTCGCTTGGGTCATGGGATCCTCGTTCCGCCGGTGGACCGCAGTTTACCCGGGGCTGGGTGCGGAGCTCGAAGCTCAGGCGTCCATCCTGCCTGCGCCCCCTGGTGGCCTCCCCCCATCAATTTTTAACAGGGTCCTTCCGATGGACTTGGCTAATGTCCAACTTGAAAGTACCATAATTCAATATGTTGATGACATGTTTGTGTGAAGTGAGACAGAAGAAAGGCGCAGAGAAGACTCTGTCAAACTTATGACTATACTGGCAGAGAAAGGGTACAAAGTAGATAAGGAGAAATTGCAATATTGTCAAGAAAAATTACTGTATATATATATATATAGGGCAGTTGATCTAACATGAAGGAATAAGAGTGACACCTGAAAGGGCAGAGTCTATTATGAAAACTGAACAGCCAAAACAGTTAGACAAATACAACTCAGGACAGGAGTCCATGTTGACCATCGCACAATTTGAACCGATCCCCTCGACCAGCGGCATCCCCACTCTGCCTTTAGCAGTAGCTATGATCGATGATATGCTGGCCCCAAGGCTCCTTGAGAACGACCTAGTGGCTGTTCAAGATCTTACATGAGGAACCAGGCCCTCCTACCACATCAATTACAATTACAATTATAAAAGACAGTACCTGGTGCACGGAGGTTCATGGCTTTCTGAGGCAAAAGATTGCTAAGATCAAGTCAGATTCTGCCAGCAATTCGTGTCTCTTCAGGGGCTCTACTAATCTTTCCAAATTTGAGAAATCTCCTACCCCTCATTTTAATTTTTGGGAAACCTCAGAATCCAACATGCTTGAGCAACTGAAGAAAATCAAACCACCTATTTGTAAAGGCGATATTTGTCCTGCACCTATTGTGAAGTCATGTGCTATCTTTCTTACACCTCTGATCACCAAATTTGTCAATCTCTCATTTAGGGAGACTATGGTCCCTACATCTATTAAACAGGCATGGGTATCACCTCTCCTAAAAAAACCTCGCTTAACCCCAATTTACCAGGCAATTTATCGCCCTGTAACAAACTCTGTTTCTTCTAAAAATCCTGGATAAGGTTGCATATCAGCAAATCCAACATTTTGTAGAACTACACAATATCCTTGGTTCCAAACAATCAGGCTCCAGAAGCAATCATAGCACCAAATCTACTCTTCTGAACAACCATCCTTCAGCAATTAGATAAAGGCAAAGCATCTCTTTTGATGCTGCTTGATCTTACGGCAGCCTTTGATCTTGTGGATCCCTCTAGCTTGGCCTCCAGACTGCAAGATTCTGCTTTTTTCCCTATAGAGGCCTCCAGTTGGATTCTATTGTTTCTCACCAACTGAACTGCCAGAGTTTTCCATGAGGATAGTACTGCAGAAAATATGAATTGCACTGCAGGGTGCCACAGCGCTCGTGTCCGTCTCCAACTCTATTCAACATTTTCACCCTCCCACTCTTTAATCTCTTGGATGCTGAAGGCATTGTGTACGAAAACTATGCAGATGATGCCCAGTGCCTTCTCCCCCTTACTGGCAATTATGTGCATGACTCAGTGGTTATTAACACCTACAATCTTATTCAGCACTGGATGACCCGTAATGGGTTGGTGCTTAATAATGGCAAGACTGAAATTATGATGGTGGGCACTGTTGCAAAACTACACAAACTGGACACTGCCTACCACAATTTTCAAGGTGCAGACTGCTAGCTAGCAACACTGCCCAAAGTAAAAACAAAGGATATGGTATTGGACACAGAACTCTCTATGAAAGCTCATGTCAGCAGTCTCGTATCACGGTCCTCCTACTACATCAAGTTACTGGTGCAAATTAGACCCTTTCTGGATACAGCAGATAGCTCCACACTTGCTTGTGCAATTATCGGCTCATGCCTGGACTACTGCACTAGTTTGCTGCAGGGTGCAGGCAAGGTAGAGATCAACCACCTGCAGGGGGTCCAGAATAAAGCTGTGCAAGCTTTCATAGATCTTCGGAAAACTGATCATATCCCTGATACTAGGAGGTCACTTCGCTGGCTTCCTGTTCAAAAGCGGTTTCTAATCAGGACCCTGTGTATTACTCATGCATGCCTCTACGGGAAAAGCCCCATCTATTTCACAAAGCACCTTTCATGGCTGCCGGCTAGGCGAGTACTACAGTCTAACAAAACAGGACTTCTGGAAGTGCCTACAGCCAAGCTATCACAGGTTCGGGATGGTTGCTTCTCTGTGGTGGCTCCTCGGCTGTAGAAAACCCTGCCCCTACATCTAAGAACATGTACTACACTATTGTCCTTTAAATGTAGACTCAAGACCCTCCTTTTGAGTGAACCCTCCTTTGGACCCTTGATGATTCTGTTTGCTGATTTTCTGCTTCTCGTTTTTTGGTTGTTGGTCTAGTCCTTGTGCTTCTATAACGAAGGGCGATGTTATAAAATAAAAATAAATAATTTTTAAGCCTAAGCAATTATTGCAGGGCCTGGGTCTTTGATTACAGTACATATACTCACCCACTTTTAAAAGGACTGAAAGAGGCAGAGATGGCTAAAAATAAATTAATATGGACAGAAGAGATGACTAAAGGAGTTTATGAATTAAAAACGTGATCAGCACAGCTACTGTGTTAGGGATTCCAAACTACAATGAAGAATTTTACTTATTCTCTCATTCAAATGGAGAAGTCATGACAGCAGTGCTTACACAGAAAACAACACTAGGACATGGTCATTAACCATTGGCCTACTATAGTGGGATCTTAGATCCAGTCATGAAAGGACATTATTACAATTGAAAATGCCTCAAGTATAATCATGGGATGTTCAGTAACATTGTTCGTAGAACATGCATTATTTGCAGGTTTGGAGAAACCTAAAAGTACATTGACTGCACAAAGAGCGTCCGGGTATGAGGTTATTATCTCAAACCCTGCAATCAAAATTGCTAGGTGCAGCACAGGGAATCCAGCAATGTTTATAGCTGAACCACTGTGAGAAGATGATGTGCATAACTCTACAACGTATACTGAATGTTATGATGATATTCCCTGAGTTAGAGAGAATGCTCTAGGAAGAGGGGAAGTGGCTTTCATTGATGGATCATCAGGAATTTATCAAAAAACCTGGTTGAGACATACGGGATTGGCAGTGGTGAAACTAAACCGAGGGGGTACATTTGAGGTAATGATTAGCAGAAGATTGTCCCTAAATTACTCAGCACAGGCTGCAGAATTAGCAGTGCTTATTTAAGCGCTACAAAGTGTTGAGGATGAGGAAGTGAACAGTGTACTCTGACTACGCCTATCTGACATGCAGGCCTAACACATTGGAAAAGGAGGGGTTTCCTTCATGCAGACGGCACTCCAGTGCAACATGCAGGCTTATTAGAAAAACGTATTGAAGCATTAGATTTCTCAGGGACAATAGCAATTGTAAAATGCACAGCCCATTCAAAGAGAACAGATTTGATCTCTTGCGGAAACGAAGCTGCAGATTTGGTGGCCAGAAAAGCAGCCTATTACCTAACCACATTTGAAAGCAAAGTAAAAATATAAGGCAGACAATAGGCCGATGCATGCTGGTTAAGGAAGGATTTAATATGATGTCCATTGTACAGTTAATTAAAATACAAGGATGAGCAGCGCAGGAAAAAAGAGTTATCGAAAAACCAGGGATGTTCTCTATACCCTACTGAGGAAAGTTGGAGAAAGGATAGCAATCGGAAGCCAGTTATGCTTCCAGCATTATTGATCGTAGCGTTGGAGCAACTTCAATACCCAGCACACGTGATTCGAGTGAGTCTAGCTTCTACTGTTGCAGAAGAATGTTTCGTACCAAACCTATTCAAACATGTGGTACAGTTCATTATAAACTGTATTGTGTGCCAGAAATGTACTCCAGGGCACACTTTACGAACAGTGAGACGCATACATTTGTTTGTGGGCAGTCTCATTGCTCAGTCTAGTTTCGGCTAGTTAAAGCCATCACGCAAGTGCCTTTATCCTTGGCATACATTCTATCTGACCGGCACTTTTCAATTCATAGAGCGCATGCTTGGCCAAGTCTACAGAAAACAAATGGTGGTAAAATAAATAAACAAATACAATTGGAGAATATCTAAAAGTCTGCAAGAAAAGAATACCCTAAAGTAATTGGGTTATGATCCAATGGGGTGTGGCCAACAGTATTCCTTTTTAGAATACAGTCCTCTTGTAATTTGTTAAACTTTATTTTTTTTCTGCTGTTTTCCCCCACAAACACATGGTGAATCATCTGATGCAGGAACTGGGCATACTCTGTAGATTAATGTTTGAATTAAGCCAGAGTCCTATTTCTTTTATGGATGCACAATCAACAGCTCCCAATCTACTGAGTGGAAGAACACAGTCGCTATGGACTACCACCCTTCCATGCAGGTTTCAGAAAGGTCTGCACCACTGAGGATCACTGTTCCACAATCTTCCTTACCCATGTGAAGTACAGTCATGGATATCTGTTTCCTATTTCCAGTAAAACAGCCATTCCCCACAACATTTCTTGCACTTTGGCTCTTCCTCTTTCTCTCTTTTTACGGCTATGCTGCAAGACATTGCTTTTCCATGTGTCATTGACCATGTTTTTATTTTATTTTAGTAACAATCGTTACCCCTCTATTCTTGTATTTCCACATGTCTGCACTCTCTAATTTTCCTGATTTTCCCTTTGTTTACCACTGTTGTAATACCCTGCAACGGTTCTATGTTGTTTCATCCTCAATTTGTTTCCTATGAGTTTTTTGCAGAAACCTTTTTTACCAAAGAAAACGCATCAACATTTTGTTCCTCCAGCCCCCAAGTCCCTCCTCCCCTATTATATACTCCCTATTCCCCATGGCTCAACCACTTATCCACCATTTATTTATACATTTAGGACTTTACAGAAGCAAAAGAACATAATACAATATCTCAAATGCGCAATGTGATACTTATTCACACATAATTTCCTAAATAAATCTTTAAGAAGTAACAGAGGGGAACAGAATACAGGGAGTAAGGTGAAAGAAGGTAAAGGAAAGAAATAAAATGAAAAAACAAAAAACAAAGCAAAATAAGAACCTTAGAACACGATCAAATATTTTAAGCGTAGAGATCATTAAATGCACCCCACATTCTCTCATATTTATCAAGCTGATCTTTTGTTTTAAAGGATATGTTCTCCCTCTTGGACAAAAGGGACAAACTCTGCAGCCAATCATCAATGTTAGGAGAGGTATCACTTTTGCAAAATTTCAAAATCCGCTTTTTGGCTAGCAAAAGAGCTCTATATATCCAACACATTTTTACTTGCAGTTAAACCAATATTTGAAGGCAGTAAGCCTAACACAGCAACAAGTGGATCTCTGGGTATAGAGAGATCCAGAACCAACTCCAACCTCTGAAAGACACCATCCCAGAATAATTGTATTTTACCAGATAACCACAACATCTGGAGTGTAGTGCCCACCTCCCTATTACAGTTCCAACAATAGTTCACATTACTCAATTTACTCGTTCTCATCTTCCATGGGGGCCGGTATAAATAATGATTAATTCTTTGTTGTGTATATCTCAAATCTAAATCCACTTTGTATTTATCTGGACCTGCACATATGCGGCTCCAATCAATATCCATCAATGTGCAACCTAAATCCGAATCCCAATTCCCTGTACCACACTACGATGGTAACTTAGATGCAGATGGTGTAATCAATTTATACAAAGTAGATGCAGACAAGGGCACAGTCTTTGAGAGAAAAAAAGTTGTAGGCGAGGCATGCATCGTAGCATTCAACAGCGAGAAAAGTACAACAAAAAGGTCCTGCAGAACATTATATCGTCAAATTCCACCAAAAAAATATACTGGCGATGAAACAACTGTATATTTCCTGCAACTTGCTCTCTTTGGGGTGGTAGCTCCTTCCATACACGTACTGATGGTTGCCCTGCGAACAAACTAAATGCCTCCCACTGACTTTGGTTGGACTACCCACCACCCCCCAAACAATCACGCCAGAGTGTTTCAATCTCCTAAAACATCTGACTTTATCTTGCACATCTATTTTACCTTGATGAGGAGCATGAATTGCTCTGAATTCTCTTAAGACTGCTGCATAAAATTAACTCGTAATCTTTTCCATTAAAAAAAACTTTGATTTTATTTACCAAAATATTTGGAAAAATTGCTGTGAATTAATCTATTCCCATAGTCTTTTTGAACCCATTTGTATCCCTTTTCTATGCAAGGCATTCCCCATATCCCTGTGGACTAACACTTCCTGGCCTCTCCCGTTAACCATTCACTTTGTCCTATAACGACTTTTTGCGAGTTTTGTCATTGATCACGAAATTCATTTTCATAATCACAGAGATTATGCTTCTTTTTGTTTATTATTAGTTAAAAGGATGGTGTCCCATAAAAACAGGATTTTTTGTTGGATTCTACAGCACTCCCTATCTTGCTGTTACCATGCAGTTAATGATGGGCCATCCAATACTTCACTGGTAGGATGTGGTAACTAGTATCTAACTATGGAATCTTTTGTAATAATGTGTTGCTACTCCTCCACATTTTACTTCACAGCTGATGACCACTATGTGTAGTGTCCGTTATAGCTATTCTCTCCACTTGTGGCATATTTGCCTATCTTATCAGTTGTGTATAAGATAAAATAGGACTGTAAAATCATCACTTCATGTCTACTTTCATTTGAAATATACTTATACCCTATTTTACAACAAACTTTATTTTTCAATGCAAATAAGTCCAAACCATGCTATTTAAAAATGTTTTACAAAATGCATATAATTTCTGGATGGGTGGGCAAAGAGAGGTTATGAAGACTGGAGGAGCGACTGGATGTGTGTTTATGGGTTTATGGATCTTATTCTGATTAATCTGGGTGGACTACACAACAGAGTAACGTGCTCCTAGATGGGGCCCCAGTGAATCTGCTAATTGAAGATCTCTGGATTAATTTTCTCTTAGATGATGCCCAACTAGTTCTTTCTTTGGTTGGGTCTCAAATTATTTTGATTGGACCGTGCCTCAGATGCATGTGTTCCTCTTTTCTACCCCAGACTGTACTGCCTGTGCAAAAGCGGAAAGATGCAGGAAAACTCTATCCTCTGGACCAGAGTATTATCGTAAAACGAGAAACTGAAGAGATATCCAGAGAGCAAAACACTATTACTTACAAAAGTATCAAATTATTTTATTTATCATGATACAAAAATTTGAACAAGTCAATTAATGGCATTCTACTTTGTAGAGCATCAATAAATCACGTAACACACCAGCATAGATGAACAAATAACTGTGACTAAAATACATCCATCTCAACAAACATTCATAGTGCAGCATCCAAACCATACATCATACATAGTGACATTCAACCAACCAACAATGGCTAAAAAGATAACTAAATTAATTAACATTATTTGCCAATTGGGAGTGGGACAAACATTCATCACATCCCATTTGATTATTTTAATGTTTACAAATATATTAAACAAACAGCAATAGAATTCATTAAAAACAATCTATCACAAGGGCGGATCTGTGAGGAGAAGTGTTATGTAGATCACATCCCTAAAAGAATGAACTCAACCGGTTTCGACGTACTGCCTGTGCACCAGATTATTTTACTCCCAGACAGCCCCAAACAATTTTGGCTTGATTTGTTCCCTTGACATATCCTTAACTAAAATGTGCCTGGTTGGAAATAATATTGTTATTACAATTTAGCATCCTGACCCCTTCATTCCCTATGCATCCAACCAATCCTAACTCTCCAATTCCACCTCCTAAATGATAATCACTTGCCAGTTGAATGTACACCCTGCACACTTGATCAGACATTCTGTAGATACACTCTACACCAAGCTCACCCCAGCCACTGTACCACACCACACATTACCCCATCCAAATTATCCTGAGTAACAGACTTGATCCATAATAAAGTGAAGGGGATTGAACTGACAACGTACATGCAACATCCACCCACGTAAATCCAAATACCTAGAAGTGGACTACTAGACAGAGACACATCTTTTCAGGTAGGCACACACCAACACATCAGAAAACCCAACTCGCCTCTCTCCCTCACCCGACTAAACCGTTGCACCACTCTTTTTGCATGACCCTTTGTGAAGAAGCTGCCCAGAAATGGCAGATGCTTTGCTTGAAAAGACCCCACTACATTACGTTTCAACTCTGCCTTCAGCTTATTGGAACCTCCACTCTCCTTGGGAGTAAACACAAACATGTGTGACCAACTAGCAGTCAACAAACTTAAATATTCTATAAAACATTCAACGGTTTTAACATTTTTAGTTTGTCAGGATTCACTGGTTATATGTTTGGCCATCAAAAGAATTGATGCACCCACCTTTCAATCAAAATTTAGACAAACCTTTTGAGAGGCAAGACATTTATCTTTGGAATTATTTGCACATGCATGGGACAAAAGAGAGATGGGGCGAGCAATGGGAGGCTGGAGTGGGGAATGTGTACTACAAGTAAAAGGGCTGGGTGGGGCAGGCAACAGGTGGAAAAGGGGAGCCCACTTGAAAAGTCAACAATGAGCATGGGAATGGGCGGGGAATAAGGCAGAAGTGCAGTGGGACATGGACCATGATGTTTAGGAGGACAAGTGAGTGTGTGCGTTTGGGCAACAAAGGTTTAGGTTTTGTCTGTAAGGGGAGGTTGGGGAGCTGATCGTGAGAGGGACAAGATAGAATTATGCGGCCATAAAGGGGTAAGTGTGGTATATGGCACAGGGGATGTTTTAGAAATGAACCATTGACACAAGCCTTGGATTGAGAGCGGTCGACCATTGTGACAGACAACCATGAATGGTACGGCTTAACATTTGTGTATGTCAGCTGGTTGTTTTTCAGTCTCTGGATAGTTCTCTCACGTGCAACTCTCACTGGCCTACAAGTTGGGTTGTTCTTGCTCTCTTTGTAGTTCATATAGGAGGCAATTGTTTGATGTCTACCCTATTGACTCTTGATAATGACCAGGGTTCCCTATAGGTAACTGCTCTGTGCCACATTCTCTTGCTTTTCCATAGAAATTTCAATTCTCAATAACTAATTGCTAGTTTGTCTTGCCAATTGCTAGGTGTCTGTCTCTTTGTACTTTATAGTGAATACAATTCTCAATGGGCAATGTCTATGCATTTGTATCTCTTGCTACATGATAGTGATTTAAAGTCCTGCCTTATTTGCCCTTTAAACCTCTCCTTTTTAATGGTAACTGCTTTTAGCATGGCTTTCTCACTTGCATCAGTATTTCGCCCCACGTCTATCTTCTTCCGCCCCAAGGGATATGACTTTTAACATTACATTCTCCCTTGGAACATGTTGGAAAGTCTCTCTCTTCTCTCTCTCTTTCTCTCTCTCTCTCTCTCTCTCTCCCTCTCTCTCTCTCTCTTTCTCACTCTCTCTCTTTTTTCTAATTTTCTCCTTTTTTTCTGGCCCCGAACACCACATGTCTATCAGTTTCTCTGTTTTCCTCACCACACTGGTTTTGTGGAGAACCCCACTCTGCTCCCAAAATCATCTCAGATACTCAACAAGACACATTTTCTTGCCTCTGGCATCTCTGTACAAACTGTATTATTATCTGATCTGTGTCTCCTCTGCCTTGCATCTGTCCTGAGTGTGGCCAAGTCCCCACCTTCGCCATCCCCCAGACACTTGCTCTCTCGCTGCATGCCTTCCTGTGCAGGCTCGCACCAGGCAAATTATTTGCCCTTGCTGCTATATAAAGGCTACATGGTGTATATGGTGTTCCTGGCAGCCCAAGCCTCTGTGTATTAGCTTGTCCTTCTCTCGACCAGCATGGCCTGCTGGACTCTGCCTCCTTCCACCCATTTTCTCTCATCTGTGTCCCTCTTCTTTGGCCAAAGTTCCACGTTTTTGTCACCTAGTAGACAACAGAGAGAAAAGACTCAGGTAGCTTATCTTTTCTACCTCATCATACATTGTCCATTTTCTGAGAATCAAGATTCAAGGGGGTAAGGCGAAACAATTCATGCAACTCTCTGCAATAAAATCCCTACAAGCACAGGCCTTCAACAATTGGATCTCTAAGACTTCTCCCGTTTGGTGTTTCTGTGTCAGACTCCCCCTTTAACATATAATGTTAGGCCGCCCATCCATCCAAGGTTGCCAATGGAGGGTTCAGCACAATATGTCCATCGTCCCACAATTAGAAAATGTGGCCAGGCTTCCCATTATCACTTAAAAGGCTCCCTTTTCTGTGGACCGCTTCCATCAAGAAGGCCCTGGAATTGGCAGCAGTCAGATCTCACCTAGATTAATGCAACACAGCATATGTTGAGGTTCTTGCTGATCACCAAAACAAGGACAAGTGAACACTTTTATAATCCAGTACAAGGCTCAATGAGCAATTCAAAGGGACACAAGGTCCCCACACCACACACTTATTCAGGGGCTAAAGCACAATAAGTAGACAAGGACACTACAATCAAACACACATGACAAGTTTACAGAAGTTCAAGCTTAAAGAATCAAGAAAGAAGACATTTAAGCCAGTGTTTGAAAGCACATATGTAATACACATGATGAACATTGTGCCCCCTGCACTGAGTCAAGGGATACAAATACCCTCGTTTGAAGACAGCATCAGATGGTCAACATCTGCTATCAGCTGGGGTGCTCTGCGATTTAAGTCATGTGAGTAGGCTGGCCCCTTGTCTCCATTGATGCCTTGGTAAGGCTTACACACCGCTGCGTGCAGGTTTTTTAATTCTTTATTTTCTTAATGTGTGTTTACTTATGATCATTTCCTTTAATGTTGCTGCTAAGCTGGCCTGGGTGGTTGCCTGAGCACCCTGTTTTCCATCGTTTTTGCCTGCTCAAGTCTTTTATGTTCAAATTTATTTTACTTTGCTTGTAACCGCTAGAGTGGTGCCAAGATTGCCTGGGCTTGGAGTGAGTCCGGTATCTCATGCTGGCTCGCGCTACCTTTATTTTATGACACCCGTGCAATTTCAAATTCAGAGTCTTTCTTCCACCTCTGCTCCAAGCCTATGCTCGGATTGGTCTCATCTATAGTATGGGTGGACCTTTTAAGATGTGCTCCCTGGAGCGTGCGCTGAAGTCAAACCAAAGTCCTGGCCTTCTGCGCACATCCGCGTTAAGTACAAGCTATTTATTTATTTATTTATTTATTCACTCATTTGTAAAGTGCACATAGCCCAGATGCAACTAGGCGCTGTTTACTACTTTAGGATATGGTTACAGGTTTGCAAAGCTTAAAAGACAGACATTTTGTTACATATTACACATTGAACAGTATATTTACATGAATTTCAGGGCATAAATCACACATTTTTACATATTTATATATTGTTACATTTCCATCATATTGTATACTAAATTAATGAGCTAAGAGACTATTGCAAGAGGTCAGATCTGAAGAGAAAGGTTTTTAGGTTTTTTCTAAATGACCAGAAGGAAGTGTCGTTTCTCAGTTGGTGGGGGAGGGGTTCCACAATTTTGAAGCTATTACCGGGAAGCTTGAGACTTCCGCTTTCTGCTTCTATATCTGGGAGTGATGAGCAGGTTAGTGAAGGCAGAGCAGGTTGGTATATTAGAGTTGACTTTGCAGATGTGGTTGCTGAGGTATTTTGGAGCCTTATTCGCAAAACACGTGTGCGTCATGGTCAGGATTTTGAATGTGATCCTGTCTTGGACAGGAAGTCAGTGGATGTTCCTTCTAGTGGTTGAGATGTGATTGTGACTTGGAATATTTAGTGCGGCTCCTATAGCATTATTTTGTACTGTTTGTAATTGTTTGATGTTTCTGGTTCTGGTTCCAGCAAAGAGAGAATTACAGTAATCAATCCTGGAAAGTATTAAGGCCCTCGCCAGGGTGATAGTCTTTTCCACGGCGAGAAAGGGGTGGCTGGCTCTGATCAGTTTGGACATGTAGGGGGCTGAAGAAACAACAGCATTGACCTGTCTCTTTAGTGTAAGGGAAGAATCAATATAAATCCCTAGAGTTTTTATTTTGTTAGCAACCAAGATGGTATTGCCATTGATGATGAAAGAGTTGTAGAGCTGTGGGAGGTGGCTGAGTTTAGTTTTGCTTCCGATGAGGATAAGCTCAGTCTTATCATCATTGAGGCATGATTCGTTAAGTGTCTTCCCAGGCTTGGATTGCAAGGTATATTTTGTTTAGATTTTTGGAGTCTGTGTCATAACATTCGGTGATTGGTATGAGTATTTGAGTATCATCCGCATTATTTGGATATGTGATACCCATTTTATCAAGTTTGCAAGACGAGCCTTGCGGTACGCCGCAGGTCACCAGGACAGGGCAGGCTGCTGAGGTGTCTGAAAAGACCCTCATGGTCCGGTTAGATAGAAATGATTTGACCCATTTGATGGAATCTGGGGAGAATTGGGCTGCTATCTCAAGGTGTCGGCATAGGATATCATGATTGACCAAATCAAACACTGCAGATAGCTCTAACAGCAGAAGGATGCAAAGTTCTCCTTTATCTTTATATTGGTGCATTTGCGTTTTCAAGTCGAGTAAGGCCGTTCAGTGCCGTGGCCTGGCCTGAAACATGATAGTCTTAAAGTCTTTTGGGATCTGCAAATAAGCTGCACAATCAAGTATTTTAAGTAAGAAGGGAACTGTGGTGATAGGGCAAAAATTTGTCCGAATATTAGGATCTAGAGTAGGTTTTTTGAGCAAGGGTAGACCCCAGGCTGTTTTTAGATCATTTGGGACTGTGTTGGAGGCGAATGAGTTATTGATGAGACTGGTGACAAAAGGTGCAAATTCAACCGCGCAGTCTTTTACCAAGGTTGCGGGGCAGATATCACCTTTGCATCTAGAGGTATTTAGGCTTTTGATGATGTTGATCGTATTTAAAGTTGTGAGTGGAGAGAATGTGAATTTGGTTATCTTAAGGGTATCGGGTGAAGAGTATGTGGTTGATGGGGTTAGGTTAAGGTTAAGTTGGATTTTTTTTGTTATATTTTTCCTTGTAGTAGTGAGATTTTGTCAGCGAGGGCGTTCTGAATATTAGAACACCATTGTTCATCTTTGACGGTATGATCTGGAGACGGTGCGGACGAGTCAGCGTGTCCAGCTCGACCCGAGAAGATACGGTGTCTACAGTAGGAAGCCACAGCGTGCTTTTTTGCAGAACAACGTTCGGAAGAAGCTTTGTTGCTAGTTTTCAGCAGGTAAGTGCGACACTGACCCGAGTCGAGATATGCATGAGCAGAGCTCCTAATTAGAGCACCATACAGAGTTATTGGTGTCTATCTAGAAGACTCAATACCAAACAGATTTGTGTGCCCAAAGGGACAATTCATACCTTGTTTGACACGGCTCTACGGAGGGACTCCTAACTGCCACACTTCACACAGAGTGAAGACTAAGATTACCAGCCTTGTTTGGAACAGGCTGAAGTTAATATTCGAGGCTGTCGTTTTTGGTTTTAATACAGTTTGTTGTTGTTGGTTCCCCTGAAGAAGTCTACAAACAAATGATGGAATTCGTTGTTATGAGATAGACGAAACATGTTGGGTTACATATACTGAAAATGAAACAGTGTTTAGAATTGTCATCAGGTTGAAATTGAAGTCCCCTACAGGCAGATAAAGGAAGACAAGAAAGAGCAGATTTTTCTGGCTAGGCATCCTCAAAAAAACAGGGCGTGCATGTTGCTGCTAAACCAACTTTGTATTGCACTTTATTAGCTAATTTGCACATTATCATTGCACTGTGAAATGAATTGGTGATAGCACTGCACTATTGGTTTTAGTTTTGTATAGGAAGGGTGTGGTTTTATGAACATTTTTATGTATGTTGTTTTATTCCTATCAATTTTAGGATGAATTTTAGAATATGCTAGATGCTAATATTGTAGAATTGTGCCTCTGAAAGTGGTGTGTTTGTATTATTTGTATCTTCACAATATATGTGTGTCTACTTTGACAAAATAAAATGAAATATTGGTTAAAGAAAAATTAATGACTCAGGACCTATTTGGTACACGGCCCTAGTCAGGTATATGATGGACTAAAGAGGAAAAGATAGGAAGACTGTGTGGTTCTTTGGGTTGTTGATTGTCCATTGCAGATCAAGGACTGAACCTAGTGGTCTATAAATCAGCCCGATTCAGTCTCTTCATTGTTAGGTGTGTAGGTGCTGGTGATTCCAGTTCGCGGAGGATAGTGAATAACTCTCTGGTATTGGATTGGGCTTTGGAGATTCTCTGGTTGTAAACTTCACTTTTTAGATTTGATGATTTCATTCTTGTAGTTGTTGGCTAAAGTTTGGAATAGGATTCTATTTTCTTGAGATGGTAATTTAATCCATTTGTTTTCAGCAGGTCTTTTTAGGGCACGTAGAGTTGAGTGCAGGGGTGAACCATGGATTGATATGTGCTGGAGGTTTGATTTTTTTTACTTTTTAATAGAGTAACTTTTCCGATAGCCTTGAGCATGATTTCATTGTAATGGCTGACCAAGGTTGAGGGGTCGCTGTCCAAGTGTAATGGATCAAGGATAGGGGTGAGTAGTGGTAACATAATGTCTCGGTTGATATTTTTAGAATTTTTGCAGGGGACCGTAAGTGTTGGTGGAGGCTGTTTCAGGTTCTTGGTAATAATGGTGGTGGGTGAATATGATGGTGTTGTGATCAGACCAATGCGAGGGGGTGTTAGATTGGATGTAAGTGGAACAGTTGGTATCGGCTATCCAATCTAAGGTGCGCTCTTTATCATGAGTAGGTGCAGTGATTCTTTGAGTGAATCCTTGGGCTTATATGGAATTGGCCAGGAGACTTGCATGAGTGTCTAGTGGGTCGTTCAAACCTAGATTGAAGTTGCCCATAATGATCACTTTGGAATGTGGTTTCATATTGTGTGCCAAAAGTGTTGTGATCTCATCTTCAAAGGTGGAGATGGCGCCTAGGGGCCTATAGATGATGTGAAGTGTGAGTGTACAAGTGGGTGTGAGGGAGATTTTTAAGGAGATGAGTTCGCTAGAAGCGAACGGTAATTCAGAGGATATTCTTATGTTCAAAGCCTCTTTAGCTACTAAGGCTACTCCTCCTCCTCTTGTGGTAGATCTATCTTTACTGTAGATGGTATAACCTTCAGGGATAGCTAGGCAAAGGAGGGGTCCTAAGGCTGTGGGGAGCCATTTTTCCGTTACTGCTAGGAAATCTAGGTTGTTTGTTTTTATGACGTCTGCCATGTCCAATTTGTGATCCGTAATGGATCTGGCATTAGTGAGAGCGCCTTTTAGAGAGATTGCGTTAGAGATAGTAGGTTTGGAGGTGATGGTTACGATGTGTTTGGAGTCATTAGTTGTGTGTGAGGTGGCGTTACTGGTCTGAGGTTTTTGTTGGTTGAGGCATGGCGTTTGGTGTTTATTCAGTCATAGTTGGAGAAAGCAAAGGTGATAGTCGAGATCTTCTCAGGTAGCCAGTGATAGGTTGTGGCGGCCAGGGGACCAGTGGGATTTGAACATCAGATGGTGAGGATATAACAGTGTTCAAGTGGCTCCGCAATGTCCTTGTAGATAGGCGATAAAGTCTTGTGGGACCATCTGGAGGCAGTGAGGAAGACGGGAGGTCATATCATAGAGAATCAGGATCAGCAATATCCTTAGTGATGGATGTGTTGTTGATTGGAGGTGAGAGGAGAGGGAAGGGCGCAATCTTGTTGAGGAATGGTGTTGGGCAGGGGATGGGGTGGTGCCAAACGCACTGAAGGCGGGCTGGTCCCTTTGGGTATATGCACCTGCGGAGCAAGGCGGATCCATTGTGGGAATCGGGTATGGTCCTTTATGGGGCTCTCCATCATCCACTGCTGAAATCCCACTTTCTGCACTGCTGTCTCTGGCCCCTAACAATACTATATTTCTGAAGGGCTTTGCGACTGGGATGACCTCCTCTTTCGCTACTCCTACTGCCGCTACACTTTATGCATGCTCTCTTGTACTGCATACAAGGGAAATGTTTACATTTCTTCAGGACTATGCTTCTGATTTGTTTTGTGTCACTGAGACATGGCTTACACCATCGACTGGCCCTGATTTGGCCCATATCTTACCCGCCGGATATTCTATTTTACAAGTAGACCGCAATGCTAGTCGCCCAGAGGAGACGGTGAGGGGGTGGTGTTGCACTATAAGGAAAGTTTAACTGTTCACTTTTACCTTGATCTCCCACTATTGAGATGTAATCTATGCTGGTCAGGATATCAGCGTACCCATCTTTTACTGTCCATTTTCTGAGTGCATATCGTCCTCCTTGCAGCCTTTCTGCTTTTGGGAAAGTTTTTTTCCCTACTATAGCCACCTTAGCATTGTCACACAATGGGCCTCATTACACGGTAGGTGGTAAGAGTTTACCGGTACCGGTAAGGGCACCGGTATCGGTAAACCCTTACCACCTTACTACGAGGTCCCTTTGCGGGACCCGACCTTAATGGCTGGTGTAGACCCTTTGCGTACCGTAATTAGCTTCTTCCCCATTCCCATTGAGCCCTATGGGGCAAAAATGGGAATGGGGAAGGGCCATGGAGAAAGGGGGAATTACCGCCCGCCAACCTTGGAATGGGGTGGTAATTCCCCTTTCCTCCATGGTGGTACCGGTATGGTACCGGTGGCAACCATAGTGCTAATAGCACCATGGTTTACCGCATTCTGTGTAATGAGGCCCAATAACTTATGCATTCTTGGTGACTTTTGGGCTGATTCCACCGATTTTATGCTCTCTACCTCCACACTATCTGGTATTGACAGCCTATTGTTACCTCAATTAATCACTAAACCTACGCATGAAAAAGGACACATTTTAGATGGAGTTTTCGCTTCTACACAATTCTGCAATATTGCTGACCCGCTTATCCTGCCTTGGACAGACCACTATTTAATTCCTTTTTCGATTCTGTTACCAGTCCCTATTACCAGGGCAACCCAGCAGCCATCTCTGTACAGAAACTGTAGCCGGGTGGAACCCTCGGCTCTTAGCAAGGTGGTCAGCTTACAGTTCCAATCCTCAGCTGTGGGCCTCTTTCCTCAGCCTCTGCCACTGTTTGTCTCCACGTGTGATGCAGTGGCTGAGGTTTTAGCACCTGTAAGCTAGTTAGGAAATCTAGTCGTCCCTCTGCCCCTTGGTTCTCTGGGGAACTTCAGACGCTTTGTGCGGCAGTCCGCAGGTTAGAGTGTAAATGGCGTGCAGACCAGGATCCTGTTTAGTTTAGTTTATTTATTTGTAAATCGCAGCCAAGCCCACAGGCATCTGGGCGCTATTCATACAAGTTACACAAAAACCTACAGAGCTGTTATACAGTAATAATGAGCATAAGGGTTATGTACAAGAATTTACAAATATACATCGGTCATAGTACAATGGGGAAAAGTTACATATATACATCAGGTAGTGATGACATCTAATTGGCCTAGCTATTTATACAATCAGATTAGGGTTTAGCTCATGGAGCCAGGCTTACACCTTTTTCCGGAATAGTGGGAATGAAGGTTCCTCTCTCAGAGATACTGGGAGTGCATTGCATTTCTTAGCAGCGAGGACTGGGAAGCTGACCCCAACCTGCGCGTTGTTGCTTAAAGCCTGGAATGGTGACACAGTGTGACTCTGCTGTTCTGGTGGGCCGTGTAGAGAAATGACGTGAGACAGTATTAGAGAAGTGGGAGCCTGGTTGGAAAGGCACTTATGGGTGAGGGACAGTGTTTTAAGATCAATTCTTTGCTTAATTTGAAGCCATTGCGTGTCTGGTTGCAAAAATATGTTGTTTCCTTGGAATGTTTAGGGCTGCTCTGGTCGCATTATTTTGCATGACTTGCATTTTGTTGAGGTTTTGTTGTGATGTGCCAAATAAAGCGCATTGCAATAATCGAGCTTCGATAGGACTAGTGCTCTGGCTATTGAATTGCAGTTGGTTCTAGTCAAGTAGGGTCGGCAGGCTGTAATGAGCTTGCACGTATGAGCTGTGGCAGATGCCATGGTGCTGGTTTGTCTCGTTAAAGTGAGTGCGGAGTCAATGTAGATACCAAGAGTTTTCACAACATTGGCTACTTTTATTATGTTGCCATCGATATTGAATGAAGTGAATAGCGCCCCCAATATGGTCAATTTGGCTATGGACCCAAGGAGAAGCAGCTCAGTCTTCTTGTCATTGAGACAGAGCCCATTCTTTGCCATCCAGGCTTGTATGATGTTGTAAATGTCGTTGAGGGTCTGACTCTACAGTGTGATCGCCAGTAATGGGAATGAGTATCTGGGTATCATCCGCATAATTGGTGTAAGTGATCCCCAGATAGTCAAGTTTATCAAAAAGAGGCTTAGTGAACACATTGCAGAGAGGAGGGGACACACAGGATCCTGAGTGAGTATGGCAGAGGCTGAGGGTGCAAAGACCCTCATGGATCTGTTGTTAAGGCCTCATTACACGGAATGCGGTAAACCATGGTGCTATTAGCACTATGGTTGCCGCCGGTACCATACTGGTACCACCATGGAGGAAAGGGGAATTAACACCCCATTCCAAGGTTGGCAGGGCGGTAATTCCCCCTTTCTCCATGGCCCTTCCCCATTCCCATTTTTGCCCCATAGGGCTCAATGGGAATGGGGAAGGAGCTAATTACGGTACCGCAAATTGCGGTACCATAATTAGCACCAAGGTCCCTTTGCGGGTCCCAAATTTAATGGCTGGTCTACACCAGCCATTAAGGTCAGGTCCCGCAAAGGGACCTGTTGTTAAGGAAGGACTCAATCCAAGCGTTAACTTGGTCCGAGAAGTGCGCAGCAGATGAGAGGTGTTTGCATAAGATTTTATGGTTCACCAAGTCAAATACCGCTGATAGGTCAAGTAACAGAAGCAAGGCTAACTTACCCTTGTCTTTCAGAGTCTGGATTTGAGTCTTCGGGTCGATAAGCGCTGTTTCTGTCCCATGTCTGGGTCTAAATCCTGATTGTCTCAGTCCTAACAGGTTCTTAGATTCAAGGTATTGCTGTATCTGTAGATAAGCTGCTCGGTCCAAAATGTTTACTAAAAATGGCACTGTTGTGATGGGTCTGTAGTTTGAATGGTTGTTGGGGTCTAATGATGTTTTTTTTAATAGAGGGAGTACCCAGGCGTCTTTCAAATTATTAGGTACTGTACTGGATTTGAATGATGCATTAATGAAAGAAGTGAGGAACTGAGGAAGGGGGCCAGTTCATTGGCGGCCTCCTTGATAAGCGAGGCTTGACAAAAGAGTCCCTGACAATTAGATGGTTTGAGTTTCAGGATGATGGTCTTAACCTCTTTGATAGAAAGGGGTGTGAAGTTCAATTGGGGCGATGCATTCCTAGTATGAGAAGGAGACTCCTGAGTACGATCAATGTCAGTGATAAGGGTTTTCTTAGTTTCTATTTTATTTTGGAGCAAGGTAATTTTGTCTTGTAGTGCATTCTGAATATTAGTGCACCATGGGGTGTCTTTAGAACAAGTATCAGGAGATGAGGCAGGTGATTCCAACTCTTTCAGGATGTTGACTAGTTCCTTCGTACTGGACTTAGCTTTGGATATTCAATCGTTAACGTTGTCTTTTTCAGCTTGCACAATGGCTACCTTGTAGTTAAGTGAGGCTGCAGTGACATTGTCCTTATTTACTGCTGATGGGGTACTCTTTCATAATGTTTCGGACATTTTTTTCAGTTTCTTGAGAGTCTTAAGGTGTGGAGTATACCAGTTGTTGAGGTGAGGGCGAGGTTTAGGTTTACGTAGATTAAGGGGTGCTGTAGTATTGATGGCCTTGGGGATAGTTGCATTGTACAAATTTACTAACGCTGTAGGGTCTGAGCGCATTGTGGTGGGGTGAGTGATAGGTTGCAGTGCTGCTAAAAGTTTCTCTAAGGTAAGATTACGTTTATTTCTGGTCATCATGGCAGGTGCTTGAATTTGAGGAGCCGGTAGCGCGGAGTCTTTGATAGTGAACGAAATTAGGTGGTGGTCGGTCCAGGCACATGGAATTTTAGTTTAGGTCTGCTAACCAATCTAGCGTTCTTCCTTTATTGTGAGTGGGATTGGTTATCCAGTATGTGTACCCTAGTTCAGTAACTGTAGCCTTAAGGGCACAGGCTTTCGGGTCTTTAGGATCTTGAAAACCTAAATTGAAGTCTCCCAGGATAATGACTTGAGAGTTGCTTTTGGTGTTGGTTGATAACAAGTGTGATATATAATTTTCAACGGTGGTAGTTGGGCCTGGTGGACGGTAAATGAGGAGGATGGTGACAGTGGATGTAGTAGATGTGGGCAGTTTAATAAATAATAATTCTGCTGACGGTATAGGTTGACTGTTGACAATTCTTAAGCCTAGAGCCATTTTATAGATGAAAACAATGCCTCCTCCTTTTGAAGTGTTGGCAACTCTGTCAGATCGTATGATAGAGTAGTTATCCGGGATGGCAAGGGCAAGTGATAGGTCTGATGCTGAATGAAGCCAAGTCTCTGTGATGGCAATGAAGTCAAGGTCTAGGAGTGTTATAATGTCAGCTATGTCTAATGCGTGAGCCGGTAGAGATCTGGCATTAATGAGGCCAGCTTTAATGCTAGGTGTGGGGTTGTTTTGTTTGGCCTTGGGTAACCTCTGACTATTTACAGATGCGGTGGGTGACGCATCAAAAACATTATTTTAGAACAGAACTAGCTTCTTGCCATAAAGCTCTCAAGTCAGCTAAACAGACTCACTATGGGGTCATTATTCAGTCAGCTGTTAATACCTCAAAACAACTGTTCCAGACTGCAATAGCAAAACCAAAGTTGATGGCTTTAAATAAATCATAACCACTGGTGCAGCTCTGGGGAACCCTCCAGAACATTGTTTTTCAGCCTGCCAAGCCATTACAGAAGGGGAAAGACCATATGCAAATCAGGCATGGTCCACCCCAAAAGGGTCAGTCCAGCCCAAACTGCTAGGTCACATCCCTTTTGCACGAGACCACAAGCATCCTCAGACATGTTTCGGCCTTGTTAGGCATCATCAGTGAGGAGTAGCTTGGGTTTCCAGGTCCATCAGGCTCGGGACCCTCATGTCTGGCCAAGACTGTAAAATAACTCTTGCCCCCAGGCTTGCCTCTGCTACATCAGCCTCACAAAAAATGTCTGATGACTTATCCACTTTTTTTCTTGGCAAGATTGGGACCAATAGGAATAATATCAGCAGTTTGGGCAGCTCTGCTAGTCTTCCCTCGCCGCATCTATGTTCCTTTGAATTCAGCCCCAGGGCTCCACAGTTCAATTCTTGTAAGCGTATTAATGCTGCAGAAGAGCTATTGCTGTGAAGCAATAGATGGGATTCCCCTTTCTCACCTTAAACTGATCGCACAGGATGTTAGTGGAATTTTAGCGAATGCCCTGAACTCATCCTTCTCGCATGCCGTTATTCCCACAGCTCTAAAGCATGCTTTGGTCATCCCACTACTAAAGAAGTCATCTTTGGATCCCAAATTGCTATCCAATTACTGCCCAATTTCTTTGCTTCCCTTTTTTATTAAATTGCTGGAAGCTGTGGTGACATCTGAACTCTGTGCCTTTCTGGAAGACCATCAGATACTGGACTCCTCTCAACTAGGTTTTCGCCCTCAAATGGGCACAGAATCTGTGTTGATTTCTGCGTTAGATGATGTAGCCCAGATCAAGGAGCAAGGCGCTGCGGCATGTCCTATTTTATTGGACCTGTCCGCAGCCTTTGACACTGTTGACACCATTTTACTTTGACTACAAAGCATTGCCTCACTGGCATAGTCCTTGACGGTTTCAATCCTTTTTGGAATCTCGTAAACAATCTGTTTCTTTATCCTCCTTTAAGTCATCTCCAGTGGCAGTCTTGTGGGGTCCCACAGGATTCTGCACTTTCCCCTCTTCTCTTTAATATTTATGTTCAGCCTCTGGCTCCTCTTTTGGTTTTTCACTTCTTTTCTTATGCAGACGATACCCAGATTTTATTCCGGTTCAACCTTGTGCGTGATAGCGCTGCCAATCGTCTGAAGTCCTGCCTAGTGGCAGTGAAAAATTGGGTGCGGTCAAACTTTAGCTAAATGGCGATAAAACCGAGGTCCTTGTTGGGCCTTCTTCTGTGCCCTCGCCGTGGACCTCTGATTATTGCCCATCTGAATTGGGTCCAGTACGTGCTCCTTCTAAAGCACTGAAAAATCTGGGGGTAAATATTTTAGCGTCTCTATCACTAGAAACCCATGTCAGTTCCATTTGCAGCATAGGTTTTTTTTTATTGAAAAATCAGAAAAAGTTGCTTCCCTTTATACCTTCTTGCCACCATGCCCTGGTCATTGATGCATTGATCAATGGGAGCCTTGATTATTATAATGCAGTATTACTTGCTCAACCCCTGTACCTACTTGATCAGTTACAGGTGCTACAAAATGCAGCAGTCCACCCGGCCGTGAGCATTCCTTTTGGCATGCCGGTCTCATCTGCGAGGCGGGATCTATACTGGTTACCAGTCAAGGCCGTGTTCAGTTCAAGGCACTTTGTATTATTCATTGTGCCTATCAAGGTAGAGGTTTTTTGTTACTGCAGGAAAAAAATGTCCTCTACTATCCCGGTCGATCCGTGCGCTCTGCATCATTGAATTTGCTTAAAGTGCCTACTTACTGTTTGGCATGGTGCGCGGGCATGGCTTTTTCTGTGGCCGTCCCTAAAGTATGGATCTTGCTACCTCCACCTCTTCGTAAAATGACTTTGATCGTTTTAAGAAACTTTTGAAAACGTATCTCTTTGCCTAATCCGTTCCCCTTTTGCTCTTTCCATCTGCATCTTGCGCTTCGATGCCATTGGTGATGATTAGTGCTGTATGATTAACAAAACAACTATTACATAGTTGTAATCAAACAACATTTCGACCCTCTCTAGAGCTGAAGGCCCAGCTCAGCAGCTCCCCCACCTATGTATAGAATGAACCAAAATAAGCACTTGAAAAGCACTTTCAACCCAAACTGAAACCCAGCTTGTGTGGCAGTCCCAAAAAAGGAGTGGTTCTGTCATAATGTAACCTCTTCGATGCAGCCAGCAATTATCATTGACTGTGTCATTACCGTTTTTTGTTGTTGTTGCAGAAATCAATGCCCACTGCTCTCTCCATACTCCTACTTACCGCCAACATCGGAACCTGTCCCGTCTCCTCCCACGGATAGGAATGCCGCCACTGGTGTTTTGCCGTGCGGCATTAAAACGCCCGCAAATAGAGCTACTGGGGTTATGGCAGGAAATAGATCTAATGCGATGTTGGCAACACAATGAGCAGCCAGGCTCATTCCAGAAAGAGAACATTTGCAGGAGTCCCGTTGCCTACCACTGATGTTTTGTTGTATATGACCTTGTGTTTGTGATCTAATCCGAGACCTTGGCCGTGTAGAACTGGTGCCCAGGGCATGGGTGATGTGTGCCAGCGGGGTTATTCTGGCACCGTTCCCTCCACCGGAGGCAACAAGGAAACCTTGGACCTAAGCAAGCCTTGTTTTTGCCTAGAGCCATGTGCAGTCCGTGTTGCAACTCACATTAAACTGCTGGGTAGAGGTTGAAACTGGTTATACGTTAAAATCCATTTGTTCTTTTTGATGAATGTATTGGCATCCTTCAGCTATATTATTTTTCAAAAGCATTGCATGCAATACGTTACGGATGTTTCTAGCCAACCGATAATTCAATATGTTCACCAGCCATTGGCTGAATTCAGTGAAGGTGAGGACACCCCATCCCCCACTTAATTGGAAAAGCCCGGGCCTCCTTGTCTGTCTGAGAATCATGTGCGCCCAGTGCTGCAGTCGCTGAAAGAAGTCCCGTCCTGCAAGCAGAGCGAGCAGCGTTCTACCGTGTGCCCTGGCGCCAAGCTCCCTGACCCGGATGGTGTGCAATTATCTCACAAGTAGGTGAGGCAGAGGAAAGGAGCTAAACAGAAGCTGCTGGAAGGCAGGATATGGATTTGGTAAAAGGCAAGTTAGCCCGTTGTCTCGCGCTGGCGGCACTGCACCGTCTGCTAGATAAGCGCCCTCTTGCACTCATTTCCGCACAAAATTAATTCTTTTTGCATTTAGTGGTTTATATAATGTTTTCTATCCCTTTCAAGCATGCTTCGACACTGTAAGAATGCTAATATGTAAAAAGAAAAAAGGGGCTAAGAAGTGGCCCATTTCCCTTGACACCAACACCTACAGGGCGGTGTTAGGGAAGGACAAAAGAGGTAGCAGACTGCTGGGCGCCCGGATCTGGAGAAGGGGGCGTGACCGCTTGGCAGTTACCTGTCAGGGACACAAAGGTCCCAAAAAACAAAAGGTAGACCGAAGGAGGCCTCCAGCTGGACAGGCTGGGGCCTCCAGTTTTATAATTGGTCAGGGGTGGAGTAGGAGCCAAAAATGGCGGTCCCCATATGGCCCCCCTACTACACTATGCGAGCGAACGTTACCAGCAAGCCCAACATCTACGAGGCAGTGCCCTACCATTTTTCTATGCCAGATCCTCCAGTCCTGTTTTTCCTTTTGTATTCTGGAACTTATCTTGATTTTAAAATGGGAAAGAGAAACTACGTCTCCCAGAATGTAAAGAATAACGCCAGGCCTGGCACACCTATTCACTATTTCTTAAACATGAGAGCTATTTCTAAAGAGAGTTTGAGGTGGTGTTCTCCTCGAAAGTTACTGTAGAGCGTGTACTCAGCGCCGCCGGGGATGCGTGGCTGTCACACGAGCCTGCGTAGTTCCCACGAGCAGAGGCGTGGGTTACGCTGCGCCGCACGCTACTGGCTGCACTGTTCTGTCCTCCAAGGATTTGGCAGATTCTTTCTACGCGTTACGCATTAGTTTGTCATACACTTGATCTCTAGTATATCCGAAGCCGGATGGCAGGGGAATGTCATATGGTATTATATATTTAGACTTAACAAGCCGGTTTCATGTACCCTTCATCGTGCTAGCTTTTATTATGTCTAGAGGTGGCCTTGTGGCTTGTTCATCATGTCCCAAATGACATAATTTACCAAAGATGAACCGCCGGCCTGCCCAAGGTAAATAGTTTTTCCTCAGGGCCTGGGTCTCGCATGTGTACTTCGACAAAACAAACTAGCACCGCACAAATAACTCACGTTATCTTGCATCAGCGCCTTGGTGTAAAGCGCTCTATAAATAAATCAATTCATCAATCAATCAATTAAGGCATATGCTTATGTTTCATGCTAATGCAATTCTCATTTCCTCTGAAAGAAACCTCCTTGCAGGAACTTAACTAGCTGCCCTCGTTTTCGCATGGGCCCCGAGGCATAAGGTGGGAGGTGGGAGGTGGGCTTGTGGGAAGGAAGTGTCACCCCCGCCCCCTCACGGAAATGGGCAACTCTTACTCAGTGCTTTTCCCCGTGGCACCCAGGTGTGAAGGGAGGTACCCAGGACAAATAATACAACGGGGCCTAGGTCTGTTGGAAGGTGGCTGGGACAGTTAACATGCACCTGTCTAAGGTGGTCCCAGCCCCTGACAGCCAAGATCAAAGCCACCCCCCCTCCCATCCAGATGGAAGGGAGGACACAGGGACTTTGATGCAACAAAAGGTGACTGCCTGCCCTTCAGGCCGTTTTTGGCCTATATCTGTGGAGGGCAGGGTAGCCCCTCCCAGTCAATATTACCTCCCCCCTGGCACTGGGCACAGCTACCATGACGCAGGTGCACCTACTGCAAAAACAAAACCTCCCACCCACCCAGAAGAAGCGCAAGGGATAGGTAGCGCCAACAATAAAGGACACACTGGATACATAAATCAATTCAAATGAAAAAAGAGGACACAGGCCTAACGCCTCAAAAGAGGCTAATGCAAGGAGTCCACATCGGACATAAACATGCATACGGAACAAGTATAAATTCAACACAGAGCTAACCCCACAAACAAGGAAGTATGCTGTACAAAAACAAGGAAACCAGTGGCAAAAATAAAATACGACACAGCTCGACACCAAGTCATTGTAAAGTCGTGAGCTTTTCTGTGAAGAGCGGGCGGCAGGGATCAGCCTCGAGTTGGCCCTATGGTGGAGTAGGGTCCCCGCTCACCTGATCCCATGTTCCCCAAAATCTTTTTTATCATGCTGTTTTTGTTGTTTGGTTTTTTATGCATCGCTTATTGTCTAATAAAGATGGCAGACAAAGTTTTTCCACCTTATCCGGCTGTTGGTCTCATGATTATTTTACCCAATGACCAGTTATGAGGGAAGGGGGCGCTTGTTCTTGTATTCTGACACCTGCACTATAACACTTCCAGGCTTATGTAGCCCGATCTCACAGGGCATCTGGAATGGAGAAGATCGCCTCCCAGAGCACGCGAGGAACAGTCGATGGGTAGCTCCCTTGCTTGCAGGGCTGCACATATAGGAAGTTCCTAACCATGCCCTCTTCTCTGCCACGTCCTCCTGCCTGCCCTTGCACAATACACAGCTTGGCAGCACACACACAGGCACAGTGGGAGGAAGCCGCAGTGCAGCCGGCCATCTCCAATTTTTAATAAACCAACAGAGCTTTGTGTCCCATCCGCGGTAGAGTGAGCAGGGGTCTGTTCGTTCTTTTCACATCATCCATGTGTCATGCAGCAAAGTAAAAAATACAGAGGAGCCCTCAAAGGAAACACACCAGAAAATGCCCAGACCTCTCTGTAGACCAGTCGACGCCTGCCAAAGTATCATTATAAAAAAGGGGGCAACTTAATAGCTGTACCGTAGATGTATATGAAACACTTGTGTATAGCAGCATTATAAATGCCATATCATATGATATATAGAGCAAAGTCTGTTGGTACTTGGACATAGTGCTTAGTGTTTGGCTATGCAAACGGTAAACCTCGAATAGCTGCTGAAAATAGATTTCTGAAATTGCTTTTGTGCCTACAGCATGAGACTTCCACAATGCACCTGAACCTTGAATTGGGCCCAAAAGGTACAGCGTCCTTTACTGCCAAGCCATAGGGGCAACAATTGGGCAAGATTGTGTCTTAATCTCCTTTCTGCAATCTAATGGCCAAAATAAGCTGAAACCTACACACTGGAGAACAGCTAGGATGGAGAACATAGGGGAGGAGGAAACATAGCCTGCGGGTGTCATTATTTACCCACGCATTGACTTCCCATGACCGTGCTAATCCCTTTGGCCATTCCCACCCACTACCTGTCCCTCCACACCCAAAACACAGCCTGTTGGGATCTCTTTGAGCGGCCTCTATCAAGCAGTAACATCAAACGATGGCATGTCAGTGTTATTTATAAGCAGTCTACTGACAGTTAATGACTTAAATGAAGCTGTAAATGTGCTACCAGCATAATATAGTCTTAACCAAGTGTTCCTTCAGCCACTTGGTTTACATCCCTTCCTTGCACTGAAGTCCTGTTGAAAGTAAGCATTGACACAGCTAACAGTTTTGACTTGTGTGCATAGGTATTAGATAGGCATTTGCCAGGCATGGCTATATGCCCAGGTGATTGTCATTTCCACCTTTGGGTAGGTCGTACCATTATAGCAGTAACTGTCAAATGGCTATCCCATGCCTACACACAATCCAAAACTGCCAGTTTTGCAAATGCTTGCTCTTAGTCCTGGAAACATGAGCTGATGCAACCCTAAATTTGGCCAATGCTCATCTTGGCCCTTTGCAAGAGCCTATTCAGAGGCCAAAGTGTGCTTGGGGCATGAAGCGTATCTTGAGATATTGCTTACCCTTTTGTGCCTATAATGTATGCATGTACCTTTGCTAGATTTAGATTAGATGAATAACATATAGGCTCCACTGTGGGCTGTTGGAAACATCTCTGTGCTGCTTCTAATCATCCATCTCTGTAAAAACCATTGACTGATTTCATTTGTCCATTTTATACATCTATGAATGCTGTGGCTGCAACCCTGCCTTGATACAAATGGGCACAACGGATGATGAGGATGATATGTTTTTTCTATGAATTGGGCATTCCAGCAACTCACTGTGCACCTGCTCAGTCTTCCTAGAGTTAAGGGAATAAAGAGGAAAATGCAACAGGAACATTGCGTTCTACTGTGGCTCCATTGGGTAACTAGCACTTGTGGAGAAGTGGTTGAAATCTCTTTGGAAACCCATTCCGTCTAGTCATGACTGTGTTTAGGTTTTGACCACCCATTTCATGGGACGGAATGAGAAGGGCCTTTCTGCAAGCCCATCAAACAACTTAGCTCGCAACATCAAATATCTGACCAAAAAACAAAAAGAGACATCAGATGCAACTATCTGTCGTTGGCACAGTGGAACAAAAAATGGGTACTGCGTTATTCAGCTAAACATACATTCTTGTCATTGCTGGCTGAGCGCTGATCCATGTGGTGTGTGGCCCATTTAAGTGTGGGCCTGTTGCCCCTTTAAGAAAAAGCGTCATGACTTTGGCATGACGCTCCTCAAATAAAGGGGGCTCTGCTGGCACGTGAGAGGCAGTGCAGCAGAGCCCCAGGAAGTGGCAACTCGTGTCTGTGTCCTTTGTATTAGGATCTGGTTGCCATGTGATCACGGCCTACGGTAGCAGCCCCAGCATGGGCGCCCCCAAGCCGAGGCTGCGTTCTATTTGGTGCCCCCAGCCATTGTCTCAGTATCCAGTGTTCCGGATATTGCAGGGTGTGCCCCCTGCCTCGTGGTGGCTGCGATCCCGCAGCACAATTGTCCAGACGTGTGATCCCGGCACTTGGTGTGGCCTTCCCTGGTGACTGGTGGCGGGCCACCACATTGGTGATGAGGGCGGTCTGGGCCCTGCAGGCAAGTGCATGCGGGCTGCTGGAAACCCGTTGGTTGCTTCATGAAGTGGCGTTGGCCGAGTGTGAGGAAGCGGCGTCGGCTGCTGCGGGTGGCCCAGGGCCCGTGCTGTGTGATTGCATGGGCCGCCTGGAGCCCGCGAGTGAGGTCGCGGTGTCTGGGGCCGCAGAGTAAAAAAGAACAGCTGAGGTGGCCCCGACCAGAAGCGGCATCCGCTGCATGCTTTGGGGAGCGGCAGCCACTGCACAAACAAAAGGGGCGGTGCCTGGTGATCCATGGGCTGCAGCGGTGAAAGTGCAGAGCGCGGACTACTGCTGGTGCCTCCCTGCGAGCAGGCTTGGAGGAGCAGCAGGTCCTTGTGCACCCGTTCTGGTAGAGCAAAGACTGCACGAGGGAGCTCCAAGTTTAGCTGACGACTCCCTGCGGTTACCGGGCTGCAGCAGTGAATCATAAAATCATTTCAGCCACATCCCAGACTAAAATCATCTTATATAGATATGGGAAATTCTCACTGAAGGCCGCAATCATGTTTTATAAACAAAAAGTTACTCCAACTCTGCTTTATGGAATCGATGCAATATCAGTTTTTCCAAAAACTGTTTTTAACAGATTAGAAGGTACATTTTGGAGGCAGGTGCTGCAATCGCCACAGTGCATCCCTGTAGCTCTATTGCGACATGAATTGGGCCTTGTCTCCTTGAATGCTATATATCAGTGGAAATTATGCGCTCTATGTAGAAAATGTCTGATTGGAACTCAATCGATCACAACATGGAAAACCTTATCTGATTACATCTTCCTTTCAAATCATTTGTTCCCTAAATCGTGGACAACAACCATTTATAAAGTCTTGGCCAATACAAATGTTTCTATTGAAACTCTTTTACTCAATCCAGATAGAGCTTAAATGAAAATCTATCTAACAGATTGGATTGAAACGAGAAGAAGCTGCCTTACCTATACAAGTTTTGGTAATAGTCCATTTGAGATTAAAATAATTGGGAACAGTTGAGCCATATCTGAATATATCACCGCATCCGAAGTGCATTCCAAAGTGGACTGCTGGGCCGGAGAGGCTGCACAATTTACCTGCTGAATTTTCTCCGCGCCCGAAAGCGTAGTCGGCAAGAAGAAGCTTTGAAAACTGCCGCAACACGCCGGACGCCGCACATAGTACTACAGACCTGCCAAGTAATTGACATTGAAATTTGGCCACTGAACGCCGTTGATTCTACTTTGGTGCCGCAGCTTGCTGTTTGTCTCCTAACTCCCCACAGAATTCTTACCTATGTCCTTTCTGCTTCCCTTGTAGTCCCCGCCTTTGGCCCGCCTGCATGCCCACCTCCCTAGCTCCCGCCCTCCATTCACCTTCCACTTCCTATAACTGCACTGGTGCACGCGCATCACGCGCGTGCATCTGAAGTGCATTCCAAAGTGGACTGTTGGGCTGTTAGGCTGCTTGGGCATTGGTAAGCGGCATAATTCACTGCATTTCAGTGAACCCGATTCTTTTGGTCCCTGATTCCCGCTGAATTGTATGAATAGGTCTTACAGTTGGTTGTAATTATTTGTATGTGTAGAGTGATTGAATCCTATAAGTAAAGTCATACCTGTGTCACATGGTATCCCCCTTGATAATGGCCAAAGGGCTGCTCAGTGGCAAGAAATCAAATATGAACAAACAAAAAGTGAATGAGGTTGAACCCTCTGGGTCTAAACCTATCCCAGTACCAGCTACTATTCCCTCTATTCTAGAAGAAGAAAGCAAAGAGATTCCTAGCTCTGACACCTACCCACTTCCTTAGAGTTGGCGAATTCGAAGGTGCCGCCTGAGAAAGAAGAAACCCTGCCGGTATCTTCCAAGACAGAACATAGAGGCAAAGTGGCTTTGGCTAATCCTGAGACTGGATTAGAAAACGGTGCATGTACCCTGCTTTTATCCAAAGTAGTGCTTACCTCTAACTCCCCCACTAAGTTCGTTGAAGCGGAAGAAAGTAAGCTTGGCACTACCCAACAAGAAATAAACACGGAAACAGAAAAAGTAATTCTGAACAATAGTATGTCACAGGAGAAAGAGAAATTTCACACTCGACGAGAATGTGAAACCCCAAACCCAGGAATAATATCATCTGCATTTAAGAAGGTGGTGGGTTCTCGATCTATCAAAGAAGCGAATAAAATCTCCCCGAGAGGATGGACCAACACAGATAAGTGCCTCGACTTTAGCCTAGACAGAGACAAGATTAGGAAGAAAATGGGGATAGAAAAGTTTGGTATCTGTCCTGCTGATTTTTCCATACTCGCCCCTGCAATAGAATCTGAACTGGGAAAGCGTATCAGACTTTCCCATGAACCCTCAACTCCGGTTAACAAAAGCAAATTTGGGATTGAAAATGTATTTCTATTCAACAACCCTCCCAAATAGGCTTATTCCATGCCTTCTCACTTTAATGTACAGAAAGAAGTCAGAGAGATAGGAAGCATTTTTTCCCCTAAAATGCCCTCAGTGGCACCTATATATAAACAGATCAATAGTTCTCCAATCTCTGAAAAATCATCTTCGCAAGGAACCCAACCCTTGCATAGTTCTGAAAATGATGGTGCCCCACTCGATGAATTCAACGAGTCTATGGACCATATGCAAAGGCACCGGGCAGATCACAGCCCTGATGAACAAAAAAAAGCCTGGATGAGCAACATCGAAGCCTTGAATCTTTCCCAGTTTCGACCCGGATTTTAAATCTATTAGACAAGGGTCACGAAAAAACTCACAAAGAGATTAAAAGCCTACAACTACATATGTGTGAACTCATAAGTAAACAAAGTAAATTGGAGGGAATGCTCTTGACATGCAACTTGTTCTCTGCATTTTCTCAAAAGTCTGATGAGAAGTCTAATACACATACCTTTGCCACACAGACCACGTCATTTGTAGACGCAGTAACAGAAGGTGTAATTCTTAAACCCGTCTTAGAGACGAATACAATCCCATCTCCTGAACAAAAAGAAGATGCAAATGCTACGAATATAGCAGCATTGTCAGTTCTTATAAAATAGATGGCGACCACTCTTGTTAACCACAATATTCTCAATAAAATCGAGAATAAGACTCCTATGACTGAACAAGAAGTTGGTCCTATAGAAAGTCCTTCGGCGCTCACTGATTTAATCGATTTAACTGGAGAGGGTTTTGAGCCAAAGGAAGCAAAGGACTCACTTCCAAATGTCCCTTACGTTGCAGAGCATTCCACGCCTCTGCAAACTAAAAAACAAAGAAAAGCAATTGCCCGTGCAGAAAAGCGTAAAATTATTGAGAAAAAAATGAAAGGAAAAGCGGGAAAAAAACTAAAAAATCAAGCAAGTGAGAAAATAGATATACACAACACACATATGAGGGACATCTGTAACATATCCGGGGAAGATGCGATTATAGATTTACACTAATTGAATAAAGAATCCAAACTACTGCTAAATCTTCCGGAAATCAAGCAGACAGAGCACCTTGCAAAAAAAAAAATAATTCACCCGAAAAGAAAAAAGAAAGCTGTCTTAGAAACGAAAGAAGTTAATGAGTTCAAAGCTAAACAGACGAATAAGGAGGCAAAAAAATCTGATACAAAACTCAAAAAAGGTGCTGTCCCTGAAACGGAAGAACCAATGAAAATTTGGGACATAATCCCGAAAACGATTCTCCAACCCGCAAACAATCTGTACTTTCGAACTTCTACCCCATGCTAGGAAATAAAAAGACAGAAAAGGTGATTATTGGGATGGAAATCAAGCGAGGGGCTCCAACTCAAGCCAACTGCATAAACAAGAAAGGAGTTATTCAGTCTACAGACCTAAATGGTCACAAACCTCTATCTGCTGACGCAAAAGTAAAAGCTAATAATGCAGAAATAGATGATATGATAGAACAAGAAGTTTTGCAAGAAGCGGAAGATATGACTCCCTTAACAATGAACAACAACGCTTCAACCTCGGTGCCGCCTTGCCCTTTCGCATGCGACAATTCCAACAATTTAAAATCTGCCTCTGTGATGGGATGGGAAAGCGAACCAAAGCGACATAGAAAGGCCCGTTTGAATTGGGCCTTCTTGCTAAATTTTATACAGGAGATCCCAGCACTTCGAATAATTAGATCTAATGATATTGACTGGGTGAAATTGGCAGATGTGAACAATAATAGAATGATCTGCAAATTTACTTCCCCTTTTATATTGAAACTGATGTGGGAGTATCAAGAGGGTCTAGCCTCAATAGGTTTGCTATCCAGTCTATTCTCCTCTCTTGAAGATGCAGTTGGCTTTCTGGAGACTGTTCCCCCCCTTGAAGAGACCACGTCCTATGGCTCCTACAAAGGTGATTCCACAAACATTGATGTAAATAGAATGAAACAATTCATGGCCTTTGTAACTGTACTAAAAGAGATGTCATGGAGGGATCCTAATTCTGATCAAACAAATAATCATCTTAATACGATGAGAGACTCTTAGCTTGGCTAAATTTCATTTCATCTCGTGGAACTCATGTGGCCTAAATAACTTTCAAAAATGGTACAGTTGTAATTATCAGCATCGACCCGACATCATCTTTCTACAAGAGTCGATGACTCAAAGAAAGGCTACCATCGAGGGCTACGACACTTATACCCAAGCAGCATGTCGGGGACATACAGGAAGACCCGCGGGGGGGTCTGGCAATTATGATTAACACGTCCTGTAACTGCGCCATCGAAAAAATTAGTAGCTCTGACTCCCTATTAGCTGTTATGCTTAGAGACGCTGAGGATCCTTCCATTATTCTCCTATTAATATGTATTTACTGGAACAAACTTAATACCCAACTTGAAGATAAATTGGATGAACTGAATTATGTGATAGAAAAAGCAATGATCTTACATCCTTCTGTTAGAATAATCGCAGGTGGTGACCTAAACTGTTATTGTTATGAAGAAAGTTCCCACCCAAGAATTGTGTGGAATAACCATTCGACCCACCCAAAGCGTAATGGGCAATATATCACCTACATCTATTATCAGATCAGCAGTTCTTCGATTCAGATTAAAAATTTGGCCAACCCGGGTTTTGCTAGCAAATTGAAGATTTATACCACTACATACTAACATCTGTCAATTCTCTAATGATGTAGAGCACAAGGAAACCTTGGAACATTTAATAATGGATTGTGTTGCATTGGTAGCAATAAGACAAAAACATTTTGGAAAACATGACTCTAGGGACATAGTGTCCAGTTCATCGTTGGAAGCTATTGTTCTCAACTGAAAAAATGAGCATAGGAATAGCCACAATTGAATTTTTAACATTATTGAAACTGCATGAATAAGATTGTAATCAAATACATAGCTATATTCGCTCATATTTGTTGAAGAAAATTGAATTTATTTGAAGAAAATTGAATTTTGAATTATGTTGCATTATCTTTTTCCTTTATTAGAAATGTATTAGTGAATAACAATTTGTGTTGTATGTCTTTTTAACATTAAATGTGAACGATTATGAGTTGATTCATAATACGTAAATAGGTATGTTATTGTTACGCTCACCTGGCTCCCACAGGGGCGTCGATCTGAACTGGACAGCTGCGGTCTCCACCAATGTGACGCGTAGTGCCGAGATGACGGACTGGACTGGCCCACCTAGTTTCATTTGCTTGGCCCGTAGGAATATTCTTCTGCAAATGGAGAAAGGGAATTAACCACCTGTGGAGTTGAGCGTTAACCCCCCCCCACTCCCGCTGTTCTCCCCACTGATCACCTTTGATGTCCCCTCTCATAGTGTCACCTGATGGTTTGAAAAGATGAGCTCTCCATCCTGCATTGAGCGCAGGGGCGCGTAGATAACCAGTTGCTTCACTGGCTCGAAGGAATTGGTGAGTTCCAGAACAATATTGACTCTGAGATTCCCGGTAAGACGCTGTAAGTATGTAGTTCGTAAGAGTTCAAATGTCTGACTTTCACTCTTGTCCGATTCCTTGCAGGTTGCAGCTTGACCCTAGCGAAGAGTTCCTCGTGGCAACCAGTAATATTCAGGTAAGGATTTGTATTATCCAACACAGTTCGATAAAATAATGTCAATATGTAACCTGTTGCTTTCTCCCTTATTCAGGCGCTGAGAGAAAGTATGAAGTCTCGGGGAATAATGCCTCCGGCGGTAAAATCAGGTAAGTCTATTGTGGTGAGGAGGTTTCCCCTTGTTTGTCCCTTTGTTTCACCTTGCTGTCCTTTTGTTTCCCCTTAGGGGCCGGGGTTCAGCGAGGATGCAGTGGAAGCTACGCCGACCCGTGAAGAGGAATAGTACCCCCGGTGGTAAAATCAGGTAAGTCTATGGGGGGTAACTAATATTGCCTCTGTGTATTTCCTTGGCTCACCTTGCTGTTCTTGTCTTCCCCTTAGGTGCCGGAGTGCAGCAGGAACATGCAGAAGGATGCGGTGGAATGTGAAGATGCTGCGAAGGCCGGTGAGTTCAGCGCGGCGCTGCAGCAGGCGAGGCGACGCGCATAAAATAACTTCTTTCTTCCAGCTCGAAGGTGCGGTGGATCGGGAATTCAGGTAAGGATCAAAGGTATTGCTCTTGTTCTAACCTTTTCTCCTTCTTTCTCTCTTTTCCTAGGAGCTCCAGACTCGAGGAGGGCGTGGCAGAACACTGGATGCAGACTTGCAGGCACGGTGAGCGTTACGCTGCTGGATGCAGAATAACGCGAAGCGTGTGCTGCTCTTCGGGCGTGGTTTAAATAGCCTCCAAAGTAGTCCCAGGTAAGTATTCCTCCCCAGCCCCACCCGAGTAAAAAATAGTCCCTAGGTAAAGTAGTCCCTTCCAAGCCTCCTTTGGCTTGGAGCTCCTGCAGCATGGTCTGCATCAGATAAGTTTGCAGCATGGTCTGCATCAGGTAAGTTTTAATCTATGAGCCTGGCGCCTATGGCGCCAGGACTGACTCTCCATATGAGCCTGGCGCCATAGACACCAGGACTGCACCCAAATAGCCCCTAGCAGGGGTTGTTGGGCTTGCTTGGTATAACTTGATGCCTGCTTCCGGGGTTGCTGGACTTGGTCTGGGTGCCCGGGGGTAGGCATCATGACAGTTATACGTTTAAATTACTGAAATCTAAAATTTCTATTGTAAAATTAATTTCCTCTTATGTTATCTAATGTATTATTATTGTTGAAAAGTTGATATATCAGGTAATTCAATAAAAAAAAAATCATTTCAGCTGCAGAAAAGAAAGGTGTACATAGCCCACGAAGACTGGGCCACAGCAGTGAATATACAATAAACAATCAAGCGGCAACAAAGGAACACCGGGCCCACGTCGGCCCGAAACAGAAGAAGTACTCAATTTTGTGTTCTGGGGTGAAAAAGAGGAACTTGAGGCCAGCAGCAGCCCCGAAAAGGGGGTGTGGCCTTCTATCACCTGGGCCCGCAGCAGAGAAGTCAAGGGGAGAAAAAGGAGGCCAGTAAACAACCAGGTCCCCCAGGAAATTGCTGCAGTGGCCAAGTGGCCCAGTGCTGGGAACAAAAGTGCTGGGGTGTCTCTGAGGCTTGACAAGGCTGTGCTGGGGATGGAAAGGGGGCACATCAACCCCTCATGACAGTTCCATAACCAACAAGATCCCGAAGGGTAGCGGCTCCACAGGAAGTGCTTCTGCGCTTTTGGAGTGAGGGCATATTAACCTCTCATGACATTTCTTCCACCAACAAGACCCCGAAGGGTAGCAGCTTCACAGGGAGTGCTCTTGCGACCTCCGTGACCTACAAAGTGTGCAGCCCCAGTCAGGGGCCCATCAACTGTGAGCACAGACTGCGACACGCCCACTCACCATCATGGGGGATGCCGAAGATGAAAAGGAAGGGGCATATTGTCATGATCTCTGCTTCCAAAAGATCAGGACTTGCCCGACTCCCTTGGAAGCAGACCCATAACCCCGGTTCCGAGTGCCAGCCAGTCCCAATTGGGACCTTTTGGACCCTGTCCTGGCGCCAGTGGCACCAGGCTCATAAAGATGCCCAGTCCCAGCGCTGGAAGCGCCGGGCTCATAATGCTTGGGTGGACTTACCTGCAGCAGACCATGCTGCTTACTTACCTGCCAGTTGAACCCCTGCTCCTCTTCTGTTTGGGACTACTTTTCCTGTTGGGTGGGGCAGGAGCCACTCCCTAGGTTCAGAACACTGGAACTCTTCTGGAAAGCAGGAACTCTTTTCTTACCTAGGCGTGGCTGTGGAAGGAGACACCTAAGCACTACAGGAGGCTATTTAAACCACACCCGATGGATGAATCTTGCTTTGTGTTATTCTGCATTCTCTGCAGCAGAACGCTCATCGTGTCTTCTGCTTCTGATCCTGGGCCTAAGGGAACAAAGGCTTACCATCCTGGAATCCAGTCTTCAGCAGCACCTGTAAAGACAAAGAAAGAACAGGTTAGCACTACGGTCTTCAGTGGCAGCGCATCTCTTACCTGGTCCATCGGCTGTCACCAACGCCTCGCGCTGCATTCCGGCATCTGAAAGACAAAGGCTTACCTACTCTTCGCACGCTCCGGAGGCCTTCGGCGCTGCATCCCGCATCTGAAAGACAAAAGAAGGTGCGTTTAAAGACATTGGGCAACTTTATTACTCACGTGCCATTACTCCTTCCCACGCCGAATCCAGTGGGTATTCCAGCACCCTTCAGCTTCTCTAAAGCTCCGAACTTGTACCTGCAAGATAAAAGGGACAGTTAGTGCGCATCGTGAAGCAGGCTACAAGCGCTTACTTACGTGCTTCCAGGCGCTTCTATTCCTCACGCGGGTTCGATCCTCAACTCTCATCAGCCCGCCATCCGCCATCGCCGGAACCCTGCAAAACAAGAGATATCATTACAGAAGACTTTTAAGACATTTGAAGTGCCCAGAACTTACCGTTCGTGCAGTTAACGACGGACAGCAGTCCTCTGAGGTCAAGAGGCCTGCACCCTTATCCAGTGAAGAAACTGGTTACGGCACCCTGCCCCGAGGCAGATGGAGAGCTCAGCGTTCACTTACCTAAGGTGAGGGCGTTAACCTTTGGGGTTCTACAGGAGAAGAGAAAGGGAAGAGGAGAGAGGCACCCAATAACCCCAGTTCATTAATCCCATATTTTCTATCTGCAGACATCTTACTCTTCAAGTCAGACATACAGTGCACAGAGGTCCAGCCCAAAGAGCCAACCGTGTGTTACACATCACCTTTGAAGATACGGCATTCACCCAGTCAAGACCGGCGCCTCTGCGGGAATCAGGTGAGCGTTACAGAACACAAAGCCTACCGCAAAACTCCCACCCAGGCGCTATGGAAACCTCGGATACCGACCAGCTAGCCCAGTTACTTGGGGAACTAAGAGCAGAAGTGCATGCAGCCCGTCAGGAAACGAATGCTCTAAGAAGGGAACTGATTATTTCCAAGGAGCGAACAGACGATCTCGCTAGACAATTGCTACAGTCACAAGCCGGACAAACTCCGTTACCCGCATCAGGGGCAAATCTTCCTTCAACATCCTCTACGAACCCAGTGCAGATCAACCTACCTGGGAATGTACCTCTGGCTCCGCCCGAACGATTTTCTGGTGACCCAAAGAGGTTTGCAGTATTTATTAATCAGTGCCGGTTGCACTTCTTATGCCGGCCAGCAGCCTTTCCAACTGATCAAGCTAAGGTAGCTTTCGTGCTTTCGTACCTTAGTGGCAATGCGGCAGACTGGTCGATCCCTCTAGTTAATCAAGATGATCCGGTTCTCCATGATTTTCAAGCTTTTCAGCTCAGTATGGAAAAACTGTTTGCAAGACATTCACAGGGGCAGGCCTTGGACAATGAGCTCCTTTCATTGCGACAGGGTAATCAAGACCTTTTGGCTTATATTGCGTCTTTCAACAGACTGATAGTGGAAACTCGATGGCCTGAGGACAAAAGGATTACGCTGTTTTATAGAGGTCTACGTGGAGAGCTCAAAGATGTGTTAGCCCAAGTAGTGAATCCCCCGCAAGACTGTTCGGACTATATTGACTTAGTCGTTCAAATTGACCACAGACTGCAGAACAGGAAGGCCGATCGTTCCAAGTTTGATGCTCGAGTATTTTCCAAACCACCAACTCCTACCAAAGGAGTAGACTCCGGGGAACCCATGCAAATAGGGGGCCTGAAAGGACCACTAACACAAAAGGAGCGGGAAAGGAGAAAACAGCTGCAATTATGCCTCTATTGCGGAAACTCGGGGCACTTTCTTCGAGACTGTCCGGTGAAACCAGCCAAGAAGGCAGTAGGAGCTGCAGTTACCAGGGTCACAAACTCTGAGCAGGGAAACGACCTCGCCCGACAAGAATAGAGGTCCTCTTGCCGAGCGTTAAAACCAGTTCAGTGACCTCGCATTTCGTGATACCTATGGTCCTCATTAGCCCTGAACATCCGGATCGATTACATGCGATTGAAGCTTACGTCGACAGCGGTGCCATCGGCAATTATGTGGATCATGAAATGGTTTTGAGGATGAATCTGACTCTTTGTCCAAAGGCTGTAAAGGACGTCATTACTACGGTGGATGGTACGGAGATAGCCTCCGGACCAGTAACGCATACCACCCAAGAAGTGACGCTAGTAAGTCAAGATGGACACCATGAGAAGATCGTGTTCGATGTGATCAAGGCCCCTCAGTTCCAGATTATTCTAGGAATTCCTTGGTTAGAGAAGCACAATCCTCAGATCGATTGGCGAGCAAGAACGGTTCAGTTTCCAGAATGTGTCTCTACTTGTCACCCTCGACCTGGTGTTGCACTGGCAGCAATTTCCTCGGAGGCTCCCCAGTTACCTCCTGAATACCTAGAATTCCAAGATGTTTTCCGGAAGGATCAGGCTAACTCTCTACCTCCACATAGGTCTTATGACTGCCAGATAGACCTGATACCTGGATCTACTCCTCCTTGTAGTAGAATTTATGCCCTCACCGAGCCTGAGAATCTTCACCTCCGACAATACCTGGATCAATACCTAGCGAATGGGTTTATTCGTCCTTCCAAGTCCCCTGCTTCCTCAGCTTTGTTCTTCGTTCCAAAAAAAGAAGGGGACCTTAGAACTTGTATAGATTATCGCGCCCTGAACCAGATCACCGTTAAGAATAGATATCCGTTACCTTTGATCCCTGAACTCCTGGACCAAGTCAGAAAAGCATGCATATATACAAAGCTGGATCTTAGAGGAGCCTACCACTTGGTACGAGTAAAAGAGGGCGATGAATGGAAGACGGCCTTCCGCACCAAGTATGGGCTATTTGAATATCAGGTCATGCCCTTCGGACTTTGCAATGCCCCGGCCGCCTTTCAATATTTTATGAACGATGTCCTCAGAGAGCTCATAGATGTGTGTGTTGTTGTTTACATTGACGACATCCTCGTTTATTCTTCATCGGAAACTGAACATCGGAAACACGTGAAAATGGTCCTCGAGAGATTGCGTCAACACAAACTTTTCGCTAAGTTGGAAAAATGTGTTTTCAACGTGACTGAAGTTGAATTCTTGGGATTCATATTATCACCTAGCGGAGTGCGTATGGATTCAAAGAAGGTCGATGCAATTCTCAAATGGCCATCGCCATCCTCCGTAAAAGGTGTTCAAAGCATGTTAGGCTTCGCTAACTTTTACCGCAGGTTTATCCCCGAATTCTCTCGAATAGTCCAGCCCATCACCGCCTTGTTAAAGAAAAACAAATGTTTTGAATGGTCTACCGAGGCGGAACAAGCTTTCCAGAATTTGAAGACTAGATTTATCTCTGCACCGATCTTAAAACATCCTCGCCCAGAACTCCCCTACATCGTTGAAACTGATGCTTCGAGCCTTGCCATGGGGGCAGTTCTATCACAAAAGGACCCAGTAACCAATCAGTTGCATCCCGTGGCATTTTGGTCCCGCAAATTCTCGCCTCCTGAAATCAATTACACTATTACTGATAAGGAACTTCTAGCTATCAAGTCCGCCTCTAAGGCTTGGCGGCATTATCTTCTGGGGGCCCGACACACCGTTACTGTGATTACAGATCACCGAAACCTGCAATATTTGAAAACCGCAAAAGCTCAATCCTCTAGGCAACTCGGACGGGCACTATTCTTTGCCGAGTTTGACTTCATAATTACCTATCGACCTGGTACAAAAAACGGTAAAGCTGATGCCCTTTCTCGGATGGGAGTGGAAGAACATTTGATCAATCCTAAACCTGTACCTATCATTCCCGAACAAAGAATTCTAGGTGTAATCACCACACAATCCATAGAGGAAGTTTAGGATAAAGCCAGGCTACTGGTAACTCCAGCAGACATACAGAATTGGCATCTGCAGGGAAAGGACTTTACGGTGAAGTACAACCTATTATATTTCCAAGAACGGTTATACCTGCCCAGCACAGATTTACAGAAAAAGGTAATCTCTTGTTATCACGATTCTTTAATGGAAGGACATCCCGGTATGACCAAGACCTCGGAAAAGATCAAGCGCTACTTCTGGTGGCCGTCTTGGAAAAAAGATATCAGAGACTTTATAATGTCCTGTGGAGTATGCGCCCAAAACAAGAGTCAAAAGGAAAAACCAGCCAGCCTCTTACGCCCTATTGACATCCCGCCTCGCCCTTGGCATACGCTTTCTATGGACTTCATCACCGATCTACCTCCATGCTCCGGATACAATACGATCCTAGTAATCGTGGACCTATTCTCCAAGATGGCGCATTTCATTCCACTCAAAGGCTTACCAACAGCAGCAACTCTGGCCCGAGAATTTCTCAAAAACATCGTCCGACTGCACGGTTTTCCTTCAGTTCTAATTTCGGATCGAGGTAGTCAATTTATTTCTCATTTTTGGCGAAGTTGCTGTCGGTCGGCTCAAATTGATGTGAGACTTTTGACCAGCCACCACCCTCAAACCGACGGACAAACCGAGAGGACCAATCAAACTCTGGAACAGTATTTGCGCTGCATGCTACAACAAACTGAAAAAACTTGGAAAGATATCCTTTGGATAGCCGAATATGCCTACAATAACTCTGTCCACTCGGGAACTGGGAAGACCCCGTTTTTTCTTTTATACGGTAGTCAACCTCGGAGTTGGATCCACTCCAAGATCTTGGAACACCAGCAGTAGACCACCTGCATTCTACAATCACCCAAGCCTTTAAGGAAGCCGTTTCTCACCTTCAAAGGGCTAAAGAACAATACAAGAAAGGAGCAGACCAACATCGGAAGGAAGCCCCCCAATATCAAGTAGGAGATCAAGTCTGGTTATCCACCAAATATCTACCTCTAAAAGGACCACGCACATTCAACCCAAGATACCTTGGTCCCTATTCCATCACTACCATAGTAAATCCAGTAGCGGTCAAGTTGGACTTGCCCCCTCACATGAAGATACATCCAGTCTTCCACGTCTCTCTATTAAAACCCGTGCAACCTCAAACCCGACTAACTACATCTCCAAAACCTATTCTAGTTGATGGAGAACTCGAGTTTGAAGTCAAAAGCATCCTGGATTCCAAGATCTCCAAATCTAAACTATTTTACCTGATTGACTGGAAAGGCTACGGTCCCCAAGAAAGATCCTGGGAACCTGCAGAATATGTCCACGCGCCTCGTCTAATCAAAAGATTTAATCGAACATTTCCTAACAAGCCCAAACCCCCGGAGAAGCCCGGTTTGGGAGGGGCCTTGAGGGGGGGTGCTGTCATGATCTCTGCTTCCAAAAGATCAGGACTTGCCCGACTCCCTTGGAAGCAGACCCATAACCCCGGTTCCGAGTGCCAGCCAGTCCCAATTGGGACCTTTTGGACCCTGTCCTGGCGCCAGTGGCACCAGGCTCATAAAGATGCCCAGTCCCAGCGCTGGAAGCGCCGGGCTCATAATGCTTGGGTGGACTTACCTGCAGCAGACCATGCTGCTTACTTACCTGCCAGTTGAACCCCTGATCCTCTTCTGTTTGGGACTACTTTTCCTGTTGGGTGGGGCAGGAGCCACTCCCTAGGTTCAGAACACTGGAACTCTTCTGGAAAGCAGGAACTCTTTTCTTACCTAGGCGTGGCTGTGGAAGGAGACACCTAAGCACTACAGGAGGCTATTTAAACCACACCCGATGGATGAATCTTGCTTTGTGTTCTCCATTCTCTGCAGCAGAACGCTCATCGTGTCTTCTGCTTCTGATCCTGGGCCTAAGGGAACAAAGGCTTACCATCCTGGAATCCAGTCTTCAGCAGCACCTGTAAAGACAAAGAAAGAACAGGTTAGCACTACGGTCTTCAGTGGCAGCGCATCTCTTACCTGGTCCATCGGCTGTCACCAACGCCTCGCGCTGCATTCCGGCATCTGAAAGACAAAGGCTTACCTACTCTTCGCACGCTCCGGAGGCCTTCGGCGCTGCATCCCGCATCTGAAAGACAAAAGAAGGTGCGTTTAAAGACATTGGGCAACTTTATTACTCACGTGCCATTACTCCTTCCCACGCCGAATCCAGTGGGTATTCCAGCACCCTTCAGCTTCTCTAAAGCTCCGAACTTGTACCTGCAAGATAAAAGGGACAGTTAGTGCGCATCGTGAAGCAGGCTACAAGCGCTTACTTACGTGCTTCCAGGCGCTTCTATTCCTCACGCGGGTTCGATCCTCAACTCTCATCAGCCCGCCATCCGCCATCGCCGGAACCCTGCAAAACAAGAGATATCATTACAGAAGACTTTTAAGACATTTGAAGTGCCCAGAACTTACCGTTCGTGCAGTTAACGACGGACAGCAGTCCTCTGAGGTCAAGAGGCCTGCACCCTTATCCAGTGAAGAAACTGGTTACGGCACCCTGCCCCGAGGCAGATGGAGAGCTCAGCGTTCACTTACCTAAGGTGAGGGCGTTAACCTTTGGGGTTCTACAGGAGAAGAGAAAGGGAAGAGGAGAGAGGCACCCAATAACCCCAGTTCATTAATCCCATATTTTCTATCTGCAGACATCTTACTCTTCAAGTAAGACATACAGTGCACAGAGGTCCAGCCCAAAGAGCCAACCGTGTGTTACACATCACCTTTGAAGATACGGCATTCACCCAGTCAAGACCGGCGCTTCTGCGGGAATCAGGTGAGCGTTACACATATTGCCAGAATGTCAGCTTGCGCCACTGTATCCGTTTGATGTGGTGCAGGCTCCAGCCAGTCTAGGACCCCGGTGGACGGCGTGAGTGGAAAACCTAGAACTGTATTTTGAGGCAGTGGAGATCAAGAACAGAGCTAAACGCCCAACGCTTCTGTACTCGGCCGGCCCATCTGTCCACAGGCTGTTTAAGACCCTGTTAGTCTGTAAAACCAATCCCTATCTTGCCCCCCTGGGCAACCATGCACCGGTCTTAGACAATCTTAGACAATCTCCTAGGGGGGGTGGATCACTATACCCCCCTGCTTTTGTATCTCAGGGCCTATGTGCACTGTGTTACTCCTAGATTACTCCTAACAACCTACTCCTATGGACACAATAACATAAGACACAAAGAAAAACACAAGAATCGATTCAATTATAACAATAGAGTACATTTATTATGCACATGAGTGTAGAGAGTGGTTGAGTGTAAAGAGCGGTTGGGTGTGGAGAGCGGATGAGCGTGGAGAGCGGATGAGCGTGGAGACCCGACGAGCGTGGAGAGCGGTTGACTGTGGAGAGCGGATGAGTGTGGAGGACGTGAGCGGATGAGTAGGGAGAGCGAATGAGTAAGGATGAGTGTGGATAAGTATAGATGAGTGTGGATGAGTGTTGGAGGATGAATGCTATTGGCGGATGAGTGTGGAGAGCGGATGAATATGAAGAGCAAATGAATGTGGAGGACGGAAGAGTGTGGAGAGCAGTCGAGTGTAGAGAGCAGTCGAGTGTGGAGAGCGGTTGTGTGCAGAGAGCGGAGGCACGTGGAGAACGGAAGAGCGTGCAGAGCGGAGGAACGTGCAGAGTGGAGGAGCGTAGAGAGCGGAGGCGCGTGGAGAGCAGAGAAGCATGAGAGCGACTGAATGGGGGAACGACTGAGTGGGGGGAGCGACTGAGTGGGGAGAGCGACTGAGTGGGGAGAGCGACTGAGTGGGGAGAGCGACTGAGTGGGGAGAGCGGTTGAGTGTGCAGAGCGGTGGGGGGAGCGACTAAGTGGGGGAGCGACTGAGTGGGGGGAACAGATGAGTGTGGAGAGCGGATGAGCATACTGCATATCACACCCCACGCTTACTCTCTCCTTACACCACCATTCAACTAGAACACAGAGATACTATGACACCATTCGGTATAACTGTTCTCATATCAACATCTGCCGCTCACCCCCCATCACTCTAAGTAAACATGGCTGGTCTCACACCCCCAGCCAGGCGTTTCTCCTCAGGCCTAACGCCGCCACACTCGGTCTGGATAATTCCAGCCAGACTGAACACATACCCCTGATCTCTCAACCACCACACCTACCGCTAAGAAGCAGCTACCACATGAATTCCGCACCAGCTGCACACATACCGGTGCGCACACGTACATTTGGACTCTCTCTAATCTCTCCACTGACCCGAACTTCGGTTCCCAAGGGCGTTCAACCTACCAGCGCCTTCAGACCATACCAATAGTATATAAGGCACTATATAAATGCAAAATAACAATAACAACAATAACACAACAAAGCATAATGCAAACAATACTAAAACTATTGCAACTATCTAATTTGCACCTTTTATACTTTTGGTGCAAATCTACCATGCAGTGGATAACTATAAGCCTTACAGGCTTCTAATGCAAGCCTGTGATGCAAGCCTGTGATTCTAATGCAGTCTAATGCAAGCGTCAGCATCCCTCTCCTTCATGCAGGATCAATCCTCTCCAATCCACACCATACTTCACACTCTCTATCTAAGACAATCCCTGTCTGATTTCCCCTTTCCCAAACCCAAAGCTCTTTGTGTGAGTGTCTGTTCTAATCAATCAGTCTAGTCTAGGCCATAAAACCATACTTCCCATTTGCATGTGCATCTCTCTCCTCTCCAGTTTTGTCTTGGTCAAGTCTCTTCTGTATGCACAACTCTGCAATCAGCCAGTCAGTGTCTGCCTCTCAAGATCTGGTCACTCGAAATGCCAAGCTCTGCCAAGCTCTCGATCTCCCAAAGCCATCGGATTCTGCTGCACCAAGACACCTCTCCCTCAATCTCAGAACTGCGTCTCTCGATCTATCTCTCAGAGGGCAGCTCCATCCAAAACTCCATCTATCACCATCTCCCACAGCAACTACCTCCACAGCAACTAACACAGCCCCTTTCTCTTCACTTCTGGTTATAGTATCCCATGACACACTCATTCCCATGGTTACTTCGTTCTCTAAGCTAAGAAGGTCTCTTTCTCTATCTGAGCATTTAACAATGCCTGCCAGTCTGTGTTTGCGTGTTCTTTCACTTTGTGTTCTGTCAGCGTGACATTGGACATCATATCTCTTTCATGGCCTATCTGTCTGCGGTGCCTGTCAAATACCATCTTCCTCTATATATCCATTCACTCTCCCTCTCTCTCTCTCAGAGAGCAGGCCATCTCTCCTCTTCTCTGTCCAAAAGCACTCCCTCCATGTGGCGCTCCCTCCCACCTTTGCTCTCTCTGCAAAGCACAGAGCTCAAGCTGATAAGACCTTCGTCTTCCCCAGTCGGTCAAAGGTTCGTGTTATCTGTCTGCCTGCCGAGCAACTGTTTACAAATTCCTTCTTTCACAGTGTACAATAACATCTCCGCACTGAGCCCAGTGGCGCTTCTCTGTCTCCTTCAGTGGAATGGCTTTATAATGCCATCTAAATGCTTCCTAACGTTTACGCTTTCTTGTTGCAAATCCAAGCGCTATCTATATGCAAACTCATTCTAAGTGCACACTCTACATACATACATGTGTACATGACAGCCTCTACATATATAACTACAAAGCATAACAATGTGTCATTCTAAATGGCTCTACATGGCATTTCAAATATGACAGTGTGTCATTCCAGGCCTCATTCGTTCTCTCTAGTGCCATGTTTCTCTCTCAGTCTAAGCGCCACATAAATGTATAATACATCATTCTAAAACCATCTTTCTGTCATATATGGCAATAACGTAACTAAGCAAACCCTTCATATAACAGGGCCTATTTCTCTCTTCAAATGCATAATGCAAATGGCTAATGCATACAAAGTGGCAGTCTAATAATGTGGATAGTATAATGATGGTACTTCTCCATGTACTACTAAACAGGATGCAATAATGGAATGATTCCATAGCAAAGAGTAATGATTCTGTAATGATTCTCTAATGATAACAAATCCAGGTTGCCCATTTTATCAGATTTTATAACCCTGCGGCCCATAAATCAGTCATATGGCACAGCCATTACAGCCCTGAACGAGTACTTCATGTCTATGATCAACCGGGATTATGAATGGTTCAGGATGAGATGCATGAGGCAAGAGGAAGTGGAGAGCCTCAATGCATTTCATGGCAAGCCTTGTGGAATCCCACTGTCTTGCGCCCTGGGCAACTTCAGGGATGATGGGATCAGGGATCAGAAAATATACGGCTATAGCTTGGCAAAGTTGCGAAAACAAGTCCTCAGGGAGTTGGCAGAGGTGCGTGCCTCGGCTATGGACCTCTCCAGGCAACAGCTCAGGCTGGAAGCCCCCATGCAACGGGTAAAGTTGGAGGAGGTGTCAGCTGTCAGCAAATGGCAAGAAGGTAGGCCAACGAGAAGAGGGGATTGGCCACGGAGAGAGCCAGGTTCCACAATGTGCCATCAGTGTGGATGGGACCTCCCGCACGCGCAGGAGTGCCCGGCCAAAGGGCACACATGTGGGCGGTGCAGAAAAATGGATCATTTTGCACGAGTGTGCCCAGCCCCGATGCCGGTCAGTATGGTTGGGCCATCAGCAAGAAGCGGGTCAAAGAAGGTCGCAGGGAGGAAGCCCCCCCAGGTTGGCAGCGGTCCAGGTGGCAAAGGAGGGGACTTTATGACTATGCTGAGCAAGAACATGAGGAGAATGTGTTCTTCCTGTCCTGCAGCAGCGCAAACGGCCAGTTTGATCCAGGAATTTTCTGATCCACAACGCCGCCCACCGGGGACACTGTGGGTGCGTGAACTGGAATGCACTGTACTTTGCAGTGATTAAACAGTTCATCAGAGTGGTGTGCGGACTAGAATGCACCACTGTTTGCAGTGAGTTGGTAGTTGACGGGTGATGCGCGGACTGGATTACACCACAGTAGTAGAACCTGTATAGGGTCGTTGTTTTATGTGTGCTGTGTTCATTTGTTATAATAAAGGAGGGATGTGGTGTGTGGCCCATTTAAGTGTGGGCCTGTTGCCCCTTTAAGAAAAAGCGTTAGGACTTTGTCATGACACTCCTCAAATAAAAGGGGCTCTGCTGGCATGTGAGAGGCAGTGCAGCAGAGCCTCAGGAAGTGGCAACTTGTGTCTGTGTCCTTTATGTTAGGATCTGGTTGCTGTGTGATCACGGCCTACGTTAGCATCCCCGGCCTGGGTTCCCCCACCAGCTGTCTTTTGCACAAAACATTTTAGTTTTTCATTTGGCTACAAAGTCAATATTTTAGGAGTGTGGATGAACACTGACCCATTGCACTAGACTCGTGGCTCCTGGGGTGGTTGAAGGCAGTGATCTTGGTTTGTTTAGTTTCAGTTGGAGTGTGCGTTTACTAGTACTTTCTTTTGCCTGGATTTCTGTTTCTTGGGGCTTTATATCGGGCAACTTTCATTAGCACCACATGAGTGACTGTTTTCTTTTTTACTTACCTCTTTTAATTGTGTATGTTTTGAACTGTTTTGGTCCTATAAAGCGTCTTTTAAATGTGCTTGCAACACATTTTCTGATTCCGGTCATTTAGAGAGATGTCCATAGATTAATTGCTCCATGCTCTTTATGGTCACTGCAATTGAAAACCTACGATCTAGACAATTAGGAAGATGGCTGCCGAGTCACACATTAGAACTAGATGCTATTCTAGGAGGGATGTGTATAAAGAAGATGATGTAGTTATGGTTTAACATACAATGCTAACACGATAGTGCACGTCTTTCAGTCACTGTCTATGGATTTTTATATGATTACCATGGCACGACAGACAAAACACTCTGTAGGCAGGTCGGCAAGTCCCTCTGTGGGACAGGGCTAACCATAATAAGCTGGCACAGAGCCCACCGCTATGAAATCCTTGCCGGGATACTAGTGCTAATCTCCTGACATCCCAGAAGCATCATAATGCACCTCAGTCCTCTTGTACACCTAGTGCTGGCCTTTTGACATCCCTATACACTGGAGGGCCTGATAAGTGTTGATGTGCTAATGGCTAGGACTGTGGGGTTTGTGTAAATTGGTGCTTGTATGGTAAGGTGGTAGGATATTTAATAGAAGACTTTGTTAGTTGGGGGAAGGGAAGACTTCCAGGTGCTGGTGAGCTGGTCATAAACATAGCTTCCCACCAATTAGCAGATTTTGCTCAAACTTGATGGTAAGAGCATTGAGGAAGTAAGACAGAGGGAAGATCGAGACGAACATGACAAAAAAGATAGAGAACGAGAAGAAAGATTGAAAGAAGATGCGGCAAGAAGGAAGGATAGACAGACAGGAACAGTTGTATCAAGACGAACAACTGAAAAAGCAGGAAAGGGCAGAGGAGCAAAGAAAATATGACAACAGACAGAGGGCAATCGAAGAACGAGAAAAGATAGAAAGAGAGAGGAAGAGGAGGAACAGGAATTAAGGGATAAAAGAATAGAGACAAGGAAATACAAAGGGCAAATGAAGAGATATGAAAAGAAAGGAAGAAGACAGGGTGAGAGAAGAAGCGAGGAAGTGAAGAAAGCTTGATGATGAAATAGAGCGAAAAAGAAGACAGAGAGCATTGACATTGATCACGTGCACAAGGAATTATTGGAGCCTAATCCAGTAGTAGCATGGGAGGATATAGAAGAATTCCTCCCGACACATGAGCCAAAACCAGGTCCATCTGGAGCAAATCTAGAGGATGAGTTTGACTCTAGAAGCATTGGGGACGCAATCGATGAAGTCTATAATGATATGAGGACTAAGAAAGAACTGACAGGAAAGGGCAAAAACGAGAGTACACAGTTGTACAACAGAGAGGGAGGCTTGTTTAGTTTTGAGCCTAAAGAGTTGTCTTTAGACAGGCTAACTCTGAATAGAGATGAAGAGGAGAGAAGCTATACAATTTGGAGACAGGGTATGTCAGACCAAAACAGAGAAACCTTCCGTGGGTAGGAGGGAGGTAATGCATGTGGTCCTGAAGGATGTTCACCAATGGACAAGGAAGTAAGATGGTCGGATCTAGACCTACCTATAACTCGGACGTCAGAATCTCTGACACGGCTAGATCGACCTAGAGGGCGATCCCATAGTGAGAGGGGGGACTCGCCACCTTATGTAAGCAAGTTAAGGTCGCTGCCAGGAAGAAACCGGTGCAGAACCATTGTCCTTGCTATGGACAGACAGACGATGGGGGATGAATGTTAGTTTGGGATTTTGCAGTTTCCTTTGTTAGAGAAAAGAGGAGCCAGACCGCAGTATATACCATAGCCGCAGATGGATAAGGACAATTTAAGGTGTAAACTTCTGAGTTTAACTTCTGGTGCTGGGAAATGGATACATGAGTTCGAAAAAATGACAGGAGGAAACACGTTAGCTATAGGGGACATTAAAGGTCTTCTAGTCGCCATTCTTGGGGAGGGAGCTGACAACATTTGGTCAAGGGCAGGGTATTCAAGTATCACTGCAGTGAACACTGCTCATGATAGAGCACACTTTTAACAACTGCAGGGCGGCAGTCTGGAAAGTACTCAGAGTGCTGTATCCGGACACGTAAGCTATGGGAGCTATAATGATGAAAAAGATGCAGGATCCTCTTGTTTACATTTAGAACTTTCAGGAGAAATAGAGCTTGGAGACGCGTGAACCTTGGGGGAAATCTATAAATGTATTTTATAATATACTATGCCAAGGGCTGCCAGAGTCAGTAAAGAAGCAGCTCAAAAAACTGGTGGGCATGGAAGCAAATTCATGGTCAGAAATTCAGCTGACCATTGCACATTACTGCAGATTGTTGCAAGAGAAGAATCGAAAGAAAGATGATGCTAGGAAAGGTGAAGAGGCAAAATAAGTGCAGAACAAATTTTCAAAATACGCCCATGAGGGGCGATGTTGACTAGCAGAGAAGGGTTGAGTTCACAACGAGCAGTATGTATGCCACAGGTGAATAACCAAATGCAGTATGATCAAGCTAATAATGGATTCGTACCACGAGGTAGGGGAAATTTCAGAGGCAGAGGCTTCCAGAATAATCAGGAACATTTTCAGAATAACAAGGGTGGGTTTCAAAACATGCAGAATGATAGTCAAGGCATGCAGGAAGGGCAGATTAGGAGACCACCTGGATGTTGGACATGTGGTATGTCAGGGCACTTTGCACACATGTGTAGAAGCCAAGGGTTCATGCAAAACGGGCAATTCTCAAGAGGGGGGGAACACATACCCGCCTGCATACACTCAACAGAATGGAGATGGGTTTTCCCAAAATCAGACATTGCAGCAAACACAAGCGCTGAGACTACAGCAAGATACAGCAACATTTACAAGCACAGCAGACAACAATGAATCCACCGCAAGGGCAGTCACAACAGTCACCAAAGCAGATACTTCAAGGCACAAGCACAGGACAGTTAATGACTCCTAGTATAGGAGGTGTCATTGTTGATGGAGGGAATCCTTTCACAGGTACAGGGATGACATGTATCCACAATAAGACAGCTCACTGGGAGACTTGATATGTTCGATACTATCAGTGACGCACAATCCTCAAGAGGAACCAATGGTTGACATCAATATAAGAGGCACATCTTTTTGTTTTTTTAGTAGACACGGGTGCAACACGCTCATGTATACGAGAGGGGAAATTTACATTATCTGGGAATGCCATGAATGCTCAAGGTTTCACAGGAGCTACAAGTAGAGTTCCTTTTACTGAAAATGTGTCAGTCTATATAGAAGAATGTGACATGTCTGTACCATTGTTATATTCGAGACAGACACCTGTCAATATATTAGGTCTAGATTTAATGACAAAGTTGAACATGACGATTTCCTTTACTGATGAAGGCATAGTGTGTTCAAAGCCAGGAATGCATTATTTGAACTTGACTTTATTATGGCGTTTACAGGACAAATGACCATACGAGGAGTACCATTAGAACCAGAAGTTTTTCACTATGGGGTATGCATTTTGTTAACATGGCATCCAGATTTAGTGGGTAAAACTATGAGAATACCTGATGAATTTTTGGTTAGACCAATGATACCTACAGATGAGGAAGGAGGGCGAGTGTTACGCTCACCTGCTCTTTGCGGAGGCGTTGAGGCACAGTTGCAGCCCTCCCAGGAGTTAGATCACCCCGCCAGGTCGCTCCCCCTGCTGATAAGCTGTGGACAGCGTGAATTGGTGGCACTGCTCCTGCGTGGATATGAGAAAACGTGAGTGCGCTGGTCGGTGACTGTCTTACCTCTCTAACCATTCAACCCAAGGTGCGATTTCTGTGGGTATGTATCGGCCCATAAGGCTCACCTGTTAATTATTGATGATGAGCTCTCCATCCTGCTACTTCGGGCAGGGGCGCTTGTTGATGGAATCTAGTTCCTTCACTGATCCCTGTTAAGTAATAGTCCAGTCCAGCTGCGATTATGCTTTTCTTTGGTTGATGGTATGTGTCTCTCAATGTCTCTTGTCTTTTCCCCTTTCTGTTTTCTGTCTTCGTATTATTGCTCCCAATAGTGTTGTTAATTCCTGAATAATGTTTTCTTCCCAATAGGTGGAAATGCGGCCCAAAAGCAGCTGTGGAGGCGCGGTGTGCGGCCGGGAGGAAGATGGATGAAACCGCAATGTCCGACAATAGGTGAGTGATGGTTTAAGGAAAAGCGCAAGGTTCGGTGGTAGCGCGACCTTAAACTTAATGTCTGTTATGTGTCTAACCTTGCCTTTTGTTTTTACTTGTAGGCGCTGTGGTCGCGGGTGGAGCGCGTCGTGCTGCGGTGTCAAGATAAAGGTTTCAGCGTCCCGGAAGGTTTGAAGGTGAGCTGTGGTGCCAAGATGAAGATGTCAGCGTTCTGAAAGATTGGAAGACGCACACCGGTGAGAGCAGGTTCCTCAGATGGTAAGTATGGAGACAGGTAACAGGATTTCCAAAGGTAAGTTTAACCCCAGGCGGCGGTGAGCGTTACGCTGCATGGAAGTGCAGAATAACGCAAAGCGTCTGCCTCGGGGATTGGAGCAGCTTATATAGCTGCGATCGTGGGCACGCCCATTAGGCCTGGCTTGCCTACCACACCCTGCCACTCCCAGAGAGTCAGCACGTGCAAGGCAACCCAATAGCAGCAGCCCCACCCAAGAGTACATGTGGGGCTGCTGTAGTAATGAAAGTTCCCTATGTTAAATACACTTGGCACCCAAAATGAGGTGCCATGTTCTGTCAGGTTTCCTTCCCCTATTCAGGCTATTTTCCCTTATTCAAGTTTCTTTCCTATTATTTCTCTTTTATTATCCTTTTTTAGATTAGCCTTGTGTGGGTGGGAAGTTTTCTATTGTAGTTTGTTTGGCCTTAACTTCCTGATTCAGAATCCTGGTTCTGTCCCAAGGCAAAATGGAGTTTCACAGTGACAGCTCTGATTGGTTAGAAAACACTGCTGAACAACAATGAACATTCTAAACTGTCACTCTTTGCCTTTCATCATCTAAGCCCCAGCTTAGAGGATGTGTGTAGTGGCTACTCCTGCTTAAGACTTGGGCCTGGTGGATTTTATCCTTCAGGTGCTAGCAGTTGAGTGGCTACTTTCTTGGGGGTTTCAGGAGAAGTTCTCGGCTGTCAGGAATGTGACTTGAAGACAGGAATCTCTGAAGATCTTTAGGAAATCGTTCAGGAGATAAGTGACTTTGTTAAGAAATAATTAGACTGCTGCTCTTTTTCTCTTAAAGACATTTTAGTGAGAACTGGTAAAATGTTTTCTTTGAATTTATATTTGTGAACTGTTTAAGTGCGCTTGAGATTTAGCGCGAGGTTAACGTGTGAACGCGATTTGTTAAACACGTACTACGTGTAATCTGAAACTAACCGTTGAACCTTGCGCGTGCGAGTGAAAACAGCGTGTGTGTTTCCTAGCGCGAGAATCTGTTCGTCGCGTGAGAACTAAACTGCGCGTGTGATTTCCAGCGCGTGTGCTTTCTAGCGCGCGAATCTGTTCGTCGCGTAAGAACTAAACTAAGCGTGTGATTTCCAGCGCGTGTGCTTCCTAGCGCGCGAATCTGTTCGTCGCGTGAGAACTCAATAGCGCACGTGTTTTCCAGCGCGTGTGCTTCCTAGCGCGAGAATATGTTCGTCGCGTAAGAACTAAACTGCGCATGTGATTTCCAGCGCGTGTGCTTCCTAGCGCGAGAATCTGTTAGTCGCGTGAAAACTCAATAGCGTGTGTGTTTTCCAGCATGTGTGTTTTCCAGCGCGTGTGCTTCCTAGCGTGAGAATCTGTTCGTCGCGTGAGAACTCAATTGCGCGTGAGTTTTCCAGCGCGTGTGCATCCTAGCGCAAGGATCTGTTTGTCGCGTGAGAACTCTATTGCGCGTGTGTTTTCCAGCGCGTGTGTTTTTTAACACGTGAACCCGACCGCGTGTGTACTCTTTAGCGCGTGGGAATTAAGGCGCGGGAATTAGGCGCGGGAGTTCAACTGCGCGTGTGTTTACAAGCGCGTGCGTTATCTGCGCGAGAATCCGTTTGCGCGTGAATTCTGCTTCGCGTGTGACTACAAGCGCGTGTGTTTTCTGCGCGTGGACTTTTCTTACAGAGCGCGTGTTCTTCAGCGCGGGAAGTTTTCAACGTGCGTATCTTCAGCATTGAGATCATCTGCGTGTGTGCTTAACACGTGTTTCTTCAAGACTTCTCTAACTCTATTGATTTGTTAAAAGGTTTTTGGAAACTAACCAAAAGTTTGAAAGAAAAAGAAAGAAAATATTAAAGACAATTTAACTGGACTATTAGTGACTTTTGGAAAAAAGGCAAAGAGCAAAAACTTTCCAGGTTTGCCCAAGATAGAAGTTGCTGTGAATTTCAAGAGACTCAAGTAAGAGAGATTTTCAGCTTCTTTAAAAGCTTCTTTAAGAAATTTCAAGATAAGAACCAGGTATGATTCTTACTATATTAGTTAAGGATTTAAAGTCTTTCCAACTCTAAAGGTTAAGTAAGTGATAAAAGGATTTGTATCTGCTTTTTTCTTATATCCTCTGCAGGTTCAGCCTTGGTTAGCCCTGACGCAGTCTGCCTGGTGTTGTTTTGTTATCCACTTCCCCCTTTCCCTTTGGGGTGTAGTTTGCAGAGCTGAATTAATATCTAGTTCTGGGAATTACATTTCAGGGGGATTGTCGGGGGTTCAGCAGCTTCCGCGGACACAGGACCTCTCAGCCTGACAGAGGCCTTTCATTCTGTCAGGCTGAGAGGTCCTGTGTCCGCGGAATATCATTTCTGATATTGACAGGATTCCATATACACTGAGGTCCTTTTCTCTGTGGTCGCTTCCTTCGCCGCAAGTGGAGAGCAGAGAGCGGCGAGAGCAGAATGCAAGTGCTTGCAGTACTGTGGTGTGTCAGAGTTCTCAGGTGTTCTGAGTGGGAGTCGGTGTGGGATCCGGTGGTGAGGCTGGTGCAGCAATGAGGTTGGGTGAAAAGGTTCTCAGAAACTGGTAGCTCTGCCTGGTGCACCACAGTGGTTTGGTGCACTGTGGGACAGTTGCCCCGTGTTTTAGGAGCCACTGTGAGGCAGAGTCTCAACCAGGTGTTGTCTCACTCATTCCCATTTCTTTCCTTGCTGCTCTGACTTCATGCTTGCTTTTTGTTTTGTCTTGGTGCTCTTTGTCGGGTGCTCTGTAGCCCTTAAATGCAGCAGTAACAGTATTTTCTGGAGGTGAAAATCCCCTGTTTTCGGCAGTATTACCGCAGGCTGTATTAGCCCGCAGTATTAGCGCTGAAAATGCCACATTGGATCCAATGGACCCAATGGGCAATGGGGATTTACCGTTAACGCCCAACCCATGATCCAGCGGTAATACTGCCGGACCGGTTGGTGCTAAGGCTATTACAGTCAGGCGGTATTACAGCCGGGATACAGCCCAACCCGTGATGAGGCCCCTAGAATTTATGCAGCATTGACTATTCATCCAGCACTGCAGATTTAATATGTATAGCTGCAGAGAGGAGTAGCATTATACCTCCTGCAGTATTTGATTGTTGGTTGAGCTTGCCAAGGGCAACTGGTTCATGGCAATCCGAAGCCCTGTCAAGAACTGCTTGGCGAATTAGTTACGAACATTTTTAAATCTGGGCTTCTGCTTTATATCCCCATTTAATTGAAAAAACACTTTTGGTGGTAACAAGCCACTTGGTGATCTTTGTCTCGTTTCTCTGCTTATAGATAGGGTAGCCTTGACAGTTACAGAACAAATATAAAAGTGTGACAAGCGAATTAAATATGCCAGAATTTGGTGATAAAGCAGCATGTAACCTCAGAAGTGCAACAAAATCACTTATTGACATGGAAAGGCCAGTGGTCGTGAGTGTAAACGCAAATAAGGGGCACAACGCGTCTCTGCAAAAGGATTATGCAAAAATCCGACCATACTTTGCCAGAGAAATTAGCGATGTCGTTGTTCCAATTATTGGCTCCTGTGCTACATCAGGCGACTCATCCAAACTAACAGTCATTGATAACAACTCTCTGTTAAACCTATGTTACTCCCTATGAAGCCATCATCAGAATCCTCAATGACACAAGACGTTCGGTCCCATTGCCAGGGGCAAGAGGTCAGGCCTCAATTAAATGCTAGCTTGATGGCCACCCCTGCTCTTTTTAATAGTCAAGAAGGTCAGGATGGCCTCAGTATGGTGGAATCAACCGGCTCTTCCTCGATTAACAAACTGAACATTAACTCTATACACTTTGCCCTAAACATCCTTTTGCAACTATGTAACACTATTCATGGAGGGGTCAAAGAACAAACAATCATGCTATGGGCCATGGCTGATGCTAATCAGGCAGTGGGTGACCTCTGTGATTGAAATCAGGGAGAGCAGCAAGTGCCCTCACAATATTCTTGTTACAGAATTGGTTGGAGCGCTATCTCCTAGTAGGGTAATCCAATCAGCAGAAACTGTCATCAAAAAGACCTTGGAGTCAACGAATATAGCAGAGGATCCACAAAAGGATGCTGCAAAGGATACTACGACTAACAGCAATAGTGACATATATAAAACCAGGAAGGAAAGATGTAGATTGAAGTGCCTAAATGCAATGAAGGCAAAGAAAGGTCAAAGAAAGGGGGGACAAAAGGGTATTGGGAGATACAGAGATTCCGACCGCTGTAAGCGTCTCCCCTAAACCCATTACCCAGAAAAGCAAAAAAACGGGCACAGAGACGGCTCAGGCAATGTGTAGATTTGTCAGCTTGGATTATTAAGCCATCCTCCACCTTGCTGAAAGTGGTCATTGGTAAGGATCACATCAGTATTACCAACCCTGCTTGCTCACCTCCGAATTTGGATGCCACAGGCCTGCTTGGCTTTGCTGCAAACAAGTTTGGGAGCCATGATGATTTTTCGATAAGGAGGCCTCAATTTCATCAATAGAGATGGTCGATAGTGTGTGCTTAAATGAGCACAGGATTGACAATGGACCAGTAGTATCAATGTCCATGGTCACTGTCTCACGCTCTTGTGGGTCAAGGGAGTTCAATTCTGAGCGCAAGACACGGTCAGCTGATGCTCAGTCCTCTCTCACTATGATATGTTTGCTGATAATAGTGTGCCTCTTGATGAATAGATTGTATATTTTGTATTTACTTGCACATATAACCCATTTGAGAGTGTTGAGCTCGAGTGACATTGATTGTATAGAACTTATGGAGAGTGCGCACGTTCTGACTATGCATGTGCACTGTGTTTCCCCAGTCATAGTTACTATGATTAAAGAACATATTGAAAGCTTTCTCAAGAAAATCACTACTACTACATCGGGAGGAGTGGTGCAGTGTAATTTTGGGGAGAATGTCATTTGAAAAATCCAATTCTGATGGGGATGTCAATTGGGCATGTTTGGCCAGGTTTCCTCTTACCAAAGTCGCTCTAAAGAAATTATTGTGTTCCTTAGTTACATGGAACACCAGGTGTCATAGACATTTTGAAAGCAGCGGCGGCGGCCATGATCCATTGAATGAAACAGTTCTATTCTTTATATAGGAAAGATGGCTCACTACACATTATTGTATGGATGGGTACAATACTTTTCAAAATTGTGCCTTACAGGGTAAAATGGGTCGATTTATGGGTGGTATGGTGATTGCAGTACGCAACCATCTAGTAGCCAAGCCAATTGAGCCGTTCAATGATAATAATATATCGGTTGATACTATCCAGCATCCTAAGGAAAATCAAATGCAATTGCTACTTGTGAATATCTATGACCCTCCTAGTGGAAGTGAGGCAGGGAGTCATATGCTGGAGCTATATGAGCTCCCTTTGAATAACTCGGATGATAAGGGGAAGGACATGGTCATTGTGGGTCGGGACTTCAACGCCCACTGTGTTGATAACCCTAGGAATATACAAACAGGGTTCATATTTTCCAAAAGTGGGATGATGCAATCAGTTCCTAACAAGTAGGGTAGGTATTGGATGACTTTCTTTGAAGACTGACATTTCACCATGCTTAATGGTATGACACAGAATGATCAGCCCGGCAATTACACCTAAAAGTCAGGTGTTAAAAGAGCCACTATACATTATTTCTTCATAAATAACGTAGCTATTGATATGGTTCGGACACTATCAGTGATGTTCAACGATTATTGTGACAATGCTATTGTTATGCTTGAAATCGATTTTAAACAGTTGCCCATAATTATCAGGTAGGGGTTGTTCCAATCTATGATGGGGCAAATACGGTTAGGCTGCTCAACCCGGAATTTAAAAGCTAAAAGCCAATAGCTGGGCAATTTGCTTATATGAGATACTAACCTCACAAGTGATAGCTCTCCTGATACTATAACACAGTGGATTACAACTTTGACTGCCACTTATTTGCCAATCCACTCAAAACAACTGCATGTTTGTTATAAGAGAATGGGGGTGTTTGATCTCAAGATAAGAGCTGCAAAGAGAGTTATGAGGGAAAATGTTAGAAGATGCTTAACTAGTAGATGATCTGAATTCGATCAATGCCTATAGATTTCCTCTTATGTTATCTAATGTATTATTATTGTTGAAAAGTTGATATATCAGGTAATTCAATAAAAAAAAAATCATTTCAGCTGCAGAAAAGAAAGGTGTACATAGCCCACGAAGACTGGGCCACAGCAGTGAATATACAATAAACAATCAAGCGGCAACAAAGGAACACCGGGCCCACGTCGGCCCGAAACAGAAGAAGTACTCAATTTTGTGTTCTGGGGTGAAAAAGAGGAACTTGAGGCCAGCAGCAGCCCCGAAAAGGGGGTGTGGCCTTCTATCACCTGGGCCCGCAGCAGAGAAGTCAAGGGGAGAAAAAGGAGGCCAGTAAACAACCAGGTCCCCCAGGAAATTGCTGCAGTGGCCAAGTGGCCCAGTGCTGGGAACAAAAGTGCTGGGGTGTCTCTGAGGCTTGACAAGGCTGTGCTGGGGATGGAAAGGGGGCACATCAACCCCTCATGACAGTTCCATAACCAACAAGATCCCGAAGGGTAGCGGCTCCACAGGAAGTGCTTCTGCGCTTTTGGAGTGAGGGCATATTAACCTCTCATGACATTTCTTCCACCAACAAGACCCCGAAGGGTAGCAGCTTCACAGGGAGTGCTCTTGCGACCTCCGTGACCTACAAAGTGTGCAGCCCCAGTCAGGGGCCCATCAACTGTGAGCACAGACTGCGACACGCCCACTCACCATCATGGGGGATGCCGAAGATGAAAAGGAAGGGGCATATTGTCATGATCTCTGCTTCCAAAAGATCAGGACTTGCCCGACTCCCTTGGAAGCAGACCCATAACCCCGGTTCCGAGTGCCAGCCAGTCCCAATTGGGACCTTTTGGACCCTGTCCTGGCGCCAGTGGCACCAGGCTCATAAAGATGCCCAGTCCCAGCGCTGGAAGCGCCGGGCTCATAATGCTTGGGTGGACTTACCTGCAGCAGACCATGCTGCTTACTTACCTGCCAGTTGAACCCCTGCTCCTCTTCTGTTTGGGACTACTTTTCCTGTTGGGTGGGGCAGGAGCCACTCCCTAGGTTCAGAACACTGGAACTCTTCTGGAAAGCAGGAACTCTTTTCTTACCTAGGCGTGGCTGTGGAAGGAGACACCTAAGCACTACAGGAGGCTATTTAAACCACACCCGATGGATGAATCTTGCTTTGTGTTATTCTGCATTCTCTGCAGCAGAACGCTCATCGTGTCTTCTGCTTCTGATCCTGGGCCTAAGGGAACAAAGGCTTACCATCCTGGAATCCAGTCTTCAGCAGCACCTGTAAAGACAAAGAAAGAACAGGTTAGCACTACGGTCTTCAGTGGCAGCGCATCTCTTACCTGGTCCATCGGCTGTCACCAACGCCTCGCGCTGCATTCCGGCATCTGAAAGACAAAGGCTTACCTACTCTTCGCACGCTCCGGAGGCCTTCGGCGCTGCATCCCGCATCTGAAAGACAAAAGAAGGTGCGTTTAAAGACATTGGGCAACTTTATTACTCACGTGCCATTACTCCTTCCCACGCCGAATCCAGTGGGTGTTCCAGCACCCTTCAGCTTCTCTAAAGCTCCGAACTTGTACCTGCAAGATAAAAGGGACAGTTAGTGCGCATCGTGAAGCAGGCTACAAGCGCTTACTTACGTGCTTCCAGGCGCTTCTATTCCTCACGCGGGTTCGATCCTCAACTCTCATCAGCCCGCCATCCGCCATCGCCGGAACCCTGCAAAACAAGAGATATCATTACAGAAGACTTTTAAGACATTTGAAGTGCCCAGAACTTACCGTTCGTGCAGTTAACGACGGACAGCAGTCCTCTGAGGTCAAGAGGCCTGCACCCTTATCCAGTGAAGAAACTGGTTACGGCACCCTGCCCCGAGGCAGATGGAGAGCTCAGCGTTCACTTACCTAAGGTGAGGGCGTTAACCTTTGGGGTTCTACAGGAGAAGAGAAAGGGAAGAGGAGAGAGGCACCCAATAACCCCAGTTCATTAATCCCATATTTTCTATCTGCAGACATCTTACTCTTCAAGTCAGACATACAGTGCACAGAGGTCCAGCCCAAAGAGCCAACCGTGTGTTACACATCACCTTTGAAGATACGGCATTCACCCAGTCAAGACCGGCGCCTCTGCGGGAATCAGGTGAGCGTTACAGAACACAAAGCCTACCGCAAAACTCCCACCCAGGCGCTATGGAAACCTCGGATACCGACCAGCTAGCCCAGTTACTTGGGGAACTAAGAGCAGAAGTGCATGCAGCCCGTCAGGAAACGAATGCTCTAAGAAGGGAACTGATTATTTCCAAGGAGCGAACAGACGATCTCGCTAGACAATTGCTACAGTCACAAGCCGGACAAACTCCGTTACCCGCATCAGGGGCAAATCTTCCTTCAACATCCTCTACGAACCCAGTGCAGATCAACCTACCTGGGAATGTACCTCTGGCTCCGCCCGAACGATTTTCTGGTGACCCAAAGAGGTTTGCAGTATTTATTAATCAGTGCCGGTTGCACTTCTTATGCCGGCCAGCAGCCTTTCCAACTGATCAAGCTAAGGTAGCTTTCGTGCTTTCGTACCTTAGTGGCAATGCGGCAGACTGGTCGATCCCTCTAGTTAATCAAGATGATCCGGTTCTCCATGATTTTCAAGCTTTTCAGCTCAGTATGGAAAAACTGTTTGCAAGACATTCACAGGGGCAGGCCTTGGACAATGAGCTCCTTTCATTGCGACAGGGTAATCAAGACCTTTTGGCTTATATTGCGTCTTTCAACAGACTGATAGTGGAAACTCGATGGCCTGAGGACAAAAGGATTACGCTGTTTTATAGAGGTCTACGTGGAGAGCTCAAAGATGTGTTAGCCCAAGTAGTGAATCCCCCGCAAGACTGTTCGGACTATATTGACTTAGTCGTTCAAATTGACCACAGACTGCAGAACAGGAAGGCCGATCGTTCCAAGTTTGATGCTCGAGTATTTTCCAAACCACCAACTCCTACCAAAGGAGTAGACTCCGGGGAACCCATGCAAATAGGGGGCCTGAAAGGACCACTAACACAAAAGGAGCGGGAAAGGAGAAAACAGCTGCAATTATGCCTCTATTGCGGAAACTCGGGGCACTTTCTTCGAGACTGTCCGGTGAAACCAGCCAAGAAGGCAGTAGGAGCTGCAGTTACCAGGGTCACAAACTCTGAGCAGGGAAACGACCTCGCCCGACAAGAATAGAGGTCCTCTTGCCGAGCGTTAAAACCAGTTCAGTGACCTCGCATTTCGTGATACCTATGGTCCTCATTAGCCCTGAACATCCGGATCGATTACATGCGATTGAAGCTTACGTCGACAGCGGTGCCATCGGCAATTATGTGGATCATGAAATGGTTTTGAGGATGAATCTGACTCTTTGTCCAAAGGCTGTAAAGGACGTCATTACTACGGTGGATGGTACGGAGATAGCCTCCGGACCAGTAACGCATACCACCCAAGAAGTGACGCTAGTAAGTCAAGATGGACACCATGAGAAGATCGTGTTCGATGTGATCAAGGCCCCTCAGTTCCAGATTATTCTAGGAATTCCTTGGTTAGAGAAGCACAATCCTCAGATCGATTGGCGAGCAAGAACGGTTCAGTTTCCAGAATGTGTCTCTACTTGTCACCCTCGACCTGGTGTTGCACTGGCAGCAATTTCCTCGGAGGCTCCCCAGTTACCTCCTGAATACCTAGAATTCCAAGATGTTTTCCGGAAGGATCAGGCTAACTCTCTACCTCCACATAGGTCTTATGACTGCCAGATAGACCTGATACCTGGATCTACTCCTCCTTGTAGTAGAATTTATGCCCTCACCGAGCCTGAGAATCTTCACCTCCGACAATACCTGGATCAATACCTAGCGAATGGGTTTATTCGTCCTTCCAAGTCCCCTGCTTCCTCAGCTTTGTTCTTCGTTCCAAAAAAAGAAGGGGACCTTAGAACTTGTATAGATTATCGCGCCCTGAACCAGATCACCGTTAAGAATAGATATCCGTTACCTTTGATCCCTGAACTCCTGGACCAAGTCAGAAAAGCATGCATATATACAAAGCTGGATCTTAGAGGAGCCTACCACTTGGTACGAGTAAAAGAGGGCGATGAATGGAAGACGGCCTTCTGCACCAAGTATGGGCTATTTGAATATCAGGTCATGCCCTTCGGACTTTGCAATGCCCCGGCCGCCTTTCAATATTTTATGAACGATGTCCTCAGAGAGCTCATAGATGTGTGTGTTGTTGTTTACATTGACGACATCCTCGTTTATTCTTCATCGGAAACTGAACATCGGAAACACGTGAAAATGGTCCTCGAGAGATTGCGTCAACACAAACTTTTCGCTAAGTTGGAAAAATGTGTTTTCAACGTGACTGAAGTTGAATTCTTGGGATTCATATTATCACCTAGCGGAGTGCGTATGGATTCAAAGAAGGTCGATGCAATTCTCAAATGGCCATCGCCATCCTCCGTAAAAGGTGTTCAAAGCATGTTAGGCTTCGCTAACTTTTACCGCAGGTTTATCCCCGAATTCTCTCGAATAGTCCAGCCCATCACCGCCTTGTTAAAGAAAAACAAATGTTTTGAATGGTCTACCGAGGCGGAACAAGCTTTCCAGAATTTGAAGACTAGATTTATCTCTGCACCGATCTTAAAACATCCTCGCCCAGAACTCCCCTACATCGTTGAAACTGATGCTTCGAGCCTTGCCATGGGGGCAGTTCTATCACAAAAGGACCCAGTAACCAATCAGTTGCATCCCGTGGCATTTTGGTCCCGCAAATTCTCGCCTCCTGAAATCAATTACACTATTACTGATAAGGAACTTCTAGCTATCAAGTCCGCCTCTAAGGCTTGGCGGCATTATCTTCTGGGGGCCCGACACACCGTTACTGTGATTACAGATCACCGAAACCTGCAATATTTGAAAACCGCAAAAGCTCAATCCTCTAGGCAACTCGGACGGGCACTATTCTTTGCCGAGTTTGACTTCATAATTACCTATCGACCTGGTACAAAAAACGGTAAAGCTGATGCCCTTTCTCGGATGGGAGTGGAAGAACATTTGATCAATCCTAAACCTGTACCTATCATTCCCGAACAAAGAATTCTAGGTGTAATCACCACACAATCCATAGAGGAAGTTTAGGATAAAGCCAGGCTACTGGTAACTCCAGCAGACATACAGAATTGGCATCTGCAGGGAAAGGACTTTACGGTGAAGTACAACCTATTATATTTCCAAGAACGGTTATACCTGCCCAGCACAGATTTACAGAAAAAGGTAATCTCTTGTTATCACGATTCTTTAATGGAAGGACATCCCGGTATGACCAAGACCTCGGAAAAGATCAAGCGCTACTTCTGGTGGCCGTCTTGGAAAAAAGATATCAGAGACTTTATAATGTCCTGTGGAGTATGCGCCCAAAACAAGAGTCAAAAGGAAAAACCAGCCGGCCTCTTACGCCCTATTGACATCCCGCCTCGCCCTTGGCATACGCTTTCTATGGACTTCATCACCGATCTACCTCCATGCTCCGGATACAATACGATCCTAGTAATCGTGGACCTATTCTCCAAGATGGCGCATTTCATTCCACTCAAAGGCTTACCAACAGCAGCAACTCTGGCCCGAGAATTTCTCAAAAACATCGTCCGACTGCACGGTTTTCCTTCAGTTCTAATTTCGGATCGAGGTAGTCAATTTATTTCTCATTTTTGGCGAAGTTGCTGTCGGTCGGCTCAAATTGATGTGAGACTTTTGACCAGCCACCACCCTCAAACCGACGGACAAACCGAGAGGACCAATCAAACTCTGGAACAGTATTTGCGCTGCATGCTACAACAAACTGAAAAAACTTGGAAAGATATCCTTTGGATAGCCGAATATGCCTACAATAACTCTGTCCACTCGGGAACTGGGAAGACCCCGTTTTTTCTTTTATACGGTAGTCAACCTCGGAGTTGGATCCACTCCAAGATCTTGGAACACCAGCAGTAGACCACCTGCATTCTACAATCACCCAAGCCTTTAAGGAAGCCGTTTCTCACCTTCAAAGGGCTAAAGAACAATACAAGAAAGGAGCAGACCAACATCGGAAGGAAGCCCCCCAATATCAAGTAGGAGATCAAGTCTGGTTATCCACCAAATATCTACCTCTAAAAGGACCACGCACATTCAACCCAAGATACCTTGGTCCCTATTCCATCACTACCATAGTAAATCCAGTAGCGGTCAAGTTGGACTTGCCCCCTCACATGAAGATACATCCAGTCTTCCACGTCTCTCTATTAAAACCCGTGCAACCTCAAACCCGACTAACTACATCTCCAAAACCTATTCTAGTTGATGGAGAACTCGAGTTTGAAGTCAAAAGCATCCTGGATTCCAAGATCTCCAAATCTAAACTATTTTACCTGATTGACTGGAAAGGCTACGGTCCCCAAGAAAGATCCTGGGAACCTGCAGAATATGTCCACGCGCCTCGTCTAATCAAAAGATTTAATCGAACATTTCCTAACAAGCCCAAACCCCCGGAGAAGCCCGGTTTGGGAGGGGCCTTGAGGGGGGGTGCTGTCATGATCTCTGCTTCCAAAAGATCAGGACTTGCCCGACTCCCTTGGAAGCAGACCCATAACCCCGGTTCCGAGTGCCAGCCAGTCCCAATTGGGACCTTTTGGACCCTGTCCTGGCGCCAGTGGCACCAGGCTCATAAAGATGCCCAGTCCCAGCGCTGGAAGCGCCGGGCTCATAATGCTTGGGTGGACTTACCTGCAGCAGACCATGCTGCTTACTTACCTGCCAGTTGAACCCCTGATCCTCTTCTGTTTGGGACTACTTTTCCTGTTGGGTGGGGCAGGAGCCACTCCCTAGGTTCAGAACACTGGAACTCTTCTGGAAAGCAGGAACTCTTTTCTTACCTAGGCGTGGCTGTGGAAGGAGACACCTAAGCACTACAGGAGGCTATTTAAACCACACCCGATGGATGAATCTTGCTTTGTGTTCTCCATTCTCTGCAGCAGAACGCTCATCGTGTCTTCTGCTTCTGATCCTGGGCCTAAGGGAACAAAGGCTTACCATCCTGGAATCCAGTCTTCAGCAGCACCTGTAAAGACAAAGAAAGAACAGGTTAGCACTACGGTCTTCAGTGGCAGCGCATCTCTTACCTGGTCCATCGGCTGTCACCAACGCCTCGCGCTGCATTCCGGCATCTGAAAGACAAAGGCTTACCTACTCTTCGCACGCTCCGGAGGCCTTCGGCGCTGCATCCCGCATCTGAAAGACAAAAGAAGGTGCGTTTAAAGACATTGGGCAACTTTATTACTCACGTGCCATTACTCCTTCCCACGCCGAATCCAGTGGGTATTCCAGCACCCTTCAGCTTCTCTAAAGCTCCGAACTTGTACCTGCAAGATAAAAGGGACAGTTAGTGCGCATCGTGAAGCAGGCTACAAGCGCTTACTTACGTGCTTCCAGGCGCTTCTATTCCTCACGCGGGTTCGATCCTCAACTCTCATCAGCCCGCCATCCGCCATCGCCGGAACCCTGCAAAACAAGAGATATCATTACAGAAGACTTTTAAGACATTTGAAGTGCCCAGAACTTACCGTTCGTGCAGTTAACGACGGACAGCAGTCCTCTGAGGTCAAGAGGCCTGCACCCTTATCCAGTGAAGAAACTGGTTACGGCACCCTGCCCCGAGGCAGATGGAGAGCTCAGCGTTCACTTACCTAAGGTGAGGGCGTTAACCTTTGGGGTTCTACAGGAGAAGAGAAAGGGAAGAGGAGAGAGGCACCCAATAACCCCAGTTCATTAATCCCATATTTTCTATCTGCAGACATCTTACTCTTCAAGTAAGACATACAGTGCACAGAGGTCCAGCCCAAAGAGCCAACCGTGTGTTACACATCACCTTTGAAGATACGGCATTCACCCAGTCAAGACCGGCGCCTCTGCGGGAATCAGGTGAGCGTTACACATATTGCCAGAATGTCAGCTTGCGCCACTGTATCCGTTTGATGTGGTGCAGGCTCCAGCCAGTCTAGGACCCCGGTGGACGGCGTGAGTGGAAAACCTAGAACTGTATTTTGAGGCAGTGGAGATCAAGAACAGAGCTAAACGCCCAACGCTTCTGTACTCGGCCGGCCCATCTGTCCACAGGCTGTTTAAGACCCTGTTAGTCTGTAAAACCAATCCCTATCTTGCCCCCCTGGGCAACCATGCACCGGTCTTAGACAATCTTAGACAATCTCCTAGGGGGGGTGGATCACTATACCCCCCTGCTTTTGTATCTCAGGGCCTATGTGCACTGTGTTACTCCTAGATTACTCCTAACAACCTACTCCTATGGACACAATAACATAAGACACAAAGAAAAACACAAGAATCGATTCAATTATAACAATAGAGTACATTTATTATGCACATGAGTGTAGAGAGTGGTTGAGTGTAAAGAGCGGTTGGGTGTGGAGAGCGGATGAGCGTGGAGAGCGGATGAGCGTGGAGACCCGACGAGCGTGGAGAGCGGTTGACTGTGGAGAGCGGATGAGTGTGGAGGACGTGAGCGGATGAGTAGGGAGAGCGAATGAGTAAGGATGAGTGTGGATAAGTATAGATGAGTGTGGATGAGTGTTGGAGGATGAATGCTATTGGCGGATGAGTGTGGAGAGCGGATGAATATGAAGAGCAAATGAATGTGGAGGACGGAAGAGTGTGGAGAGCAGTCGAGTGTAGAGAGCAGTCGAGTGTGGAGAGCGGTTGTGTGCAGAGAGCGGAGGCACGTGGAGAACGGAAGAGCGTGCAGAGCGGAGGAACGTGCAGAGTGGAGGAGCGTAGAGAGCGGAGGCGCGTGGAGAGCAGAGAAGCATGAGAGCGACTGAATGGGGGAACGACTGAGTGGGGGGAGCGACTGAGTGGGGAGAGCGACTGAGTGGGGAGAGCGACTGAGTGGGGAGAGCGGTTGAGTGTGCAGAGCGGTGGGGGGAGCGACTAAGTGGGGGAGCGACTGAGTGGGGGGAACAGATGAGTGTGGAGAGCGGATGAGCATACTGCATATCACACCCCACGCTTACTCTCTCCTTACACCACCATTCAACTAGAACACAGAGATACTATGACACCATTCGGTATAACTGTTCTCATATCAACATCTGCCGCTCACCCCCCATCACTCTAAGTAAACATGGCTGGTCTCACACCCCCAGCCAGGCGTTTCTCCTCAGGCCTAACGCCGCCACACTCGGTCTGGATAATTCCAGCCAGACCGAACACATACCCCTGATCTCTCAACCACCACACCTACCGCTAAGAAGCAGCTACCACATGAATTCCGCACCAGCTGCACACATACCGGTGCGCACACGTACATTTGGACTCTCTCTAATCTCTCCACTGACCCGAACTTCGGTTCCCAAGGGCGTTCAACCTACCAGCGCCTTCAGACCATACCAATAGTATATAAGGCACTATATAAATGCAAAATAACAATAACAACAATAACACAACAAAGCATAATGCAAACAATACTAAAACTATTGCAACTATCTAATTTGCACCTTTTATACTTTTGGTGCAAATCTACCATGCAGTGGATAACTATAAGCCTTACAGGCTTCTAATGCAAGCCTGTGATGCAAGCCTGTGATTCTAATGCAGTCTAATGCAAGCGTCAGCATCCCTCTCCTTCATGCAGGATCAATCCTCTCCAATCCACACCATACTTCACACTCTCTATCTAAGACAATCCCTGTCTGATTTCCCCTTTCCCAAACCCAAAGCTCTTTGTGTGAGTGTCTGTTCTAATCAATCAGTCTAGTCTAGGCCATAAAACCATACTTCCCATTTGCATGTGCATCTCTCTCCTCTCCAGTTTTGTCTTGGTCAAGTCTCTTCTGTATGCACAACTCTGCAATCAGCCAGTCAGTGTCTGCCTCTCAAGATCTGGTCACTCGAAATGCCAAGCTCTGCCAAGCTCTCGATCTCCCAAAGCCATCGGATTCTGCTGCACCAAGACACCTCTCCCTCAATCTCAGAACTGCGTCTCTCGATCTATCTCTCAGAGGGCAGCTCCATCCAAAACTCCATCTATCACCATCTCCCACAGCAACTACCTCCACAGCAACTAACACAGCCCCTTTCTCTTCACTTCTGGTTATAGTATCCCATGACACACTCATTCCCATGGTTACTTCGTTCTCTAAGCTAAGAAGGTCTCTTTCTCTATCTGAGCATTTAACAATGCCTGCCAGTCTGTGTTTGCGTGTTCTTTCACTTTGTGTTCTGTCAGCGTGACATTGGACATCATATCTCTTTCATGGCCTATCTGTCTGCGGTGCCTGTCAAATACCATCTTCCTCTATATATCCATTCACTCTCCCTCTCTCTCTCTCAGAGAGCAGGCCATCTCTCCTCTTCTCTGTCCAAAAGCACTCCCTCCATGTGGCGCTCCCTCCCACCTTTGCTCTCTCTGCAAAGCACAGAGCTCAAGCTGATAAGACCTTCGTCTTCCCCAGTCGGTCAAAGGTTCGTGTTATCTGTCTGCCTGCCGAGCAACTGTTTACAAATTCCTTCTTTCACAGTGTACAATAACATCTCCGCACTGAGCCCAGTGGCGCTTCTCTGTCTCCTTCAGTGGAATGGCTTTATAATGCCATCTAAATGCTTCCTAACGTTTACGCTTTCTTGTTGCAAATCCAAGCGCTATCTATATGCAAACTCATTCTAAGTGCACACTCTACATACATACATGTGTACATGACAGCCTCTACATATATAACTACAAAGCATAACAATGTGTCATTCTAAATGGCTCTACATGGCATTTCAAATATGACAGTGTGTCATTCCAGGCCTCATTCGTTCTCTCTAGTGCCATGTTTCTCTCTCAGTCTAAGCGCCACATAAATGTATAATACATCATTCTAAAACCATCTTTCTGTCATATATGGCAATAACGTAACTAAGCAAACCCTTCATATAACAGGGCCTATTTCTCTCTTCAAATGCATAATGCAAATGGCTAATGCATACAAAGTGGCAGTCTAATAATGTGGATAGTATAATGATGGTACTTCTCCATGTACTACTAAACAGGATGCAATAATGGAATGATTCCATAGCAAAGAGTAATGATTCTGTAATGATTCTCTAATGATAACAAATCCAGGTTGCCCATTTTATCAGATTTTATAACCCTGCGGCCCATAAATCAGTCATATGGCACAGCCATTACAGCCCTGAACGAGTACTTCATGTCTATGATCAACCGGGATTATGAATGGTTCAGGATGAGATGCATGAGGCAAGAGGAAGTGGAGAGCCTCAATGCATTTCATGGCAAGCCTTGTGGAATCCCACTGTCTTGCGCCCTGGGCAACTTCAGGGATGATGGGATCAGGGATCAGAAAATATACGGCTATAGCTTGGCAAAGTTGCGAAAACAAGTCCTCAGGGAGTTGGCAGAGGTGCGTGCCTCGGCTATGGACCTCTCCAGGCAACAGCTCAGGCTGGAAGCCCCCATGCAACGGGTAAAGTTGGAGGAGGTGTCAGCTGTCAGCAAATGGCAAGAAGGTAGGCCAACGAGAAGAGGGGATTGGCCACGGAGAGAGCCAGGTTCCACAATGTGCCATCAGTGTGGATGGGACCTCCCGCACGCGCAGGAGTGCCCGGCCAAAGGGCACACATGTGGGCGGTGCAGAAAAATGGATCATTTTGCACGAGTGTGCCCAGCCCCGATGCCGGTCAGTATGGTTGGGCCATCAGCAAGAAGCGTGTCAAAGAAGGTCGCAGGGAGGAAGCCCCCCCAGGTTGGCAGCGGTCCAGGTGGCAAAGGAGGGGACTTTATGACTATGCTGAGCAAGAACATGAGGAGAATGTGTTCTTCCTGTCCTGCAGCAGCGCAAACGGCCAGTTTGATCCAGGAATTTTCTGATCCACAACGCCGCCCACCGGGGACACTGTGGGTGCGTGAACTGGAATGCACTGTACTTTGCAGTGATTAAACAGTTCATCAGAGTGGTGTGCGGACTAGAATGCACCACTGTTTGCAGTGAGTTGGTAGTTGACGGGTGATGCGCGGACTGGATTACACCACAGTAGTAGAACCTGTATAGGGTCGTTGTTTTATGTGTGCTGTGTTCATTTGTTATAATAAAGGAGGGATGTGGTGTGTGGCCCATTTAAGTGTGGGCCTGTTGCCCCTTTAAGAAAAAGCGTTAGGACTTTGTCATGACACTCCTCAAATAAAAGGGGCTCTGCTGGCATGTGAGAGGCAGTGCAGCAGAGCCTCAGGAAGTGGCAACTTGTGTCTGTGTCCTTTATGTTAGGATCTGGTTGCTGTGTGATCACGGCCTACGTTAGCATCCCCGGCCTGGGTTCCCCCACCAGCTGTCTTTTGCACAAAACATTTTAGTTTTTCATTTGGCTACAAAGTCAATATTTTAGGAGTGTGGATGAACACTGACCCATTGCACTAGACTCGTGGCTCCTGGGGTGGTTGAAGGCAGTGATCTTGGTTTGTTTAGTTTCAGTTGGAGTGTGCGTTTACTAGTACTTTCTTTTGCCTGGATTTCTGTTTCTTGGGGCTTTATATCGGGCAACTTTCATTAGCACCACATGAGTGACTGTTTTCTTTTTTACTTACCTCTTTTAATTGTGTATGTTTTGAACTGTTTTGGTCCTATAAAGCGTCTTTTAAATGTGCTTGCAACACATTTTCTGATTCCGGTCATTTAGAGAGATGTCCATAGATTAATTGCTCCATGCTCTTTATGGTCACTGCAATTGAAAACCTACGATCTAGACAATTAGGAAGATGGCTGCCGAGTCACACATTAGAACTAGATGCTATTCTAGGAGGGATGTGTATAAAGAAGATGATGTAGTTATGGTTTAACATACAATGCTAACACGATAGTGCACGTCTTTCAGTCACTGTCTATGGATTTTTATATGATTACCATGGCACGACAGACAAAACACTCTGTAGGCAGGTCGGCAAGTCCCTCTGTGGGACAGGGCTAACCATAATAAGCTGGCACAGAGCCCACCGCTATGAAATCCTTGCCGGGATACTAGTGCTAATCTCCTGACATCCCAGAAGCATCATAATGCACCTCAGTCCTCTTGTACACCTAGTGCTGGCCTTTTGACATCCCTATACACTGGAGGGCCTGATAAGTGTTGATGTGCTAATGGCTAGGACTGTGGGGTTTGTGTAAATTGGTGCTTGTATGGTAAGGTGGTAGGATATTTAATAGAAGACTTTGTTAGTTGGGGGAAGGGAAGACTTCCAGGTGCTGGTGAGCTGGTCATAAACATAGCTTCCCACCAATTAGCAGATTTTGCTCAAACTTGATGGTAAGAGCATTGAGGAAGTAAGACAGAGGGAAGATCGAGACGAACATGACAAAAAAGATAGAGAACGAGAAGAAAGATTGAAAGAAGATGCGGCAAGAAGGAAGGATAGACAGACAGGAACAGTTGTATCAAGACGAACAACTGAAAAAGCAGGAAAGGGCAGAGGAGCAAAGAAAATATGACAACAGACAGAGGGCAATCGAAGAACGAGAAAAGATAGAAAGAGAGAGGAAGAGGAGGAACAGGAATTAAGGGATAAAAGAATAGAGACAAGGAAATACAAAGGGCAAATGAAGAGATATGAAAAGAAAGGAAGAAGACAGGGTGAGAGAAGAAGCGAGGAAGTGAAGAAAGCTTGATGATGAAATAGAGCGAAAAAGAAGACAGAGAGCATTGACATTGATCACGTGCACAAGGAATTATTGGAGCCTAATCCAGTAGTAGCATGGGAGGATATAGAAGAATTCCTCCCGACACATGAGCCAAAACCAGGTCCATCTGGAGCAAATCTAGAGGATGAGTTTGACTCTAGAAGCATTGGGGACGCAATCGATGAAGTCTATAATGATATGAGGACTAAGAAAGAACTGACAGGAAAGGGCAAAAACGAGAGTACACAGTTGTACAACAGAGAGGGAGGCTTGTTTAGTTTTGAGCCTAAAGAGTTGTCTTTAGACAGGCTAACTCTGAATAGAGATGAAGAGGAGAGAAGCTATACAATTTGGAGACAGGGTATGTCAGACCAAAACAGAGAAACCTTCCGTGGGTAGGAGGGAGGTAATGCATGTGGTCCTGAAGGATGTTCACCAATGGACAAGGAAGTAAGATGGTCGGATCTAGACCTACCTATAACTCGGACGTCAGAATCTCTGACACGGCTAGATCGACCTAGAGGGCGATCCCATAGTGAGAGGGGGGACTCGCCACCTTATGTAAGCAAGTTAAGGTCGCTGCCAGGAAGAAACCGGTGCAGAACCATTGTCCTTGCTATGGACAGACAGACGATGGGGGATGAATGTTAGTTTGGGATTTTGCAGTTTCCTTTGTTAGAGAAAAGAGGAGCCAGACCGCAGTATATACCATAGCCGCAGATGGATAAGGACAATTTAAGGTGTAAACTTCTGAGTTTAACTTCTGGTGCTGGGAAATGGATACATGAGTTCGAAAAAATGACAGGAGGAAACACGTTAGCTATAGGGGACATTAAAGGTCTTCTAGTCGCCATTCTTGGGGAGGGAGCTGACAACATTTGGTCAAGGGCAGGGTATTCAAGTATCACTGCAGTGAACACTGCTCATGATAGAGCACACTTTTAACAACTGCAGGGCGGCAGTCTGGAAAGTACTCAGAGTGCTGTATCCGGACACGTAAGCTATGGGAGCTATAATGATGAAAAAGATGCAGGATCCTCTTGTTTACATTTAGAACTTTCAGGAGAAATAGAGCTTGGAGACGCGTGAACCTTGGGGGAAATCTATAAATGTATTTTATAATATACTATGCCAAGGGCTGCCAGAGTCAGTAAAGAAGCAGCTCAAAAAACTGGTGGGCATGGAAGCAAATTCATGGTCAGAAATTCAGCTGACCATTGCACATTACTGCAGATTGTTGCAAGAGAAGAATCGAAAGAAAGATGATGCTAGGAAAGGTGAAGAGGCAAAATAAGTGCAGAACAAATTTTCAAAATACGCCCATGAGGGGCGATGTTGACTAGCAGAGAAGGGTTGAGTTCACAACGAGCAGTATGTATGCCACAGGTGAATAACCAAATGCAGTATGATCAAGCTAATAATGGATTCGTACCACGAGGTAGGGGAAATTTCAGAGGCAGAGGCTTCCAGAATAATCAGGAACATTTTCAGAATAACAAGGGTGGGTTTCAAAACATGCAGAATGATAGTCAAGGCATGCAGGAAGGGCAGATTAGGAGACCACCTGGATGTTGGACATGTGGTATGTCAGGGCACTTTGCACACATGTGTAGAAGCCAAGGGTTCATGCAAAACGGGCAATTCTCAAGAGGGGGGGAACACATACCCGCCTGCATACACTCAACAGAATGGAGATGGGTTTTCCCAAAATCAGACATTGCAGCAAACACAAGCGCTGAGACTACAGCAAGATACAGCAACATTTACAAGCACAGCAGACAACAATGAATCCACCGCAAGGGCAGTCACAACAGTCACCAAAGCAGATACTTCAAGGCACAAGCACAGGACAGTTAATGACTCCTAGTATAGGAGGTGTCATTGTTGATGGAGGGAATCCTTTCACAGGTACAGGGATGACATGTATCCACAATAAGACAGCTCACTGGGAGACTTGATATGTTCGATACTATCAGTGACGCACAATCCTCAAGAGGAACCAATGGTTGACATCAATATAAGAGGCACATCTTTTTGTTTTTTTAGTAGACACGGGTGCAACACGCTCATGTATACGAGAGGGGAAATTTACATTATCTGGGAATGCCATGAATGCTCAAGGTTTCACAGGAGCTACAAGTAGAGTTCCTTTTACTGAAAATGTGTCAGTCTATATAGAAGAATGTGACATGTCTGTACCATTGTTATATTCGAGACAGACACCTGTCAATATATTAGGTCTAGATTTAATGACAAAGTTGAACATGACGATTTCCTTTACTGATGAAGGCATAGTGTGTTCAAAGCCAGGAATGCATTATTTGAACTTGACTTTATTATGGCGTTTACAGGACAAATGACCATACGAGGAGTACCATTAGAACCAGAAGTTTTTCACTATGGGGTATGCATTTTGTTAACATGGCATCCAGATTTAGTGGGTAAAACTATGAGAATACCTGATGAATTTTTGGTTAGACCAATGATACCTACAGATGAGGAAGGAGGGCGAGTGTTACGCTCACCTGCTCTTTGCGGAGGCGTTGAGGCACAGTTGCAGCCCTCCCAGGAGTTAGATCACCCCGCCAGGTCGCTCCCCCTGCTGATAAGCTGTGGACAGCGTGAATTGGTGGCACTGCTCCTGCGTGGATATGAGAAAACGTGAGTGCGCTGGTCGGTGACTGTCTTACCTCTCTAACCATTCAACCCAAGGTGCGATTTCTGTGGGTATGTATCGGCCCATAAGGCTCACCTGTTAATTATTGATGATGAGCTCTCCATCCTGCTACTTCGGGCAGGGGCGCTTGTTGATGGAATCTAGTTCCTTCACTGATCCCTGTTAAGTAATAGTCCAGTCCAGCTGCGATTATGCTTTTCTTTGGTTGATGGTATGTGTCTCTCAATGTCTCTTGTCTTTTCCCCTTTCTGTTTTCTGTCTTCGTATTATTGCTCCCAATAGTGTTGTTAATTCCTGAATAATGTTTTCTTCCCAATAGGTGGAAATGCGGCCCAAAAGCAGCTGTGGAGGCGCGGTGTGCGGCCGGGAGGAAGATGGATGAAACCGCAATGTCCGACAATAGGTGAGTGATGGTTTAAGGAAAAGCGCAAGGTTCGGTGGTAGCGCGACCTTAAACTTAATGTCTGTTATGTGTCTAACCTTGCCTTTTGTTTTTACTTGTAGGCGCTGTGGTCGCGGGTGGAGCGCGTTGTGCTGCGGTGTCAAGATAAAGGTTTCAGCGTCCCGGAAGGTTTGAAGGTGAGCTGTGGTGCCAAGATGAAGATGTCAGCGTTCTGAAAGATTGGAAGACGCACACCGGTGAGAGCAGGTTCCTCAGATGGTAAGTATGGAGACAGGTAACAGGATTTCCAAAGGTAAGTTTAACCCCAGGCGGCGGTGAGCGTTACGCTGCATGGAAGTGCAGAATAACGCAAAGCGTCTGCCTCGGGGATTGGAGCAGCTTATATAGCTGCGATCGTGGGCACGCCCATTAGGCCTGGCTTGCCTACCACACCCTGCCACTCCCAGAGAGTCAGCACGTGCAAGGCAACCCAATAGCAGCAGCCCCACCCAAGAGTACATGTGGGGCTGCTGTAGTAATGAAAGTTCCCTATGTTAAATACACTTGGCACCCAAAATGAGGTGCCATGTTCTGTCAGGTTTCCTTCCCCTATTCAGGCTATTTTCCCTTATTCAAGTTTCTTTCCTATTATTTCTCTTTTATTATCCTTTTTTAGATTAGCCTTGTGTGGGTGGGAAGTTTTCTATTGTAGTTTGTTTGGCCTTAACTTCCTGATTCAGAATCCTGGTTCTGTCCCAAGGCAAAATGGAGTTTCACAGTGACAGCTCTGATTGGTTAGAAAACACTGCTGAACAACAATGAACATTCTAAACTGTCACTCTTTGCCTTTCATCATCTAAGCCCCAGCTTAGAGGATGTGTGTAGTGGCTGCTCCTGCTTAAGACTTGGGCCTGGTGGATTTTATCCTTCAGGTGCTAGCAGTTGAGTGGCTACTTTCTTGGGGGTTTCAGGAGAAGTTCTCGGCTGTCAGGAATGTGACTTGAAGACAGGAATCTCTGAAGATCTTTAGGAAATCGTTCAGGAGATAAGTGACTTTGTTAAGAAATAATTAGACTGCTGCTCTTTTTCTCTTAAAGACATTTTAGTGAGAACTGGTAAAATGTTTTCTTTGAATTTATATTTGTGAACTGTTTAAGTGCGCTTGAGATTTAGCGCGAGGTTAACGTGTGAACGCGATTTGTTAAACACGTACTACGTGTAATCTGAAACTAACCGTTGAACCTTGCGCGTGCGAGTGAAAACAGCGTGTGTGTTTCCTAGCGCGAGAATCTGTTCGTCGCGTGAGAACTAAACTGCGCGTGTGATTTCCAGCGCGTGTGCTTTCTAGCGCGCGAATCTGTTCGTCGCGTAAGAACTAAACTAAGCGTGTGATTTCCAGCGCGTGTGCTTCCTAGCGCGCGAATCTGTTCGTCGCGTGAGAACTCAATAGCGCACGTGTTTTCCAGCGCGTGTGCTTCCTAGCGCGAGAATATGTTTGTCGCGTAAGAACTAAACTGCGCATGTGATTTCCAGCGCGTGTGCTTCCTAGCGCGAGAATCTGTTAGTCGCGTGAAAACTCAATAGCGCGTGTGTTTTCCAGCATGTGTGTTTTCCAGCGCGTGTGCTTCCTAGCGTGAGAATCTGTTCGTCGCGTGAGAACTCAATTGCGCGTGAGTTTTCCAGCGCGTGTGCATCCTAGCGCAAGGATCTGTTTGTCGCGTGAGAACTCTATTGCGCGTGTGTTTTCCAGCGCGTGTGTTTTTTAACACGTGAACCCGACCGCGTGTGTACTCTTTAGCGCGTGGGAATTAAGGCGCGGGAATTAGGCGCGGGAGTTCAACTGCGCGTGTGTTTACAAGCGCGTGCGTTATCTGCGCGAGAATCCGTTTGCGCGTGAATTCTGCTTCGCGTGTGACTACAAGCGCGTGTGTTTTCTGCGCGTGGACTTTTCTTACAGAGCGCGTGTTCTTCAGCGCGGGAAGTTTTCAACGTGCGTATCTTCAGCATTGAGATCATCTGCGTGTGTGCTTAACACGTGTTTCTTCAAGACTTCTCTAACTCTATTGATTTGTTAAAAGGTTTTTGGAAACTAACCAAAAGTTTGAAAGAAAAAGAAAGAAAATATTAAAGACAATTTAACTGGACTATTAGTGACTTTTGGAAAAAAGGCAAAGAGCAAAAACTTTCCAGGTTTGCCCAAGATAGAAGTTGCTGTGAATTTCAAGAGACTCAAGTAAGAGAGATTTTCAGCTTCTTTAAAAGCTTCTTTAAGAAATTTCAAGATAAGAACCAGGTATGATTCTTACTATATTAGTTAAGGATTTAAAGTCTTTCCAACTCTAAAGGTTAAGTAAGTGATAAAAGGATTTGTATCTGCTTTTTTCTTATATCCTCTGCAGGTTCAGCCTTGGTTAGCCCTGACGCAGTCTGCCTGGTGTTGTTTTGTTATCCACTTCCCCCTTTCCCTTTGGGGTGTAGTTTGCAGAGCTGAATTAATATCTAGTTCTGGGAATTACATTTCAGGGGGATTGTCGGGGGTTCAGCAGCTTCCGCGGACACAGGACCTCTCAGCCTGACAGAGGCCTTTCATTCTGTCAGGCTGAGAGGTCCTGTGTCCGCGGAATATCATTTCTGATATTGACAGGATTCCATATACACTGAGGTCCTTTTCTCTGTGGTCGCTTCCTTCGCCGCAAGTGGAGAGCAGAGAGCGGCGAGAGCAGAATGCAAGTGCTTGCAGTACTGTGGTGTGTCAGAGTTCTCAGGTGTTCTGAGTGGGAGTCGGTGTGGGATCCGGTGGTGAGGCTGGTGCAGCAATGAGGTTGGGTGAAAAGGTTCTCAGAAACTGGTAGCTCTGCCTGGTGCACCACAGTGGTTTGGTGCACTGTGGGACAGTTGCCCCGTGTTTTAGGAGCCACTGTGAGGCAGAGTCTCAACCAGGTGTTGTCTCACTCATTCCCATTTCTTTCCTTGCTGCTCTGACTTCATGCTTGCTTTTTGTTTTGTCTTGGTGCTCTTTGTCGGGTGCTCTGTAGCCCTTAAATGCAGCAGTAACAGTATTTTCTGGAGGTGAAAATCCCCTGTTTTCGGCAGTATTACCGCAGGCTGTATTAGCGCTGAAAATGCCACATTGGATCCAATGGACCCAATGGGCAATGGGGATTTACCGTTAACGCCCAACCCATGATCCAGCGGTAATACTGCCGGACCGGTTGGTGCTAAGGCTATTACAGTCAGGCGGTATTACAGCCGGGATACAGCCCAACCCGTGATGAGGCCCCTAGAATTTATGCAGCATTGACTATTCATCCAGCACTGCAGATTTAATATGTATAGCTGCAGAGAGGAGTAGCATTATACCTCCTGCAGTATTTGATTGTTGGTTGAGCTTGCCAAGGGCAACTGGTTCATGGCAATCCGAAGCCCTGTCAAGAACTGCTTGGCGAATTAGTTACGAACATTTTTAAATCTGGGCTTCTGCTTTATATCCCCATTTAATTGAAAAAACACTTTTGGTGGTAACAAGCCACTTGGTGATCTTTGTCTCGTTTCTCTGCTTATAGATAGGGTAGCCTTGACAGTTACAGAACAAATATAAAAGTGTGACAAGCGAATTAAATATGCCAGAATTTGGTGATAAAGCAGCATGTAACCTCAGAAGTGCAACAAAATCACTTATTGACATGGAAAGGCCAGTGGTCGTGAGTGTAAACGCAAATAAGGGGCACAACGCGTCTCTGCAAAAGGATTATGCAAAAATCCGACCATACTTTGCCAGAGAAATTAGCGATGTCGTTGTTCCAATTATTGGCTCCTGTGCTACATCAGGCGACTCATCCAAACTAACAGTCATTGATAACAACTCTCTGTTAAACCTATGTTACTCCCTATGAAGCCATCATCAGAATCCTCAATGACACAAGACGTTCGGTCCCATTGCCAGGGGCAAGAGGTCAGGCCTCAATTAAATGCTAGCTTGATGGCCACCCCTGCTCTTTTTAATAGTCAAGAAGGTCAGGATGGCCTCAGTATGGTGGAATCAACCGGCTCTTCCTCGATTAACAAACTGAACATTAACTCTATACACTTTGCCCTAAACATCCTTTTGCAACTATGTAACACTATTCATGGAGGGGTCAAAGAACAAACAATCATGCTATGGGCCATGGCTGATGCTAATCAGGCAGTGGGTGACCTCTGTGATTGAAATCAGGGAGAGCAGCAAGTGCCCTCACAATATTCTTGTTACAGAATTGGTTGGAGCGCTATCTCCTAGTAGGGTAATCCAATCAGCAGAAACTGTCATCAAAAAGACCTTGGAGTCAACGAATATAGCAGAGGATCCACAAAAGGATGCTGCAAAGGATACTACGACTAACAGCAATAGTGACATATATAAAACCAGGAAGGAAAGATGTAGATTGAAGTGCCTAAATGCAATGAAGGCAAAGAAAGGTCAAAGAAAGGGGGGACAAAAGGGTATTGGGAGATACAGAGATTCCGACCGCTGTAAGCGTCTCCCCTAAACCCATTACCCAGAAAAGCAAAAAAACGGGCACAGAGACGGCTCAGGCAATGTGTAGATTTGTCAGCTTGGATTATTAAGCCATCCTCCACCTTGCTGAAAGTGGTCATTGGTAAGGATCACATCAGTATTACCAACCCTGCTTGCTCACCTCCGAATTTGGATGCCACAGGCCTGCTTGGCTTTGCTGCAAACAAGTTTGGGAGCCATGATGATTTTTCGATAAGGAGGCCTCAATTTCATCAATAGAGATGGTCGATAGTGTGTGCTTAAATGAGCACAGGATTGACAATGGACCAGTAGTATCAATGTCCATGGTCACTGTCTCACGCTCTTGTGGGTCAAGGGAGTTCAATTCTGAGCGCAAGACACGGTCAGCTGATGCTCAGTCCTCTCTCACTATGATATGTTTGCTGATAATAGTGTGCCTCTTGATGAATAGATTGTATATTTTGTATTTACTTGCACATATAACCCATTTGAGAGTGTTGAGCTCGAGTGACATTGATTGTATAGAACTTATGGAGAGTGCGCACGTTCTGACTATGCATGTGCACTGTGTTTCCCCAGTCATAGTTACTATGATTAAAGAACATATTGAAAGCTTTCTCAAGAAAATCACTACTACTACATCGGGAGGAGTGGTGCAGTGTAATTTTGGGGAGAATGTCATTTGAAAAATCCAATTCTGATGGGGATGTCAATTGGGCATGTTTGGCCAGGTTTCCTCTTACCAAAGTCGCTCTAAAGAAATTATTGTGTTCCTTAGTTACATGGAACACCAGGTGTCATAGACATTTTGAAAGCAGCGGCGGCGGCCATGATCCATTGAATGAAACAGTTCTATTCTTTATATAGGAAAGATGGCTCACTACACATTATTGTATGGATGGGTACAATACTTTTCAAAATTGTGCCTTACAGGGTAAAATGGGTCGATTTATGGGTGGTATGGCGATTGGAGTACGCAACCATCTAGTAGCCAAGCCAATTGAGCCGTTCAATGATAATAATATATCGGTTGATACTATCCAGCATCCTAAGGAAAATCAAATGCAATTGCTACTTGTGAATATCTATGACCCTCCTAGTGGAAGTGAGGCAGGGAGTCATATGCTGGAGCTATATGAGCTCCCTTTGAATAACTCGGATGATAAGGGGAAGGACATGGTCATTGTGGGTCGGGACTTCAACGCCCACTGTGTTGATAACCCTAGGAATATACAAACAGGGTTCATATTTTCCAAAAGTGGGATGATGCAATCAGTTCCTAACAAGTAGGGTAGGTATTGGATGACTTTCTTTGAAGACTGACATTTCACCATGCTTAATGGTATGACACAGAATGATCAGCCCGGCAATTACACCTAAAAGTCAGGTGTTAAAAGAGCCACTATACATTATTTCTTCATAAATAACGTAGCTATTGATATGGTTCGGACACTATCAGTGATGTTCAACGATTATTGTGACAATGCTATTGTTATGCTTGAAATCGATTTTAAACAGTTGCCCATAATTATCAGGTAGGGGTTGTTCCAATCTATGATGGGGCAAATACGGTTAGGCTGCTCAACCCGGAATTTAAAAGCTAAAAGCCAATAGCTGGGCAATTTGCTTATATGAGATACTAACCTCACAAGTGATAGCTCTCCTGATACTATAACACAGTGGATTACAACTTTGACTGCCACTTATTTGCCAATCCACTCAAAACAACTGCATGTTTGTTATAAGAGAATGGGGGTGTTTGATCTCAAGATAAGAGCTGCAAAGAGAGTTATGAGGGAAAATGTTAGAAGATGCTTAACTAGTAGATGATCTGAATTCGATCAATGCCTATAGATAATTGGGTTAAAAATCACCGGTTTGCATCTAACAATGCGCAATGGCAACACATGTATTGAATATAAAGGGCAGGGCACACTCAGTCTTTCTAGCGTCTGCTTAACAAAACAAGAGGGGTCAATGTAGAACGTCTTGCTAACCCCATTGGGGCTATTGAATGGCAACAGCATCTCGAGGGGATACACGTAAGAATAAAGCTGAAATGTTCTCTCTAACATCGACATTCTATGCTCTAGAAATTGATGGAGATAGAATTAAGTCAGCTTTGGCAACATTACAATCATTGTGTGCCCATGGCCCAGATGGCTTGGCAAACATGGTTTTAAAAGAGAATGCTGATTTCTGTGTGGATCTGCTTATTGAGCTTTTTTAACTCGGCCTTGGTGCATAATAAGATGCCGGTATCCTTGAAAAAAAGCAATATTAATCCCCATTTACAAGAAAGGCTCTTGTGCCAACCCTAAGAATTATAGATTGCTGGCTCTTACAGACATAACAGGGAAAATCTTTGCCTCTTTTGTTTTGGGAAAGTTGAAAGAATGGGTCGTAGACAAGCATTTATTGAGTGATTACCAGCCTGTGTATGTACTTGCTCCCATGCTCTTTAATCTGTATTTGGCAGACCTCTCAATAGAATTAGGTAAGGTGAATAACTTCCCACCTGAGATAGGTGATAGGCATATCATTTGTATGCTTTATGAAGATGATGTTGTCATTTTTGTTCACCCGTATGCAGACATTGGGCCTCATTACAAGTTTGACGGTAGCCATGCCTGTTTTGGAGGCACGGCTACCACCAAACTCGCCACCAGCACCACCACCTGGCGGGCTGTCAGGCACCCGCAAGCAGAACTTGTAATTTGGCGGTATGTTATGAATGGTGCCGGTGCCTTACCGGCACCATTCATACCGTATCCGCCAACAATATAATGAGGACCATTATGTCTAGTGCCCAGAGGCAATGTGAGTATGCTGAGCAAACAACTTGTTAATATATTTAAGTAAAACAAAATGTATGGGTTGTCGGCAGGAACACGTGTAAGAAGAGTTCCATTTGTACCCCAAGTGGGGGATATAAAACAAATTGGTTGTTAAATGTACCTGGGTCAAGTAAGATCTGCCAGGAAAGGTCACGAGGAACTAATGGATTCTAAAGTAAGGAAGGCACATGCATTTATGATGCTTATGAAAATAATTCCTACTAAAACAGCTGGCATTAGCCTAAAGGGGATTGCTTTAGCATACAAGCAACGCTTTATGGCTTCGGTAATGTATTACTGGGAAACTAGTCTGGGAAATCACTCAGATTGGTTACAGAGATTGGAGGGCACTTTATGGCGGGAGTTGTGGGGGTGTCGAGAAGCATCCCGATTGAAGCCCTGAGACTGGAAATAGGATTGACTGCTCTGCACACTCGTGTATTGATGAACAGAGGGTTGCTATATTGAAAGGCAAGAACTGATCCTGTATGTCCCTTATTAGCTTTGGTGTGGAACGTCTTCTGATAAGAGGCAAGAGGTTTAGGTGCTTCCTTTCGAGAAATCAATGGGTGTTATTTCCAAGAAATAAGTCGGGTCCCTCAATGGGACACAAACTATTACTGGTTGAAAAAGGAGTTTGTGGCTAAAGCCAAAACGTGACTTGGTGGCGTCTCACGCACCTATGGCCAATTTGTCCAGCTACACTATGTTTGCAGAGTTACAGAGAAGGTACTTGAGCATACAGAAATATTTATTTCAGTTTCCTGCACCACAAATTTATAGGAACTTCCTGCTCTTAAGATTGGATAAACTCCCGACCCTAGCGGTATGTGGGGTGTGGGATGGATTGAAAGTGGAAAACAGATACTGGAGGTTATGTCAATTCAGGGAAGAAATAGAAAATAATTTGCATGTTCTGACATCTTGTAGTATATTAGAGGGTTGTTATGAGTTGGCTTACGGGAAATAATGTGCATGGCTTGGAATCTTACAAACACTGTCTTTTTGGTCATGGTGTCACGCGGGTACTAATACCTCGCTGACACTAGCAGTCATAAAACTCTAAAATAAAATAAAGGACAAATAAAAAGACACAGGAATCCAGAAGATGGATATTGAAGGAAGTAGCAGAAGTGCATTTTGAGTAGATTGGAGCATACAATATAGCATTGATTGGGTTAGGACCAATTGATAATAGGGTTTTTGTCATCTATTTTGCACACTGCACTTTTGTGCGACAAGAAATGTTATTTTGTTTAATCCCAGGGTACAATAAAAGAAACACAAATGTATATAGCTTAGGATACATATCATCTAAAAGCTATTGTAAAATATACACCAGCACAGGTAGCTAATCTTGATGAAAGAGGTGTATATGCATTATGGGATTAACAATGAATCTTAATGGTTTATAAAAAATGTTTCCTTTTAGAAATTTTAGAAATATTTTTAAATTAGTTACAAAGCTTTTATTATCAAATGTATTGACCATTGAGTTAATTTGTATAAAATGTAAGATGAAATGTTACTCTGATTACTGTATATTATACGTGTCATGTTAAGGTAAAGGTGTAAAGTTTAACATAAATAAACCACACTAAGTACATTAAAAAAAATAAACGTCTGATTCCATCGAACCTGAAGTGTGGGAGCTAGTCAGGACAATGGGGAAAGCCCTTCTAAATATATGGTTGCTTAAGTCCTCCTCTTTCATTGCAATAACAGGTTTGATGAGTCTCAATTTCTATTTATCCCCTCTGTGCTTTAGGAGAACACCTACAGAACTACCTCAACCACCAAGACGCTGCAGTTGTGTTGGTGGGTGGTGCTCGTGGTGGGAACAAGGTGGCAGATTGGGCTACTCGCACAGTACATATGGAGGGCAGAGGTTCTTGGGCAAGCTCCATGGATGTCAACCCTGCATCGTCTTCTCTTCCTGAGCCATTCACCAAATGACTGTTGCGCTCCAATCAACACATGTGGTGGCTGTGGACTTGTTCCTCTTGCTGGGCCCAGAACAACAAGAGGAGCACCATTCCCCTCAGGGACCTCTACCTGATAATTAACATCCTTGTTCCTTCCAAAGCCACCTTCATATTCCCTCTCCACATCTCCCTCCTACAAATGCATATCTCGCTTCATGATTTCAATTCTTAAGAAGTGCTAACACTAGACAGTATTAACAAGTGCCTTGGGCATGCAAATAGAAGGTGACTAAAACAGGAAGAATTCTATGGTAAACACACAAAGATTTTTTAGGTTTTTTAGGTCTCATGCATAAACAAGCAGGAATACAAAAGGGAATATATATATCTTTTTAAATTATTTTGGTGTTAAAGTATTGGTAAGGGAAACACGTGGAAGAAGTCACAAAAGGGCTAGTGGATAAACACAGGCAAATGGATAAGGAATACAAAATGAAAAACTGTTTTCTTTACCTTCTTTTTAAAACATTTTGGTGTATTATAAAGGAGAAAGGTAACGGGGGAAAGGACAGTGAACTTTTTGGGTGTCTTTATGAGGGAACATAAGGGTAAAATTAAAGATGACAAAAGCGGCCTAATTAAGACATGGGGCCTCATTTCGAGTATGGAGGTAGCCATGCCGTTTTAGCGGCATGGCTACCCCCATACCGGGTCCGGGTTCCTGAAGTGAGGAATTACCGGGCTATTCCAACCTTGGAGGGCCTGGTAATTCACTTTCCAGGAATCCGGACCCGGTAAATCCCCATTCCCATTTGAGCACCCATAGGGCTCAATGGGAATGGGGAGGATGCTAACAACGGGCCCGTTAATGACGGGCCCATTGTTAGCATCCTGGTCCACTCGCGGGACCCGCTAAAGACGCCTGGTAAAACCAGGCGTCTTTAGCGGGTCCCGCGAGTGCACCTCAAAATGGTGCGGTAGGGGGTTAACAGCGCCGGCAGCTCTACCGGTGCCGTTAACCCCCTACTGCACTCCTCGTAATGAGGCACATCGACAAAAAGGGACATATAGGAACCACTGAAGCACTAAAATCTAATGCACTGGCAAAAAAAGATCACAAACCACTTCTAAAATCTACCAATATTTTTTATGTTTTTTATTTTATTGTTCATTTATAACAATCCTAACACCAGCCAGTGGTTTCTACGATGGATGGGGATTCAAACCTGCGTTGCGTTGTCTTGCTTCCAAGACAAACGCGTTGCCCCTGAGCTATCCTTCCTCTCCAATACTACTCAAACAGAAGTTGTGGGATTTCCCTGAACCTTTCTCCTCTTATAGCCTAACCAATCCCACAAAGAGAAAGTGAAAATTATCTGTTCCTTTCTTGGGACTCCTCGACGTCCCAGAGCACACCAAACCTTGCTTGGGCATTCAGTGGCTCTGATTTGCCCTTTGAACAGTACGCCATATGGAGTGAAAAAAACTATTAAAGTTATCTGGAGAAAGAAAATGGATTTAGAAAGTCTGCTCGGAGACCGCAACGAGTGGTCTTTCTCAATCAAACTGGCATGCCCTTATCGCACATGAGTGTGCACAGGGGCTAATGGACGCGGCCAGGCGAGATAAGTCATGGGAGCAAGGCAAGTGTTATAGCGTTTTTGCGTGCGCATGCGCACGTGTTTCTCTGTGTGTGTACCTGCCGGTGGGGGAATGTTTATGGTGGGAAAGTAAAAGAATATTTGCATGCGTGAGGGGGAATGCTTTGATTGGGAAGGGGGCAGCAGGGGACAATAAGGGGGATTTGGGGGTAACCCCCCTAAATTCATTGTATCTGGTTGGTGTGGGAGAGGGTGCGAGTGGGTGTGCTGGGGGGTCGCCTTCCAGAGGGGTGTGGGTTTCGGAGTGTGATATTTTGGCATTTTGGAGGGCACAAAAAATCGACTGAAATAAATTGGTATTGTTTGTGTTCGCCCTACAAAATCTGGAAATATCACATAGAACCCAGAACTCAGACCGCCTCAACCCAGGCACTGTTAATGGCTATAGGCGAATTCTGCTGGATAATGAAGCATCCCCAAATTCAGAGGCCGACCAATGTTCTGCTTGCTGTGAGGGCTGTGTTCCAGCCACTAGCAGGGCTAGACTGAGATCCGCCCACCCTTAATGAGTATTGACCAGATGACTGACCTGTGAACATAATGGTAACATTGAATGGTGACTGCACAGATATTCTCATAAATGGGAAGCACATGTACACACTATAAAGACAAAGCATGGAACACATATTTCACCCAACTAGAATATATTCACCAGTCACCTGACCCCCACCAAGGCAAGGAACTTTGATCCCCCACTTAATTGGAAAACCGTGCGCCTTTTTTCAGCTTCCTGAGAATCACCACCTTCCTGCTGCAGCTGCTGAAAAGAAATCTAATTTGTAAGCTGAGCACACTGCATTCTATTGAATGGCCTGGAGCCTGGCTCCTTGGCTAGAATGCTGTGTAATTATCTCACAAGGTAAGTGAGGTTTCTGTTGCCTTGACAGGGAAGGGTAATGGCAGCTAGAAACAAAAGTATATCATGAACTTGCTTAGCCATTCATGTATATATTTTTATTCATATCGTATTTATACTTTGTGTTGCTTATATAGAGCTCTCTCTCTCTTTCTATCTTGGGCACCACAGCTCCTGGAACTGTTGAAATAAGTAAACGGATTTACAGAGAAAGCGGAACTGTGTCTCAGTTATGAGAAAATAAATTATGAAGCTGCTGGAATTTTGAGTTGTTTTCTTGAATATCAAAAAAATGTTTAATTTCCCAAGGGTCAGTGGTAAAGTATTCTATAAGTAGACTTCCTGATGGGAAAAGGATCCTCTGTCCCACTTCTGCTGTTTACATTTTGGGACGGCCGCCTGATCAGCATCATAGAATCATACGATTTCAAAGATATATAATTATTTTGTTAAAAAGAACTGATGATTGTATGCCCTAGAGGGCGTTAATGTTAAGCATAAAAATGAAAATGTCCTGACACATCACCCTACCGATGTGCACTCTCCACTGGCTCAACATCAAGAAAAGAGTGCACTTTAAAACCCTTTTCATTGCCCATCACTTTTACCCTGAAAAGGTCCCAGTTTCCTTCACACATCAAGAACCCCAGGGTCCAGTAACGCCAGTCCAGTACTAGTTCCCAAATCCAGCATAAGGAGGCAGAGTGGATCCTCATTCTCCCTACTGGCTGCCAACTCTGGAACTCACTACCTGAGCAACATGAAAGGAGACCATCAGACTTTCAGGAAACAGCTCAAATGTGGCTCCTCAAGTAACTGGATTGGTTTAGACAGGTACAGACCGCGGTTAACAAAACGATAAGCTACTCGATCCTTCTGACTCACCAGCCATAGGATCAGGAGCTAAAATCATCAGTCAAAACACTCTACAAGAGAGAGTGATCTGTGGTCCCACACACTTAGGAACCCACATCCCTCATACCTGTTCGACCAGAACCTCGTGACTCTCCCTACTCTCTTCTCTCGGATACATATGGACTATAAGCACCTATCCAAAGCTGTGCAAGAGGATTGGTCTAATATGCATTCAATCTAGAAAACCTGTTTCATCTACCTTTGTCTGAAATCCTTTGACTCGCCAATCCAGAAAACAAGCTCTGCACCCAAATATGGACTCCATGGAAAGTGGAGTGCAGGTGCAATAATTTATCCTGAGGTCAGACGACCTCAAGATATATTATTGCAACTGCACTCGCACTTCCATTTAGATTTCTTATTTTTTTTTGTGTTATGGTTTAAACAAATAATCATTTCACAAATATACAAACATGCATACAATTACAAATCTATCTCTGGCAGTGAAGTAATAAAAACAGATAGTGACATAAAAAAAGACTGACAAAACAGAAAATCAGAACAGATTAGACCCATGAAAAGCATACAGGAAAATAACACTAGATCCAGAAGATTAAAAAAATTATCTGGCAAATACGTAAAATCCGGTGAATGTATATTTTTAGGCCGCAATAGTCAGTGAAATATGTCTACTACTCAATATGCGAAGCCAAGCTATTTTCATCCTTACAAAATCGACGAGTTAAAACGTTGCATGGCAACTTTAACGAGTGTCTAATACCTTCCAAGTAGGAAGTAAGTTAAGTCTTAGGGCCTCATCAGGAGTTGGGCGGTAACCCTGGCGGTATTACCGCCGGGGCTATTAGTGCTACCGCCAATCCCCCGGTGCTATTAGCGCCGGATCACGGGTTTGGCGGAACGGTTGGTTCCCATTCCCCATTGGGCCGGCGGTAATAGCTCTGAAAATCGGCAAAATCGCAGCAGATTTTGCCCCAGCTCACAGCTGTGGGCAAATCTGCCAAGCCCATGATCTGGCAGACCCTTAAATGCGGCGGTAATAGCGATACCGCCACATTTAAGGGTTACCACTAGACTCGTAATTAGGCCCAAGTATTAAGAAATTTAGTCTGTCCATTCAATTCTGAAATTTTAAATTTCACTAAGAAAAGACTAAGTTGAGTGGTTTTTCCAGGAGAGTGGTATGAGTGAACAGTTTGTATGACGTTGATAGATCTAAAGTCGCTGTCCACTCCATATGCCATAGTCTTTATTTTTTTACAAGCATTGGGTGTTCAGATAAATAATACGGTGGGATTGCCAATTTTTAGTTTTAGTTTTAGGTATAAGCCGAAACTAATGATTGGAGTACAAGTAGGTAGAGTGGCATATGAGGGACACATTGCTTGTAGGTGTTGTTTGGTTATTGACTACACATGGCCATGCTAATCCCCATGGCCGTTTCCACCCACTTCCTGCCCCTCCCCTCCCAAAACACACCCGTCTGGGTTCTCTGTTGAGCTAACTTTATCAAGCCCTAAAATCAAACGTTTCACTCAAAGTGACTGTCAGGGTTTTTTCGACTCAGTATTCTGAGAGATAATGGTTTAATTAGTGCTATAAACACACTACTGGTGTAAAAAAATGTCTTAACCAGGTGTGCCTTCAGCCACTTGATTTATAAGCAGAATGCTTATCATTCACCAAAGTCCTGTTAAAAACAATCATTGGCAAAGCCAACAGTTTTGGCTTGTTATAGTTATTAGATAGAAATTTGCCAGGCACGGGGGGCGCTGTTTAGCAGCCAACAAGATGGCCGCCTAGCTACAGAGCTCCTACACCCACAGATCTACATCGGCGGACAACGGCGGAATCCGTACACCTCTGACCCCGAGAGCCGCACCAGATAATTCCCCTAGCTGCGGGGCACATATTGGGGAAAAACCGCCGCCTGAGACTCGCCCGCTGCCGAGTTATGATCGACTGTGCCGGCTGGCCCTGTGCGGCCGTTCGGCCCTCCTCCTGGGACATCGGAGAGCGGGGCGCTCTGTCATCCGGGTGCGTCGCCGCCGGGCCGGAGGCTGAGATCCGTGTGGGGGACCTCCTGGCGTGCCGCCTCCACAGGACGAGACCGCGCTGACGCCGTGGACGCCAGCGCAAGCTCCATCTGGTCCGCCGTTGCGAGGCCCGCCGACTGGGGGCGGGGAAGGTGAGTGCCTCGGGGACAGGTAGCGCGCCGCCAACCATCCGCTGCCTCGCCAGAGCTCCCGCGAGCCCGGCGTCATCTCTGAGGCGGCTGCGGCTGGCTCCCGCCTCCCCCCTTCCACCTTGGCATTACCTGCTTCTCCCTGCTCGGCGCGGCGGCGGTCTACAAAATCCCACGCCTGGCCCCGGATCTCGAGCGGGCCCTGCCCGCTGCGGTGGCAGCTGCACCCCGGCCCTGATTCCGGTGAAGGTGGCTAGAACCTCTGATTTACAAAAAGCCTCCCCAGCCCTTCCTCACACACTCGTGGGCGGCGAGCAACGCAACAATTCAGGGGTGGGGCAGCTAACGGCTCCCCCTCGCGCCGTGAGACCCCTGCAATCCACCTGAGTGACATTTACAGCCGGGGAGCTGGAACAGCACGATAATCCACGAGCGGAGAGGGCACCCTCCATCACCACTGCCTGCAACTGGTTAAACAATACGGATCCTTGCCCAGGAAGGCCCCCAACCCACCCCACTCACTGAACTCACCCAAGTGAGCCTCTATACCACCCAAACCCCACTCCACTCACTGAACTCACCCAATTGAGCCTCAATACCACCAAACATTGCACTAGCTACTCTGGAGCCCATTGAATCTCCCTCCAGTTATATCCGCCTGCTGCACCTGCGGCAGCCACGGTGCTCCGGCTCATCCCGTCATCATACAGCTCTCCCCCCGGCCAACCCTTCTCCACAATTCCCACACTACTACTGGCCGCCCCTGCGCTGGCTGTGGTCTACGGGCTGGCAATACCTGCAATACTAGGCGATCAAGCTACACGACAATACTACTGGCCAGCTGCCACCCCAACTAGTGCACTCCTATACTGAGTTCACCACCAATCTGTCCACCTGAAATTGCAATGTCGAACAGAGCACGGGGCGCGAACAAGGTAGGCGCCATGGACAAGTTCACCAAGGCTGCACCCAGGTCAGACCAGGCGTCCTCCTCCACAGCACAAGAAGACGGCGATACCCTGCCCGATCCACCTCAGCCTGACCTTACTGTAATGATGGAGTCTATGGCCAAAAACTTTGCAGCCTTCCATGAAAAACTGGATGATATCAACGCTAACGTAGCCTCCCTAAGAGCCAAACTAGACCAACATGGTGCAAAAATCACGGAGGCAGAGCAGAGAATAGGAATCAACGAGGATAATGTTCACACCTTACAGGGCACCGTCGCAGAGCTCATCCGGGACATGAAACAGGTCAAGGCCAAGTGTGATGACCTCGAATCGAGGTCACGAAGAAATAACATTCGCATAGTGGGGGTTCCCGAAACTGCTCTAAAATAGCGCATGGAACTAGCGGTCGAACAACTTCTTAAAGACCTACTGGGCAACCCTGAGTTATCGCCATTCTTCACGGTAGAAAGAGCACATCGTTTAATGGCACCCCGACCCAAACCTGGTGACTTCCCTAGACCAATAATTGCAAAACTGCTAAGTTACAAAGACAGGGACCACATACTCCGCTTGGCCAGAGAGAAAGGGGAACTAAGGCTGGACTCACAAACAATTAGAATTTTCCCTGACTTTTCTGTGGGAGTGCAAATGGAGCGCCGCCAATTTGTAGGAGTCAAAAAGATGCTGAGGGAGAGGAAAATCGAATATGCTATGCTCTTCCCGGCTTGCCTAAAATTTACCCATCGTAACAAGATATACTTCTTTACTGTTCCAGATGAGGCAGTTAAATTTATCGAGGTGCACATCCCGCTAGCGGACCATGTGGAGTAACCAATGAATGACGACTAAAAGACAAGTTCGCAGGACCTGGCTATAGACTTTATCAGCTATGCCTTTCCAAAAAGCTGCCCCCCCTTGGGGGCAAACTGGTTCTCACCCCCCTCTCGCTATTCTGGGCCTAACCAGCCCCGATGGCTCTATCCGAGGGCATGATATGAAGAGAGAGGTATACCCACTATAATATCTGACCTCAATGGCACACTCTGATCCCGAACCCCGTCACCTTAGCCTATCAGTTAGGCACCAGACCACTCCAAAAATGGCGTGGTTCTCTGGGTCCGAGTACATACTTGCCTTCCTTGTAACCCTATGTCTCATCAGCCGTGCAAAATATCTATGATGTACCATCATAACATGTGTTAACAAATGTGGGTCATCGGCAGCGGTAGCCCCCACTGCAGCTGCAATGCCCTCTGAGGCGAAGTGTTTATGGTTGAGCCCCTGTTGGGCAGTTAGTCTAGCGTTGCCGGACTGGGAATGGCACGCGGTTGGTTGTTTTGGTTGTGGGTATTATCACACTGCTGACTCTTTTTGGGCGGTGAAAGTGATGACTGGGTTCGAAGTGTGGCGCAAGAACGCCACAGTTGCACATCTCTTGATAAACAGACGCAGATCCTTTAGCTCTTACAGTTGGGACGTCCCATAAAATGCTAGCATGGCTATTAAAATGATGACATGGAACATTCGGAGATTGACAAATTTTACAAAGTCCCGTAGGATCACAGCATATGCACAAAGACACGGGATTAAGGTACTCCTGCTGCAGGAGACGCACGCTCAGAAACTATCATCCAATCTTGCACCGTCCTTGGGCCCCAACAGATTTTATACCCAATTCCCCACTCTATCTACAGGTGTCCTAACACTCATTCACAAATCTGTAAAATTTAAACTCCACGCATCCCATATCGACACGGAGGGCAGGTATGTGATCCTTCACTGTACCCTGGCTAGCCAGGAATGCCTACTCGTGAATTTGTACGGCCCCAACACCGACTCCCCCAAATTTATAGATGCTGTGACCGCCATTATCATGAAATATGTGGAAGTTCCCATTATATGGGGTGGGGATATGAATCTTATAGTTGACAACGACATGGACAGGACAACCTCGACCCGTAGGGTCGTGCCCCGAGCCGCCAGACGGCTCCTTACACAGATGAATTCCCTGAACCTATATGATGTGTGGAGAACGCTCCATCCCCTGGACAGAGATTACACCTTCTACTCCACAGTGCATGATAGCTCTTCCCGAATAGACATGTTCTTATTGTCGGGGTGCTAGGTGGGTAGGGTGCTGGATGTCAAGATACTCGCCCGCACGCTTTCTGATCACTCCCCCGTGCTGCTGCAGATCCAACTGGATAATACTCTGGCGGCCCGACCAGCCTGGCGCTTTAAGTCGGAGGCCTTGTCTGACATCGTCTTCAAAGCTGAGATATTATCGGATATAACCACTTTTTTCGAACACAACAACATGCACGATACACCCGAGGGGACCCGTTGGGAAGCATTTAAAGTTTACATCAGAGGGATGTGTATCTCGAGGGAGGCCGGGGTGCTTAAAGCTATAAGGCAAGCCCTACGCTGCTCCAAAACGAAGCTTAAAATTTTAGAACAACAACATACTTCCGCCCCAACTCCGGCCAACCTTGCAAAAATTTGAACAGAGCTAGAACTGTTTGAATCCCATGCCCTAAGCGAGGTGCGTTATTTTGCTCGCCCAGTGGCCGCCCGACGGTACGGCGAGGGCGATAGACCTGGCAGAACCCTGGCCAAAATGGTACGTGGGGAGGGTGGCAGATCCCGGATAGACAGTATTCTAGACGAACGGGGCGAGCCACATTGGTCCGATCAGGCCATAACTGACATCTTCGCTGGCTTCTACGCCAGGCTCTATGGCCCCCAACCAGAACACAACGTTCAAGATCTAGACGACATGTTAGAACGCATCCCTATGACCATCATCTCCCAGAGTACCAGGGAACAGCTTGACATCCCGTTCACCCTGGAAGAGGTAGTCCAGGTGATCTCCGACCTTCCGAAGAATAAGGCTCCGGGTCCCGACGGGCTCACATCTGAGTTCTACCGTGAACACGTCGCCATCCTAGCTCCCATATTGCACGGAGTCTGGACCGAATCCCTTCGATTGGCCTCTCTCCCTCCCTCTTTAAGGGAAGCCCTAATCACTGTTCTCCCCAAACCAGGGAAACCCCCAGATGAATGTGGATCCTATAGGCCCCTATCACTTATCAACACAGACATGAACATTTTTGCCAAAATAATTGCGAATAGATTCCTCCCATTTATGCCCCATATGATTCACGCAGACCAAAGTGGATTTGTTCCAGGCCGCTCCACTGCTCTTAACATCCGTCGACTATTCAATATATTGTCCAGAATTGACCCAAAGGCGGACGCAGTGGCGGTCACGCTAGATGCCCAAAAGGCATTCGACATGGTTTCATGGAAATACCTATGGGCTGTACTGGAAAACATGGGGATAGGCCCGAACATGCTCTCCTACATAAAACTGTTATATGCTGACCCAAGGGCCAAGGTGCTGGTTAACTCCATTGTCTCCTCCCCCTTTGTGCTACACAGAGGCACCCATCAGGGATGCCCGTTCTCCCCCATCCTTTTTGCGCTCGCCATCGAGCCTATGGCAGATCACGTTAGGGACAGACATACTCATTCGCCTGCAGGGCACGCCGGAAATTATTTCACTGTATGCCAATGACGTACTCCTATATGTCAGGGACCCCTCCACACACCTCGACCCGATCATCCGAGACATAACAAAAATAGGAACGTACTCTGGCTTTACCATCAACTATTCTAAGTCAGAGATATTCCCCCTCACTGCAGCGACCCAGCAGCCAACATGTGAATTTCTCCTACGATGGTGCCCGGGGGGCATCAGGTACTTAGGGGTACAAGTTTCACTAACCAAGGCCTCCTTACTGACGGATAATTACGAGGTGACGGCACAGCACATTGAATCCAAAATGCTCAAATGGCGCAACCTCCCTCTGTCTCTGGCAGGCAGACTGTCACTAATCAAAATGATTGTGGTCCCTAAGCTCTTTTACATCTTTGCTAACGTTCCAGTTTGGCCCGGGAGGCAATACTTTAAGAGTCTCCACGCCACGTGTGCCCAATTCCTCTGGCATTCGGGGGCAGTCTGCAAAAAGTGGCTACACATGACCCCCCCTACGAAAAGGGGGTTTCTCAGCCCCAGATCTAACCCTATACTGGATTACGGCACAGGCCCAACACGCCACACACTGGTATGCATACCTGAACCCACCTTCACACGTCAAATTGGAGGAACTGGCGGGGGACGGGACTAACATTATGACCCTGTTGTTACACCATAAGTTCCAGACTGACGCCCCTGCAGACCCTGTGGCCACTACAATTAGAGCATGGAATATGATCCTGAACCCGGCACAAGAGCTTCGCCCATACTATAAATGGCTACCCTTACGACAATTCCCAGGTCTCTCCCCCACACACGATCATCATTTCATCCAACATTGGGAAGCACTGGGATACCGAGCTCTTACAGACCTGTGCCCAGATGGTAAATTCATCACCCCCCAAACATGGAGACCCGGGCACTCTAACTCAGCGCTCGAGCTACTACAATACTTTGGGCTAAGAGCGGCGGTCCGTGCATTGTGGCCGTCGTACCCAGACGAGCCCCCGGACTCACCCGAACTCCAATACATAGCAAACTCCACGGGGGGCAGGGACATAGTGCCCTCCCTGTATAAAATGCAGCTATCAAAGCGAGAGAACACGTCCCTAAAACCAAGGGACGCCTGGGCCAGAGAGCTGGAAATAGAAATCACTGATGGTATGTGGAACAACATGTATGCGCACACACGCAAGTCTCCCTAAGTGCAAGATTCCGCTGCATACAATATAAACTACTCAACAGACTCTATTACACACCGCTCAGAGTAGCGAACTTCACACGCTCCCCTGCCCACAGGTTCCCGAAATGCAACTCTGAGGAGGCAGATCATATGCACATGTTTTGGTCCTGTGCTGCGCTTAGAGCGTTCTGGCTGGAAGTAACGAAAGCGCTCACAGAGATAATTGGGTCCCCAATAGACCCCGACCCGCTGGCCCTGTTATTTGGTATATGGTCCAGAGAAAACGCAAAAGAAATGTCTACATTTCTGAATGTATGCGCTATTGTTGCTAAAAGATGTATCTTGCAGGGTTGGAAACGCTGTTCTCCTCCCACCTTTGAAATGTGGTTGAAGGCCCTCACCTGGGTGCAGACCTGTGAGGAGGAGTATATTGGAACCCTGCCCACGCCATCTCGCCCAAAGAATGTGTGGACAGAGTTCTGCACTTATTTGAACAATAAAGATGAGGTTGAGTGTGGCCCCGCTCCCCGCTGGATCCGCCTGTCACGTTGCCATAAAGACTAGACACCTTGCCTCCTCCTGAGTTGTCATTACCCCCCCGCCCATTCTCGAGCCGTCTCAAAATGCATGATGTAATGCCCAGCTGTGCTATTGTGATTCTGTGTATCTCTGTGTAAAATGTGCTATTCCTGTCTTGACCTTTTCTTGCCAATAAACAAAAGTTAAAAAAAAAAAAAAAAGAAATTTGCCAGGGCACTGTTACCACATGCCCAGGTACGTGCACCTTTTTGAAGCTCCTACCATTAATTGCCAGTTAGCACCATTATTGCAATGCCTGGCAAAAACCTTCTCTATGTCTACACAAATGCCAAAACTGTTGGCATTGCCAATGCTTGTTTCTAAAATGTTATTACAATTAGAAATCCACCTGTTCAAATTATAGTTTTGTCATATACTGATTGAGTTTGCCGTTTAAAGAATACGGTGGAAGTAAAATAATTTTTGCATAATTCAGCCTCATTTTCCAGTCAAAAAGAGCTTTTAAGGAAAATAAGTGCAACTCGAAAGGTATAAGGGCCACTGGAACCCCCTATGTAGATTTAGGACATGATTCTAAAGATTTCTCTCTATTTTAAACCATGGGAGATGCAATGAAAAAATGTCTGCAACAAAAAGTAGTCAGGGAATATTTTTCCTTAATATTTTGATAAAAGCATCATAGATAAATTACTGTATTTTTTGGATCGTTTTTGCAGTTGGGATGAGAATGCTGTAATCATAGGTGAATAATCCCTGGTGGACCTTACAGAAAAGCGACACCCAAATATTGTAGCAAATTCACCTCTTCTAACTTTCTGTTTCCTGTGTTCCAATTGTATTTGTTGTATGTTTTTATGGGTTCAAAAGTGATGAGTTTCGTCTTGGGGTATTCAGCTCCAGATGAAGACCCTGTATGTAGGCAAATAATGAGTCCAAGGATCTTTGTAACCCGACCAGGGTTTGGTCTAGCAGAACGATATTGACTGCATATACTAGCTGTTGAACGTGGAAATTACTCAATCAAGTGGGAAAATCTGAGCATTGATCTAGTATTTTCCCTAGATCTGAGATATAGATGTTGAATCGTGCCAGAGCCAGAACACAGCCTTGGCGTAGGCTGCGGAAGGTGAAAACCTCCCCTGACATAGACCACGTGATATTAAGACAGATTTGGACTTAAGTGTCGGCATGAAGATATCTGATGATGTTGATTAGGGAGCTAGGATAGCACAGCATTTTAACTTGTTTCCATAATGTAACCATATTTACTCTGTCAAACACATGTGTTAAATTGACCAATACTAAATATAATGGGTAGCTGTTTGCCCCAGACTTTTGTTGCAGAATAAGTCGAATGCAATTATTTAATGAGGTGCCCAAGCCTTTTCTGAAACCTCACTGGTTGGTATCTGTTGTTTTTGAAGCATCAAGCCACTCCTCGAGACTTTTTAGGATTAAGGCCGAGAACATTTTGCTTGATGCATCTAATAGAGCAATTGGTCAGTAGTTTAGGGGATTTCCTCTGTCTCCTTTCTTAAAGATGGGAACTAAGTATGAAATGTTCCAGGATTTTGGAGTACATGTTCTCTTTAAAATAGAGTTGAACGATGTGAATAGGATGTTTGTCCACATAGATGAATTGTCCTTAAAAGTAACTATGGCAAAGCCATCCGGACCAGGGTCAAGAGACATGTCGGTTAGGCAGGGACATCAGACTTGATATTGCGCTTTAACATGGTTAGCCCCTGTAGAGTCACAAGATCCGTTATATATACACCCCTTTTATTTAGAAGCCTCATGATGGCGACCAACTCCATAAAATGGTGTGTATATACATGAGGCATTGAAATCTCCTGCCACAAGGATATCTCTCTTGGAGCAATCCAAACGTGGTTCTGAAGCGCAGCAGACAAACATGTCCATCATTGCATCAGCCCTGCCCCCATTTTGACGTTATAGACATGGACGATGTACATCGCCCCTGGAGCCTACCCCCTCACTGCCATTGTATCACTGATGCGAGAGACGTTACTCCGTAAGGCAGTCCTCCAGACCCTACCCAGACGACATCATGGAGGCAATAAACCTGCAGGCGATGGAGCAACTGAACAAGCTGTGATCATGAAGAAGGCATATGATGTCGTGGCTGAGGCTATTACACGCAAGTGCATTAGACATGAAGCACATACACATCCAACATTAAGATACACAAGCACTAGGTCAAATTGGACTTAGACATGAATAACATGCTTATTAAGGGCACGGGTCCATGGAATGGGCAATTACCGGGTCATGTCGACCTTGGCGGACCCGGTAATTGCCCATTCCATGGACCGGGTAAAAATGAATCCCCATTCCCATTTGAGTACCCATAGGGCTCAATGGGAATGGGGATGATGCTAACAACGGGCCTGTTGTTAGCATGCTTGTCCCCTCGTGGGAACCGCAAAGGACGTCTGGTAAAACCAGACATCCAAAGCAGGTACCGCTAGGGGACCTCGTAATAGGGCGGTACGGGGTTAACGGCACCGGCACCTTTACCGGCACCGTTAACCCCTTACCACCCTCCTCGTAATGAGGCCCATAGTCTCTTTACTATGCTGGAATGCAAGACCCTCAAGAAAACATATAAAGCTTGCTTAATGCAGAACACAATTAAATGAGTGGCCATGTAAACCAAGATGGTGGATGCAGCCATCCTTCAGTGAATGGGAGACTGCAGAGGGGGCCAGCAGAAAAGCCAGGCCTGAACAGGTCATACAACAAGTGCACAGTTTGCAAATGTTATGAGGGAAGGAAAGATTTGGACTAGCACCCGGAAGGTACAGACGGTAAACAGGTTCCAGGTGTCAAACGTAATCCTTGCTGAAAATGCAAGGAAACACATGTTGCTGGAAAGTCCGATTCCCACCAACTTAGCCCTGAAATTGAAAGGAAAATAGCTCAAGCAACTCTCTAGAGGCCAATGGAGGTAATGGCACTCACAGTAAAAGGGCTACAATCCTCATAAAATACTGAGCAGAATAATTTGAAATGTGGTCTCTGCTCATGTGACTTGCCGCTGGCAGAGAATGCCTATTCATTAGAGCCAGAGATGGGTAGACCGAGACCTTCATTCCCATCCATTTCTTGGGACAAAAGATACAAGACAGTGAAAAGTTGTGTGCTAAATGTCCTTGCTTGCAGCCTAGGAATCAGAGAATGGTAACCTTATTGGGACAAGTAGCACCTTGGGGCAGTTTTTGTTACCTTCGATTGTGGATCTAGTGCTGGTAACTGTCCAGAGAAAGCAATCCCTGACCAATCCCTCTTCACCTTTAATGCTCACCTAAACAGTGTTGCAGTCGCCACTCACAGTGCACCCTGATGACCGTGTTACCCATGTATCATTTTGCAGGTGGTATCAGGCGGAGTTACTAGATATGTCCTGACCAATTAGAGTACTAACTCCCTATAGATTCTATATCTAACTGAATCATTCATCCAGTCCCTTGCCACGTTAGGTATTGAGACTGATTTTCTATTTGTGATGCCATATTTGCTTAAAAACCTGTTGTCAAGCCGGAAGCAAGTGAGAGAGGATTGGAAATCGCCGTGCTATCCAATGCTGTCCCTGTTTTATCTTTTTTGTTCTTGAATAAAAGAGTACTTTGCCATATTACTGGACTCTTTGTTTTTTGGGAGTGTGATTCCCCCTGACCTGTCCGCTGCATATGCATACGGGGTTTCCTCCCCATTACGACAGTTAAATAAGATTGAGGAGAATCCAAAAACGTGTTTGGGGTGGTTGCAAATGGTTGCCAATAGATGTTCAATACCAAACATTCCTGCCAGGCCCCCAATGTAAAATCCCACCACAAAAAAGATTAACAGCAAAACGATTATCTTGTGTGGGCTCAATAGGACAGGTTGCTTGTAGGGCCATTAGTAGACCACCTGTTGGTCTACCAGCTGCACCCTGCTGGGCTGCATGATGCAAGACTGTGTATCAGTCAAATAGATGTTTGTCAATAAACCAGATTTCTTGGAATAATAATATGTCAAAAGCTTCCTCATCTATTTTGTACATTTCAATAGAAAGGGCCTTGTATTATAGTCTAGGTCAATGTGAATAAAAGATGAACAGTGTAAAAGCGGAGGTTCCATTATCTGGTTGTCGAAGGTATGGATGACAAAGCCCAGAGATAATAGGGAGAGAGGGTTTCCTCCAATAAAATTGCAGTCAGAAGTTTAGACAAAAAATGAAGTGTTACCCTGCAGTTTCTGTGACCCGACATAAATTCCACTTGAGCAATGTCTTTGGTTGTGGTAATTCGGAGAATGAGGAATTAAAAAGAAATAGAAACAGAATGTTTTATAGGTTTAGGGTAATTCTCTGGTCGATACCAAACAGTTATTTCACACAGACCTGGTGGCTGTGCCCAGTGGCCTATTCATGTAGTTCCTGTTGGCTAGGGATTTGTAACTGCTTAACAGTAGAATTTTTAAAGTTCCGTAGTGGGCTCTCTTTTCCTTCAATGTTAGAAAAGAGGGTACTCAATTTGCGCTGGTTACTTTTGTTTGGGTGTTGTAAATCACTGGCACTGGATTAATGTGGTCTGTTTCTGTTGCACATGAATAGGTAGAGTGTTGACTTAAGTTGTGAAAGTCGTTCTCTCGTTCTTTGTCTGAAATGGAAGCCATTGAGTGTTTTATAGAGTCCTGTGAGGTGGAAGCAATAGCTGTTGTTGTAGGGCGCTCTGCATGCTCTAGCAGAGTGTCTCCCTGGATCCCTGGATGACTGGTTTGATCTTAGTGGATTGTTACTCCCTTCAGGCTTGCTGGAGATGCAAAGATACAAAGTTATTGGGCACACTGGCGCATATGCTTGTCACATGTCCTCAATGATCTGTATTTTGGGTAAAGATAACTAAACATAATCTAGTCTGTTCCACAATGGACTTTCACAGTGGTCTGTGGGGCCAGTGTTGGCTTCTGCAGAACTACTTTGACCAGTCCCTGGCAGCCATTTGTCCAATAGGACAGATGCCACAAGCCCTAATAGTCTTTTCACCTTTAGGGTGACAATCCCAGGATATTTCAGAGGTACTGTGTGTGTTTGTTTGTTTATTTATTTGTATGGCGCGCCAAACCCGAGGGTATCTTGGTGCACTTACAGTGAAGTTACAAGTATACTTTAGGCATGAGTTACAATCTTTCAACAGGATATACACAAATTACACAAGGTATACAGAATATTACATTAGTTATATACAGCTAAATGTTATATCAAAACAAAATGCAGAGAAAGGCAGAGCGTTATGTACATCATGATACAAGGCTAAGGCCTACAGGTTTAAGTAGGGCGGGCATAAAGGTGGGTCAATGGTCATTGTCTCTGATCCAGTTTAGGGTGTTTGAGCCTGAAGTTGTGGAAGGGTTGGTCCGCTCTGAATGATGGCGGGAGTGCGTTCCAGTACTGAGCTGCCATAACGGGGAAGCTACTACCCCCCCGCTTTTCTTAGTTTGAATCTAAGAACGATCAGACAAAAGGAGTTTGCTGTCCTTGTCGGGCGACCTGTGGATTTTCTGATGATTCTCTCTGCGAGGTAGAGTGGGGCCGCTTTGTTGAGGCATTTTTGGGTTAGAGAGACGGTTTTTAACAGGATTTTGTCTTTGATGGTCAGCCACTTGTTCTGTCTTCTAATCTCGGAGATATGTTCACGTCTCGGGATGCCCTGTGCGGTTCTAATAGCATTGTTCTGAAGGATTTGGATTTTGTTGGTCATGTACTTGTTTGCACCTAAATATAGGGCACTGCAGTATTCCAATTTGGAAAGGATGAGGGCTCTAGCTAGGATAATGCAACTGTCCTTGGAGAGGAAGGGTTTGCATGCTCTGATCAGTTTGCAGGTATATGCCGTTGCCGAGCACAGGGCACTGACCTGTTTACCTAGAGTGAGGGTTGAGTTTAGGTAGAAACCTAGAGTTTTTACTTTTTTTTACCACTTTGATATGGTTTCCGTCAATGTTAAATGAGGTAAATTTGGGACTAAGTTTGTTTAAGTTAGTTGCAGTTCCGAGTATAAGGAACTTGGATTTCTCGTCATTAAAGCAGAGGCCGTGGGTGGCCATCCATGCTTGGATGATTTGGTATATTTTGTTTACTAAGGCCATGTCCTTGTCGTAGTCCCCGGTAAGCGGTATGAGGATCTTGGTGTCATCTGCATAATTAGTGTAGGTGACACCCAGATGGTCTAGGTCATCGAACAATGGCTTAGTAAATATATTGTACATTGTTGGTGAAACGCAGGAGCCTTGCGGCACGCCACGTGTGATAGGAATCAGGTCTGTAGTTGCTGAGGGAGAGAAGACTATCATAGTCCTGTTGTTCAAAATGAATTCGATCCAAGCTATGGCATCCTGTGAGAAATGGGCGGCTGAATCAAGGTGTTTGCATAGCATTTTGTGGTCCACCATATCGAAGGTGGCAGATAAGTCAAGGAGAAGTAGCAGGGCTGTTTTCCCCTGGTCTTTAAGCTCATCGATCTGGGTTTTTAAATCAATCAATGCCATTTCAGTGCCGTGTTGTGGCCTGAAGCCGGATTGTCGGGCTCCTAGGAGGCGGTTGGTCTCCAGAAATGTCTGTATCTGGAGATATGCGACTTTGTCTAAGATATTCAGTAGGAAGGGTACTTTGGTGATTGGTCTATAGTTAGTGGGAATGGTAAGGCCTAGTGATTAGTTTTTTAGAAGGGGTAGGACCCATGACTCCTTTAAGTTGCTGGGGATGGTGCCAGATGAGAAAAAGGCGTTAATCAACTTTGATATGAATCGTGCTATATCTCTCGCTGCATCTTTAATGATCTGGGCTGAGCAGCTGTCTCCCTGGCACTTGGAGGGTTTGAGGGATGAAATAATTTTTTCTACCTCGAGGATGGAGACTCTGGAGAATCTAAATCGTTGATGTGGTTTAGTGGAGTGCGATGAGGGATTGACGTGTGTGGTTAGATTTGGTAGGTTTGCTCTTTTATTTGAGATTTTGTTCTGTAGAAGGGCAATTTTTTTTTAATGCATTCTGGATGTTAGTACACCAGGATTTGTCCTTCATGCAGTTGTCTGTCTGCGGTATAGGGGCTTCTGGCTCCCTTAGAATAACAAAGAGTTCCTTAGTATTTGAACCAGCTTGTAGGATCCTATTGTTGTACGTTTCCTATTTAGTGCGAATCATTTCTTTTTTTTAAAAGGCAGAAACGTTGGTAAGGTTAGTTTTATTTTCCTCGGTAGGTGAATGTCTCCACAGGACTTACAGTTTTCTTTTTTTGGCTCTCAATGTTTTAAGTTGTGGAATAAACCAAGAGTTCAGGTGAGCTCTGGGTTTACTTTTGTGCATTTTTAATGGGGCAATAAGGTTTGAGGCTTTGGTCATGAAGCATTGTACTGATCCACTAATAAGTCTGGGTCAGAGGAGTCTGGTAGTGAGTTGAGAATTGGGATTATGAGTGGTAGGATTATCTCCGCCGTAATGTTTCTTTTGTTCTTAGTTAGGACTGGAGGTGCGATTAGATTGCTTTTGGTGATGTGGGCGTTAACTGAGAGGGTGAAGGATAGGAGGAAGTGGTCAGTCCATATCTGAGGAAGAAATGGGGGGATTGAGGCTGTACAATTGAAATCAGCCACCCAATCAAGGGTTCTTCCTTTGTTATGAGTTGGCTGGGTCACTCTGTGCATGAAGCCGAGTTCCTTGAGCACGTTGGAGATAACTATGGCTTGTGGGTCGTTGAAACCAAGGTTGAGATCCCAGAGCAATAGACTTTGCGATGAAGGCGTTGTGTTCTCAGATAGTATTATGGAGATGTCCTCCTCAAATGAGCCAGTAGGTCCTGGTGGTCTGTAGAGTAGGTGGACTGTTACAGTTTGGGAGTCAGAGATAGGACGTTTGACAGTAAGTAGTTCGCAGGATTTGACCGTGGGTGAAGGGGCAATTCTCATGCCTAGGTTAGAATTAGCAATGACTGCTATGCCTCCCCCTCTGGAGTCAGCCCTGTCTGCTCTAAGAATGGTGAAGTTATCAGGTACTGCAAGTAGTAGGGCAGGGCCCGCTGTCACATGCAGCCATGATTCTGTTATGGCTAGAAAGGCGTAGTTTTCAGCTCGGATCAGTTCAGCTATTTCAGAAGCATGTGCCACAACTGATCTGGCATTTATTAGTGTGCCCTTGATATTGGGGGTAATGTTGTTGGATCTAGAGGTGCTGAGTTTGCTCTGGTTTGCTTTATTTTTGATGTGTGCGCTAGTTTTAGATGTATAAGGGGTAGATATAGCCTTATTTTTGTTTCTGGTTTTGGTGAGTGTGAATTTCCCTGTGGAAAAAGGATGAGTATTGTCCAAGGTTTTGTTCGGTGGCTCATAGAGTCTGGCTAATCTGGCGCAGAGTCTATGGTTTCCTGCTGTGGTAGAGCAAGGTAGGTAGGTTTTGCTGGGGGTGTTGTTGATGTTGAGAAAGGTAGGATGCTGGTAGTCTAGGCCCAGGCTGCTTGGACGTTCAAGATGGGGGGGGGGGGTTAGTATCTGCAGTCGATGTGGTTGGATTCTGGTGGTTTTGATGGTTAGGAGCTTGCGGTTGTGCTTCAGCTGTGGTGGCGAAGAGGTGGATTTGATAACCCCTATAGGTACTGTTGTGTTGGATATAGTAGTATGCTGTAGATTTGAGTGGTTATAGCCCGCAACTAAGGTGAGTTGGCCTATTGGCAGTAGAGCACACAGTAAGATTGGCAGCGGGTTGGTAGCGTCATGCATATTGCCCGTGTGATATTGCAGTGGTTGAATGGAAAATGTGGGAGAACCAGCCTCAAAAACAGAAAACTGTTCTTCCTATGTGTGGCTTCACTCAGAGATAAATGGGTAAGGTATTCGATTTAGTACACCAGAACCTTTTACAAGCTAAGACAATCAGTTTTGACAAGCTGTCAGCTCAGTGGGAGGATGCTTAGAAGATCGCAGAGCTCTGCAGGGAAATAACCCTTTTCCCCCGCTTTATAGACCAAGAAGCAACAGAAGACTCTTCATGTCAACCCCCTATACAAATTGAAACTGCCCACAGAGATCGAAGAAAGATACCATGTTGGGATGTTCCCAGACCACTGTTACCAGACCAAGTGCACAATCCCTCTTTAGTCGAAACCTGAGGAGGAGGTACACACTAGGCACTATCTTACCTTTTTTTCTGGGAAATTCAGATGAGCTGGATATTTGTAATTGTATTAAAACCTAATAATGGGTTGTGTCTGTCAAAAATCATACAGGTTGCCAAAAGACTGTAATACATTCATGGACCTGAAAAGATCCCTATGTCTTGTCCCCATTCCAAGAGATTATATGTTTTCTTTTGTGATTTCCAAACATATGCATCAGGTGAAAACCCAGGTTCAGAGACCCTTCCTTTACTATAGCTCCAAGTTACTATCCCTAAACATCAAAGTTTAGGAAAGGAAGTGCACACCTGCGAATAGGCCATCAACTCTCTGCGATATTACTTGTTGGATTAATAATTTAAACGTGCGCATCTCGTCAGGATGGACTGACACAAGGTCTGTAAGGAGGGCACCCCCCAAAGTGCCCCAAGTAAAGGGCTATAACAGTGGGAGCTGCTGTATTGCCTGTACTGGTAGTTTTTATGTTTTATGTCATGGCACTCTGGAGAGCTGAATATCTCCATAAGTGTAGGCAGCAGGCGTCACCCCATTGTCTTTTTCTTACTTTGCCGATACTTGTACTTATGTCCAACATTATACTGCTGGGTACTGTCATGAAGCTGAGTAGGATTAATATGAGGCTCACACTACATTGTGAGTTTTAACTATGGATGTAATAGGGATATGTGCATATTTGGCCAAATTATGAACATGCAATAAAACTTTGGTAATATCAGGATAGCTTCTCCTCTGACAACTGTCAATGTCTTCTTAGTTGGTTAGTATCAGTCACAGTTCCCTTCCTAGAGTGAATTATTAATTCACAGTCATTCACTTGCCACGATTTATTCTTCTCTCCTTAGTTCCTTGACTCTGGTCATCTGCTTCTCATCCTTGGTGCAGGAGGCCCATTTGATTGAGTCTCAAGGCCTCATGTGTCCTTGCATTAAGCCTGCACAGGAGTGGGAGTTGGGGGTGAATCGTGGTGGGAAAAACCACAAGTATAGATAGAGGCTTCCCTTCTGCTTTGTTGGCACCCCCATGTCCTAGTATCCCGGCTCTCTTCCACAAGGCCCCATCCTCCTCTTCCTCCTCAATGGGTTGCAATTGTCTTGTTTCTGAAAGGACCTTTCTATTACCTTCTGTGCTCTCCTCTCTCTCCAGTTTCTTCTCTTGTATCTCCTCAAAGCTTTGCCATATGCTTATACTTCTACTCTTCACTTCTCTGACTGCCTCTTGAGCAGTTTCCTAGATGCCCTTTGATGTTTCTCCTGACCACCCCTTTGTTATTCCTTCCAGCCTCCTTCTCTCTTTCTAGTATTTCCTCCATCCTCCTCTAGAAATTTCCTGCCAACCCCCCATTCTCTTCAATATCTCCTTCACCCACCTCCTTATGTCTCTTTCTGACTCCCTCCTCCTCTCTATTATCCCCTCCAGTCTCCTGATGATGTCTCCTTCCAACCTGCCTTTCCTCTTCCAGTTGTCTACTTCCAGCATCTCCTTCCTTTACTCTAATGCCTTGTCCAATCTTCTCCTGACATGTCTTTCCAGGCTCCCTTTCCTCCTCCAGGTTTCTCCTATCAATGTTGTCTCGTTCCTCTCTAACACCTCCTTCACTTCATCCTAGTATCTCCCTATAACCTCCACCTCTTCTATCAGTCCTCTCCTTCCTGATATTGTTCTCCCTGGTCTTCTTATCTCTTCCACCCTTCACACTATGATGCTCTCTCAGTTTTCGCCTTTTTGCCTCTAGATCACTTTCTGATTCTTCTCTCCACCCCCTCACCTTCTTATTCAGGCTCATAATTTTACTTCACCTCAGTCACATCTGTCCTTCTAACCTTTATTCATTCTCCTCCTGATTTAATGTGTATGGGCTCTACTTGTCCCTTCTTTGCTGCCTCTCCTCTCTCCTTTCCTTTCTCCTCTCCTCCACCATAGCCACCTCCTTCAGCATCACTCTCTGTCTATTCCAACCTCCACCACAACTAGCTTGTCAGCTCCTCTTCACCAACCCTGCTATGAGACTGCTCATACATTTTGAATGGTTCCAGCCTCTCCCCCTGGGCTGACCTATGTGGGAATGAGTACACCTGTGTCTTGTGATTCATGAAGTAACAGGATTGGAGCAGCCGGATTTTACAATCCAAACAATCGATTGTAATATCTCTGTACTTTGGTATGTATCAGCGTGGCTCAAGCCTATTTCACGCTTATCCACCAATTTTGTTTTCACACACCGGATGCTGGAAAGTGGACCAACCTCATGCAGAATTGTTCTCTTTTTCTGCTGTAGCGTGCATGTCTCCAAGAACACTTCTACCTCAAAGCTACAGTAATGTTATCACCAGTCTGCGCCCTGTGGGTCACCTCAAACAGGATTCATCTTCCTCCAAATGGCTGGGGCTCTGTTCTAAATTAGCTCCAAGGGAATTTCTTACAGGGGCCTCTGCGGAGTCAGACAAGATCCAGTGACAGGCCTCTGCCTTAGTTGCAGGGAAGGGTGGGGTGGTGATACACAGCCTCCATGACCACCTCACCCACTACTCCCAGGCAGGTGACTTCAGCACAGGACCCTTTCATATGGGATTCTTCATGGCCTCACTAGTATGTGATATAAGGGGATTCCTCACTGTTCATCCTATTTTGCATCTGTCAATCTCTACGTTTCTCTCGATTTTTGCAAGAACAATTTGTAGTGGTATTCTTCTATAAGTTTTGATCAACAGCCAGTTTATTGCCACAAGGTGCCATAAAGTAGGTTAACAGCTGATGTTTCATACAAAATGTTCTATTCAAGTTGTCACTCTGTCTCATTTGCTTTGTTCACAAAGCCATGTTATGTGGCTTGCACATTGAGAAATTATTTGTTGTTCTGTATTTGTCAGAATGTCCTCTCCCCTGTGATTCTTTGGGTGTGTAATCACAGGCAATGATGTCTATTGAATCTCTTTTTTCATTAAGGCTGTATTCTAAAAAGTGTTTTATATTAGGACCCTTGTTCTGTTTGGGCCGAATTCAGTTACAGTGCTCTAAAATCCGTGTTTGAATTTTTCTACTAGTTCTGGCTATGCTTACTTCATTTCATGTGCACCAAATGGAATAGATATACATTGTTGTGTTTTAGTTGGAAGATATTGTTTGGGTCTATTTTGTTTAACTGTTGTGGGGGGTCACATTCTTCATTGAACTGATAAATGATCACACACTGCACTGATTGCAGGGTTAGTGTCCCACAACTTTTGGGAACCCTGTGTTTCTCTGATGTCTGGTTGTAGTGCTTTCCAAATCGTTGTAACTATATCTTTGATTTCTTTTTTCCTCTTCCATTGGTAAACATGGGCTGGTTAAGCCTGCGGTTTCTTACATTGATGATGTTCCTAAACTGTTGAGATTGGTTTGTGAAAGAATACACACACACTGAGCTTTGCTGGTCATTGGTCTTGTCGCCTCTTTCCAACAGGACCTCACAATAGTTATTTTATGCCCACTTCCCACACGCATGCCTGAAAATGTTTTGGGCAAACATTTTGCTTTCAAGTTGAATGTGAGCTTATTTTATTGGTTCTCAAACTTCTCTCTATGTGCTACTTCTTTGGCTACGGAGGTATTAACTGAAGGTGAGATTGCACCTTGTGATGTTATGAGTACCTCAGTAGTGCACTCTTATCTGAAGGTTTTGTGTACATATACATCTTGGTGCATAGTCTTTCTTCCTTATGGACAATTGGGGCACCTAGAAAATTGATGGTGCACTGATCCCAGTTTGGGTGAGCTTTAAGTATGCCTTCAAAGTACTGATCCATCAGTTGGGCATTTTTGCTGACTCCTTATTGTCTTTCCAAGTGATGACACGTTGCCTATGTATCTTTTACAAATATTGATATTAATAAGAAGATTATTTGATCCTATGTAGATATGTTTTTCCTTGAATGTTTATAAATATAAATTGGTCAAAGTGGGGCATGACGTGGCACACATTGCTGTTCCTTCCACCTTTGTAAATATTTTCTCATGCAGCATTATTTTCTGTCAGTGAAAAGCACATGCACAAAGTGACAAAATCTGATGCGACTACCAAAGATGACTCTATTCTAATGAGCATTTTTTCAATAACAGAAGGCAATTCTTCCTGTAGTATTTTGGTATAAATTAATTAATTGTCTGTTCAAGTTCTAGCTCTGACCTCCAAATAGAAACATGGCACTATGAGAAAACTAACTTCAGAGGAACTGCTTTCTCCGTTCTCATAGCCAAACTATGGAATTTGATCCTGAAGGAAATCAGGATGATGGAGGACCACCTGATTTGTCGAAAAACACCTACAAACATGGTTCTTCAACATACCGGATAGAAGCAGACCAGCAACAACCAGACACTGATCATCCCTTCGGGGTACCACATAGACCCCATACAATGCCCAAGCAACATCCACAAAAGAATTGAAGTCCTTGAGTGAATAGATTTGGAGGACCTGGAATACCTTACGCACCATATCACTCATACTGATGTATCAAGAAATATGTGCACAGGTTTTAGTGGATCTAGAGGACCCAGGCAGCCCAATCACTTCTACTTCATACTCCAGTCCACTCAAGATAAACGCCCCACCTGAGACAGTTACAGTCTCCCGAAACAGCAATCAAAACAATACTAATCATATTCTAGTCTGTTCTTCAAACTTAGACAAGCACATTTTTATAACACCACTTTCGGAAGCAGCATAACCTCTCACCAATGCAAAGGGGAGTGCCCAACAAAAAGAATGAAGAATTTCATAGCTGCACAGTACACAGATACTACCCACAACCTGATACCCAAAACCTACTAACCACCTCCTTTCTCAACCACCCTTGCTCACCACACACTTACCATACATGCCCCAGGTGGGTAGAGAAACCCCCTCATAAAAACGCCTAAGCACACATCACTCTCAAACCAATCCCCTACTAGCCTCAAACACCCGACAACCCAGGCAGTGGATGCCTCCGATCTGGAAACAATAGGACTCCAGTGTACAAAACAAAGCACACAGAAAGCACACATGCACAGACGCCACTTTCTCCTGGTTCTACACACATCAACAGCTGAGCACAACAGCTGTCTTATCTCTCTATCCTCACCAACCCACCCCAAATTACGATGCAGACTCACCAGAGCACATTCAGACCATGAATTCCTTTACCTACCAGTTTGATCTTAATTTCCTTGTTCAAACTGTTGGTGTAAGAGATCTTTCTCACACTGACTAAGGTTGTTATTGCAGGGGCTCTACAAGATGTTTCCTGGAGGACATTTCTTTCAAAAGAAAAGATTTGGGGGAGATCTGAGGAGGAATAATTGTTGAGTGAGTTCTTAAACCAGCAATGTTGTCAATTGTATAATTCTCATCGTCCACTAAAAATTAGCTTGGTCTTATCTTGCACGTAAGCACATTGAATTCAATTCTGAATTGAAATGAATCGTGCTCTTGTGTAGATAAATATCCTCAACCTTTGTTTACTACTGCAATTTACAAAAGCGTGGGTTTATAAGGTGTTAAGTTAATCACTATCACAGTCAGCGCCACATGGTACATTGTTATTGGTCTTCCCAAGGCTGTTGTGCCATATCCCGGCCACTGACTGAAACTATTTGCTGGTGCCCTTTTAATTCCACTTACTACCTCCTTGGCATTGTGGTTAAGTGACTGTACTGCCCCTATTGTCCCCCACCCATGATGAGATAAACCCACTTCGCTGCTAGTAGTATGTGTAACACTTCAGCCACACAATAGTAACCTACATGCAAAGTAACTGCAGAGTAAGAATATGCTGAATTCCTGTTGGGGTAATAATGCAACTCTTTACCTCACCCCCCCCCCCTTCATTTGTCAAATATATGCAGAAACAGACATCACAAGAATGTTCTGGTTCTGCCAGGCATACTATTTTGACGTCTACCATTTTGCATTTGTATTCAGTACTTCAATTGGTTTTGACATCTTGAATTTGGAACTGTAGGTACCAGAATAAAATAATGGAAAATCACTTTACACCTGACATAGAGCAAACTGAGATCTCTTTAAGAATTCATCTTGGTTTTACTACTGTACTCTCAAGACATAAAGATATAGAACAAAATAAGTTGTTTTGTAGACCTATGCTAAACCTGCAGCTCACCACCAAATAATCGACTAAGTAATTAGGCAACATCGGCAGAGACGAGGTTTATTTTCATACAGCTGTGAAGAAATGGGTCCAAAAACCAGCATAGCATCTGTGTGCCAACATTCTTGGGTTTTTATACAGGTGTGCACAATTAACCTTACACAGAAAATCAGGATGATAAATGTTGTCTGTTACATTAGTCATGGACTTTTCTAAATGTACTGCCTGGGGGCATGGCTTTACAGGACCATCGAAGCTGGACGATCGAAGCCCGATGTAATACCATTCAGCCCACCCATGTGACAAAGATCACCTCCTCTCTGGGATCATTCTTGCATACCTAATGGTACCCAAACTGTGGACCCAGCAGTCACGTAGCTGCTATTCCTGTTTGCAGGCCGCTTAACTTGTCTTCATGATCTAATGTGGGGTGTGTAGGTAAGCGTACCTGTGTCTCGGACAGTGATGTACTTCATCCTAACACAGCTTTATGGGCACAGATGCACTTGCCAACCAATCAGCAGTTCCTATGCCATGCCACAGTGATGGTTGCAGTTGTGCACCTTCCAAGACTCATGTACGTCCTTGGATGTAAATTAAAATGTCACAAGTATCCACACTTACTTGCACGGGCCATAGATCATAATACCACACTGAATTTGTCTGTTTTGTATCTGCCACCTAATAATATGGTACAGTTCTCCTCCCAACTATGTGAGTTGCTATCGTCCTCCCTCAAACCAAGTACTAAGACAATCTTGCTGGGGGATCTAAACCTAGGATATGAGGATCATTTTGACCCCATGGCTAGAACCCTACAAACATCTTTAGAGAGCTTGGGTTTTAAGCAGAACATCTTAAAACCCACACATAGTGGTGGCAGGATTTTAGATTGTGCAATTACACATGAGATAGTTCTGAAGAATGTGGAAGTGAGTCCATGCCCCTGGTCAGACCACTCGTTCATACAATCTGAAATCCCTCAGTCATTTGAAAAGGAAAAAGTAAGAGTTTTGCCAACCAAGTTCTGGGACGTAATTTGCGCAAACACACCCCGGCTGCAACCAATTTTTACTGATCTTGCTAGATTTGACTCGTCTACTTAGCTGGTCTTTGGTTACGATGAAGCAATGTTGCAGGCCCTTGCACCGCTTAAACAAAGAATAGTTAAATCCTAGCCCTCTAAGAAATGGTATACACTGGAAATTCAGACCCTCAAATGCCAAAAAAATCAACCTCTTAAAAGATGGAGGAGATCGTCATCCTCAGAGGATAAAGTCAGCTATTCTAGAGCTGACAGGCCATATACATTTGCCATCTGTGAGGCTAAGGAAACCTCTAACAGGCAAAGAATCAAAGAGGCGTCATCAAACACAAAGGAACTTTTTAAGATCCTGAGCGAATTTGAGGAGCCATGCCCCTCCACCTCAGTAGTTGCTAAAGATATCGCATGATGTACGAATGTCCAGAACTTCACGAGGCAGAACATTGAAAGGATTAAGAAGGACTCTGCGAATAATTTTGCTCCCCCTGTGGTTTCCTCTTTTCTAGGCAATACCATCCAGCCAACTGTCACCAGGCTTCTTTGAGTTCTCTGATTCGTCAGGAGCCGATATGCTTGACTTGCTACAAAAGATCAAGCCGACAGCCCAGCAAAGGCGATAACTGCCCAGCGCCTATTGTAAAGATGTGTGCAGCTTTTCTTACTCCTCTGATCGCTAAATTTGTCTCTCTCTCATTTAGGCAGAATATGATTCCCATCTCAATCAAACAAGTGTGGGTCTGACCACTTCTAAAAAAACATCACTTGATCCCAATCTGCCAGGCAACTGTCGCCCTATAAAAAATTCCCTGTTACTCTTGAAGATTCTGGATGAAGTGGCATACCACAAATTCAAAGGTTTCTAGAACAACATAATGTCCCTGGTGTTAAAAAATCGGGGTTCAGAAGCAATCATAGCACTGACTCCAGTCTTCTGAACCTAAAACAATTATTCTTCAGTGTTTTGATAAGGTAGAGCCTCCCTCTTGATGCTGCTTGATCTCACAGCGACCTTTGATCTTGTGGATCACTCTTTCCCGACCGCCAGACTGCAAGAATCTGCTTTCTTCTCCAAAGAGGCGTCCTGTTGGGTTCTGTCATTTCTATCCAACCGAACAGCCAGAGTCTTCCATGAGGACGCCATGGCAGTGGGTTGTGAATTGGACTGTGGGGTCCCACAGTGACCCTGTTTATCCCCTACACTTTTCAACATCTTTGCTCTTACGCTTTTCAATGTTTTGGACGCATCCGACATTGTGTACGCGAATTATGCTGATGACACTCAGTGCCTTATTCCTCTTACTGGTGATTATGTGCACGACTCACTGACTGTTAACAACACTTATTACCTAATTCAACAATGGATGACCCTTAATGGTCTAGTTTTCAATAATGTAAAAAATGAAATTATGATGGTCGGAACGGCTGCAAAACTACGTAACATGAACCCTGCATATTCCACCTTCCAAGTTGCTGACTGTCAGCTTGCAACACTACCCAAGGTAAAGACGCTTGGTATGGTACTTTTAATGAAAACGCATGCCAGCAGTCTTGTGTCCCGCTCATCATATTATATTAAATTGCTGGTACAATCAGGCCTTTTTTAGACTCAGTGGAAAGCGTGACACTTGTGCGTGCAATAAATGGCTCTCAAGTGGACTACTGCGCCAGCCTGCTGCGGGGCGTCAGAAAGGGAAAGATTAACCATCTACAAGTGGTTCAAAATAATGCTGCTAGAGCAGTCTCTGGCCTTCGGAGAATGGACCACATCTCTGCAGTAAGGAGATCACTTCATTGGCTGCCTGTGCAGAAACAGATCTCATTTAGGACATTGTGCATTACTCATGCATGTCTCTACGGGAAGAGTCCTGTGTATTTGGCAAAACAGCTATCCTGGCTACCTGTTAGGCGCACATTACGGTCAAACAACTCGGGATTTCTGGAAGTACCCTCAGCCAAACTCTCACAGGTGTCGAAGCATTGTCACTTTGTAGCATTTCCGCCATGGAATGCCCTAGTGCCGGATTTGAGAAACTGCAGCACTCTACCGGCTTTTAAACGCAGACTGAAGACGCGTTGGTTTGAATAACTCTCCTTGGACCAGCCTGATGTATGCATCCGATTAACTTATTGACTTTTTGTTTGTTTTTGTTGTGTTTGTGTTGGCCCCGCGCTTTTATGCCTACAGGCGATGTTCCAGCGTGGTATAGATAAATAAAATAAACAAATGTAGTCATTGTTTGACATGGCATACAGCACGTTGCTATGCACTTTTACAAATAATAATAATAATAAATAATGATAATAATAATAATAATAATAATAATAAAGTAAACCATTTTATGTGTGTACATTCACAGATGCCTCACTTGTAAGGGCACCTATATGTTAACGTTTTCATATATTTACTCCATATATACAAATTGATTTTCTTCCAGTATATGTTTTATTATAAAAAAGTGATTATTTAACCCACAAATGTAATTTTGTTTTTTTCTTTCAAATTATTATCTTTGTCTTATTCTTCACATTGTCAATGTTGGTATCTTAATTTTCACGTATGGGGTAATTCAATATATGGTGAATAAATATAGGAACATGAAAGTGTGAGGTATCTATGAATGTACAATCTGTACTAGAGAGCCTTGCTCCCTAGCTATATCTGAGGTTTGGTTGCCCTCAGAAGTTCCTCGACATTAAGGAGCGACCTTTCAATTCATGAATTGCACAGCTTTAGCAAACCTAGCAACCCTTGTTAGGGACATTTATTGATGGTACCCGAGTGAACTCATTTTATGTGTGGGTCAAGTTTGTTGTTGTCTTTAAACGACCGTAAGCATCAACTTTGTGTGATTTCTTTCATTTCTGATGAAAATGTACTGCTCCCTGCTCTAACAACTCATTTAACACTCATTAGGAGGACAATTGTCCTTTCAACATTCCATTTCCAATCACTGCTGGGCCTGCTGATGGAAAGGCTGCACATTACAAATCCAATAGAGAAAACAAAGATGCGTGAAATAAAACTATTTGCCAGGTCTCCAGGAGGCCTGCTGCAGGACGGATGCCCGCACAAAAGGCAATTACCTGAGTTTTATCATTTGATACACATATGGCTGTGCACTTGAACCCCCTTGCCACCCAATCAATGATGTAGACAATCGAGAAAAGAGACAGGAAGTTGAGAAGCAGCATATTTAGTTGACCTTTCAAGCAGCAATGCTGCTGGGTTGCATTGGCAGCTTTAGAGATTGTCTTTCTTTGTACCTGACACTCACCATGCTTTCTTCTGCCTGCATGTCTCTGTGAAGGCAGAAGCAAACAAAAGTAAACTGCAGAGCCCTTTGATTTCAGAGTCAGACTCTCATCCTGCTCCGTTCCCCTCATCCTAGCCTCTCAAACAAGCCAACTCCTAGGGCCTCATTACGACCCTGGCGGAACGGGTTAAACGGCGCCGTAAAAGGCTGCGGCGCCGTTCAACCCATTCCGCCACATTACGAGGTCCCCTTGCGGGACACGTTAAGCACGCCTGGGAAAACCAGGCGTGCATACCGGGTCCTGCGAGGGGAAGAGGGAGCAAACAACGGGCCATCTCGTAATGGCCCATTGTTTACTCCGTCTCCCATTCCCATTCAGCCCTATGGGGGCTGAAATGGGAATGGGGATGAACCGTGTCCGTGTCCTCGAGTGAGTAATTACCGGGCCATCCGAACTCGGAATGGTCCAGTAAGTCCTCATTCCGAGGACACGGACACGGATGCGGTTTTCCCAGCAGCCATGCCGCAAATTGCGGCATGGCTACCGGCATAACTTGTAATGAGGGCCCTAGTCTCTTATCCTAATCCTAGTCCCTGTTTTGTCCTAGTCCCTCGTTTTAGTGTCATCCTAGTCCCATGTCCCAGTATTTAACGCTAGTTTTTCTCCCTAGTCTTAATCCATATACTATGCTCTATTCCTTCTTCCTAGCCATCCTTCTTTGCTCTCGTGCTTTGTCATTCTAGTCCTTAACCCTAACTTTATCCTTCATCCCAGTTCTTTGCTCTATTCCTGCATTCATCCTAGTCCTAATCCAATTCCTTCATCCAAGTGTTTCGTCCTAGTGCTTTTTCTGAGTGCATTGTCCAAGTTCTTAGTTTATGTCCTTCATACCAGTCCTAGTGCATTGTTGTATTCCTAGTGCTTTGCCCCAGACCCAGTCCATTGTCTTACTTCTTCTCCTTAATACTAGTATGTATCCTTATCCTTTCCCTTATCCTTCAACTTTGTCCAATGGACTAGACCTTCTTTGTTGTTCTAGTCTTTCTTCTGTGCTTTGTCCTACTCCTCCTCCTTCATTCTACTACTTTCCTGTCCCGGTCCATTGTCCTAGTTCTTCTCTTTTATCCCTTGCTTCTTCAACCTAGCCATTTTTCCTAGTACTTCTCCTTTTCCCTATTACTTTGCTGTAGCCTTTCTCCTTCGCCGTAGTGCTTCATCCTTCATTCCAGTCATTTGTCCTAGTCCTTCCCCTTCATTCTAGTCCTTTTCCTTCATCCTTTTATGCTCTAGTAATTTATATTAGTTATGTATCCTATTCCTTTATCCTAATCCTGCATCCTAATCCCCCATCTTCATCCTAATCCTTCATCCTAATCCCCCATCTTCATCCTAGTCCTTCATCCTAGGCCTTATGCTTCATCATGGACCTTCTTCGATGTCCTTTTTCTATTCTTTCATCTGAGCTCTTGTCCTTCACCTTCCCCCTTGTCCTAGTCCTTTTTTCATCCTTGTGTCCCCCTCCTACTTTGCCCTTGTCTTTAGTCTCAGTCCTTTAACGTAGTCCTTCATTTTAGTCCTTCTTTATACCTATTCATTCCCTTTATTCTGGTCCTTAGTGCTAAACTTCTTCTTCACCCTAGTTCTTTGTAGTCCCCCTTTGTCCTGGTCCTTAGTTCTTCTCATTTTTCCTAGTTAATCCTCGTCCTTGTTCTTCATCCTAGTCCTTCTCGTTTGTCCTACTCCTTTGTCCTACTCATTCACCCTATCCCTTATTCTCAGACCTACTGCTTTATTCTAGTCCTACTATTTGTCCTTTATCCTTGTCCTAGTCTTTCTCCCCAATCCTAGCCCTTCTCCTTTTTCCTAGTCTTTCTCCTTCATCATAGTCTTTACTTAAAGAGCCTCATTACAACTGTGGTGGTCCGGAAATAAGGGTGTCGGTCACACCGCACCGGCACCCTTTGCGGCCTGCAGACTACAGCTCTGCAGGCGGGGACCGTTTCACCCAGCAGGTCTGACCTGCTGGGCACAGCGGCACTCGCCCGCAGAGTTTTCACAAAAGCACTGGCACTGTTAGCCATGGTGCCAGTGCTTCTGTCTCCCCACTCCCATGGAGTCCTATGTGACTCGATGGAAATGGAGAACAACATTTTCCAGCACCCGACATCTGGGCCACAGGCACTTGGATTGTTCTGGTGTCAACGGGATATCAGGCACCATAAAAGTGTTACGAGTCCAGCGGCAACCCGCCGTCAGCACCAGCGGGTCACCACCGCACACGTAAGGAGGCCCATAGTCCTTCTTAAACTTAGTTCTTCTCCTTTGTCCTATTCCTTCATAGCAGTCCTTCTCCATCCGAGTCCTTCTCTTTCATCCTAGTCCTCAATATTTCTCGGTCAGTGACATGTCTCTGCCTCACTCTTGTCCCTCCTCTGTATCTAATCTGCCATCTTTTCTGCTTTTCCCACACTTATGTTCCTCTCTCTTTCTATCTCGGTTTTCTCCCTTTTACTTGTTTTTCTTTCTTTCTTTCTTTCTTTCTTTCTTTCTTTCTTTCTTTCTTTCTTTCTTTCTTTCTTTCTTTCTTTCTTTCTTTCTTTCTTTCTTCCTTTCTTTCTTTCTTTCACATTTGCTCTGTTATTGAGTCTTCAAATTACAGGCAAGGACCGAGTAGAACAGCTGCCTCAGTTGTTCTGGAGGTAAATGTTAAGACTTGAATAGTGCTGAAATGTCACTTGGCCAGAAATTAGCATACGGCCTTCACTCTATCTGATCTGCCTTACATTATTTATGGATTAATAAACAGGTTGGTTCTTTGCGGCCAGTCTTGTCTGTTAACAATATGTCTATCCTAGCCTAGGCTCTTGTTAATTCAAGGCTAGATTATTGTAACAGTCTGTTAGCATGCACTGCCCAAGCTAACCTAGCTGCCTTACAGAATACCCTAAATGGTGCTGTTAGAGCAGTTTTGGGCCTCCCTAGACGGCTGTCCATTACCGAAGCCAGGCAGAAGTTGCATTGGCTGCCCATTAGGCATCGGATCTCCTTTAAAATCCTGACACTTACCTTTAAGTGTCTGAATGATGTGGCCCCTAGCTACATCACTGAGCGTATTCATCGCTATGTACCAGCACAACCTCTCATGTCATTAGAACAATCTAGGCTCAGTCAACCTAGATTTCGCCTGGCGAAATTCGGTAAAACAATGTTTGATATTATGGCCCCTGGCCCCGCGCTGTGGAACATAACTCCCCTGCATCTAAAGCAGGCAATCTCACTGGTGGATTTTAAAAAGAATCTCAAGACCTTTCTTTTCACGTCTTCATAGATTTTGCTTGTTTCCCCTGATTCTTGCTCTATCTGCTCTGATTGTTTTGTCGTGTCTCTGGTTTTTTTTTGTGTGCCTGGAGGTCTTCGGGCAACTAGGCGCGTTTACAAGAATTTAAATAAATAGATAAATAAATAAGGAGCATGTTTACATGGATGCTGAAGCCCTTTTTACATGGGCATGGCAGGCCAAGTGGTGCTGTGTCTGATGATACGAAGATCAACATCTTTTTAAGCGTATACAGGCCAGGCTGTGTAAGCTGCTGCCAATTAATTGAATTTAGCAGCCTTTTGGTAATAACCGATGGCGAGTTTGTTAAGTTTTACAATTTGTTTTGTTTGTAATTTTGAATTCTAAATATCTAAACATGATAAAACATCCGAATATAACGTGTTCTGATTGTCGATTCTGCAAGACCACGAACACCAAAGAGACCCTTTTCCATGTAATCATGATATGCCCTGCCCTGATGGAGAAAAGAAACCCTGTTTAAAGATTTCTTCGGAGTCTCTCAAAAACAGATGACCACTCAGCAGCGATGGGATCGCCTTCTAAAAGGCCACGACAAACATTTAATTCTAACAGTAATTTGGATTGCGATTTACAAGGATAATAATTTGCACGAGTTCGAAATACAAGCATAAAGGTTTTCTTTTCCTATTTAAAATCAAACAAAATGCTAATGAAATGCTATAATGAAAAGTTTGTATTATCAAACATCATCTTATTAAATAAAATGTAAAAATTATTTGAATTTAGGCGCAGCATCCAATTGTGTTTGTAAGCTCTCAGGCTGCACCGAACTGGATACAAATGTGAAAGAATATACAGACACTGGGGTGTATGCGCCCCAAATAAAATTGAGGTGGAAATGCGGGCAGTTACGGATGTCATTGGATTAGCTGTTTGTGCATGATGTTTGCATGACCTTGTTTAGTTTAGATGGCAGAGGGGAAGGACAGTTAGCGTGGCATTCCCGTGGGAGAACATGCTGATGGGATGTATCATAAATAAACTTGTTTCTGCTGATGATGCTGAGCGGTGTCTGATTTTCACTACAGAGGGAGGCGTCTGGCACCAGTTGCTATAAGAGAGGCCACCTCAACAAGGCTACTCGATGCAGATTCAGAGACGAGGTCCTCATTGCAGGAGAATGGAGGGATCAATCAGTCTCAGAGGTACTCATAGAGCTTGGCCAGTGGTGGGAAACCCCAGTGTGCCCTGCTCCTGATATTTGGTGGGAGTGTTGGCATCGGCACCTCAGCAACAGAAGTTGTACATTATTGATTTTACAGAGTGAGCTGCGCCTGATAGATGGCCAAGGCTTCAGCCTGACCTCACCATTGGAGATACCTGGCACATTATTTGAATAGGTAATCACCTGTGGGCAGGGGAAGTTCAAAGGAATTTACCCACAAGACTGTCGGAAACACTACCTCCCTATCATAAGGTACCCCCCATTCATACATTTATTTTTGGATAAGATCACGCACTAAGGGATGAAGATGATTGCAATGCAATAGACAAATCAAAGATAACTAGAGACAATCTATTGGAGCAGGTGAAGGCAGATAGGCCAATGGGGCGATCACGTAACTGGAATTAGAGAGGGTCCTGAAATGGTAGATGCGCGCACACACAACAATGACTATTGGAAAGGAAGGACATCAGCAGAACGTTAATCATGGGTGGGAGATTATCCAGGATAAAAGAGAGCCTAGAAATTGCAGAGGTAAATAAAGTCTGTGTCCTAGCAGAGAATACTATAATAATAATCGCATGATGACCAGACCTTCCACTTGCAAATTCTTGAAGCTGACCTCATTCTTCATGGTCCTGATGAAAATTGCTGCCTTTCAATCTAAACGGCAATGAACAACTGCACAACCTCGAACGATTTGCTTCGGCAACACTTCTTACTTTTGCAATGTCTCCAGTGCACGTGCCTTTGGTCAGCAATGTATGACTGACAGCATTGGAATGCATGTCTCTTTGTTTTTTTGCTTTAAATTATTAATACTCATATGTGAAACATTGATTTATGTCTTTATTTATGCATACGAATTCATTGAGATCTGAAACTAAGAGCCGTAATCAAAACCCTCTGTTATATATTTGTTGTGTATGGAAAATGTGTGTCCTGCCTGTAGTTATTCATATTATGTTTTACGTTGCTTAACTTTGTAATTTAAGGTACATTTCTTAAATTCCTGCATCTTCTCATTGATCTTGTGCAGTCTTTTTATGTATACATCTATTTGGTACCAAAGCATTGATGCATTGTTCTATTTTGATTGGATCATTGTGTATTTTTCCGTTTGTTCTTTCGCTGTGTCATCAAAATCATTCAGTCGGAGCCATGTGTATTGGCTGAGGCTCCACTGATTGAGAAGACCTATGTTACCCAAAGCAGGCTAGCTTCCTTCCTCGCAATAACAATTACTACACATTTTACTTTATTTCCTCAAAATAAGTGTGGAATAAACCTCTGAAGAAAAAAAATCGGTAAGGAAATGTCCCCCTTTTCTGCATTTCTCCAAAAAACCTCAGCTAGGCACTTCGCGTTTACGAATACATTAAAATGTCATTTGCCTGTTCATTCTTTTGTTAAACTATGTTGTTAAATTAATAGGAGATAATCACATACTCCTTTTTATATTTCATGTGGTTTTATGTTTCTATTGTACTGTATTGTATCTTGATTTTAAATGTCCTTTTGTACAGCCTTCCAATCTTTCAGCCTGATTTGCTCTAAATAAAAGTGCCTATGACATTAAAAAAAAGAAACAAAAAACGTCTTGACTGGCTAAGGAGGAGGGTGGAGGGGTGATAACTGAGTAACAGTCTTGAAAATGGAAAACTGCTAGGACGTGCCTATTTTAGAGCTTACAGCGAGTTTACTTAGGAACAGTGGTGGCTCCTCCATAATGGGTGAAGACATTACCGACAGCGAGAGGATGAAGAACAAACAGAGGGATTTATGCCATTCGGCCTGACAGAATGCTCTACAACCAGTAGCAGTCTGTGCCTACAGACACGGAGCCCATGCAGGACCTCAGGCATGACATTGCGCAGACCACACATAGCAGCCAACAGTGCTGCTATCTCTGCAGACACATGATGGAACTAGCCCAAAGAAGCCTGCTGGGATCTTGTCTCCAGCCCTAGGAATCCTGCTCAGAAAGAAGCCATGAGGGGGCATTATTTGGACAGTAACGCGTTTAATGTTAATGTTAAAGGTATTTATATCACGCACCGTCACCAACGGAGTTGGTCCCCAGGCGCTCAGGCAGATTTGCAAAACAAGAAGGCGGGCGGGTTAGGTTAGTCGGGTGGAGAGGGAGTAGGAGAGTGAGAGAGGGTTGGTTTGCTGTTGGCGGCTTCATTTCGGTTTCCACCGTGCGCTGAGTTTAGGCGTGAGTATCGGACCGTGCGAGACCTTGTGCGCTGTTGGTGCTGTTTATGTGTTGTTTGTTCGTTGCGGAACAGTGCATGTTGGGGCTTTGAATTAGACAGTCTCATGCGCTTCTATGCAAATGAAGGACTAGGAGAGGTATGTTTTAATCATGTCCCTCCTTGCTTCTGCATGTGTAACCGCAATATCGAGGAATCAGTGAAGGAGGAGCTGAGGGACTAGAACGCAAAGGACGCACATGCTTGATGGGGGTGATTCCTGTATGCAGGGTGGTCCAATGGTGGCTAATGAGGCAGTTTTGGGGGCAGCCATGGTGACATTGGGATCATCATGATTGATGGGGAAATTTTGTGGGCAGTAAGATTGGCATGTGTGAACTGGGACAGTAGAGTGGTATGGGCCAAAACTGGGGCAAAGGAAGTAAAAAAGGGCAGAATGACCTAGGGAAAAGTGGGGCAATGAAGGCAAAATAGGCCAGAACTGGGGCAGGAGAGCAAAGTGGTGTAGAACTCGAGCGAAATGCATAGGTAGAAGGATACCTTTGCTCTGGACTATTTCCATAGAGAAGGTTGCAGTAGTTGCATCTCACCTGGATTACTCCATTAGAGCATATTTTGAGTTGCTATTTGTCTGCCAAAAGCAGAAGTGTGCTCTTACAGCCCAATTGAAAGTGATTGTAGAATCCTCAAGAGACAAGGTCCAGCTGGGGGTTCAGACCTGCCTTTATTCTAGGACCCGCCAAAGAAATGCACATGACAATTTCTTACATTTTAAAGCAAAACATAATAAGATATTGATATCACTGTTTAAAATCAGGTGCAATATATATGCATGGACCATGATTCTGATTCTGATTGATATATGAAATGGCTTAACACAATGCGCTCTTTAAGAGCATTTCTCTAATGCATGGGTCTGCAACCTGCGGCTCCCAGAAGGTTTGGACTATGACTCCCATGATCCCTGACCATTGAATATGATTGCTTGGCCTGATGGAAGTTGTAGTCCAGGATTTGTGGAGAGCCAAAGGTTGCAGACCCCTGCAGGCAATACCAAATGGCAAACCCCTACTTGTATCAGCTGTGATGCTATTTTCTCACTTAACGAAAATGCAATTTCATATTTTAATCAGGCAACATTTTAACCCTTGTGAGGGCTCCAGCTCTAGCTGAACAGCCTGCCTGAATAACAGCAATTTAACCTACGCAATAGGTTTTGGCAGGAGAAAACTAAAATCCCAAACAAAGGCACCCCTACCTTTCCAGGAACAAAACATTAGTGGAAGCTCAATTCATTTTGAGATACCCCAAATGGATTGTTTAATTTGACCCTGTGTTTGTGATCTCAGCTGTATTCTCAGCCTTGTAAAATTGCTGACCATGGCTCCATTATGTGAGCCATCGGAATCCAGTGGCACCATTCACTACACATGGGGAAGGGGGCTGACGAGCAATCACGCCTAATGCCTGCAACCACATGCCATGTTGCGCATCACATCATACTGTATTTGGCTGCAAGGGGTAGTATTAATAACAGATTTAAGATAGTATTGATGTGTTCATTCTGATGAATGTGTGGAATGTTTTTGGTACATTTTTAAAATAAATCTCAAAGCAGTACATGAGCCCCTTTCATAGATATTTCATGCAACGAGTTAATTCATCATGTTCACAAGCCTTTGGCTGAATTCAGTGAAGGTGAGGACAGCCCATCCCCCACTTAATTGGAAAAGCCTGGGCCTTCTTTATCTGTCTGAGAATCATGTGCTCCCTGCTGCAGCCGCTGAAAGACCTCTCATCCTTCAAGCCGAACGAGCAGTGGTCTATCGTGCCCTGAAGCCACGCTCCCTGACCAGGATGGTGTTCAATTATCTCACCAAGTAGATGAGACCGAGACATATGTGTCTAATGCAGGGCTATACAGATTACTCTGCACACTCCCACTGAATATTCCTGAAAACATTAGTCATAAGGGGAAACACTGTAAATGTCAGTCTTCCAGCTCAACCACCTTCCATACTGAGGGACTTGGTTATAGAGAGGCTCACCAAGGGCAGAGATTTGGCTTCTGTTACACAAAATATCTAGATGCCACGGTGTCGCCAATGACCTAACAACATTTGAAACACATGGATAAATAGGTATGATATGATAAGTAATTTATAATGCCCTTGTACACAAGTGTTTCTCGACTGAGGAGAGAAAGACTCAGATAGGTTGGTCAGCTTTTGAATTTTGGCATCCTGGATTATGCCGACCTGGGTACACGTGTGTGTTCTTCCACTCAAACAAATAGTCCTTCTACCAAGGCACTGAGGAGTTGAGATATTGCTCCCCTCCTCTATGTTGACATATGCTTTGATTAACCCGTCTGACTAGAACATTCTCACCTTCCACTTGTCTTCTTGCAATTGCTTCCACCCTCTGAAGATTGCTGTTTCCACCAACTGGACATATTATTTGCTATGCTGATTGGCCAGATAGCCTGGATAAAGCAACTCTCTATTGGGGCATCCCCGCCTTTAAGATTAGTTTATGCACTAAGTACCATTGGATCCTCTAGGAACAGTGAGCTGCCCTTCAATAGATTCCCTAGATTGGGCCATGAAGACAGTTTATGCTGAACAAAGCTGTAATCATACAGTCATAACCTCTGGAAGGTGCTTTACCATTTAACCAGGAGATGGTGCTGCAGTGATTTCAGATGTGACCTGCTTGTGGTGAAGCTGCAGGATGTTATGTATCCCCGTAAGGGAACCACATTTTCACTGATGCTTCCAGATGGCGAGTTCTTGATCGAGCTGCTGTTGTAGTATGATAGCTCTTGATATTGGGAAAATAACCTTTCCAAGTTCTTATTAAAACATCACCCCTATAAAATGGATACATTGAGAAGGTAATATTGATGGCTTCTTGATTTTATCTGGAACCCATGATTTGTAGTGCCTGCCAAAAGCTGGTCTGTTGTTCTTTGAAACTGTCTGTAATAGCCATTTGTCTAACTAAGGGTACAGTAAGACCCTATTTGTGAAAGATACACATCATCTGAGCTAGCACCATGATGAAAACTTTGATACACTGCTTTTCCCATAGCAAAGAAAGATACCTTTGTTGTGATACTCAAATAGGTGCATATGCAGGTATGCATCTTCCAATCTATGGCAGTCAACCAATCTCCAGGTAGAATAGAAGATACTAGTGTCTTGATTGCCAATGATTAGGTGTGACCGTGAGCCTCTTATTTCCACCTCGTTTGAGGCTGTGAAGACAGACTCCTGGTCATCAGTCACTCATGTCAAAACTCACCATAGGCTGTCTCTCAGCACTAAAAAACAGGTATGCCTAGGTATGCCTAGGTTCATGTACTTATCAACATGATTAAACATATACAGTCAGGAATTGTAGAGTTCTTACACTCAAAGAGATACCACTCCGATGCATTGTTATAAATTATACACTTGACACAGGAGGTACCATGTTAATGCATTTAATATGACCACCCTATTGTGTAAGAATTCTTAGTCTTACTAAGCAAGCTAAAGCAAATGCACATATAACATAACATAACATCACAACTATGAACAAGGTTGCCATTAAGGCAAATAACATGCGTGGATGTCTAAGTAATAGAACAAGTGGTGGTTTAATTTAAACTCATGGGTAACCTTTATCTCTTATTAAGCTATGCTACACTATACATCTTCAGTCTCCATGCACACAGCAAGCATCCATCTGTCACTCACGTTTAGAGCGGAGTGTGCTTCAAATGAAACAGCTCCTTCTGGGGTTGATGAGTTCTGTTAGCTGGGACTGGCTGTCTTGCTTGTATGCTGCTGTTGCTGCTCTGCACTCATTCCCAGCCCCTCCAGCTTGAAATGGACTGGCAAGTCTACTGACCTCCCTTCTCTCTTTTTCCTTGTTGTGCTGGGCTATATATCTATCAAGTAAAGTGGCGGTCCTGCACGTGTGAGTTCATCATATCCACTGTTTGGAACAGTGATTTTATTTTATTTTATTTATAAAGCGCAAAAAACAGGCCATGGGGCACCCGGGCGCATACTCTTAAACATGTTACAAAGAAAACAGTAGTTACAGTGTGTTACGAAAATATACAGGATATAAACATGTACCGGAGGGTACCATTGACAGTGTATAGTACAGGAGCAGAGCAAAGAGAAAAAGTGTATACAGTCCTGAACCCCAAAGGAGTCTGGACTGTGTCAAGGTCTCATGAGTCTTGGGAGAGCAGCCAAGTTTTAGCATTGTTCTTGAATTAGTGGAATGATGGTTCAATTCTGATAGGTGTGGGCAGGGTGTTCCAGAGTTTGGAGGCAAGGACAGGGAAACCCACCCCACCGGCTTTTTGGAGTTTGCATCTAGGCACGAAGAGGCTGTGAGTTTGGGCTGCTCTAGTAGGTCGAGTGGAAGTGTGGGGCGTGTGAAGCGAGCGGACATGTAAGGTGGAGCGTTGTTGCTCAGACATTTGTGAGTCAGAGCTAGGGTTTTCAGGGCAATTCTATATTTTACCGAGAGCCAACGTAAGTCCGATCTGACAGAGGAAATATGAGAGCGTCTCGGGATGTTTAAGGCTGCCCTTAAAGCATTATTTTGTACAGTTTGCAATTTATTAAGGTTAGACTAACTGGTCCCTAGGTAGAGAGCACTACAGTAGTCGATTTTGGCCATGACAAGAGTTCTGGCGAGTGTGACACAGTTGGTGGAATTTAGGAAGGGTCTACAGGCAGTGATAAGTTTGCAAGTATAGGCCGATGCTGACCTAACTGCATCTATTTGTCTGGTCAGGGAGAGCGAGGAATCAAGATAGACCCCTAGCGTCTTAGTATCTTTGGAGACGTTAATGTCATTGCCGTCAATGATGAAGGACTTGTAAGTTTGGTCTAATTTGTTGAGCCGATGATTTGATCCTAAAAGTAAGAGCTCAGTCTTATCATCGTTAAGGCAAAGTTCGTGCTGTGCCATCCAAGCCTGGATGATCGAGTAAACATTGTTAAGGGCTTTAGTGTCAGCTGTGTAGTCTCCTGTGATAGGGATGAGTATCTGGGTGTTGTCCGCGTAGTTAGTGTAGGAGACACCCAGATAGTCAAGCACATCGAAGAAGGGCTTAGTGAATACGTTATACAACGTAGGTGATACACATGAGCCTTGAAGAACGCCACAGTGAATAGGGGAAGGATCCGCTGATGCCAGAGGTGAGAAGACCCTCATGGATCTATTGCTCAGGAATTAATGGATCCAGGCATTGGCAGAGTCAGAAAAGTGGGCTGCAGATTTAAGATGCTGGCAGAGTTTTTGGTGGTTGACCAGATCAAACGCCGCGGAAAGATCGAGGAGGAGGAGAAGAGCTAGCTTCCCATTGTCCTTTAGTGACTCCATCTGAGTTTTCAGGTCGATCAAGGCTGACTTCGTACCATGTTTAGGGCGGAACCCTGAGAGAGTGAGAGAGCTGGCATGTCACTTTGTTCATTCAAGGTAGAACTCCTATGTAAAACTATGTTAGATGGTCTCAACGTGAGATCTCTGTACCCGTTAGTAAGTGCCTTCACTTTAATCTATGGCATTTTGTGAAGTTCTGCAACATCACAACCTCATATACTTCTGCTGGCTGTCTTAGCCGGTTGTCTGTTATCAAGGGATATCGTTCTCACTTGTCACCCAGTGCTTCCTATTGTACCTTATGGGCCTTGACTTTGTGAATGTGAAACATGCTTCCCTTCACATCTGTCAATTTCCTGTTCTTGTATCCTTATCAGATAAGGCCTAACAGTGTTAGGTTAAAAGGCTGCTATCAGATAACACTTAATTGTGTGAGGTTAAAAGGCTGCCAGCTGACAGTTTTGTCGTCGGCTGACATGATAGAGCAGGAAACACACCATTTCCTGGTCGTTGACTGATCTGCAGGACTTACGAACACTCGTCCCTCAAGTGTTGCACACATTGTATGCATCATTAAATTCTTATGTTAAAGTGTCATGTCTGTCTAAAGAACACCTTTTATGGCTACAGGTGGTATGAGATGTGAAAAGCTGTCTTAAATTAGGCTGAGTTCATTTCACTACACGTTGAGGAGGTTGCATCAGAAATGGTTGCTATGTCCTAAAACGATTCAACCTTTTTAAGTTCAGAAATGGAAACATTTCTCCCTATGGCTTCTGCAATAAGAAGAGGATGGAGAAAAATGTGCTAATTGTTTTGACGCATGGAATTTCAGCTACATAATTTTTTCATGCACAGTCATTGGACTCCCCCAAGAAATGCTTCTTTTATTTCTTCTGCCTTGGGTAATTGTGAAGTGAGAATGCTACAAGAGTGGAGGCCGAACATAGAGAATAGGGAAGAGAAATAGGGAATAGCATTCCAAGGTTTAAAGGCCAACGGGAAGGTAGAATCTAATGAGACAGGCACAAGTGGAGTATGGCAAAAACAAACAATGTAATGGCTGGAAGATTTAAAATTCAACTTAACCTCTGGCATTGCCTGAGGCAACAAGAACATTGTTTTTTTTTTTTTTTTTAAACGTTTTTATTATATTTCAACCAACAAACAATACAGACCAAATATACAATACAAAATACCTTAATACAGTTTTGAATGTGTACAGTATGCAATTTGATCTCCAATCCCCAAACCCACCGCCCCTACGAGCCCATCAAGTCTGTTTACTCTGTGTTTGCGCTGCGCGGTGGGGTATGTTCTCCATTGGAATCCGCCAAATCTGGCATTGTTCCAAACAATTCCGATATCAATGATTTCCAAGCCAACAGGGTTCCCACCTCTTCTCCCCCTCCCATCATACTGGCCTCCTGCCATACCATAGTCTCTGCTTCCGCCCACTTTTGCAATTCCTTCCACCATATCTCCACCTGCGGTTTATGACAAGCCTTCCACCCCATGGCAATCCTCCTCTTAGCCAGCACGTATGCCAAGTCCTTCAGTTTGTTAACGTGCTTCAGTTTTTGCGATCTAGGGAACCCCCCCAATAGGCAGGCCCAGGCTGACTCTACCACCAGTGTAACTCCTTTATCCACCAGTTTCGCTGCTATCTCGCTCCAGAAGCGCCCAACCACAGGACAGGGCCAAAACATGTGTGTCATGTCTGCCTGTTCTTCATTGCACTTGGGACATGCTTGTCTGCCTGCATTTTTAAACCTTGATATCCTCAGGGGCGTCATGTACGCCCTATGCGTAATATATAATTGTATTTGTTTCAACCTAGCATTTCTCGACACCTTCTGATGATACCACAAAGCCCGCTCCCACATCCCATCTTCCATCGGGGCCCCCACCTCAGTTTCCCAATCTAATCGAAATTGTACTGGTTCTTTACCAATCTTAAGCATCAGCATATCATACAATCTTGAAATCTTGTGCCCTCCCTCTGTTATATCATATATAGTGTCCATGATACCATCCGGCTCTGCTTCGAGTATAGTTTCGGGCCAAGCCCTCTTAATTTCCCACACTAATCTATGATATGTAATATATTGACCTACGTGTAGACCTGTTTCCTCGCCCAACTTCTCCCAACTTATGATGGCTCCCTTCCGCCAAACATCTCCCACCGTTGCCAACCCCGCTGATTCCCAGTGGGTTCTAATCCTCTTCCGCAGTTGCTCATCTCTTTTAGCCAGCGCCACCAGCGGTATCTGCGGGGAGCACGGAGCCGGGATTTCCATCATCCTGCACGCGCGGCGCCAGATCCTCCACCCAAGCAACATCATTTTGGGGCGCCCCTTCATGTCTGTTTCGGATAACCAGATCATTTCCTTTAAGTAAAATGGGGCACAGTCTGCACTAAACAATCTGAATTCGGGGGTACTTTCATCCGAGAGCCATTTAGCCACGTACTGCAGTTGGCTCGCTATATAGTAGGCCTCATAGTTGGGGAGCCGTATCCCCCCTTTTTCATAAATGTTTTGCAATTTCCACAATGCCATCCTGCACCTGGTTCCTTACCACAAAAAGTCCCTGCATATACTATTAAGCTTGGCAAAAAACTTCCCAGGTATGAGGTGTGGAATGTTTCCAAAAAAATGCCGGAGCCTATGCAAAACCACCATCTTAAGCATTGCGCTACGCCCCATCATGGCTAGCGGCAGCTTTCCCCAAAATTGCATACTTTTCTCAATTTTCCCCACAGCTATCTCCGTGTTGTGTTTATGTTCTTGTTCAACCGTATGATACACATCTAGCCCAAGGTACCGAAAAGTAGCAACAGTCCAAGGAACTTGCAACACTGGCAGCTGGTCTACGGGGAGTCCCCTATAGTTACCCAACGTGAAAATTACAGACTTCTGAGGATTCACAGCTATCCCAGACAACCCCGCATACCGATCCATAACCTCCAAGATATGTTGGAGATTCTCCTCTGGATCCTTCAGATACAACAACATATCGTCTGCATATAAAGAGATCAAGTGTTGCTCCCCACCCACCTCGAGGCCTATGGTGTCGTACTGCTGTCTAAGGTATATGGCCAAAGGCTCCAATGCCAATATATATAACATAGGGGACCATGGGCATCCCTGTCTGGTACCTCTGCCTAACCTCCATCTCTCTGAAATAACTGCTCCCGTCTTAACTCTGGCGAGCGGCTCACTATATAACATCTTTGCCCATCTTACATATACGGGCCCCATCCCATATTCCGTCAAAGCCGACAGTAGCCATGGCCACTTGACAGAATGAAAGGCCTTTACCGCATCCAGGGACACTACCGCCATGTCACCCTCCTTATCCCCCGCCCATTCAACGACTCGATGTAGTCGCCTGTGATTGTGAGTTATGTTCCTGTTGGGAACATAACCCGTCTGATCCGGGTATATGAGTTTGTCTATGACTCTTCGCAGTCTACCCGCCAAAACAGCCGTTAGTATCTTGCTGTCTTGATTCAGCATTGATAGAGGTCTATAGGAGCCACAGCTGTTCCCAGGCTTATTCGGTTTAGGGAGCGGAATTATGACTGCTTCCCTTAGCGACTCTGGCAGCTGTCCCACCTCAAACGCTTCATTTAGCATATTCAGCATCGGAGGGAGCACCTCCGCCATGTATGCTTTATAAAACTCGCTCGGAAACCCATCCGCCCCTGGGGTTTTACTAGTTGGCAATTGTCTCACCACCGCTTCTAGCTCCTCCAAAGTGATTGGTGCATACAGCTCTTCCCTCTCTTCAGCACTTATCCTGGGCAGACCTAAACACGACCATTGTTAAGTTACAAAAGGGAAAACACCATATGCAAATAAGGCTTGGTCCCACCCCAAGAGGGGCAGTTCAGCCTGAATGTCTAGGTTACATCCCTTCTACACGAGACCACAAGCATCTCCAGATAGATGTCAGTCTCAATGTGCATCATCAGTGAGGAGTAGCTCGGGTCTCTAGACCCAACAGGCACAGGGGCACAGGACCCACATCAGGGCATACCCGTCCCACTCGTGACTAAAGCAAAACAAAAGAGGTGATGGCTGGAAGGTTTAGAATTAATCTTAACTTCTGGCATTGCTCAGCGTAACCCTCCAGATGGTATCCCATTGGTTTATCGTCAGTAATTACTTTGTGATAATTTAATGCCAAGTAATGACTTTGAAATGTCATCAAAAATATGGTTATTTAAGGGTTAAGGCGTATAAAGGGGGTGGGGTGAGTTTTGAATAGGGTTTGTAATAAAGGGTAGGGGCAGGCATGGGGGAGCTAAAATAAGAAAATAAGAATTCAATGAAGAATGTCGAAGTAATTACTTTTTAGTAAATTACCAACAAGTAATTACTGTTGAAGAAATAACATGGAACACCCAGACCATCACTATTTGCCTGCAAAGCCATTACAAAAGGGGAAACACCATATGTAAATCAGGCTTGGTCCCACCCCAAGAGTGGCAGTCCAATGGAGTATGGAAAGATTAACAGGAAGAGAGATGATGAATAAAATGGGCGAGCACAAGATTGGACAGAGATAAAAGAAAAGCAATGTGTAAGGTGCAAGACCATGAATGCATTTAAAGACAATACAAAAATATTGAAAATCATTAAGCTGAAGATGGGCTGAAAAAGAAAGCAAAGGATAGCAGGAGAGGTAGAGATATGGGAATGGTGAGGGAACGGAAAAAAGGGGTTGAAAAGCAGAGTCAAAATAGAGTGAAGTGGAGCGATAGCCTAGGAGGGGAGACCAAGAAGAAGTGAGTAAAAGTAGTCACGGTGGGAGTCCTGGTGGCAGAACAGTTGATAAAAGAACCGATGTTTACAAATAGTATGGTTTTCAATATTTCGAAAACAAAAATCATGTGTCTTGGAGGAAGACTCCCAAAAAAGCCTTCATTTGTTTGAAAACTCAACGAGACACCATTAGATTTTGTGGAGAATATATTTACTTTGGATTTCCAACTAAATTAAACCCTTCCATACGTTTATTATGGCGATTTTAAAACCTCCAAAATTTGGAAAAAATGTATTGTGTCGAAGCACTTTATTGCTCAGCGAGGGGGGCACAACTTATTGGAAATCTATTGTGTCAGCATTATTCTAAGTATAATGTATGGCCTCTCGATATTACCAAGTAGTGATGTTTCGTGGCTCAATAAATTTGAGGGTAAAATGCTACGTTCACTTATAAACCTTCGTGGTTCTGTCCAAGTGGAAGCCCTAAGATTGGAATTGTTGCCAGACTTCATTAACCTCAATCTGGCATCTTCAAAGAAGCTTCTTGTACATCAAGCTAACCTAGCCAAATGCAAATTAAAACAAATTTGCAGAATATGATGGGCAAGACAAGCGCCTCTGGTAATAACAATCCCTTCATCGCAGAACTACAGTGGCTTGCCTGGAATCACTTGTTAAGTCTGGACATGTTGCTTGAAATAGTGCTAAATTCTCCAAACATCAAAGTTATTTTAAAAACAAGGCAAAACTATGGGACACGGTAAATAACATTGAAAATCTAGCTTTTTCCTAAATACGCAGCACACTTATTTATTCAAACATTGCTCAATTGAACTAAGTGATTTATATTATACCTTTGTTTTAACATGTTGCCAACAAAGGAATACATTGGGGAGTGGTCTAGCATCCTTTTAGAGGACCGACAATGTCGACTATGCCACAAAGACATTGAAACAAGCCGACGCATACTAACTTCCTGCTTGGTATTAAAAACTCAATACGCCAGGAGATATGGTCACTTTGTCACACAACTTGAATGCATTGAATCTGAACAATTTTGGAGCATGCTTCTTGGAGCCAAATCAGTAGTTATTATTGCGGCTGCCCTCCACATTTGGAAAGAAGCAGCAGAGCTCCTTGCTACTGTGTAGCTCATTTTATCTTCTATATAAGTAATTTTATTAGGACAATTTTGCTTCTCTGTAAGACTTGAATGTTTTAACCAATGCAACATATATTTTTTAAGCTATTTAAGTGCATTGAAATTGAGATTTGTTTTTAAGCTGTAATCAGTGATTGGCTTACTTTTCCTATTAATTGTGCTTATAGTTTGTCCCAATAACCAAATGCACTATGAATAATAAATAATGAAAACATACATATATTATAAAGTTGAAAGCTACAGGTCTGCTCAATAGAGTAGTTCTGATTAGTGAACAAGATTGTTGGGTCATATAACATTGGGGTTATGATCAGAGTAAGAGGGGGAGCAAATTGGGGGGAAAGAATAGAAGGAGGTGAGATCGGGAAAGGGAAGACAAGATCATCATTTCTGTTTTGGATGAGTGGAGATGTGGGGAATGGAGAAACATCCAGAGCTTGATAGGGGAGATCCAATCAGAGATAGCGGCAAGATGTTGGTCAGTGATGGAAGGAAAGTAAAACAAATATTTAAGAATCGTCAGGCTAAGAGTGACAATTAAGACCAAAAGATAGAATGATGAAATTAAAAGTATCAGTATAAAGGGAAAACAATGAAAGGACAGGAACTAGCCTTTTGAGGGACACCAACATGTAGGGGAAGTAAGCAGGAGGAATCACTAGACCCAGTGGCATTGTGGGAGTGATAATATGGATAGAAGGAGAGCTGAGAGAGCAGAGTCAGGAATACCAAGAGAGAAACAAAGAATAGAGGGTTTCAACATGTTAAACGCCACATGTGCATTGCAGATCATAGCAAGGTGATCCGCAAATGGTAGCAGAGGAGGTCAGTGAGGAAAGTGCTGCAAGAATGGTAGGAGAGTGGGCCGTTTTACAGTGCCCCTCCATTTGTTGTAGAAGTAATTGTGAGTAGATTACAAAAATGGTGTTGTTCTGTACACATTGGGCCTCATTACAGGTCTGGTGGTAACCCTGCCGATGCTACCTGCCGGTGGCCGCCAGACCTGTAAAAATTAACCAGCGTCTGACTTCCCTGTGCCACTGGCTCATTACGAGTCCGGCGGCCGGGAAGTAAGGTGCCGGTATATATGTTAATCCCCATTCCCATAGAGTCCCATAGGACCTCTATGGTAGTGGGGAAACGGAAGCACCGGCGCCATTGCTAACGGCGCCGGTGTTTCTGTGAAGGGTTTGCCTACCATGACCGATGCGCCCGGCAGGGTCAGACCTGTCGGGCACATCGGCTCCGGCAGGCAAACACGTAGTTTGCCAGTCCGGAAACAAGGGTGCTGGTGAGCTTAAGAGCACCCTTGTTTCCAGACCAGCAACAATACAATGAGGCCCATTATGTTTGTTGTGGATTCTGAATGTTATATAGTTCCCATGTGATGAACTTTATTGGACCTACAGAGGCATTTTATTGAGTGGCCTGCCATGTTTCTAGGAATTGTGTTTCGTAGAAACAACCGCCACATCTCACAGTCCAAGTTTTCATACCTTTTATTGGACTAACTGAAAATGATTCTAAATGTAAGTATAAATAAGGTTTTCCATGCTTCAAATTACAATTGTAGTAGTCTTATAATGCCGAGGTTTCAGGGAATGGCATCTTGTGACCCCACATGAGGAGTACAAACCATAGTTTGTGGAGGAAAAGAAGAGAAGGGCGGAGGGGGAAGGGCAACAGGCACAATCAACATCAGAGCTAAGGGAGTGCACTAGGTTAAGTAGAGAGTCATATGGCCCTCATTACAACCCCAGCGCTAACCCATGGCGCTATTAGCACCATGGTTGGTGCCGGTGTTGTAACGAGTCCGCCATGGTGAAATGGGGAAATACCGCCCCATTCCAAGGTTGGCGGGGCGGTATTTCCCCATTTCACCATGGCCCTTCCCCATTCCCATTTTCGCCCCATAGGGCTCAATGGGACTGGAGAAGGCGCTAGGTACGGTACAGCAAATTGCGGTACCGTAATTAGCACCGAGGTCCCTTTACGGCACCCTACTTTAACGGCTGGTAAAACCAGCCGTTAAGGTCGGGTCCCGCAAAGGGACCTCGTAATCAGGCGTTAAGGGTTTAACGGCGCCGACACCTTTTACGGCGCTGTTAAACCCTTAACGCCAGGGTCGTAATCACCCCCATAGTCATGTTTGTGATAGATTGGTTGCATGTACACTCAGAGTGCTGGCTCCCAAAAGAAAGTGAAGAATAAAGCAAAGGCAATCCGAGCTGTGTGTAACTAGCGGCAAAACCGCTGGGAGGGCAGTTTCTTTATACTAGTAGTAAGGATATTGCTGGGTAATGGGATTAGGATGTGCTCAAGGATTCCCCTAAAGTGTGTGGGGTTGACTTTAAAGGATATGTTTTACTGGCCCAAGGCAACTACAAGATATTTAACCCTGGCACAGCCCAGCCAAACTATCAGAGAGGACAGTATCAACAGTTGACTGTGTAAAAGGTAAATGCAGAATGTTTTAAGGTTTAAAAGGGGGTAGGAGTAGCAGGGTACGTAATTGTGGGATCCTGTCCATAAGCTATATGTGCTTAGCCACTTGTGGAATGGCGCGTCCCAGTGACTGGGGGTGAAGACTGCAAAGGGTGGAAGAGAACCTATTATGTATTACCTTGCAAAGGATGAAGGGCGGATTTCCAGGCCATCCGAGGGTCCTATAAACATTGTATTATATTTGGAGAATGTGTTAGCTTTCAAAGTCTTATAGTTGTCTTCCACAGTGGATGCTCATATGTGTAGTTTTCTTTAAAAACAATGCATTGCACCATCCCAACATAACAATTTCAGCTAGTCTATAACAAAACCTCCTTTACACATCAACGATTACATGTACTTTTGAGTATGAGAATGCTGTTTTCACCAGCCTGAGGCACTGACCTTGGAAGAAATGAGCAGAGTGATCTAATGTTCCTGTGACCTGATGTTATCAGAGAGTTAACCGCAAGAATGTGGAATGCGAGCCAACTCGGCAGACCATTCCACTAACAGCAAAGAGGGGACGTTTAATGATGCAATGAGAATGGATTTACTGCGCTCCACGCGCAGAGTGAGGCTGGCCTCTCAGAATACAATATTAACATTAAACATGCTCCTTTACAGTGCTCTCCCACTCTGATGTAGGGCAGCATTCAGGCAATAATTACATCGGTTACAATAGTAGTTAGAGACATGTCGGCCTTACTGCTTCAACAAAGCTTTAAGCAGGATTGCGCAACGGGGGGAGTGGTTGATATGGGGGAAGGGAAAGGACATTGGTTCTAAACAAACGAGGTTGAAGGAAGATTTCCCACCTCACCACAGCTAATATGCCTGGCCACAAATGAGTTTTTAAAAAACAGTGACTTGTGTTTTGCAATGGTTGGCAACGCTCTATCTAGAGTTGAGTGATAAAGTAAACATGCAGGAAGAAACCTATGGGCAAACACATGGCATGACACTAATGTGTCTTGTGCTAGCAGTGCTCAACGCTTGCTTAAATGGTCTGCTGTAGGCTTAGAAAAGCACAATCGGCACAGTGAAGAGGGCCAAAAGAAGCCGTTTATTTGTTACATGGCATTGTAGTGTGGTCGTTTTTTTCCACACCATCAAATTTCTAGTAAAGACAGTATATATGTATATTAAGTGAAAAAAACATTAGTTAAGAGACGGTGAAGACAGATTTCTCACTACAAACCATGAAATTCACCCCTGTAGATGTCACCCAATATATCATGGTTAATCTCACTGTTCATCCCTGCTGTGATGTCATGTATGTGCTCATGTGCTGAGCAAAGTTTTAGGAAAAATACAAAAAACTGGTTAGTTACGAAAGACATCTGACTTCATCTAGTCACCTACTAATTTGTTGCTATACCTATCTTGTCGATTTAATGCTCCTGCCTCTGCTTGAATGATCTGTTACCTGTTGTATTATGATATTATGTTTTGTAACTTATACTTGTATGTAACCGTATCCTTGCAATCTCGCGCAACGCGCCAGGTACCTACGGGTTTGGTGCGCTTTACAAATCAATAAACAAACAATGAGGTGGACTTTGAGTTAAAATTCTCATCACTTTCCACGCTAATCGAATTTCATGGGTTTTGTTGCAATAAATTGGTCTATATTAGCTTTGTCTTAACTAAAGTCTTTTAAATTAACTTGCAGGGCTTTGTTATGCTATTGTTATATCTTATCCAGGACTATGTGCTGTGCTTATTAGCAAATACATATATATATATATATATATATATATATATATATATATATATATATATATATATATATATATATTCACTACAAAAAAAACTTTGTTGAGGGGACGTTATGGTTAAGTTGCCCTACCAAAAACCTGTGTGCTTCACTAAAAAAATAATGTCTACCTCCCCATTATGGTTCAAATTAAAACCGAAAACCCCCTGAAATTCACCAGTTATGGTAAACTAAGCCCCCATACCTGCCATCACCACTGTGCACTGCTAACACTAACACCCAGAACATGAAGCTGGCATCACAAATGTCACCGACGACATCACATGTTTAGCCCCTTTGTTTCCGTTCCCTGCCATATATATATATATATATATATATATGTACATTCAGTAAAAAAACTTTGTTAAACGGATGTTATACTTCACAGTGAAACCAAAAACACTGCACATTCCCCAATTATGGTAAGCTAACCAACCATAATTTGCGCCATCTACGTGCATTGCTATGACTAACACCCAGGACATCAAAGATGACATCACAAATGAACGTACCAAAAGCATGTGCAAACCTGGTGAGGTGTAACGAGGGCCAGGTGGTGCTGAGTCGGTGAGATTTGGTGCGTACAGCTTTGGAATGACAACCATGGAGCGACACAGCACTTCGTTCCACACTGCGAACATTCGCAAGGTGGTGCCATGTGAAGAGCGTAGTCGATTGAGTTCCTCCACACATTGAGTTCCAGAGACACTCCTGTGGGGCAGCACCTCCCTGCAGCTGCCTCACAAGCCATTTGCAATGCTGTTGACCCTTACCTTTCAAAGGTGACAATAGTGTGTATGTATTGTGACGTAGTACTCTGCAGGGGGGAGAGTTTTCGAAGTGCTTTTGAGGCTACGGTCACGGAGCACTAGAAGATATGCTCCTTACCTAAGTGAAGCTGACCCTATATCTTTCTCTGTCCACTTGTCCTTTCTTATCCCCGTGGCTGGTGTCCCTTCCTTACCCTCCTTTGTCCTCCTCTCCTAGTGTGCTGTGTGCTGAGAAGCAATAAACGTGAAAACAACAAAAATTACAGAAAAGGCTCTTTTCGGGGCCGCCTTTCTCAGTTTAACAATAGAACTATGAAGTGACCGTTGTAGAATCCCTGCAGAGTTGCGGAAAAGTTTGCAGACAGTCGTAGGGAAAAAAAGGAGGGTGAAAGCAGAGCAAACACAATGAAGTGTACGCTGGGAGTAAGTGGTGGCTCTGAAAAGAGCCTTTCGGTGGTGTGTTGTGTGGGTCAAAAACTGTGGATTGGAGAAAACGGATTGTCACATAGGTTACTGTGAATCCAAAAGAGGTCACAATGCATTTTGTACATTGTGAAGAAAAATCTGATTGCCAGCATATGTAAGATGGACTCCATCTCTGCGGAAAATGAAAGAGCTGCGAAACAAAATGTTTTCATTGTGGAATGAGGACATGCCAACATCTCTTAAAAAGGCGCAAACAGCCTTATTCACATTGCGTCTCACTTTATCCATTTGTGGACCCAAAGCAGAAGAAAGCAGCCATATTTGTCTTTGTGCAATACGGGAAAAAGTATTTGACAATTTGGAAACATGTCCATGAGCTTCGCAAGTCCTTCCTTCATTGCAAATTGCAAAGAAATTCCAGAGACATGGTCTAAACTGTTTCCTCCGCAGTGAATGATAAGTATATCTGGAGGACGCTCTGTCAGTAAAGTAACACAGAGAGGTACCAAGTCCAGCCACCTCATGCCACGCACGCCATGCCACTGCACTTCCACATGAGGAAATCCGAGATCTGCAGATAAACTGCAGCTTTCTGCATGCACCTTCAACCAATGTATCCATGAGTCTCCCAAAATGCAGATAATCTGTTTGCGAGCACGCAAAGCCATGGCTGTGTGGTCTCCTGTCAGGGAGAAGACGGTCTTACTAAATCTCGCCGTTCAGAACACACCCACTGAACTTTATTGACCAATCCCTAGCTCCGCTCATTTTCATTTGCATGCGTCTCCACCCCAGAATCCCTGTTGGTGATATGCGCTGGCTGCAAACTACCGCCATGTCCGCGGACATGCATAGGATGAGAGCGTGACGACAGTACATTAAAGTGTTATTCCCCTTTTTCCCCTTTAAGGTAAGCTCTGAAAAGAGCCGTTTTTGTTTTTGTTTTTGGGCAGATACATTACTTTACTCCTACAACCATTACAGAACCTTCTCTAAAGCAAGCCTTACTTTCCAAAAGAACATTGCATTTCCCAAAGAGGATAGCGCAACACCATCTGCTTCAAAATAATCCGCATTACTTGGAACAATGTTTTCGTGGCTGCAGAAAAACATACCAGCGCGTAACATGAAAGCACGCATGCCGCGATTAATGATACACCTCCCAATACTTTGATCTGGACAGAAGGAAGAATTGTTGTCCCATTTTACTCTAGGGAGTAAACCAGAAAAAATTACTTTCGCAGTTGGTCAGATGTTCATGAGCGCTTGAACCAACTGTCCCAAATCTGCCAACAAAGTATGTGCAGTCACGTAGCCCAAATGGCAAGCACCGTAGTGCAAAATTACCACATGAGGAGAGGTCATCGTACGTATGTCTCTGCAAACTTGCAGAATAGCCGCAACATTGGCATCAGTCTCCGCGTTCCACACCACCTCCACTCCTCTCACATCGAAATGGTGTGCCACATGCCTACTCTCGGCATAATGTTGTAAGCCATGGACAAAACTAAGCAGTCACACAACCATCCACCAATCACATTGAACATCGCAAAATCTAACTCCATCATCAACATTGCGCACTTCAAAATTACTGTTGATAATTCTGAATGGAAGTCGGATATCATTGCAAAGCACCTACTTCAGAAGCTACTGTGCAAGTTTTGCCAATTTCTACATACAGCTCCATGCATGCGCACATGCATGAGAATCCAGTACAGGTATGTATATTTTAATCAGAGAACATGTGCAACCCTTATGATTTAATTTAAACAAATTAATGCCGCTAAATGTGCCTAGGCAATACATACCAACGCTCCCCTTTTAAGTGCAAGATGTCCGATTTATCATTGACAAACCGCACGACTTCTTACTGTCTTCCGCATAACCTATACATACATTGCGAGCATGCCCATTTAGGGCGAAACTAGATTTTGTATTAGAAAATGTCGGAGTTGTGTACTGTGTATGGCCTACAGTAATGCTACTTGCAATATAATCGTATGACAAAAGTAAGCGCTCCCGATTGCTGTGGTGACATCTCCCTCTGAGGGTCTCCTGATTTTTCGGCATCGTGCTTTTAAATTGCAAGTAGAAATGTTTTGCCCATCTACTAATATGCCCTATCGCTTACAAACCTCTCTCCTATAGATAGTACACCTTGTAAAAAACAAGGCATTTTCATAACCTTAAAAATGTTAGCAATTTTGAAGGACTTGCAAGTAACATATTGCAAATACCATGCAAAGGCTGCACAGAGTGAAGTGAAATGCACACATGCACTGGGTTGAAATATGAAAGGAGAATGCTCTGACGAAAGATGCACAATTAATGTGTGCAGTATCAGCACTGCTGTAAACACACAAAGTAATTAATTTTGTTTTTTTGAATCGCAGTGAAGACTAATCTCCTGAGAATCAACAGCATCTACACTGCAGATGACATATCCGAAGAAACCTGGTCATTTTGCAAAACAAAGTAAGTACAGTACTACCTTTATATTGTAACTACTCCTCAAAGAGGCTGTGTGGGTTATTTGTTTAATTTGGGCACCAAAGCAAACATTGATTTCTGAACCATTCTACCTACAAATATCCATTTATTGAACAAAGAATATCAGGCCGAATGGCTCACAAATCCCTGTGTGTTTGGAACTCAAATAACATACGTAAGCCTTAGGTTAGATTTAGAAAAGAAGTTGCTGTTGCAAGTTTATGGCATTTCGTTTATTAATAATGTTTCTCGTCACCACTAGCCCAATTTGTACTCTCATCTGAAGCACATTGTAGTACTATACAAACAGTAAAATAGACTTACCAAATCATTGCAAGAGTCCAATGCACATTCACACACTATGACAAAGAGCTTCCACATCAGACTCATGCACACATGCACACAGCACACATACATTGTACAACAGACCAAAGTATGCCTTCTTTTTTTCAACAGACACCAAAGAATGCCTACCAAAAAGCAAATCCGTAGAAGGGAAACGCAGAAGTAGAGCAAATAAAAATAAAAGTGCCAATCTAAGCATCTATCTGTTGTAGAGTTTGTAGAGAATGTTGGAACAAACCAGCTAATGCAGTCGGTTAGCAAAACAAAGGAAGCTCCAACTACCGAAACTTTACCTTCTCCATCAAAATGTGTCACAAAACACAAAAATGTTGGTAAAAACTCAGCTACCAGATCAGCTAACAATGCTCCTACTAATCCTGACAGTGTAACAAGAACCCATAGTAAAAAAAAAGTATTTTATCAAAAATGTTTTGTCACAGAGTCCTTCAGAATCTACTAAGAAGATGACCGAAATCATCCTCACCCCTTAAAACCTACCGTAGAAAGTTGATCCTACAATCTCTCGTGGACAGTGCAATCCTTCTCAAAAGGAAGTTGTTTATATTAGTGTTAAATAGAATGAAAGCACTAACAAAACTAAGTATCAAACTACAAAAGAAACTCAGCAATAAACGGAATGTGAACAAAAAGAATAATTTATTAAATATTTGTGGTGAATGGAGTCACACGACAACCACAGAACCATATTTTAATGAAGAAGCATACAAACAAAATCAAACAAACACAATTGCCATCCATAGCAGTGGACAAGGGTATGAGAAAATCAATACTACCATCATGGAACAAGAAACACTGCTTACAAAAGTATCCTCTGAAAACTCAGAATTACCTCTCGATTCAACAGAACCACACCGTCCAGTATAAAAATGGCCGTGCACATCAATGTGTGCCATTCCCATCAATCTGTGCCATTCCAAACAAAGCTTTCAAATCTTTACGTCAGTTCCTCAATCAGTATGTAAAAGGTAAAGACAAAACTAAAATGAAAGTGCTGCAAAATATGGATATTTGTCCAGTGCGCAAATACACAGGACTACAAGAACATTCATTAGCCTGCATTTCTGGGCCTATTTGCAAAAGCACCTTTCATGATATCAAAAGGATATCAATACATCATTCAAATGTAAGAAATCTAGTGTATAAAATATACTATGCAAAAAGTCCAGCTTCAGAATTAGCCAATTTAAATAAAACTCTTCTGCATGGTACACCCAAATACTTACAAGAAGAAATTGACCGTATTCAGAGAAAGTATTTTGGAAGTGAAAGCCACTTAAAAAATGCAATAGTTTTGGCACATAGTAGCAATAATTCTGCACATAGCAACCTTCTATTACACACATACAGAAAAGAAATAGTAAAATTTGAAAGGTCATCGGCTGAAGTACCAAACCATCGGTGTGTGTGTTGCCGCATGTTTTACAAAAGGAACACAAAAAATGTAGACATAGCATACAAAAAAGAAGACAATGAAGATTCTAAATGGTTTGAATTAGCTCTCTACCTGTTAGCAGAAAACAAATATGAACTAACTGAATGCCTAATATGCTGCAGTTACTGTAGTACAAAATTAGACAACAACCACACTACTTCACGTGCTATTACAAATAATTTGGAATTGTTCCCACTACCAAAAATCCTGCAACAACTCAATTTGTATGAGAGCATAATAATTCAAACAGTTCACCCATTTCAAGCAATTATATGCCTTCATCTAAAAACAGCAAAATTACCTTCCTCTGAATTCGTGAAAGGCATTTGTGTCAAAGTAGTTTATTTGCCATTAGATCTAACGGAAAATGTACACACTCTAGGAGTGCAACGTTCAATAGAGCATTCTTTAATAGTCTTGGTAAATGGTGTACCAACAAAGGACAAAACATTTGGCAACAACTGGTGGATTTACATAAAGTTAGACAAGCTTTGCAATATCTAAAAGACAATAACGAGTACTACACGGAAATAAATATTGATGAAAGCTTAAGGGAAACAACTGAAATAATTCAAGAGCCATCAGAAAGTGGACAATTCGAACTTATGGATCCTGCTACAGTATCCACTCTTTTGGACCATTACACAATTCATCCATTGCATTCCAATGAAAGCATAGATGTTGCACTAGAAACTTACCAAATGCGACAAACCAAAGGGTCACCAATGAGTATATGGGAAAAAAGTATAGAAGCACGTGCTTTTCCACTCCTATTTCCTACTGGCAAAGGTGGAAGATACGATGATAGACAAATCTCAGATTGGGGCATTAAAATACTGCTCTTTATGAATGTATTCGCAAGATCCCAGATTTAGACAAAATGTGGAATACATATTCCACCTACTCTATGAAAGTGTATTAGCAACACTATGCTATGGAGTTGCACACATTTTGAAATCCGGAATCCATTTTCAAAATATGTCATCTACGCAGTTAATACAAAAAGTACAGGAAAAATATGAGGCTTTACAATCAAGTATAACAAATTTGTTTGCAAACATGCGTGTTTCAAAGGAATACTGGTTCCGATGGCACGGAGACGTGCGTTGTATGATCAGAAACCTTGGACCACCGACTTGGTTTGTTACGCTAAGTTGGGCAGAATATGCATGGGAAGATTTACATGAGTTCCTACGCATAGCAAACAGCAACAAAAACAACATAGATATATTAACACCTGGAGAACTTTGCTCTCTAGATCCAGTTAATGTGTCAAGATATTTCCATCATCGTTTCATTGCCATGCTACACTTTATTTGCAATAAAACTGTTCCTCCCCTTGGAGAAGTGCAACACTTCTTTTGGAGAAAAGAATATCAAGCAAGAGGAGCACCACATATTCACATGCTGTTATGGATCAAAGGTGCACCAAAATTTGGTCACGACAGTAATAGCACTGTTTTGCAGTTTATCCAAAAATATGTCACTTGTGAAATCCCTTCACAACAGACACATAGTGAGCTGCATGGGCAGATTTTACAATTTCAAAGACACAAATATAGCTAATATTGTCGCCGCAAATATAAAAACAAAGGTAAATACTACACCAAATGCTGCTTTGGTTTCCCTAGACCAGTTATAGAAACAGGTGAAGTAAACAACTTCATGTCTTCAGTTCGACATAGTGTTAAAGGTAAACCACCTAAGAACACGTATTACATAAAAAGAAATGAAGAATCAAAATATATCAATGATTACAATGCAATCATTGCCCTCTTATGGAATGCAAACATAGATGTGCAGTACATTGCAGACAATTCAACTGCTGTTGCACGATATGTTACAGCCTACTTAACAAAAGCAGAAAAAACAGAGCTTCAAGACCTCTGGGATGACCTAGCATCAGACAAAACATTATCACAGAAATTGTACAGCCGAGGCATAAAAATGCTCTCTCATAGAGAATGTGGCGCCTATGAAGCAGCAGATCGTATAACCGGTACTGCTTTGTATGGAAAATCAGACAACATAGTATGGCTAAGTCTTGGTCCTGCAAAATCTAGAAAAAGAGTGCTGAAATCATATGAGGACATAGAAACAATTGCCAGAAATGATCCCAACAGCCAAGACATTCTAAAAAACAATTTACTGGACACATACTATCCGAACAGGAGTAGCACTTTGCAAAGCATGTGTCTATACCACATAGCTCAAAACTTTGCATACAAAAATAATGTAAAACCCGATGAAAGCAAACGTAGATATATAGTGACTGATTGTGAAGGGAGCTTAGTGAAACTTACCAAGCGAAGCTTAATTAATCAATCAAAATTGTCATTAAAAACTCCTCAACAGAAAGAACTATATTACATGTCTCTGTTACAACTTTTCAAACCATGGAGAAAAGAGGAAGACATACTAGAAAACTATGACTACTATGAAGATGCTTTCAAAGAAAATGAAAGCGCTATCACCGATGTGAACTTTACGCAGTACAAAACAATGTTACACAATGAGCAGCAACAGGAAGAAGAACTTTAGGCCCAACTAGATAAGGACTCTTCCGACAGTAGTCAACCTTCTGTAACAGGAAGTCAAGAACCACTACGACAACCACTAATAGCAAATGAGGCTGAAGTAGATATGGCAGAAGTAGAAAACACCATGTATCAGTATCAGGAAGATACAGAAGACTTAAATGTACAACAAGCAAAACTTCACAAAGATCAGCGCACCATTTTTGAAGACGTTACAAAACAAATTGTACAACATGAAAATAAAGAATGTACCTGCCAAAATTACAAACCTATACTGCTGTACGTGAGTGGCGAAGCTGGATCAGGGAAAACATTATTAATCAAAATCATCAGCAAGTTCCTTCAACAATTGACAAAGAACAAACTGTCAGCTGTTGTAAGTGCCCCCACAGGTTTAGCTGCCTGCAACATAGGCAGTGTCACTTTACACCGATTACTACTGCTTCCAGTAGAGCATCAAAATAAATTAGACTGCTGTTATGCTCACCTGGCTCCCATAGGGGCGTCGATCTGAACTGGACAGCTGCGGTCTCCACCAATGTGACGCGTAGTGCCGAGATGACGGACTGGCCCACCTAGCTTTGTTTGCTTGGCCCGTAGGAATATTCTTGTGCAAATGGAGAAAGGGAATTAACCACCCGTGGAGTTGAGCGTTAACCCCCCCACTACCGCTGTTCTCCCCACTGATCACCTTTGATGCCTCTTCTTATATTCTCACCTGATGGTTTGGAAAGATAAGCTCTCCATCCTGCATTGAGCGCAGGGGCGCGTAGATAACCAGTTGCTTCACTGGTTTGAAGGAATTGGTGAGTTCCAGAACAATATTGACTCTGAGATTCCCGGCAAGACGCTGTAAGTATGCAGTTCGTAAGAGTTCAAATGTCTGACTTTCACTCTTGTCCGATTGCTTGCAGGTTGCAGCTTGACCCTAGCGAAGAGTTCCTCGTGGCAACCGGTAATGTTCAGGTAAGGATTTGTATTATCCAACACAGTTCGATAAAATAATGTCAATGTGTAACCTGTTGCTTTCTCCCTTATTCAGGCGCTGAGAGAAAGTATGAAGTCTCGGGGAATAATGCCTCCAGCAGTAAAATCAGGTGAGTCTATTGTGGTGAGGAGGTTTCCCCTTGTTTGTCCCTTTGTTTCACCTTGCTGTTCTTTTGTTTCCCCTTAGGGGCCGGGGTTCGGCGAAGATGCAGTGGAAGCTGCGCCGACCTGTGAAGAGGATTAGTACCCCAGTGGTAAAATCAGGTAAGTCTATGGGGGTAACTAATATTGCCTCTGTGTATTCCCTTTGCTCACCTTGCTGTTCTTGTCTTCCCCTTAGGTAAAGGAGTGCAGCAGGAACATGCAGGAGGATGTGAAGATGCTGCGAAGGCCAGTGAGTTCAGCGCGGCGCTGCAGCAGGCGAGGCGACGCATATAAAATAACTTCTTTCTTCCAGCTAGAAGGCGCGATGGATCGGGAATTCAGGTAAGGATCAAAGGTATTGCTCTTGTTCTAACCTTTTCTCCTTCTTTCTCCCTTTTTCTAGGAGCTTCAGACTCGAGGCGGGCGTGGCAGGAGACTGGATGCAGACTTGCAGGCACGGTGAGCGTTACGCTGCTGGATGCAGAATAACGCGAAGCGTGTGCTGCTCTTCGGGCGTGGTTTAAATAGCCTCCAAAGTAGTCCCAGGTGAGTATTCCTCCCCAGCCCCACCCAAGTAAAAAATAGTCCCTAGATAAAGTAGTCCCTTCCAAGCCTCTTTTGGCTTGGAGCTCTTGCAGCATGGTCTGCATCAGGTAAGTTTGCAGCATGGTCTGCATCAGGTAAGTTTTAATCTATGAGCCTGGCGCCTAAGGCGCCAGGACTGACTCTCCATATGAGCCTGGCACCATAGACGCCAGGACTGCATCCAAATAGCCCCTAGCAGGGGTTATTGGGCTTGCTTGGGATAACTTGATGCCTGCTTCCGGGGTTGCTGGACTTGGTCTGGGTCCCCAGGGGTAGGCATCATGACAGCACTCCCCCCCAAGGCCCCTCCTAAAGTCGTTCTTCCCTGTGGTTTCAGTTTGTCTGGGAAATTTCGATGGAATTTTTTCACCAATTGGGGTGCATGAACATGGTCACTAGGTTCCCATGACCTTTACTGTGGTCCGTAACCTTTCCAGTCGATTAAATAAAAAAGTTTTGACTTTATCAGCTTGGAGTCCAGGATGTTCTTAACTTCGAATTCGGGTTCCCCGTCTACAAGGATGGGGTCTGGTGGCTTGGTTAGTCTTGTTCCTGGTTGCACTGGCTTCAAAAGTGACACATGAAAGACAGGGTGAATTTGCATGTTAGCAGGTAAATCCAACTTGACAGCCACCGGGTTGATAATGGCCTTAATAGAGTAAGGTCCCAAATATCTGGGGTTAAAGGTCCGTGTTCCCTTTAGAGGTATATGTTTTGTGGCTAACCATACTTGGTCCCCTATCTGGTATTGTGGAGTATCACTTCTATGCCGATCAGCCTCTTTCTTGTATTTTTCTTTCGCCTGTTTTAAATGTGCAGTTGCTTCCTTAAAGGCTTGTGTAATCGTAGCGTGCAGATGGTCCACACACGGTTCGAGGATGGTGCCCATATAAGGTATAAAAGGGGCTTTGTCCAGTTCCAGAGTGTACTGAATTATTGTAAGCATATTCGACGATCCAAAGAATGTCTTTCCAATTACTCTCAGTCTGATGTAACATGTTCGAGAGTCTGGTTGGTCCTCTCCGTTTGACCATCGGTTTGGGGGTGGTGACTGGTCGATAACCTCACATCGATATGCGTCAATTGACAGCATTTTTTCCAGAAATGTGAAATGAATTGACTGCCCCGGTCAGAGACCCATACGGACGAAAACTTGTGTATGCGAACAATGTTTTCGAGGAACTCCTTGGCCAGGATTGAAGCTGAAGGTAATCCCTTTAAAGGAATAAAGTGGGCCATCTTGGAAAAAAGATCCACAATAACTAGAATGGTGTTAAATCCATTGCATGGGGGTAGATCTGTAATAAAGTCTAACGATAAGGTGTGCCATGGTGTAGGTGGAATGTCTTAAGGTTGTAAGAGTCCAGCTGGTTTTTTCTTTTGACTTTTGTTTTGTGCGCAAATGCCACAAGACATCACAAATGATTTAATATCCTTTTGCGAGGTGGGCCACCAGAATTGTCTTTTAATTTTAGCTTCAGTTTTTGCAATACCTGGGTGCCCCTCCATTAGGATATCATGATAACGGGAAATGACTAGCTCTTGTAGTTCCTTGTGTGGCAGAAATGGCCGCCCTTGGTAATAAGGCAGGTCATTGGTGACAGAGTAGTCCGGGCCTTTCTTTACCCAGTCCTGCAGGGCTGTAGGATCAAAGAGTTGCTGGATCTTTACCTGAATGTCCTCTAGTGTCTCTAGAGTAGTCATGCCAAGAATCCTTTGTTCGGAAATTATAGGTACTGGTTCTGGGTTCACTTCTGCCTCTCCCAACCCTATTCGGGATAAGGCGTCTGCTTTACCATTCTTACAACCTGGTCGATAGGTTATCACGAAATCGAACTCGGCAAAGAACAATGCCCATCGGAGTTGGTGTGACGATTGGGCCTTGGCTGTCTTTAAATACTGTAAGTTCCGGTGATCGGTGATCACAGTAATGGTATGCCTGGCACCGAGAAGATAGTGCCGCCAAGCCTTGAAGGCATATTTAATGGCTAATAACTCCTTGTCGGTAACTGCATAGTTTAACTCGGGTGCCGATAACTTTCTGGACCAAAATGCTACTGGGTGAAGCTGGCCAGTTTCAGGGTCCTTTTGAGACAGGACAGCTCCCCTGGCTAGACTGGATGCATCAGTTTCCACTATGTATGGAAGTTCAGGGCGCGGGTGCTTTAATACAGGTGCAGACGTGAATTTTGCTTTCAGCTCTTGGAAGGCTTTTTCAGCTTCTTCAGTCCACATAAAGCGTTTATTTTTTTCGCAAGAGTGCTGTGATGGGATGTACAACATGTGAAAAATCCGGGATGAATCTGCGGTAGAAATTGGCAAAGCCGAACATGCTTTGTACTCCTTTAACTGAACTTGGTGATGGCCACTTAAGGATTGCGTCCACCTTTCGTGAGTCCATTCAGACTCCTCTTGGGGTCAGGATAAACCCAAGGAATTCAACTTCTGTGGCATGAAAAACACATTTTTCCAGTTTTGCATATAGTTTGTGCTGGCGCAATTTCTCAAGGACTGCTCGGACGTGCTTCACATGGTCAGATTCTGAAGAGGAGTATACTAGAATTCATCGATATATACGACAACACAAACGTCAATGAGTTCACGAAGGACATCGTTCATGAAGTATTGGAAGGCTGCTGGTGCATTGCACAACCCGAAAGGCATCACCTGGTATTCGAATAACCCATACTTAGTGCGAAAAGCAGTCTTCCATTCGTCGCCCTCTTTTACACGTACCAGATGGTATGCCCCCCGGAGATCTAACTTAGTGTATATGCAAGCGTCCTTCACTTGGTCTAGTAATTCAGGGATAAGAGGCAATGGGTATCGGTTCTTATCAGTTATCTGGTTCAATGCGCGGTAGTTGATGCACGTGCTGAGGTCACCTTCCTTTTTGGGCATGAAGAACAAAACTGAAGAGGCAGGGGACTTGCATGGGCGAATGAAACCATTGGCAAGCTACTGGTCTAAGTATTGTCGTAGGTGAAGGTTCTCAGGTTCTGTAAGGGCATAGATCCTGCTAAAAGGGGGTTGTGCACCGGGTATGAGATCGATTTGACAATCGCACGATCTGTGAGGTGGTAAGGTGTTTGCCTGTTCTTTTTGGAAGACATCCTGGAATTCTTGGTATTCTGGAGGTAGTTCCATGACTGCTGTGGTTACTGTGGCCAGGCTTGCGCTCAGATTTTTCTTTGGGTAACAGGTTTGTGCACAATCCGGGAAGGTTATTCTCTTCTCTCGCCAATCAATACAAGGATTATGTTTTTCCAACCAAGGTATCCCAAGTATTATTTGGAACTGTGGGGCTTTGATTAGATCAAACACAATAGTCTCTTGATGCCCATCCTGACCCAATAGTGTCATCTCTGTGGTGGAATAAGTTACAGGCCCAGAGGCAATTTCAGTTCCATCGACTGTGGTGATGACATCTGAGGTGGTTTTTCGGCAGAGAGGTAGATTCATCCTGGAAGCCAATTCGTAGTCCACATAGTTTCCTATTGCCCCGCTATCAATGTATGCCCTTACTGCGTGCATACGCGATGGCTGACTTGGATCTACGAGGACCATTGGTATGATGAAAAGCGAGGTCTGAGTATCCTTCTTCAAGATCGGCAAGCGGACCTCTACGCTTGTCGGGCGTGGTCGTTTCCCGAGTCTGACTCCTTATAGCCTTTATCAGCAGCTCCTACCACCTTCTTGAGTGGTTTTACAGGGCAATCCCGTAGAAAATGCCCAGAAGTTCCACAATATAGACACAATTGCATTTGCCGTCTCCTTTCTCTTTCCTTCTGGGTTAAGGGTCCTTTAACCCCTCCGATTTGCATGGGTTCTGAAGCATCTGCTCCTTTGGGGTTAGCGTGGGTTTTGACCAACACCCGATTCTCAACCTTGGCTTGATTAGCCTTTCTGTTCTGAAGTCTGTGATCTAACTGGACCACTAAGTCTATGGGGGTCATTACGACCCAGGCGGTAAGTACGCCAACTTTACCACCATGGTGTAAACTACGTTTACACCATGGTGGATGGCGGATTTACCGCCCCATTCCAAGGTGAGTGGGGCGGTAAATCCCCATTTCCCATTTTACCCTTCCCCATTCCCATTTTTGCCCCATAGGGCATAATGGGAGTGGGGAAGGCGCTAATTCCGCCACCGTAAATTACGGTGGGGTAATTAGCACCAAGGCGGTTTAGCGCCATGGATCTTAACGGCTGCTAGAAGCAGCCGTTAAAATCGGAATTAGGCGTTAAGGGTTAACGATGGCGTTAACCCTTAACGCCTGAGTTGTAATGAGGCCCTATATAGTCAACGCAGTCTTGAGGTGGGTTCACGACTTGAGCCAAGACATCCTTGAGTTCTCCTCGGAGCCGTCGATGAAATAACGTGATTCGTTTTACCTCAGGCCATCCAGTTTCCACTATCAACCTATTAAAGGTTGCGATGTAGGATAGAAGGTCCTGGTTACCCTGTCGTAGGGACAAAAGATTGTTAGCCAGGGCCTGTCCTTGGGAGTGTCGGGCAAATAGTCTTTCCATGCTTATTTGAAAACCCTGAAAATCCCGAAGAATTGGGTCATCCTGAGTAACTATTGGAATCGACCAATCAGCTGCACTGCTGCTGAGATATGACAATACAAAGGCTACCTTGTCTTGATCGTTTGGGAAGGCTCCAGGTCTGCATAAAAAGTGCAAGCGGCATTGGTTCATAAACACGGCAAACCTTTTGGGATCTCCGGCAAAGCGTTTGGGCGGAGCTAATGGAATATTTCCTGGTAGGTTTATTTGCACAGGGTTACTCGATAACACAGGAGCTGGATTTCCCCCAGAACCTGGCAGCGGTGCTTGTCCAGCCTGACTTTGCAGTAGTTGCCTATCAAGGTCATCAGTTTGCTCCTTTGACAAAATCAGTTCTCTCCTAAGAGCATTTGTTTCTTGATGGGCGGAATGCACTTCAGCCCTCAGTTCCCCTAGTAAGTGGCCCAATTGGTCAGTTTCTGAGGTATCCATAATGCCCGGGTGGGAATTTGTGGGTAGGCTTCGCATTCTGTTACGCTCACCTGGCTCCCACAGGGGCGTCGATCTGAACTGGACAGCTGCAGTCTCCACCAATGTGACGCGTAGTGCCGAGATGACGGACTGGACTGGCCCACCTAGCTTCGTTTGCTTGGCCCGTAGGAATATTCTTCTGCAAATGGAGAAAGGGAATTAACCACCCATGGAGTTGAGCGTTAACCCCCCCACTCCCGCTGTTCTCCCCACTGATCACCTTTGATGCCTCTTCTTATATTCTCACCTGATGGTTTGGAAAGATGAGCTCTCCATCCTGCATTGAGCGCAGGGGCGCGTAGATAACCAGTTGCTTCACTGGCTCGAAGGAATTGGTGAGTTCCAGAACAATATGGACTCTGAGATTCCCAACCAGACGCCGTAAGTATGCAGTTCGTAAGAGTTCAAATGTCTGACTTTCACTCTTGTCCGATTCCTTGCAGGTTGCAGCTTGACCCTAGCGAAGAGTTCCTCGTGGCAACCGGTAATGTTCAGGTAAGGATTTGTATTATCCAACACAGTTCGATAAAATAATGTCAATATGTAACCTGTTGCTTTCTCCCTTATTCAGGCGCTGAGAGAAAGTATGAAGTCTCAGGGAATAATGCCTCCGGCGGTAAAATCAGGTAAGTCTATTGTGGTGAGGAGGTTTCCCCTTGTTTGTCCCTTTGTTTCACCTTGCTGTCCTTTTGTTTCCCCTTAGGGGCCGGGGTTCAGCGAAGATGCAGTGGAAGCTGCGCCGATCCGTGAAGAGGATTAGTACCCCCGGTGGTAAAATCAGGTAAGTCTATGGGGGGTAACTAATATTGCCTCTGTGTATTCCCTTGGCTCACCTTGCTGTTCTTGTCTTCCCCTTAGGTGCCGGAATGCGGCGGGAACATGCAGGACGATGCAGTGGAATGTGAAGATGCTGTGAAGGCCGGTGAGTTCAGCGCGGCGCTGCAGCAGGCGAGGCGACGCGCATAAAATAACTTCTTTCTTCCAGCTCGAAGGCGCGATGGATCGGGAATTCAGGTAAGGATCAAAGGTATTGCTCTTGTTCTAACCTTTTCTCCTTTTTTCTCCCTTTTTCGAGGAGCTCCAGACTAGAGGCGGGCGTGGCAGGAGACTGGATGCAGACTTGCAGGCACGGTGAGTGTTACGCTGCTGGAGGCAGAATAACGCGAAGCGTGTGCTGCTCTTCGGGCGTGGTTTAAATAGCCTCCAAAGTAGTCCCAGGTGAGTATTCCTCCCCAGCCCCACCCGAGTAAAAAATAGTCCCTAGATAAAGTAGTCCCTTCCAAGCCTCTTTTGGCTTGAAGCTCTTGCAGCATGGTCTGCATCAGGTAAGTTTGCAGCATGTTCTGCATCAGGTAAGTTTTAATCTATGAGCCTGGCGCCTATGGCGCCAGGACTGACTCTCCATATGAGCCTGGCACCATAGACGCCAGGACTGCACCCAAATAGCCCCTAGCAGGGGTTGTTGGGCTTGCTTGGGATAACTTGATGCCTGCTTCCGGGGTTGCTGGACTTGGTCTGGGTCCCCGGGGGTAGGCATCATGACAACTACTACAAACTTTCTGCAGAAGCTGCAATGGAATTACGCAGAGTATTAAAACAAATGAAAATGCTACTAATAGATGAAGTGAGCATGTTCTCCAACCTAATGTTGGCTTTGATTCACCTCAGATTGCAAGGAGTACTTGAAAGTTACAACGAAGAACTCTTTGCAGGGAAACACATTATCGTTTTCGGAGATCTTCTACAATTGACACCAGTGAAAGGTGAACCTATTTTTAAAACCTTAGGCCACAAACTCTGCCGGAAGACTGTTGGTAGCATAGGTAATGTCAACCTTTGGCAACATTTCCAATACAGAGAATTAACTGAGAACATGCGGCAATCTGCAATCTCACTTATGCCAATATCTTAAAAAGTATTATAGTTGGTGTACTATCGCAAGAAGCACAAGTTGTATTGAAAAACCGCACATTCATGCACTTTATGGCGATAATGCATGTGCAACTGATGTTATAGAACAAATAGCGCACACAAATGTCAATTGTATGGCCTTAATGCCAACTCTTGCAAGCTGTTTCAAATTCAATGAAACAATGTTAAATAAAGAAATGCAACCACAAATGGAAATTAGTGCCACAGACAAACTAGACGTACATGGTATGACAGTACCCATGTGTGAGCAAGCCACAAGACTAAGAGGCCGATTCATGGAATAATTAGCGCGGCGCAAGTGGGCAAAAACGTGCGATTCGCAGTGGAATAGCGAAAATCGCAGTGAACGTGCGAAAATCGCACGAAAAGCAGCGCACGTCGATTCATGGAAGGCCGTGCGCGAGAAAACCAGCGGATGTGCGAAAAAAAAGTGCGCGGCGCACGTTGGCGCACGTTGGCGCACAGGCCATCTAACAGCGTGCGCCAGGTCACAGCGAAAATCGCACAGGCCACAGCGAAATTCGCACATAGCGCGGCGCACGCAATAAAAGTAGGCGGAACACGGGCGTAACACTCGGAATGGGGAACAACTAGCCAAAACGTGGGCGTCACGGGGGAAGTACAGGGCACAAGTGCGCGGAACGCCCACACGCTCGCCTACAACACGTATTCATGGAATAGAATAGGGGAAAAAAGCGCACGCTCAAACCAGCGCACAGGCACAAACACGACCGCCACAAGAAAGGAGGCGGTAGCGTCTCTGCGGCTGTAAGAAATGTGCGCCAAAAGGTGCGCCAACAAATAGCACCTATATACTGCCATGATGAATGTCCCATACTGTGGCCCTCCAGGAAAAATGACGTGCAAAGGGGTACCCACAAACACGGACACCCGCTGACAAAAAATACGTGTTACAGGGGTTCGCGTGAAGTTCCTCACGCGATCGGGCCTGGGGGAGCGGGCTACGTGTATTACAGGGGTTCGCGTGAAGTTCCTCACGCGATCGGGCCTGGGGGAGCGGGCTACGTGTATTTCAGGGGTTCGCGTGAAGTTCCACACGCGATCGGGCATGGGGGAGCGGGCTACGTGTATTACAGGGGTTTGCGTGAAGTTCCACACGCGATCGGGCCTGGGGGAGCGGGCTACGTGTATTACAGGGGTTCGCGTGAAGTTCCTCACGCGATCGGGCCTGGGGGAGCGTGCTACGTGTATTTCAGGGGTTCGCGTGAAGTTTCACACGCGAATAGCCTGGGCGCGTGAATTTGAGGGGTTCGCGTGAAGTTCCACACGCGATCGGGCCTGGGGGAGCGGGCTACGTGTATTACAGGGGTTCGCGTGAAGTTCCACACGCGATCGGGCCTGGGGGAGCGGGCTACGTGTATTACAGGGGTTCGCGTGAAGTTCCTCACGCGATCAGGCCTGGGGGAGCGTGCTACGTGTATTTCAGGGGTTCGCGTGAAGTTTCACACGCGAATAGCCTGGGCGCGTGAATTTGAGGGGTTCGCGTGAAGTTCCACACGCGATCGGGCCTGGGGGAGCGGGCTACGTGTATTACAGGGGTTTGCGTGAAGTTCCTCACGCGATCGGGCCTGGGGGAGCGTGCTACGTGTATTTCAGGGGTTCGCGTGAAGTTCCTCACGCGATCGGGCCTGGGGGAGCGTGCTACGTGTATTTCAGGGGTTCGCGTGAAGTTTCACACGCGAATAGCCTGGGCGCGTGAATTTGAGGGGTTCGCGTGAAGTTCCACACGCGATCGGGCCTGGGGGAGCGGGCTACGTGTATTACAGGGGTTCGCGTGAAGTTCCTCACGCGATCGGGCCTGGGGGAGCGTGCTACGTGTATTTCAGGGGTTCGCGTGAAGTTCCTCACGCGATCGGGCCTGGGGGAGCGTGCTACGTGTATTTCAGGGGTTCGCGTGAAGTTTCACACGCGAATAGCCTGGGCGCGTGAATTTGAGGGGTTCGCGTGAAGTTCCACACGCGATCGGGCCTGGGGGAGCGGGCTACGTGTATTACAGGGGTTCGCGTGAAGTTCCTCACGCGATCGGGCCTGGGGGAGCGTGCTACGTGTATTTCAGGGGTTCGCGTGAAGTTTCACACGCGAATAGCCTGGGCGCGTGAATTTGAGGGGTTCGCGTGAAGTTCCACACGCGATCGGGCCTGGGGGAGCGGGCTACGTGTATTACAGGGGTTCGCGTGAAGTTCCTCACGCGATCGGGCCTGGGGGAGCGTGCTATGTGTATTTCAGGGGTTCGCGTGAAGTTTCACACGCGAATAGCCTGGGCGCGTGAATTTGAGGGGTGCGCGGGAAGTTCCTCACGCGATCGGGCCTGGGGGAGCGGGCTACGTGTATTACAGGGGTTCGCGGGAAGTTCCACACGCGAATAGCCTGGGCGCGTGTATTTCAGGGGTTCGCGGGAAGTTCCACACGTGAATAGCCTGGGCGCGTGTATTTCAGGGGTGCGCGGGAAGTTCCACACGCGAATAGGCTGGGCGCGTGTATTTCAGGGGTGCGCGGGAAGTTCCACACGCGAATAGCCTGGGCGCGTGTATTTCAGGGGTTCGCGGGAAGTTCCACACGCGAATAGCCTGGGCGCGTGAATTTGAGGGGTGCGCGGGAAGTTCCACACGCGAATAGCCTGGGCCCGTGTATTTCAGGGGTGCGCGGGGAGTTCCACACGCGAATAGCCTGGGCCCGGGAATTTCAGGGGTGCGCGGGAAGTTCCACACGCGAATAGCCTGGGCGCGTGTATTTCAGGGGTGCGCGGGAAGTTTTACACGCGAATAGCCTGGGCGCGTGTATTTCAGGGGTGCGCGGGAAGTTTTACACGCGAATAGCCTGGGCGCGTGTATTTCAGGGGTGCGCGGGAAGTTAAACACGCGATTTCTGCACGGTACGTGTATTTCAGGGGTGCCGGGGAGTCCCACATGTGATTTGACAGTGTGGGTCCTCCCAGGTGTACCCTGTACACCCTCCACGGCCCCTGCAGGCAGCCCACACCACAGGGGACTACCCTGCATCCCTGGTCATGTCCCGCAGGCAGCCCACCCAACATGGGCATGCCCCCCAGCAAAGGCACATGTCTCCTTGAACTAATGAACACCAACACATGTCCCCTTGCACCCCCACCCCCCAGCACTGTGGGGCACATGCCAGCAGTCCCCCACCCATGTCCAACTCATGTCTCCCACCACCCCCACCCCCCAGCCACCAGGGTCACCCTCCACCAGGGCCCCACTCATGTCTCCCACCACCCCCACCCCCCAGCACTGTGGGGCACCTGCCAGCAGGCCCCCACCCATGTCCAACTCATGTCTCCCACCACCCCCACACCCCAGCACTGTGGGGCACCTGCCAGCAGGCCCCCACCCATGTTCAACTCATGTCTCCCACCACCCCCACCCCCCAGCACTGTGGGGCACCTGCCAGCAGGCCCCCACCCATGTCCAACTCATGTCTCCCACCACCCCCACCCCCAGCCACCAGGGTCACCCTCCACCAGGGCCCCACTCATGTCTCCCACCACCCCCACCCCCAGCAGTGCAGGGTCACCCTCCACCAGGGCCCCACTCATGTCTCCCACCACCCCCACCCCCCAGCACTGTGGGGCACCTGCCAGCAGGCCCCCACCCATGTCCAACTCATGTCCCCCACCACCCCACCCCCCAGCACTGTGGGGCACCTGCCAGTAGGCCCCCACCCATGTCCAACTCATGTCTCCCACCACCCCCACACCCCAGCACTGTGGGGCACCTGCCAGCAGGCCCCCACCCATGTTCAACTCATGTCTCCCACCACCCCCACACCCCAGCACTGTGGGGCACCTGCCAGCAGGCCCCCACCCATGTCCAACTCATGTCTCCCACCACCCCCACCCCCCAGCCACCAGGGTCACCCTCCACCAGGGCCCCACTCATGTCTCCCACCACCCCCACCCCCCAGCAGTGCAGGGTCACCCTCCACCAGGCCCCCACTCATGTCTACCACCACCCCCACCCCCCAGCCACCAGGGTCACCCTCCACCAGGCCCCCACTCATGTCCCCTATCACCCCCACCCCCCAGCCACCAGGGTCACCCTCCACCAGGCCCCCACTCATGTCTCCCATCACCCCCACACCCCAGCAGTGCAGGGTCACCCTCCACCAGGCCCCCACTCATGTCTCCCACCACCCCCACCCCCCAGCAGTGCAGGCTCAACCTCCACCAGGCCCCCACTCATGTCCCCCTGCACCCCCACCCCCCTGCCACCATGTGCAGCCCCCACCAGGTCCTCACAATCCCCAATCATGTGCGTAATGGTCAGCCTCCACAGCCAAAAAGACCTACCAAGTAACCCATTCACCCACATGGAAATGGAAATCACATGTTACACCCCCAATGTACATGAAGCAAATGAACCCATGTCCGTCACACACATATTTTCAAATTGAATGGGAAAACACACAACATGACATGCATGAAACCAAGGAGATGAAACCACACAGTGAACAATGGAAAAAAAAATGTATAGAAAAAAATACAAATGCCAAAGAAAGAAAACTAACTACAATTTAAATGTGAAAAAATAAGCTGCATGTCCGCATAAAAACACAAAACTAGAAAATCAAATCAAAAAAAATGTCCAAAGTGAAATGTAAAAAGTCTCCATGCAACAAAGAACTATGTACAAAAATAACAAGGGTCCATCATCACAACTGAACTAAGGAAACCTCCTAAAAAACCTACCTAAATATCAACTATATACAAAAAGTGGAGCAGTGTCCGTCGACTCCAAATAATAATAAGAACGAAAGGAAACCTAAAACTAAAGAACTATATACAAAGGCGGCGGGCAAGTCCAGCGGCTCACTCTGTGGTGTTCCGGGCCAGGGCATCATCGAACTCCTGTTCGATGTCCCGGAGGCGGTCCAGTTCCATGGCCCCGAGGGTCCGCAGGGACGACGCCGTGTCCACCTCCAACCCCCTGCGGATTGCCTCGAGGCACTCGGCCCGCCTCAGGGCCCTCCGCATGGAGTTCTCCGCCCTGACCATTGTGAGCCGCGCCTCTTCCGCCCGCCGCCGCTCCGCACCTATGGCGTGGCACAACCGCTGCCACACGGAAGACACTCTCTGTCCTGGGTCCTCCTGCCCTCCGGCCGATGCCTGCCCCTCCGATGTCGAAGGCCCCGAGCCTTCATGGCTCCCACCATCTTGCTGCTGCTGCTGCTCTGCCTCTGCCCGTGCACTGCCTCCTGCTGCCTGCACATCCTCCGCCGGCTGGGGTGCACCTGTTGATGTGGCCACCCCTGCTGGACGTCCGACTCCCGACTGTGGCAGGGATGCCTCCTCCACCAGCCTGGCCGCACTGTCAGAGGCAGCTCCACAGGGCACCCAGGTGACTGATGGGTGGGAAGATGGCACAGAGGACGACTGGCGCGTAGGGGGTCCAGTTGAGGAGGGGGTCGGAGCAAGCCCCATCAGACAGCGGAATCCGGTCTGGGTGACCTGTCCCAGCAGGCTGACGTGGTCAACGAGCCATTCGAGATGACGTGCAGTCTCTCCATGAAAAGACTGCAGGTCACCTCGCATGGCCCGTTGACGCAACGCCACACCAGCCAGGACAGGCTCAACCCGGTCCCGGATGGCCACGTCCGCAGGCAGAGGAAGGCCAGTTGACGTCAGCTCATCCCCTGCCTGAAAACGGGTCTGGACGTAGGCATCCCTGCTGGTGCAAGATGATGCAGGGACAGGATCGGGGACAGGATTGCACACAGGCACCTCCGCGGCCGCCTGTGCTGCCTCCTGTCCCTGGTCCTGGACTGCACCACTAGCACCAGTGGGATCCCCACCTCCAGACCCCGTCTCTGGTGCTTGCGCGGCCCCCTCCTCCACCAAACCCCCCACCAACCTGGATGACTCTGTGCCATCTTCCCCTGTTGGGCCCTGTGGGGTCCCAGCTGCCCCTTCTGCTGCCGAGGAGTCCAACTGCAACCTCCGCCTCTTGGACCTCCCCCCGGCAGCTGCGGCCTGGGACGCGGCACCGGACTCCTCACTCCCCGACGAGATGACAACACGGGAGGGGAGCCGGGCCTTGCGTCTCCGGCTGGCGGTCGGATCCCCGCCGCTGTGCTCCACAGCACCTTCTCCGCCCTCTTCATCAGTTGACGCTGCAGACAGGGAGAAACAAAACACAGGCATCAGGGCACTGTACAATGGACACATACACGCATGACAGTTGCACATGAGTGGCATTGGCAAACCTCAGACATGTCATCACAATCCCCAACACACATGTCATTGCAACTGGCACACATGAGCCATACCACAGCCATATCGCAACTGCCACCACCATCCCTACACATACAACAGCATGAGCAGCCAAAGGGGAGCCATACATCACATGCAACACAGGAAGTGCAACACACATGTACACACACCACCACACTTGCATGCATGTCTACACCTCTGCCAAGTGTCGCACTGTTCAGACGGGCATCCATGTCACATCTGCCAATCAGGCTTCCACATACCGCTGTCACATGCATCCATGTAGCATCACTGTTGCACCTTTGACAAATACACACACATGCACATGTACACAGTGCTCATACATGCAGCCGAAAACAACATACATGCCTGACATCACGGACATGTCTACTTACATACACATTCATCCAAACATGTGTGCACGCACAACTGCATTTGCCATGCAAGCCCACACACACAAGCACCATCCATGTCTCACACATTACAGCCCTCGCATGTGTCAGCCCCACGGCCCTGTACACCCCCACCCATACTCCACCCCATACAAACAGATGTGCAACCGGCACAATGGGGAATGATCACCACACGCCCTGCTCACAACCAGGATGCATGTACACTCACCGCTCGACTCCAGACGGCTCTGCTTCTCTAGGACCTGGACGTGGAGCGCTGGGGATATGCGTTCCAGGACCCCCATCTGTTCTTCCGACAAGTGGCCCCGGCGCCCCTTGGCATCCGCTGCCTTCAAGAGGCGCCGGGCCTTGTTCAGGGTCCTGGACCTGAAGTCCTCCCAGCGCTTCCTGACATGTTGTAAGTCCCGGACTGCCACCCCCTCCGCGTTGATGGCAGTCACGATGTCTGTCCAGATCCGAGTCCGTCCTTCCTTGTCGGCGCGGGAACTTCCAAAGAGGGCATCATACTGCCCCAGGACTTGCTCCACCAGGACACCAACTTCGGTGGCACTGAAGCTGGTGCCCCTCTGCCTCTCTGGCCGGGGGTTGTCAGTGGTCACAGATGGTGTTAGCCCCGACATGACAACCCCAGAGGCAGGAGTGGGTGGGCAACTGGGTCCTGGGGCTGGGCTGTGGAGCGATGGGATTCCAGTCGGGAGTCTTCTGTTCCAGCAGGGGTGGTCACAGCAACAGCACCCCTGGCTGATGTGCAGGCAGCAAATGGCAGTGCACGTGGGCAGCAGGCAGTCAGGCAGCAGCAGATAGCAGGTGGGAGCGTGCTCGGGGCTCTGGGGGGCAGTAATTCGGCCTTCTGGGCAGGAGCGTGGTCTCCCGTGTGCTCACGCGTGGCCAGCTTGGTACGGAGTGAATTGGCACGTGAAAATCCTGCACGTCAGCGTGAAAACCGAGGAAAGGCCCTAAGCGCGTAAGCGCGTCAGCACGCATACGCGATTCCATTGGACCAAAGGCCCTCAGCGCGTAAGCGCGTCTGTGACGTGACCCGCACGGGTGTTTCCCACACTGCACGTGATGACAGAGCACACGTGGAAAGACTGCACGTCAGAGTCTCATCGCGTGTAATTGGACAAAAGTGCGTGTACACGCGATTGGCCTATGTACGTGTATATGAGGTGTGCGCGGACACTTACACACGCAAGCACGTCAGCGCACCTGTATCCCGGTGTACGGCCATTTCCACCAATCACACGCGATGAGACTCTGACGTGCAGTCTTTCCACGTGTGCTCTGTCATCACGTGCAGTGTGGGAAACACCCGTGCGGGTCACGTCACAGACGCGCTTACGCGCTGAGGGCCTTTGGTCCAATGGAATCGCGTATGCGTGCTGACGCGCTTACGCGCTTAGGGCCTTTCCTCGGTTTTCACGCTGACGTGCAGGATTTTCACGTGCCAATTCACTCCGTACCAAGCTGGCCACGCGTGAGCACACGGGAGACCACGCTCCTGCCCAGAAGGCCGAATTACTGCCCCCCAGAGCCCCGAGCACGCTCCCACCTGCTATCTGCTGCTGCCTGACTGCCTGCTGCCCACGTGCACTGCCATTTGCTGCCTGCACATCAGCCAGGGGTGCTGTTGCTGTGACCACCCCTGCTGGAACAGAAGACTCCCGACTGGAATCCCATCGCTCCACAGCCCAGCCCCAGGACCCAGTTGCCCACCCACTCCTGCCTCTGGGGTTGTCATGTCGGGGCTAACACCATCTGTGACCACTGACAACCCCCGGCCAGAGAGGCAGAGGGGCACCAGCTTCAGTGCCACCGAAGTTGGTGTCCTGGTGGAGCAAGTCCTGGGGCAGTATGATGCCCTCTTTGGAAGTTCCCGCGCCGACAAGGAAGGACGGACTCGGATCTGGACAGACATCGTGACTGCCATCAACGCGGAGGGGGTGGCAGTCCGGGACTTACAACATGTCAGGAAGCGCTGGGAGGACTTCAGGTCCAGGACCCTGAACAAGGCCCGGCGCCTCTTGAAGGCAGCGGATGCCAAGGGGCGCCGGGGCCACTTGTCGGAAGAACAGATGGGGGTCCTGGAACGCATATCCCCAGCGCTCCACGTCCAGGTCCTAGAGAAGCAGAGCCGTCTGGAGTCGAGCGGTGAGTGTACATGCATCCTGGTTGTGAGCAGGGCGTGTGGTGATCATTCCCCATTGTGCCGGTTGCACATCTGTTTGTATGGGGTGGAGTATGGGTGGGGGTGTACAGGGCCGTGGGGCTGACACATGCGAGGGCTGTAATGTGTGAGACATGGATGGTGCTTGTGTGTGTGGGCTTGCATGGCAAATGCAGTTGTGCGTGCACACATGTTTGGATGAATGTGTATGTAAGTAGACATGTCCGTGATGTCAGGCATGTATGTTGTTTTCGGCTGCATGTATGAGCACTGTGTACATGTGCATGTGTGTGTATTTGTCAAAGGTGCAACAGTGATGCTACATGGATGCATGTGACAGCGGTATGTGGAAGCCTGATTGGCAGATGTGACATGGATGCCCGTCTGAACAGTGCGACACTTGGCAGAGGTGTAGACATGCATGCAAGTGTGGTGGTGTGTGTACATGTGTGTTGCACTTCCTGTGTTGCATGTGATGTATGGCTCCCCTTTGGCTGCTCATGCTGTTGTATGTGTAGGGATGGTGGTGGCAGTTGCGATATGGCTGTGGTATGGCTCATGTGTGCCAGTTGCAATGACATGTGTGTTGGGGATTGTGATGACATGTCTGAGGTTTGCCAATGCCACTCATGTGCAACTGTCATGCGTGTATGTGTCCATTGTACAGTGCCCTGATGCCTGTGTTTTGTTTCTCCCTGTCTGCAGCGTCAACTGATGAAGAGGGCGGAGAAGGTGCTGTGGAGCACAGCGGCGGGGATCCGACCGCCAGCCGGAGACGCAAGGCCCGGCTCCCCTCCCGTGTTGTCATCTCGTCGGGGAGTGAGGAGTCCGGTGCCGCGTCCCAGGCCGCAGCTGCCGGGGGGAGGTCCAAGAGGCGGAGGTTGCAGTTGGACTCCTCGGCAGCAGAAGGGGCAGCTGGGACCCCACAGGGCCCAACAGGGGAAGATGGCACAGAGTCATCCAGGTTGGTGGGGGGTTTGGTGGAGGAGGGGGCCGCGCAAGCACCAGAGACGGGGTCTGGAGGTGGGGATCCCACTGGTGCTAGTGGTGCAGTCCAGGACCAGGGACAGGAGGCAGCACAGGCGGCCGCGGAGGTGCCTGTGTGCAATCCTGTCCCCGATCCTGTCCCTGCATCATCTTGCACCAGCAGGGATGCCTACGTCCAGACCCGTTTTCAGGCAGGGGATGAGCTGACGTCAACTGGCCTTCCTCTGCCTGCGGACGTGGCTATCCAGGTCCGGGTTGAGCCTGTCCTGGCTGGTGTGGCGTTGTGTCAACGGGCCATGCGAGGTGACCTGCAGTCTTTTCATGGAGAGACTGCACGTCATCTCGAATGGCTCGTTGACCACGTCAGCCTGCTGGGACAGGTCACCCAGACCGGATTCCTCCGTCTGATGGGGCTTGTTCCGACCCCCTCCTCAACTGGACCCCCTACGCGCCAGTCGTCCTCTGTGCCATCTTCCCACCCATCCGTCACCTGGGTGCCCTGTGGAGCTGCCTCTGACAGTGCGGCCAGGCTGGTGGAGGAGGCATCCCTGCCACAGTCGGGAGTCGGACGTCCAGCAGGGGTGGCCACATCAACAACTGCACCCCAGCCGGCGGAGGATGTGCAGGCAGCAGGAGGCAGTGCACGGGCAGAGGCAGAGCAGCAGCAGCAGCAAGATGGTGGGAGCCATGAAGGCTCGGGGCCTTCGACATCGGAGGGGCAGGCAACGGCCGGAGGGCAGGAGGACCCAGGACAGAGAGTGTCTTCCGTGTGGCAGCGGTTGTGCCACGCCATAGGTGCGGAGCGGCGGCGGGCGGAAGAGGCGCGGCTCACAATGGTCAGGGCGGAGAACTCCATGCGGAGGGCCCTGAGGCGGGCCGAGTGCCTCGAGGCAATCCGCAGGGGGTTGGAGGAGGACACGGCGTCGTCCCTGCGGACCCTCGGGGCCATGGAACTGGACCGCCTCCGGGACATCGAACAGGAGTTCGATGATGCCCTGGCCCGGAACACCACAGAGTGAGCCGCTGGACTTGCCCGCCGCCTTTGTATATAGTTCTTTAGTTTTAGGTTTCCTTTGTTTTTTCTTATGATTTGGAGTCGACGGACACTGCTCCACTTTTTGTATATAGTTGATATTTAGGTAGGTTTTTTAGGAGGTTTCCTTAGTTCTGTTGTGATGATGGACCCTTTTTATTTTTGTACATAGTTCTTTGTTGCACGGAGAGTTTTGGCATTTCACTTTGGACAAAATTTTTTGGATTAGATTTTCTAGTTTTGTGTTTTTATGCGGACATGCAGCTTCTTTTTTCACATTTACATTGTAGTTAGTTTTCTTTCTTTAGCATTCGTATTTTTTTCTAATACATTTTTTTTTACATTGTTCACTGTGTGGTTTCATCTCATTGGTTTCATGCATGTCATGTTGTGTGTTTTCCCATTCAATTGGAAAATATGTGTGTGACGGACATGGGTTCATTTGCTTCATGAACATTGGGGGTGTAACATGTGATTTCCATTTCCATGTGGGTGAATGGGTTACTTGGTAGGGCTTTTTGGCTGTGGAGGCTGACCATTACGCACATTGTGAGGACCTGGTGGGGGCTGCACATGGTGGCAGGGGGGTGGGGGTGGTGGGAGACATGAGTGGGGGCCTGGTGGAGGGTGCCCCTGCACTGCTGGGGGGTGGGGGTGGTGGGAGACATGAGTGGGGCCCTGGTGGAGGGTGCCCCTGCACTGCTGGGGGGTGGGGGTGGTGGGAGACATGAGTGGGGCCCTGGTGGAGGGTGACCCTGGTGGCTGGGGGGTGGGGGTGGTGGGAGACATGAGTTGGACATGGGTGGGGGCCTGCTGGCAGGTGCCCCACAGTGCTGGGGGGTGGGGGTGGTGGGAGACATGAGTTGGACATGGGTGGGGGCCTACTGGCAGGTGCCCCACAGTGCTGGGGGGTGGGGGTGGTGGGAGACATGAGTGGGGGCCTGGTGGAGGGTGCCCCTGCACTGCTGGGGGGTGGGGGTGGTGGGAGCCATGAGTGGGGGCCTGGTGGAGGGTGCCCCTGGTGGCGGGGGGGTGGGGGTGATAGGGGACATGAGTGGGGGCCTGGTGGAGGGTGACCCTGGTGGCTGGGGGGTGGGGGTGGTGGGAGACATGAGTTGGACATGGGTGGGGGCCTGCTGGCAGGTGCCCCACAGTGCTGGGGGGTGGGGGTGGTGGGAGACATGAGTGGGGGCCTGGTGGAGGGTGACCCTGGTGGCTGGGGGGTGGGGGTGGTGGGAGACATGAGTGGGGGCCTGGTGGAGGGTGCCCCTGCACTGCTGGGGGGTGGGGGTGGTGGGAGACATGAGTGGGGGCCTGGTGGAGGGTGACCCTGGTGGCGGGGGGGTGGGGTGATAGGGGACATGAGTGGGGGCCTGGTGGAGGCTGCCCCTGCACTGCTGGGGGGTGGGGGTGGTGGGAGACATGAGTGGGGGCCTGGTGGAGGGTGCCCCTGGTGGCGGGGGGGTGGGGGTGATAGGGGACATGAGTGGGGGCCTGGTGGAGGCTGCCCCTGCACTGCTGGGGGTGGGGGTGGTGGGAGACATGAGTGGGGCCCTGGTGGAGGGTGCCCCTGCACTGCTGGGGGGTGGGGGTGGTGGGAGACATGAGTGGGGCCCTGGTGGAGGGTGACCCTGGTGGCTGGGGGGTGGGGGTGGTGGGAGACATGAGTGGGGCCCTGGTGGAGGGTGACCCTGGTGGCTGGGGGGTGGGGGTGGTGGGAGACATGAGTTGGACATGGGTGGGGGCCTACTGGCAGGTGCCCCACAGTGCTGGGGGGTGGGGGTGGTGGGAGACATGAGTTGGACATGGGTGGGGGCCTGCTGGCAGGTGCCCCACAGTGCTGGGGGGTGGGGGTGGTGGGAGACATGAGTGGGGGCCTGGTGGAGGCTGCCCCTGCACTGCTGGGGGGTGGGGGTGGTGGGAGACATGAGTGGGGCCCTGGTGGAGGGTGCCCCTGCACTGCTGGGGGGTGGGGGTGGTGGGAGACATGAGTGGGGCCCTGGTGGAGGGTGACCCTGGTGGCTGGGGGGTGGTGGGAGACATGAGTGGGGCCCTGGTGGAGGGTGACCCTGGTGGCTGGGGGGTGGGGGTGGTGGGAGACATGAGTTGGACATGGGTGGGGGCCTACTGGCAGGTGCCCCACAGTGCTGGGGGGTGGGGGTGGTGGGAGACATGAGTTGGACATGGGTGGGGGCCTGCTGGCAGGTGCCCCACAGTGCTGGGGGGTGGGGGTGGTGGGAGACATGAGTGGGGGCCTGGTGGAGGCTGCCCCTGCACTGCTGGGGGGTGGGGGTGGTGGGAGACATGAGTGGGGGCCTGGTGGAGGGTGCCCCTGCACTGCTGGGGGGTGGGGGTGGTGGGAGCCATGAGTGGGGGCCTGGTGGAGGGTGCCCCTGGTGGCGGGGGGGTGGGGGTGATAGGGGACATGAGTGGGGGCCTGGTGGAGGGTGACCCTGGTGGCTGGGGGGTGGGGGTGGTGGGAGACATGAGTTGGACATGGGTGGGGGCCTGCTGGCAGGTGCCCCACAGTGCTGGGGGGTGGGGGTGGTGGGAGACATGAGTGGGGGCCTGGTGGAGGGTGACCCTGGTGGCTGGGGGGTGGGGGTGGTGGGAGTCATGAGTGGGGGCCTGGTGGAGGGTGCCCCTGCACTGCTGGGGGGTGGGGGTGGTGGGAGACATGAGTGGGGGCCTGGTGGAGGGTGCCCCTGGTGGCGGGGGGGTGGGGTGATAGGGGACATGAGTGGGGGCCTGGTGGAGGCTGCCCCTGCACTGCTGGGGGGTGGGGGTGGTGGGAGACATGAGTGGGGGCCTGGTGGAGGGTGCCCCTGGTGGCGGGGGGGTGGGGGTGATAGGGGACATGAGTGGGGGCCTGGTGGAGGCTGCCCCTGCACTGCTGGGGGGTGGGGGTGGTGGGAGACATGAGTGGGGCCCTGGTGGAGGGTGCCCCTGCACTGCTGGGGGGTGGGGGTGGTGGGAGACATGAGTGGGGCCCTGGTGGAGGGTGACCCTGGTGGCTGGGGGGTGGGGGTGGTGGGAGACATGAGTGGGGCCCTGGTGGAGGGTGACCCTGGTGGCTGGGGGGGTGGGGGTGGTGGGAGACATGAGTTGGACATGGGTGGGGGCCTACTGGCAGGTGCCCCACAGTGCTGGGGGGTGGGGGTGGTGGGAGACATGAGTTGGACATGGGTGGGGGCCTGCTGGCAGGTGCCCCACAGTGCTGGGGGGTGGGGGTGGTGGGAGACATGAGTGGGGGCCTGGTGGAGGCTGCCCCTGCACTGCTGGGGGGTGGGGGTGGTGGGAGACATGAGTGGGGCCCTGGTGGAGGGTGCCCCTGCACTGCTGGGGGGTGGGGGTGGTGGGAGACATGAGTGGGGCCCTGGTGGAGGGTGACCCTGGTGGCTGGGGGGTGGTGGGAGACATGAGTGGGGCCCTGGTGGAGGGTGACCCTGGTGGCTGGGGGGTGGGGGTGGTGGGAGACATGAGTTGGACATGGGTGGGGGCCTACTGGCAGGTGCCCCACAGTGCTGGGGGGTGGGGGTGGTGGGAGACATGAGTTGGACATGGGTGGGGGCCTGCTGGCAGGTGCCCCACAGTGCTGGGGGGTGGGGGTGGTGGGAGACATGAGTGGGGGCCTGGTGGAGGCTGCCCCTGCACTGCTGGGGGGTGGGGGTGGTGGGAGACATGAGTGGGGGCCTGGTGGAGGGTGCCCCTGCACTGCTGGGGGGTGGGGGTGGTGGGAGCCATGAGTGGGGGCCTGGTGGAGGGTGCCCCTGGTGGCGGGGGGGTGGGGGTGATAGGGGACATGAGTGGGGGCCTGGTGGAGGGTGACCTTGGTGGCTGGGGGGTGGGGGTGGTGGGAGACATGAGTTGGACATGGGTGGGGGCCTGCTGGCAGGTGCCCCACAGTGCTGGGGGGTGGGGGTGGTGGGAGACATGAGTGGGGGCCTGGTGGAGGGTGACCCTGGTGGCTGGGGGGTGGGGGTGGTGGGAGACATGAGTGGGGGCCTGGTGGAGGGTGCCCCTGCACTGCTGGGGGGTGGGGGTGGTGGGAGACATGAGTGGGGGCCTGGTGGAGGGTGACCCTGCACTGCTGGGGGGTGGGGGTGGTGGGAGACATGAGTGGGGGCCTGGTGGAGGGTGCCCCTGCACTGCTGGGGGGTGGGGGTGGTGGGAGACATGAGTGGGGGCCTGGTGGAGGGTGACCCTGGTGGCTGGGGGGTGGGGGTGGTGGGAGACATGAGTGGGGGCCTGGTGGAGGGTGCCCCTGCACTGCTGGGGGGTGGGGGTGGTGGGAGACATGAGTGGGGGCCTGGTGGAGGGTGCCCCTGCACTGCTGGGGGGTGGGGGTGGTGGGAGACATGAGTGGGGGCCTGGTGGAGGGTGCCCCTGCACTGCTGGGGGGTGGGGGTGGTGGGAGACATGAGTGGGGGCCTGGTGGAGGGTGACCCTGGTGGCTGGGGGGTGGGGGTGGTGGGAGACATGAGTGGGGGCCTGGTGGAGGGTGCCCCTGCACTGCTGGGGGGTGGGGGTGCAGGGGGACATGAGCAGGTGTGCAGGGTAGTCCCCTGTTTTGTGGGCTGCCTGCAGGGGCTGTGGAGGGTGTACAGGGAACACCTGTGAGGACCCACCCAGCCTGATTGCGTGTGATAATTCCCGCACACCCCTGTAATACACGTACCAAGCCAAATCGCGTGTGATAATTCCCACGCACCCCTGTAATACACGTACCTGGCCAAATCGCATGTGAAACTTCCCGCGTACCCCTGTAATACACGTACCCTGGCCAATCGCGTGTTGAACTTCCCGCGTACCCCTGTAATACACGTACCCTGGCCAATCGCGTGTTAAACTTCCCGCGTACCCCTGTAATACACGTACCCTGGCTAATCGCGTGTATAATTTCACGCGTACCCCTGTAATACACGTACCCTGGCCAATCGCGTGTTAAACTTCCCGCGTACCCCTGTAATACACGTACTCTGGCCAATCGCGTGTTAAACTTCCCGCGTACCCCTGTAATACACGTACCCTGGCTAATCGCGTGTTAAACTTCCCGCGTACCCCTGTAATACACTTACCCTGGCTAATCGCGTGTTAAACTTCCCGCATACCCCTGTAATACACGTACCCTGGCCAATCGCATGTTAAACTTCCCGCGTACCCCTGTAATACACGTACCCTGGCTAATCGCGTGTATGACTTCACGTGTACCCCTGTAATACACTTACACTGGCTAATCGCGTGTTAAACTTCCCGCGTACCCCTGTAATACACGTACCCTGGCCAATCGCGTGTTAAACTTCCCGCGTACCCCTGTAATACACGTACCCTGGCTAATCGCGTGTATGACTTCACGTGTACCCCTGTAATACACTTACCCTGGCTAATCGCGTGTTAAACTTCCCGCGTACCCCTGTAATACACGTACCCTGGCCAATCGCGTGTTAAACTTCCCGCGTACCCCTGTAATACACGTACCCTGGCCAATCGCGTGTTAAACTTCCCGCGTACCCCTGTAATACACGTACCCTGGCTAATCGCGTGTATGACTTCACGTGTACCCCTGTAATACACTTACCCTGGCTAATCGCGTGTATGACTTCACGTGTACCCCTGATATGCACGTTACCCGCTTTGCATTCCTTGTTTGGATGCCCTGTAAACTGGTCCAGGGTTAGCGCAGCCCTTTGCGATGATTTAGCGATTTTGCTGGCTTTTCCTTGCGCGAGGGCGTTCTTGGGGGCGTTACTGGCGCTGCTGCAGGGTCGCTGCGATACTCTGCGCCACGGCTGGTTTGGGAGCATGAAATCCATGAATACGCTGTGCGCGGAAATCGGTTTTATCGCACGTGCCTGGCGCAGTCAATCGCACGCGGACACTCTGCGCCAGCCGATTGCGACACTTTTCTGCGAAATTCTATGAATTACCCTGTAAATAGTTTAGAAAATTCAATCTCCAACACAGCTGGGTTGGAAAAAATATTAAAATTATCCTTAAATTGTAGAGTAATGCTTAAACGTAACCTTGACGTCGAGCAAGGGCTAGTTAATGGAGCACTAGGTACAGTTGTTGGCTTTCAATCATACCCACGTGACAGTAACATTCAGTTTGTCAATATTCACTTTGATAAAGTTGCAGAAGTGAAAAGGATAGGGCGCTCAATTGCTCGATTCCTTCTCTTCAAAGACATGTATGTACGGACAGAGCAAATTTCTCTAACTCTTACATAAGCAGTTACCATTCATAAATCCCAAAGTCTTACCCTAGACAAAGCATTGATAGATATAGGAAACACTGGGCCTCATTACAACCCAGGCGTTAAGGGGTTAACGGCGCCGTAAAAGGTGTTGGTGCCGTTAAATCCTTAACGCCTGATTATGAGGTCCCTTTGCGGGTTGCACTTTAACGCCTGCTTTTAGCAGGCGTTAAAAAACCAACCCGCAAAGGGACCTAGGAGCTAATTACGGCACCGTAATTTACGGTGCCGTAATTAGCGCCTTCCCCATTCCCATTGAGCCCTATGGGGCAAAAATAGGAATGGGGAAGGGCCATGGCGGCATGGGGAATTACCGCCCCGCCAACCTCGGAATGGGGTGGTAATTCCCCATTCCGCCATGGCAGAGTCGGTAAGTTACCGGCATGGACCATGGTGCTGTTAGCACCATGGTCCAACGCCTGGGTCGTAATGAGGCCCACAGTCTTTAAGGAAGGCATGAGCTACGTAGCATTATCACGCTTACGTACACTTTATGGTCTACTGCTAATGAACTTTGATGCAAGTAAAGTCAAAGCTGATATTCCTTGCATTCTAGAATACAATAGACTGCATCACTGTACACCCCTCATCTGAAACAATATCCTGTTCCAGATAAAGCAAAACGTGGTAAAAGAAAACTAAATGAAACAGAAATGCAACAGAATCCAACAGCAAATTCCTCAAAGAAAAGAAAAGAAGTTAAAGTTTCAGTAATTACCACAAACAAAGAAAAACCTATTAGGGAATGTAAACCAGGGACGTCATCAAAGAAGGAACAGAAATTCTGAAAAATGCACTCAGATACAGAACTAGCTGGTCCATTCAAATTTGCAAATGAAAGTGGGGTAAATTGCTATGCAAATGTAGCAATGTCACGATGCCTGCCCCCAGACATCCGGAACAGGTCCATCTGTCCAGGGAACAGTCACCCAAGAAGACACAGGAATTCCCAAAACCCCGCCTAGGGGCTATATGGGTTCAGTCCTGGCGCCATAGGCGCCAGGCTCATATTGCCAACTTTAAACTATGCAGGTCATCCTGCAAAGAACTCATGTACAGGCCATCATGAAGCCATGAAGGGACTACTTTCCTTTAGGAACTATTTTGCTGCTTGGGTGTGGTACTGGAACTTCTTACCTGGGAACTACTTTTTTGATGCTATTTAAACCACGCCCAAAGAGCAGCACACGTTTCGTGTTATTCTGCATCTTAGCAGCGTAACGCTCACCGTGTCTGCAGTCCAGCATCCAGTCTACAGCCACACCCGTCTTGTGTCCGGAGCCGATCCTAGAGAAAAGGAAAGAAGAAGAGAAGGTTAGAACAAGGAGATTTCCATTTGGTCATCATCTTTTCCTGGAGCAGCCGCACCTGTGGATAAAGGAAAAAGACATTAAAATAAACCGCGTCGCGTTGCCAGCTGCAGCGCCGCGCCATACTCACTTGTCTTCGGAGCATCTCCACAACCCAGCGCAGCACCTGTTGAATCTCCGCCCGAAACATCAGCATCTGAAAAGACAAGAACAAACAAAAGGAGAGCGGGGTTCAGCCAAATACATTCTTTTACTTACCGCAAGATACTTACTCGGAATTTACCGTTCGCGGCAGTGCTGGTCACCATCCTACGTGAGACATTTTCGGCAAGGCGCCGCACCTGCAAAGAAGATAGAGAACTATTGGTTAATTACATTTGGAACAATATTACTAGCTAGACTGTGCTTGGTACAAACTGACTCTTACCTAAGCGCTACCTTCATCCATCGAGGCAAACTCACTCTTTGGATCACGCTGCAAGGGAAAAGGTATGAAAGGAGCAAGAGTGAATTAACAGACATTTGAACTCTAAAAGAACTATACATTCGGTTTACACACTACTTACCTCAGAGTCATTGTTGTCTGGAACTCTGCCAAATACCTTCGGATCAGTGAAGTAACTGAACTTCTACATGCCCCTGCACTCCACGCAGGATGGAGAGTTCATCCTTCCAAACAATAAGGTGAGACTTTATGAAGGGGAATACTGGAAGTTTTCAGGGAAAATAGTGTTAGTGTAACCTCTCTACCACGGGTGGCTAATCCCCTTTACTGCTTTTAGGAAAATATTCCTGCGCGACTGGCAGACGAAACTGAGTGGGCAAGTGCAGTCGATCATCACTTCGCTATTAGTCACACTGGTGGAGACCGCAGCAGTCCAGCTTCGTTCGACGCCCCTGTGGAATCCAGGTGAGCGTAACAGAACGCAAAGCCTTACTGCAAATCTTCACCTGGGCGTTATGGAGACCTCAGAGACTGACCAATTAGCCCAACTACTGGGAGAACTAAGGGCTGAAGTGCATTCCGCCCGTCAAGAGACTAATACTCTCAGGAGAGAACTGATTGTGGCAAAAGAACGTACTGATGATCTTGCCAGGCAATTACTTCAAGCTCAAACTGGGCACACACCTTTACCTGGACTCGGGGGAGCTTCTGCCCCAGCTCAATCAAGTAATCCAGTGCAAGTAATTTTACCAGGGACAGTTCCTTTAGCACCGCCAGAACGCTTTGCGGGGGACCCAAAAAGGTTCACCGTGTTTATGAACTAGTGCCGGCTGCATTTTGTATGTAGACCCGGAGCCTTTCCGAGTGATCAAGCAAAGGTAGCCTTTGTACTATCGTATCTCAGCGGCAGTGCAGCTGATTGGTCTATTCCACTAGTCAACCAAGATGACCCTCTTCTTCGGGATTTTCAGGGTTTTCAACTAAGCATGGAAAGACTATTTGCCCGACATTCCCAAGGCCAAGCTTTGGATAACGAATTTTGTCCTTGCGTCAGGGTAACCAGGATCTGCTGACCTACATCGCAACCTTCAATAGGTTGGTGGTAGAAACCGGATGGCCGGAGGTCCAGCGGATTACGCTATTTCATCGTGTGTTACGAGGTGAACTAAAAGATGTTTTGGCACAAGTAGTGAAACCCACCTCAAGATTGTGCTGAATACATAGACCTGGTTGTCCAGTTGGATCACAGTCTTCAGAATTGGAAGGCTGATCGGGCTAGATTTGAGAATCGAGTATTGGTAAAACCTATGGACAACATCACCCCCAAAGGAACTGATGTATCTGAACCCATGCAAATTGGGGGGTTAAAGGACCTTTGACTCAAAAGAAAAGAGACAAGAGGCGGCAGTTACAATTGTGTTTGTATTGTGGAACCTTGGGGCATTTTTTACGGGATTGCCCAGTGAAACCACCTAAGAATGTGGTAGGAGTCGCTGACAAAATCAATATGGAACCAGTGCCGGCAAACGACCAAGCCCGACAAGCGTAGAGTTCCACTTGCCGAGCATGAAGAAGGACACTCAGACCTCGCACTTAATTATACCAATGGTCCTTATAGATCAAAGGCAACCATCTCGTATGCACGCAGTGAGAGCGGAGCCATAGGAAACTACATGGATCGAGAATTGGCTACAAGGATGAACCTGCCTCTTTGAAAAAAAACCACAACTGATGTAATCACCACCGTCGATGGGACCGAAATAGCTTCCGGTCCAGTAACTCATTCAACTATGGAGATGACACTGTTGGGTCAAGATGGGCATTGAGAGAGCATTGTGTTTGACTTAATCAAGGCCCCACAGTTCCAAATAATGCTGGGAATGCCATGGTTGGAAACTCATAATCCTTGTATTGACTGGCGAGAAAAGAGAGTGACCTTCTCGGATTGTGCACACACTTGTTACCCTGAAAGAACTTTGATCAAAAGACTGGCTACGGTCACATATCTGATAACTCAGTTACCCCAGGAATACCAGGAATTTCAGGATGTTTTCCAGAAAGACCAATCAAACACGTTACCACCCCACAGATCATATGATTTCCAGATCGACCTCCTACCCGGCGCTCAAATTCCATGCAGCAGAATCTACGCCCTCACTGAACCCGAAAATCTTAATTTACGGCAATATTTGGATCAATACCTCGCTAATGGCTTCATTCGCCCGTCCAAGTCTCCGGCAGCATCGTCTTTATTCTTTGTCCCCAAAAAGGAAGGTGACCTTAGGACTTGTATTGACTATCGTGCATTAAATCAAATAACAGTAAAAAACCGATACCCGTTGCCCCTGATCTCAGAACTACTGGACCAAGTAAAGGATGCTCGTATCTTCACTAAGTTGGACCTCCGAGGGGCGTATCATCTGGTACGAGTGAAAAAAGGTGATAAATGGAAGACTGCCTTCCGTACCAAATACGGTTTGTTCGAATACCAGGTGATGCCTTTCGGGCTTTGCAATGCACCGGCAGCCTTCCAGTATTTTATGAACGATGCCCTTCGCGAACTCATAGACGTCTGTGTTGTTGTATACATAGACGACATTTTAGTATACTCGTCATCTGAATCAGACCATGTGAAGCACGTTCTTGCTGTACTAGAAAAACTACGCCAGCATAAATTATTTGCGAAATTGGAAAAGTGCGTTTTTCATGCTTCGGAAGTTGAATTCCTTGGATTTATCCTGACCCCAAATGGAGTTCGAATGGATTCACGAAAGGTGGATACAATCCTCAAGTGGCCCTCACCTACCTCGATTAAAGGGGTACAGAGCATGCTTGGATTTGTGAACTTTTACCGCAGATTCATTCCTGATTTTTCACATCTTGTACACCCCATCACGGCTCTTTTGCGGAAAAATAAACGCTTCCAGTGGACAGAAGAAGCTGAAAAGGCCTTCCAAGACCTAAAACAGAAATTTACTTCAGCTCCTCTTTTAAAGCTCCCACGTCCAGAACTTCTGGACGTGGTTGAAACTGATGCATCCAGCTTGGCCATGGGAGCTGTCCTTTCCCAAAAGGATCCTGAAACTGGTCAACTTCACCCGGTAGCGTTCTGGTCACGGAAATTTTCAGCACCAGAGTTAAACTATGCAGTTCGACAAGGAACTACTGGCCATCAAGTCGGCATCAAAGCCTGGCAGCATTATCTTCTCGGAGCTCGACACACCATCACCGTAATCACGGATCACAGGAACTTACAATATTTAAAGACAGCCAAGTCTCAATCGTCACGCCAACTTAGATGGGCCTTATTCTTTGCGGAATATGATTTTGTGAGTACTTACCGACCAGGTTGTCGAAATGGCAAAGCAGATGCCTTATCTCGTATTGGAATGGGAGAAGCATATTCAAATCCAGAACCAGTACCCATAATTTCGGAGAGAAGAATTCTTGGTATAACCACTCTACAGACTCTGGACGACATCCATAAAAAGATTCAACAGCTTTTCAACCCTGCAGCCTTACAAAGCTGGTTGAACAAAGGCAAAAATTATTCAGTCACTGATCGCCTACCATACTATCAAGAACGTCTTTACCTACCAAATAAAGAATTACAAGAATATGTTATCTTCAATTACCATGAGTCTTTGATAGAAGGGCATCCTGGGATCGCTAAAACCGAGGCCAAGATCAAAGACAATTCTGGTGGCCTACTTGGCGGAAACACATTAAGTCATTTGTACTGTTTTGCGGTATTTGCGCCCAAAATAAGACCCAGAAAAGGAAACCAGCAGGCCTATTACAACCTTTGGACATTTCGCCTACGCCTTGGCATACCTTATCCCTTGACTTTATTACTGACCTTCCCCCATGTAATGGGTATAACACCATCCTAGTTATAGTGGATCTTTTTTCCAAAATGGCTCATTTCATTCCATTAAAGGGTCTACCTTCAGCCTCGACCTTGGCCAAGAAATTTCTAGAACATATCATCCGAATACATGGATTCCCCTCCGTATGGGTTTCCGACCGGGGAAGTCAGTTCATTTCTCAGTTTTGGAGGAAATGCTGTCAATTGGCCCAAATTGACGTTAGACTATCAACCAGCCACCATCCTCAAACCGATGGTCAAACTGAGAGGACCAATCAGACACTAGAGCAATACCTACGGTGCATGTTACACCAAACCGAAGGCAATTGAAAAGAAATTTTGTAGATATCCGAATATGCATACAACATCTCATTGCACTCAGGAACAGGACAAAGCCCATTTTATACTATATATGAGTGACATCCTCGAACCTCTGAACTAGATTTGCCCCAACACTTAGAGATGCCCGCCGTGAACCATCTACACACCACTATTACACAAGCTTTTAAAAAGGCAACTGAACATTTGAAACAGGCTAAAGAAAGATACAAGAAAACCGCAGATCAACATAGAAGCGAAGCTCCGAAATATCAGATAGGAGACCAAGTTTGTCTGGCTTCAAGACACATACCTTTAAAGGGGACTCGAACCTTTAACCCCAAGTACTTGGGACCTTACACTATTAAAGCCATTATTAATCCCGTGGCTGTCAAATTGGAGTTACCGTCAAATATGCGAATTCACCCAGACTTTCATGTTTCACTTCTAAAGCCAGTACAACCAGGGACAAGGCTAACTAAACCACCTAACCCCATCCTAATAGACGGGGAACCAGAATTTGAAGTAACGAATATCTTGGACTCAAAAATAGTCAAATCAAGACTTTTTTGTCTGGTTGACTGGAAAGGTTATGGTCCACAAGAAAGGTCATGGGAACCAAGTGACAATATTCACGCACCTCGATTGGTGAAAAGGTTCCACCAGAATTTCCCAGACAAACCGGGACCAGTGAGAACAGCCTTAGGAGGGGCCTTGGGGGGGAGTGCTGTCACGATGCCTGCCCCTAGACATCCGAAACAGGTCCATCTGTCCAGGGAACAGGCACCCAAGAAAACACAGGAATTCCCAAAACCCCGCCTAGGGGCTACATGGGTTCAGTCCTGGCGCCGTAGGCACCAGGCTCATATTGCCAACTTTAAACTATGCAGGTTATCCTGCAAAGAACTCATGTACAGGCCATCATGAGGCCATGAAGGGACTACTTTCCTTTAGGAACTATTTTGCTGCTTGGGTGTGGTACTGGAACTTCTTACCTGGGAACTACTTTTTTGATGCTATTTAAACCACGCCCGAAGAGCAGCACACGCTTCGCGTTATTCTGCATCTTAGCAGCGTAACGCTCACCGTGTCTGCAGTCCAGCATCCAGTCTACAACCACACCCGTCTTGTGTCCGGAGCCGATCCTAAAAAAAGGAAAGAAGAAGAGAAGGTTAGAACAAGGAGATTTCCATTTGGTCATCATCTTTTCCTGGAGCAGCCACACCTGTGGAGAAAGGAAAAATACATTAAAATAAATCGTGTCGCATTGCCAGCTGCAGCGCTGCGCCATACTCACCTGTCTTCGGAGCATCTCCACGACCCGGCGCAGCACTCGTTGAATCTCCGCCGGAAACATCAGCATCTGAAAAGACAAGAACAAACAAAAGGTGAGCGGGGTTCCGCCAAAGACATTCTTTTACTTACCGCAAGGTACTTACTCGTAATTTTACCGCTTGAGGCAGCGCTGGTCCCCATCCTACGTGAGACATTTTCGGCAAGGCGCCGCACCTGCAAAGAAGATAGAGAACTATTGGTTAATTACATTTGGAATAATATTACTAGCTAGACAGTGCTTGGTACAAACTGACTCTTACGTAAGCACTACCTTCATCCATCGAGGCGAACTCACTCCTTGGAACACGCTGCAAAGGAAAACGTATGAAAGGAGCAAGAGTGAATTAACAGACATTTGAACTCTAAAAGAACTATACATTCGGTTTACACACTACTTACCTCGGAGTCATTGTTGTCTGGAACTCTGCCAAATACCTTCGGATCAGTGAAGTAACTGAACTTCTACGCGCCCCTGCACTCCACACAGGATGGAGAGTTCATCCTTCCAGACAATAAGGTGAGACTTTATGAAGGGGAATACTGGAAGTTTTCAGGGAAAATAGTGTTAGTGTAACCTCTCTACCACGGGTGGCTAATCCCCTTTACTGCTTTTAGGAAAATATTCCTGCGGGCCAGGCAGACGAAACTGAGTGGGCAAGTGCAGTCGATCATCACTTCGCTACGAGTCACACTGGTGGAGACCGCAGCAGTCCAGCTTCGTTCGACGCCCCTGTGGAATCCAGGTGAGCGTAACAAGCAATGAATATTCTATTTCAATTGCCACCAATTGTTCACAATATTTACTTGCACAGTACAGACCAATGTGTTTGAAAATGTTAGTGCTTCATAGAAATGCAACAAGCAATCCTGACAACACATACAGTGTTCATGGAATACGGCAACAATTGGATGACTGTGCTGGAATGGTGAGATTCACTGTGAACTCACAAGAAGATCCTCAAGAATTTCTAATGTACATTCCTACATGTGGAAACATACATGCACTCTCTGTAGCAATGTGATACAGGAAGAAATCCCAAATGAGCGATTTGTATATGTTTCCATACCAAATTGTGAAAGCATTCCATTTCAGCAACTTGTACAGAATGCAAACCATGGAAGATTATGTACTATTTGCAATTCAGACATGTGCTCCACCTCACTGATACAATCACATAGTGCCTACATAATACTTATGCTTCTACGTTATAATGCAGATGGTACCAAAAACAACTGCAAACTGACTGGATTCACACACGGTCAAGTGCACTTGGCAAGAAAACTTTTTACAACAATAGGTATAATCTATCATGCAGGAACCACAACCAATGCAGGTCACTGCACTGCATACATTAAAAAGAAATGTGGATGGTTTGAATGTAATGATAGCACCATTACTCTAAAGCCGAGATTGCCAGCTAATCTTACAAATGCATATTTAATCTTCTTAAAGCCAAAATTTAATAAATAATGTGTACTTCAAGATTGCCAAAAAATGATGTGAAAGATTACAAACAGAATACGCCAACAGGTATCTAACTGGCCAAGAGGATGTAACAAAGACACACATAAATGCATATCACAGATATGTAGGTACAAATGCACAGTTAGAATACGCCTACAGGTATCTAACTGTTGTTAAAAATCGGCAGGAAGGCAACAAACATAACATTAATCAGAAAGATGAAGGAAACAGGATATAACAACAACACAAATAAATGCATATCACAGATATGTAGGAACAAATATACAGTTAGAATATGCCTACAGGTATCTAAAAATCGGCAGGAAGGCAACAAACATAACATTAATCAGAAAGATGAAGGAAACACTCAAAGGAAACAAGGAGGTAGTTAGTACCATAGCAAATGAAGGTTTTTTTTAATCCCAAAAGGATTTTTTTTCCCAAGACCCAAGGATTAGAAAAGCAAACACAGAAACTGAGCACAATGCACAGTACACTGGTTTGTAAACTAAATATGAGGGTAGAAAAAAAAGGTAAACTGGCTATTGTGCAATGTGGTAAGTTTTCATAAAATACAAACACTAACATACCTTTTTCTTTTATCACAGAAATTAAAAAAGGGATACTTCCGCCAAGTACGAAAGGTATTTAAAAAATATATGTGGATTCTGAACAAAGTAAGGAGTAAGTATATTGGCAGTCATTTTCTACACATGCGAATCTACACATCTAATCTATGGTAGTAATATGCTGCAGTGGCTGTAGGCTGGCCCTTGCATCTTCTGTGTGTAACCTACGACCTACGCCTTACGACCAAGGCACAAAGCGTATAGCCACAACCATTGCTGCATATCGAAACCATGGTCCTTGTAAATTAGCTATTTATAAATTTACTTTTGGGACCATCGTCTGCAGCCATGCAGCCAAGACATTAGGGCGTGCACACAACTAGCGCATTACACCACACCCATATTCACTTATAACTCCACTGATTATGACTTCAGTCTTGGGTGCATGGCCTTTGGGCATGCAGTCAAGACCATGGGGCCTGGCCAGAAACACCACAGCATATCGGAACCATTGTGCCTTGTCATTTCACTATGTACAAAGTTGGTTTTGGAAGCATGTCCTTTGGCCATGCTCCCAAAATGCTACGCCCTCCCCACAACCATTTTCATGATGTTGCATAGTACAAGTGTACCAATAGCTGTGATATGGTGCAGTAGTTTGTAGCCACAGGCTACAGACGTGAGTTTGAGGCCATAGAATTATCAATGTATGGGTGTACAGTATATAAAATGCACAGTTGCTTACAACTGCAGTGCTTATTACTTTGTTCAAATACTCTGCATCCTGGCCAATACTACCACACCATATGACATCCATTGTGGCAAATAACTACACTGCAAACAAATGTGCTTATGGGGGCATAGCCTTCGGCCATGCACCCATGATTGCAGCCCCTCCCCACAGCCACCTGAGTGATGCACTACCACACCATATCACGGTTCTACGTTATATCGTCGAAGTACTTTTCATCGTGGGACTTTTCATCGCCACTTTTTCATCGACCAAAACTTTTTTTATTTTTTTTTTTATTTCTGGGGGGGTAGCCCCCACCGGACCACCTCCTTACTTATATAATCTTACCCCAACCCCAAATAAACACCCCACAAAAAATATTTTAAAAAAAAAGAGTCGATGAAAAAGTGGCGATGAAAAGTCCCACGATGAAAAGTACTTCGATGATATGCGTGTATACCTCATATCACACGCATTGTGCCTTGTAAGTACACTACATATAACTGTTCTGTTTGGTGCATGGCCTACAGCCATGCACTCATGACTGCAGACCCTCCCCACAGCCACCTGACTGATGTTGAATACTAGGGGTGTTTCTGTAGCTCTGAAATGCTGCACTGTTTGTGGGCAGGGCTTAAAATCTTAGCTATATGTCCATACATTTCAATATATTGTTGTGAAGTGTCTTATAACTCCAGTGCCTACAAGTTTCCTTTTGGGTGCATGCTTGGGTGAATGGCATACAGCCTGCAACCATGCACCCAAAAGTACACATCTTGGCCAAAACCACCGCACTAGATAAAACCCATGTGGGCTTGTAAGTGAAGAGGTTATAGCTTTGTTGTTGGGTGCATGGCCTTTGGCCATGCACCCAAGACTACACACACTCCCCACAACCAGGCAATCGATACGCATTACTATGGGTGTATCCATGGGTCTGACATGCTGCAGTGTTTGCGGCCAGGGCCTAGAGTTTTGGAAGTAAGGCCTTCGGCCTTCGGCCGACGGCCATGAATCCAAGACTCTAGGCCCTGGCCACAACCACCGTAGCATGTGACACCCATGGCGGCGTACTAATGAATAGAATACCCATATAAAAAAGTAATGCAATTATGGCATGTTGGCAATTTCAATGTTCCATAACACTACGCGTGTCCTTACAACAGTTACAAGTTCCCTGTGCACTGCACGGACTGAAATACTGCCCTTATTGGACCCCTCATTTTCTGTGCGTACATGGTGGCCATAGAAAATACATCATGAAGAGGTTGTAACTTTGTTATTGGGTGCATGGCCTTCAGTCATGCACCCAAGAGTGCAGGGTCTCCCCACAACCACCTCATTGATGTGTGGTAGTGTTTTTTTTTTCTATAAGTGTGGTATCCTTCACTTCTTCTGGCCAGACGCTTCACTCCTAGCTGTATGTCGATAGATATTACATGGGATGGGTGTGCAGTGGCTTGCACGTCCAGTACTTATAACTTTGTTGTTGGGTGCATGGCCTTTGGCCATGCACCCAATACTGCACACACTCCCCACAATTTAGCAATCGATACGCAATACTACGGGTGTATCCATGGGTGTGACATGCTGCGGTGGTTGTGGCCAGGGCCTACAGTCTTGGAAGTAAGGCCTTCGGCCTTCGGCCGACGGCCATGCATCCAAGACTCTAGGCCCTGGCCACAACCACTGTAGCATGTCACACCTATGGCGGCGTACTAATGAATACAATAATACCCATAGGAAAAAGTATTGCAATTATGGCATGTTGTCAATTTCAATGTTCGCTACCACTACGCGTGTCCTTACAACAGTTACAAGTTTCCTGTGCACTGCATGGACTGAAATGCTACCGTTATTACACCCCTCAATTCCTGTGCGTACAAGGAGGCCATAGAAAATACATTGTGAAGACCGACCCCCAGAACAAATGCATTGATCACCCATGTCTTACTGTCTGAACCTGTCCCACCGCTCTGTGAGACAGCAAAAGAGTTTTATAAATATAGCATGTGTACACTGGTTGTTGCTTCGCTATCGGCGGATCCAAGATGTCGGGCGCAGCCAAACAATCTGACGCAGAACACGTCTCGCAGCAGCCAATCGGCAGAGACGTTGCGTGTCCGCGGTCATTACACGAGCCCATAAGCCAATTGTTATCTTGTCCGCGGAGCAAACAGGGAAGTGTGACCGCGGAGCGGAAATAGATATCACTAGTTTTTTTAGACATACTTTTTGGTCGTTTTAAAGAAAAATACTGGACGGATTGTCACCAAATTTACAAAAGCATGCTTTCTGGACCAAGCCCCTATACCTGCCGCAAATTTCGTGAAAATCCCGCAGTTTGACCTGTAGCTGTGCGCAAAGTTTTTCCCCCATTCAGTCTATGAGAAAAAAAGACGTTTTGAAACCCCCCCTATAACTTTTCCCCCCCTGGACCAAACATCACCGAACTTTGCAAAAGAATTCAGAGTGGGCAATATACGTTTTTTTGCAAAGTTTGGTGACGATTCGTCCAGGGGGGAACGGAGTTATTACTGCCGTGGCCGTGTAATATATATATATATATATATATATATATATATATATATATGTGTGTGTATATATATATATATATATATATATGATGTATATTTCAGTTCGCTTGTACCGTGTTAGCTAAGGGTTGAATAGACTATTGATCCAGAAGTAAACAACAAGTTGATACCTTAATTAGGCTAACAAAGTCATTTACTTTGCATATTTGCGAGCTTTCGTGGAATGTCTCCACTTCCTCAGGCAGAGATGGAACGAAGCATTTGAAAAATATCACAGCATTACAGTTTGCATATCCCCTCCTGCAGATACCCCGTTATCTGTGCCTGTCTGTACCTGATTTGTAGTTTTGCTCTGAAATGCATGTGGTTGTTCAACTCCCTCACACATTGCAATCTTCAAGGCCTAAATGGTACACTGTGTTAAATAGGGGAAGGGTCAATGAAAGTGGAGAGCAGGGAAAAGAAATGAAAAAACAACCCACCCTGTTAGTCTGCTCTCAGGAAGGCAGGAGGGGTTGCTTAGGTGTCAATCGTATGTTCAGTCCAGTTGAGGATCGGTATATCAGGCCAGTCCCTTTACACGATCAGTGGAAGCATAATCATCAACATATCAGGCTTGTGCCTCTAGAGGTTTGAAAGAGGGGATATACAGCCAGTTTAGGTGTTAGGTCTGTGACACGTGGAGCCCAATGTGGTAACATTGTGTCAAATACCATATCAGTGTTACATCCCAATCAAGAGGAAAGGGTGGGGTTTGACTAGGGACAAGGGCCATGACAAGTTTCTGGAAAACATTTGGCAGATGGGGCTGGATTGGAGGGAGTTTGACAACAATTCATTGCCTTGGAAAGGCTTGTGGAACTGGTGAAGTGTCAGTTGAATGTCTGTGAATTGCTTTGGAAAAAATGATGTTAAGTGTCAGGTCTGAATGTTGTGACCGCTCTATCTCTGAGTGGAAAAAGTGAAAGTCTGTTAGTTAGAATAGTGACTCATGAAACCTTGATGTCCATTCAAGCCCCCTGCCAGTGTATTGAAAATATTCACGTATTTATATTCATAGGTCTTTCTGGCTTTGTCAGCCATGAAATTATCCTGGAGTACAGCAATCTTGAGATCATCAAGGGTATGATTAGCTTCTGAAAAATGCTCACCCACTGGACTCTCATTAGTACATCGCTTCACACTTTGACGATGGAGGTTAATGTGTTTATGTTGAGGTTGACTAGTTTCCCCAACATTGTAGCCACTTCTGAGACATTTCATGCACATCATCAAGTAAACAATATTGCTGGATGCATATGTAAACCGTCCCATATATATTTATATATAATGTGAGGAACCTGAAGGTGTCCTCACTTCTTTTCCCCATGTATCCTCCTCTCGGGTGGCCAGCGAAAGGACATTTCTCTTGGACCCTGGGGGTGGTTATGCGAGGGAGTATCACGTGGGTGGAGGAGACCTGGGGAGTGAGGATGAGGCACCCTTAGGTGAGACATGGTATACCCCATTTCCCTTTTACAATGAGTCTTCAGTCCCTCAAACCGTTATAGACTATTGTCAATCCTTTCCCTGTTTTTCCCTTAAAACATTCCCCAAAGAACACCAGTTTGGTAATGGGATGAGGAAGAGACTAACCAGAGAAACACATCTTCATTTTATTAACACACACACACACAAACATCAGTTGTGTACTGGGACTAGGAGGAGACCAGCAAGAGTAATGCAGGACCCCCGTTTCAACAGTGAGCGGGCTAGTCCTTTTATGACCAATCATGGTCACAGGAACTTTAAAAGCAGTAAGTGCTGTGAAAATTGAGTCAGCTGTGGAAGCAGGGCTATGGACTGCTGGGCGAAAGCAGACCTCTCTATAAAAAAGCAGCGTGGCTAGCAGAGTGCTCAAGACCCTTTGGAGGATGCAAACTGTATGCAGCAAGAAGCAAAGCTGAAAGATGCTGGAGGCCGGTGGCGGACCGTGAGAGGGAACCCAGTTCGACCAGGAGAAACGGTCATATGAGTCCCGAGCTGCAGGAGAAGCATCGCTGGGTTAGTGAAGCCGCAGAGAGCCGGTGGGAGACTGAGTGAAGCACTGCACGAGTGGGATAGAGCTCACAGGAAAGTCGTAAGCTATGCAAGGTGAGTCTACCAAGCAGGGCGAACACCGGGATGGCAGGCACGCCCTCAAAGCTAGCAATGAACACTCATTTGAATGAAAGCAAGTCTCACTTTGAATACCGATCTGAGTGAAAGCAAGTTTAAGCACTTTTGAATACCTTTCCGGGTGAAAGCAAGATCATGAAACTTCCTGATCCATTGAACTGTATGATATGAGAAAACAAGCAGTGGCAAGAGCCAAGAGAATTCAAGTAACGGTATGATATGGGACAAAGAAACACAACAGACTGACTACCCCTCTCTCTTTGGTCTTTCGGCAACACAGGTGTAGGTACTGAGATACTGTTACATCAATCTACAGCAATAGTTTTTATAGCATAACATTTATGCAGGAAAAAATTTTTATGCAGGAAATTTTTTTCTCATAGACCGTTAATTTATGAGGATATAAATCTTTTAATAATCAGTTAAAAACTATATGTTTATATATGTATAAAACTTGGACATGTGTGGGCTTTTTCATACGTCACTCATACCTTTCATAACTATACATTCATGCTGTGACATAAGGATTTAACAATTTGAATTTTCTTGTGGCATATTATTTGTTAATAATATGCATGACAACAGGAAAAACGTTTAGTTTTTCTATAAGTCGACATATGTTTCGGCCCCTTCTATTAGTACCACCGTTGTCTACGGTAGTCTTAGGACTTGTTAATCGGCCATCTTCAGGACAGTACTGGTTATTATTGAAGCTTTACGTCTTCACCTCTTTTTCTTTTTCGTACGAAAAGCCAAATCTAAAAACATAAATGATGTTTATTTTACATTGAGAAACGGTCTATACTCTTTTGGTTGTTTTTAAGATAATGGCCAGATGACTTTGCCAAGAACGCAGCACCCACCTGTGGTCGAAATGTTTTGTTCTGGACCACGGAGCTAAAGTTGTGGGGTATCTTCTATTTTACCCCTTGTCTGGAGCCCTATTGAAAAGGGGACAGATGTAGGGAAGTTACTACCTTATATGTATGCTAAAGTCAACATATCGGGAGGAGACATCCTCATTTTACATTTAAAAAAGAAACTTACATTAGGCTTCTTGATCTAGGTGAATCTTCAAAATTCTCTGCTTCTATGCCACTAAATAAATAGTGGATGTATCGCAGCCGTTTACATAGGTGGCATCGGGAGTTAGTGCCTAAAGAACAAAGGCTCAATTAGAGTTCAATCTGTTATACTCTTCTTTCAGTTATTCTCAAAAACAGCAGTGTTATCGCACTTCCTTTTGTACACTTTCTTTGTTACTAGACTACTGATTTTGTCTTATGGGTGATAGTCGAACTTCATATATCTACCTGATCTTATAAGGTGTTAAAAATTGTATCTATCAATGACTTAACCACTTTTGTTAAGCGGGCTCTGAATCTGTATGAACCGCATTTCTGACACGAACCGCATGTATGCGGTGATGTGGGCTTCTAAGTTTCACTATGCAGTGAATTAGTGATGGTTATTTCAAAGGCTCATACCCATAAGGTCTCTTGTCTTAGTGATACAGGTTTTACTTTGGGGGAGTGCCTCTGTGTACGTTCGTGCTTACTCGCATGCTGCCGGCCACTGTAATTTAACTATCTGCAGGAGTCGCTACACGGTGGAAAACTATCTAGCTTACCTCTGGTATTTCTTCGCGGCGAGTATTGTTTGAGTTCTGACGATGTCCCTTCGTCTGTCGCTGAAACGGTAGACAGAGACGAAAAAGGGGGTGGGACGTATAGATTTATATGCGTCACGTGAACAAAATGCACGCATTATTGACGTGCGTTGACGTGAACTGCTTTCGGCAACAAAAATCGCGGCCATTTGTGAGCGTATATGGCTAGACAGCGGAATTTAATTATATGCGAGATGTTGTGGCTGCTGTTTATACGTTTGATACCGCTAAAGGCCATTTTGCTTGGCGAGGGATTAGTCTCAGGCTGTATGATATGGGAAAACAAGCATGACATGAGCCAGGAGAATATAAGAAAGTACAACAAGTGCATGGTGTCAAAACAAGCCTCGATACAACATCCAGAGAGGGTGATATATGTGAATGAATCAAACACCACTGTCAAGGTGAAACAGTGGCAAAGTGTTGGTAAAAAAGAAGCAAGAAAGGTGTATCGGTTGCTTGACCTGTAATGGGTGGATCATGCGGTCTGACAACTGTGCCTAAATTGAGCATACCCCTATATGAAAAGCCACTGAAAGCACCCACAAAGAAGCTTGTCTTTGAATTGCAAGGAACTTTTATGTGATTTGAAGTCAAGTAACTGAACTATATATATATATATATATATATATATGAATTGGTAAAAGATAACCATATCAAAAGAGCTGGCAAGTGCCCCAAGGAACTGTGTTGGGAAGGGCAACCCTGTGCCTTGTGAACTATCTGGAACTTGGGGAAGGGAAAGCTGAATAAGCTCTGAACTGTTATTTGAACACTGATTATTTTCATGCTGACATCCCTGCACATTGTATACATTTAGATCTGAGGGCAAGTGTAGGTTTTGGACACAGAAAGACATTTGCTTTGGACTTCCTGACACAGACACTCCGTAGATCTCTTTAGGTAGGGAAATCCCACCTTAGCATAGGACTTGCTTTGGACTTCCTGACACAGACAATCCTTAGATCTCTTTAGGTAGGGAAATCCCACCTTAGCATAGGGCAAGTTAGACCTTATTCCATCCTGCAATTTTAGTTAATAAAGGTTTATAGACCAAACTTGAATCTGTTGTCTGTGTTTGCTTCAAGATGCCTTCACAAGATATATAAATATATATATATATATATATATATATATATATATATATATATATATATATATATATATATATATAAAAAAATAAAAATAGTAAAAAAATAGTTAATATAACTCTAAGAAGTAAATTGTAGAAATAACAACAATGATGTACAAACGCTTGGTCTACACTGCTGTAAATTCAACCATGAAACTCAGTGTATAGACACTCACTCCATACCACGACGAATCCAGCCTTTGAACTTTGGTATTGATGTAACATGCCTAATATTTCATTGTAAAATGTGGATGCGTCTTGTATGTCTTGCAATTGTGTGATTGTAACTGAAAATGTGTCCTGTGGCATGTGAGAGTGCTTTGGAGATAGCACAGATCTGTAAATAAAATCAATTAAGTTAATTGCAAATTGTGCTAATGATATTTGCATCCATATGTTTCACCCTTTTAAACTTTTGTAATGTTGCAATAGATCTTGCGGAAAAAATGCCTGATATATGCTGTACTCCAATGTTGCGTGGCGTGATTAAATGGAAATTAATGCCTAGACTCTACTTTCAATTTTCACAGACTGGGGGTTAAAAGAGGACGCACACATGGTGTTAGTCTCAAAAGAGGGATTTTTCTAAATGCAAACAAGAAGTGCTGGAGTGAGAGTAAATAAAGGAAGGATAATACTGGATAGAAAATCATGAAGTTTAAGAAAAACCAAAACATGTGGGACTGGCTTTAAGGTATACGGATTGTTGCTGTAAGGGGAACGTAATTCTGAGTGCAAAGTTCTACTGCTTGAAAGTTCATGGTCAGGATGAGGGCATCTGGCAAAAATGCAGTAGCCATTCACAGTTCTCTGGTTGAAAGTCCGTAGAACATATCCTGGGAGCAGTTGGCATACCCTCCTCGCCATCACTTGCTTAGCTTGTCGGCCGCAGTCTATTCCTTTCACGAGCCACCTACAGGTCCTGGTCTTGGTAAACCTTCCTGGCTTGAATTTCTCAGCCTCAATGAGCCTGTCTGGCTCCAATATCTTAGTGTCAGGGATGTCTTCATCACAGTTCATCATAATCTTTCATCATCAGTCATCATTCAACATAATCCTTTGTCATAGTCCTTCATCACAGTCCTTTGCTTTCATGACAGTCCTTTTTCAAAGACATTATCCTTTCTCTCAGTCCTTGTCCATCATCACTCTATCTCCTTCATCACAGTACTTCTTCATTGCAATCCTTCTCCTACATCAGACCTTCATCATAGTCCTACTTCTTCATCCGCCATAGGTCCGTCTTTGTCCCCTTCTCTTTCTCACTTTATCTCTTGCTTGCTACCTCTTTTTGTCATAATGGTATTGTGTAGCGCAAAAGCCATTACAATGTTACACATTACAATATCATTCTTGAAATATACATTCAAAATATAACGTGTAGACCAAAACCCATAACAATAACCATACTAAGACACGAGCAATACAAATGTCATATTTCAAAAATATCAACCCACACCCTTTCTCACAGCTCTACCTCTCTGTCTTAGCAAGGCCTGAACATCTAGGGAGCAAGAGTGCTTGTTACTTGGCAGGACACAGTGAGATATTAGGCCACTTCTTACGTCACCCTCTCCTCTTTAGTGGATGTGACGTATTCTACTGCCGCCTTACACTTTTGAGTAATGTTTGACCTACAGAGGAATAGGACCGCCTACTGTTTCCATCTGCGGCAATGCAGACATTAGAGTAAGAAATACACTTTCTTGGCAGTCCTATTATCATATTCACAGAGTCCCGCATTGGGGCTTTGCCTCACTTAGCCATTAGATGGCCCTGAAGGAGGTAGCCCAATGTAAACTGCATAAATAGTTTGCATATCTCCTTTTGAATACTTGACACTTCAACCTCAACCCCCCCATGTATCCTTATGTTTCAAGTACCAGTACAGCCTGGGATGTTTGTCCTAGTTACTCAACTTCTCCTCCCTTGTTACATCCCAAAGTATCTTACTCACTTTCCTGTAGGGATCCCGAGTAATCAAGTTGCAATCTCCCACAAGGTTGCAAAGTCCAATACATACAACGTTTTCTACAACCACACGAGCCACAGGATTTATATTCAAGCATCCATGCCAACCCAATCCAATATGCAATTTTTAAGTGGGTGATAAAATCAGTAGTAGGACAGACCTTGGTCTCTAGACGCCAGAGAACATTTGGAGTTCCAGTCAACAAAAAAAGAGGCTTCTACCGAAGGAATTTCAGCTACAGTCACTGCTGCACATGGTGCATAACCCCAGACTTTAGTACCATGTATAGTAACAGGGACATAGTTCCATTGATAAGCTAAGAGGGCCTATAACGGGAAATCCCCCAAACGTCCTTTTGAACATCCGTACTCTGCTGGCAGAATAGCACAAATTAGTCCCACTCCTTTCCACCTGCTTCATTACCAAAAAAAGGCCCAGTTAGCCAGAGATCCACCATTTACACAAAATCTCCTTCTGAGGAACCCATCACAATTACATTTGCTTTTGTTCTTGTGAATGACCAGGTTCTTGTGAATGCCGGTCCGATAGCACAGCGAGTAGAGCGTTCGCTTTGACATCTGTGCAAAGCCTGTCGACACAGTTTTGAATCGCGCAAGGGCCAGGCTCAGCCTTTCATCCTTCTGAGGTTGATGAACGAGCACCACACACCGTGGGTAATAATAAGCAGAGCTCAGATACATGAGGGTTCATAGCGCTATATAAATGCTAAATTATTATTATTATTAATGCAGTAAGTGCAAAATGAGCTCAGTAATGTGTGAACTGCTGCCACTCTAAGTCATCTGCAAATAGCAGGAGCGAAACATCCTGGCCTCCCAAACTGGGCACATCTAGTTGCTGGTTTACCAGAAACAACTCTAAAACATTCTGGAACAGGCCTGGTAGTTAGGTTGGAAATTAGCACATACCCCTGTCTGACATCCATACCTAAAGAAAATGTTCCCCTTAGTTCTGCATTGTGGCTGTAGCTGTCTTTTGCCAGATCATCATGATGATGACTTTTATTATCTCCATGTATCCTTCCCTCCTCGGTGCTCTCACAACAACTCCCTATTCACAGAGTGGACAGACGCTTTCAGATATCCACATCTCTTGCTCTTGCCTTCCCTTCATTTCACCGGGGATTATGCTGCTGGTTGGGATGAAATAGTCCAAGAGAAGGCTACAAAGAATGAAATTAAAGACTGAAATCATTCGTAAGGGGGATATTCGCTGAGACTACCCTCCTTCGAAGCTTCCAAATCGAACTGTGTTTGGTATTTCTCCATTTTGCAAATGTTTGAGTTTCAGTTGAGTTGAGCAAGGCTTAATTATGGATGGCAGCTGCTACAGTTGAGTTGTCCCATAGCTAAATGGTAAAACATAAATGCTGATGAAATGTTTCGCAGCTGGAATTGGGCATATGATGTTCACAGTGTTGGATCGTCCTTAGATCATCTACTACCAGCTTGTTTATCTGAATGTTTATGCTCTCTTTCCCTGGGCACAACTTCTAAACTGGTGCCAGGACATGGTACATTACAATGATCTCATCTTCCAAAAGTTATCAAGCAGTGCACGCCTTCCTGCATTTTGTCTCATATATGATGTTTTTCTGTTTTCTATTTCGGAGTGGTCGAATCCTACTTTTGGTCCTGTAGTACACATATCGCTTGGGCTTACAATGTTCTGTTGCACATCACTTAATGTCTGGGTATTTGGGACCTAAAGACGTGTTGTAACATGAGTGATGCCATGTCTGATGATACGAAGATCAACATCTTTTTAAGCGTATACAGGCCAGGCTGTGTAAGCTGCTGCCAATTAATTGAATTTAGCAGCCTTTTGGTAATAACCGATGGCGAGTTTGTTAAGTTTTACACGTGCCTTTGTTCAGCAATGTATGACTGACAGCATTAGAACGCATGTCTCTATGTTTTGTTTTTTTGCTTTAAATTATTAATACACATATGTGGAACATTGATTTATGTCTTTATTTATGCATACAAATTCATTGAGATCTGAAACTAAGAGCCGTAATCAAAACCCTCTGTTATATATTTGTTGTGTATGGAAAATGTGTGTCCTGCCTGTAGTTATTCATATTATGTTTTACGTTGCTTAACTTTGTAATTTAAGGTACATTTCTTAAATTCCTGCATCTTCTCATTGATCTCGTGCAGTCTATTCATGTACATATCTATTTGGTACCAAAGAGTTGAAGTCTAATTCTGTTTCGATTAGATCATCATGTATTTTCTGTTTGTTCTTTGCTGTGTCATCAAAATCATTCAGTCGGAGCCATGTGTATTGGCTATGAGGCTCCACTGATTGAGAAGACCTGTGTTACCCAAAAGCAGGCTAGATTCCTTCCTCGCAATAACAATTGCTACACATTTTACTTTATTTCCTCAAAATAAGTGTGGATTAAAGCTCAGAAGAAAAATCGATAAGGAAATGTCCCCTTTCTCTGCACTTCTCGAAAAAAAACTCAGTTAGACACTTCACGTTTACGAATACCTTAAAATGTAATTTGCTTGTTCATTCTTTTGTTAAACTATGTTGTTAAATTAATAGGAGTTCATCACATACTCCTTTTTATATTTTATGTTGTTTTTTTGTTTTTATTGTACTGTATTTGTATCTTGAGTTTAAATGTCATTTTGTGCAGCCTTCCAATCTTTCAGCCTGATTTGCTCTAAATAAAAGTGCCTATGACATGACAAAAAGAAACAAAAAACGTCTTGATTGGCTAAGGAGGAGGGTGGAGGCGGGATAACTGAGTAATAGTCTTGAAAATGGAGAACTGCTAGGCTCGGCCTATTTTAGGCTCAGAGCGAGTTTACTTATGAACAGTGGTGGCTCCTCCATAATGGGTGAAGACATTCCCGACAGCGAGAGGATGAAGAACAAACAGAGGGATTTATGCCATTCGGCCTGACAGAAATGCTCTACAACCAGTACCAGTCTGTGCCTACAGACACGGAGCCCATGCAGGACATTGCGCAGACCACACATAGCAGCCAACAGTGCTGCTATCTCTGCAGACACATGATGGAACTAGCCCAAAGAAGCCTGCTGGGATCTTGTCTCCAGACCTAGGAATCCTGCTCAGAAAGAAGCCATGAGGGTGCATTATTTGGACAGGAACACGTTCAATGTTAATGTTAAAGGTATTTATATAGTGCACCGTCACCAACAGAGTTGGTCCCCAGGCGCTCTGGCGGATCTGTAAAACAAGAAGGCGGGCGGGTTAGGTTAGTCGCGTGGAGAGGGAGTAGGAGAGTGAGAGAGGGTTGGTGTGCTGTTGGCGGCTTCAATTTGGTTTCCACTGTGCGCTGAGTTTAGGCGTGAGTATCGGACCATGGCGAGACCTTGTGCGCTGTTGGTGCTATTTATGTGTTGTTTGTTCGTTGCAGAACAGTGCATGCATGGGCTTTGAATTAGACAGTCTCATGCGCTTCTATGCAAATGAAGGACTAGGAGAGGTATGCTTTAATCATGCCCGGCCCTCCCTGCTTCCACACGTGTATCCGCAACATCGAGGAGTCAGTGAAGGAGGAGCTGAGGGACCAGAACGACAAGGAAAAAAGGGTGCATTTGAAAAAATTATGTTTGCACGTGGACACAAATGCTTGATGGGGGTAGTTCCTGTATGTGGGGTGGTCCGATGGTGGCTAATGAGGCAGTTTTGGGGGCAGCCATGGTGACATTGGGATCATCAGGATTGATGGGGCAATTTTGTGGGCAGTAAGATTGGCATGTGTGAACTGGGACAGTAGAGTGGTATGGGCCAAAACTGGGGCAAAGGAAATAAAAAAGGGCAGAATGACCTAGGGAAAAGTGGGGCAATGAAGGCAAAACAGGCCAGAACTGGGGCAGGAGAGCAAAGTGGTGTAGAACTCGAGCGAAATGCATAGGTAGAAGGATACCTTTGCTCTGGACTGTTTCCTTTGAGAAGGTTACAGTAGTTGCATCTCACATGGATTACTCCATTAGAGCATACTTTGAGTTGCTAGTTGTCTGCCAAAAGCAGAAGTGTGCTCTTACAGCCCAATTGAAAGTTAGTGTAGAATCCTCAAGAGACAAGGTCCAGCTGGGGGTGCAGACCTGCCTCTTTTCAAGGACCCGCCAAACAAATGCACATGACAAGTTCTTACATTTTAAAGCAAAAAATAATAAGACATTGATGTAAATGGTTAAAATCAGGTGCAATATATATGCATGGAACATGAATCTGATTGATATATGAAATGGCTTAACACATTGCGCTGTTTAAGAGCATTTCTCTAATGCGTGGGTCTGCAACCTTGGCTTGCCAGAAGGTTTGGACTATGACGCCCATGATCCCTGCCCATTGAATATGATTGCTCGGACTGATGGAAGTTGTAGTCCAAGATTTGTGGAGATACAAAGGTTGCAGACCCCTGCAGGCAATACCAAATGAGAAACCCCTGCTTGTATCAGCTGTGATGCTATTTTCTCACTTAACGAAAATACAATTTCATAATGTAATCAGGCAACATTTTTACCCTTGCGAGAGCTCCAGCCTTAGCTGAACAGCCTGCCCGAATAACAACAATGTAATCCACACAATAGGTTTTGGCAGGAGAAAACTAAAACCCAAACAAAGGCACCACTGCCTCTCCACGAACAAAATATTAGTGGAAGCTCAAATAATTTTGCTATAGCCCAATTGGGTTGTTTAATTTGACCCTGTGTTTGTGACCTAAGCTGTATTCTCAGCCTTTTAAAATTGCTGCCCGTGGCTCCATTATGTGAGCCATAGGAATCCAGTGGCACCATTCGCTACACTTGGGAAAGGGGGCTGACGAGGAAACATTTGAGCAATCACGCCTAATGCCTGCAACCACATGCCATGTTGCGCATCACATCATACAGCATTTGGCTGCAAGGGGTAGTATTAATAACAGATTTAAGATAGTACTGATGTGTTCATTCTGATGAATGTGATGGAATGTTTTTGGTACTTTTTAAAAATAAATCTCAAAGCAGTACATGAGCTCGTTTCATAGATATTTCATGCAACAAATTAATTCATTATGTTCACAAGCCTTTCGCTGAATTCAGTGAAGGTGAGGAAACCCTATCCCCCACTTAATTGGAAAGGCATGGGCTTTCTTCACCTGTCTGAGAATCATGTGCTCCCTGCTGCAGCCGCTGAAAGACCTCTCATCCTTCAAGCCGAGCGAGCAGTGGTCTGTCGTGCCCTGGAGCCAAGCTCCCTGGCTTGAATAGTGTGCAATTATCTCACCAAGTAGGTGAGACCGAGACATACTTGTCTAATGCAGGGCTATACAGATTACTCTGCACACTCCCACTTAATATTCCTGAAAACATTAGCCATAAGGGGAAACACTGTAAATGTCAGTCTTCCAGCACAACCGCCTTCCATGCTGAGGGACCTGGATGTAGAGAGGCTCACCAAGGGCAGAGATTTGGCTCTGTTACACAAAATATCTAAATGCCACATTGTCGCCTATGACCTAACAAAATTTGAAACACATGATGGATAGATAGGTATGATATGATAAGTCATTTATAACGCCCTTGTACACAAGTGTTTCTCGACTGAGGAGAGAAAGACTCAAGATAGGTTGGTCAGCTTTTGAATTGGGGCATCCTGGATTATGCTGACCTGGGTACACATGTGTGTTCTTCCACTCAAACAAATAGTCCTTCTACCAAGGCACTGAGGAGTTGAGATCTTGCTCCCCTCCTCAGGGCCGGTCTTACACCAGATTGCACCCCAGGCAGAAAGCATCGATGGTGCCCCCCACTCCCGACCCCTAACAAATGACAACCAAAAAATGTGTTACAAGTGTTGTACATAGGGTACTTTATTAAGAACCAGATAGAAATACAAATGCAATAGAAAATGCATACACTAGCACCACACCAAACGATAGGATGCAGCTACCACCCGGCAATTACATCAGCTGCAGATATCTGGTGCACCCACGCACCATACGACACAATCTCTCTCTGACCAGAACTGCGGTTCCCGAGGGGATTCAACCTACCAGCGCTTTGAGGTCATACTAATGCTATATAGAGCGCTATATAAATGCCAAGTAACATAACATTGACTACGGTCACCGAGGGCGTTCCAACAACAAAGCACAGAGTATAACCAAATACAATACTTTCAAACTGACATAACACATTTATCAAAGACACCCCCCACCCCACATTTCCATAGAAACATCAGCATCCCTGCAGTCCTCTCTAGGTCCAACTCTGCAGAACAGATGTTTTTCCTCCAAGCAGAGAGTGTGTGTGTGTGTGGGTGGGGAGGTGGGGAAGAGATCTCTTCCGCAGGAGCCTCCCTGTCCATCTGTCTTGATCCGGCTCTCCAAGTACTGGATGCTCCTAAAGACCTTCCTAGTCTCCTCCTGCCGCTACATCTGGATGCATGTGTCCCATATGAATCTCGCCAGGTTCATTCCTCGTCCAGTCTCCCCTACTCACCCCTTCATACCAGCACTTGCCTTCAGGCTCCCTTCCCTGATTAGCCTTCTGAGGCTGCCCCGTCGCATTATCACCCTACCCCTGGCACTAGCCCTCATGGGAACACCTTTCCACTTGCCCAGCCCCCTGGGCTCCCTACCCCTATACTATCCCTTTTCCCTGCCCTTCTTCCCGATACCACACTTGCCCGCTCCGAATGGCACAAGTCATAGGACAGTTGTTTTCCACCTATGCCCACCGCGTTGTGGCGACTGGAAACACTTCCTACTGTATAGGCGCCATACAAATGTCCAATAAATAAAAGCTTGCTTTTGGTCATGCCCATTACCATCCAAAGGGACAGACATGAGCAAAATGGGATGAAAGGCAAAGAGTATTGGCAAAGCCAACTGTTTTGGCATTGGTGAGGCACTGCTGCAGCGGTATGAACTAGACATCAATGGTGTGTAATACTTGCACACAAGCCAAGAGTAGGTTTTGCCAATGCTGGTTTTTAACAGGCCTTCAGTGAACGACATGCATAGTGCTTCTGAAGAGTAGCCCATTTAGTATTGAACTCAGTTGACTGCTTTGAAAAAACACCAGCAGGCACTTAAAGCACAAAGTCTGATAATGATCAAGTTACCTCAAAGAGATCCCAGGATTGTGCTTTGGGATGGGAGGAGCAGGAAGTGGGTGGGAATGGCCATAGGGATTAGCATGGCCAGTCAACAGGATGGTCCAAACACTGACAAGATGTTTGCCCCTACCCGTATGCCATTTCTCCATGCTGTACTTGAACGCAATAGGCTTGGCTTATAGGTGGCGTAATGGCCAAAACTAAAAAAGGGTGGAGGGGGTGAATATAGCAGGAGGATGACTGTGCCTCAGCACATGGAGACCCATCTTAATTAAACTCTTTCTGGGTGAGGGCTTTACAAAGCCTTCACAAGGTGTTTCATTGCGGCCGTCAGACTGTCGGGCATGTTGTTCCATTAATACAGCAACCGGGTGGCAAGGACCTGCTGGTGAGTGATGGTGATATAGGACAGTCTGGACCTGCACACCCTTGGTGTTTAGGGCCTTCAATCTCTCCTCCCCGTCCTCTTGTCCTTGTGCTGCTGTTATGTGGGCTGGGGTACAGGCTGATGGGCTGCCTCAGGTGGTGGCTGCAGTGCCTGGGTTCAGTGCTAGAGTGCAGGCTGGTGGGCTTTTAGGGGTGGGTATTTGGGGTGCAGGCTTATGGGTACTGACTGCCTGGCATCAGGGCCGGGGTGCAGGCTTGTGAACTTTTGCAGGTAGGGGCGAGGGTACAGGTTGATGGACTACCTGGGGCAGAGACTGCGGTGCAGGTTGATGGACTGCACAGGGTGTGGGATGCTGCTACTGGGTCAGCTGTGCCTGGCTGAAGGCTCTTCCTAGCTGTCTCAGTTGGAGGGATATACATGCTCCTCCTGTCTTGGCACTTAAAAACCGGTACTATATTTGAACTGTGGTTTGTGGGCTGGTCAGCGGCCCTAATTCGCTCCGTGTGTACCTGGTTCTGGGTGCTGACATTGCTTATTTTTGCAAATTTGACCCTCCTGTGTTGTAATCTGCTTCAATGTTATGAGTATCTCCGGCTCTGAGCAGGTAGTATTTTTTTAAGCAAAAGTTGGTGCTAAAACAGTTATGCTATTGCCGTATTACAGCAAAAGGTGTATGTTGTGATGCTTTTCCCAAGTAGCAGGTAGCCTGCCTGTACTAAATGCATGTAGAGAGAGCTCTCTGATGCACCATGTTCTATATGATGTCATAGAACCTTGCTTGCTGTGTTTTTTGTTTATGTTCTACTTATGTCAGTTGGAGAAGTTACAGAGAGGAAGGGAACCTCTGCGTTTGCTGGGGGTCTTTTCCCATTTATTAGCTATAATAAATACTTCCATTGAATCTTACCTGTCTCCTCCTGCATCTTCATAACAATGGCGACGAGGATGGGATCGTGAGGACACAGGAGACAGGAGACCCCCAGCAGCACTGCTAGCAATCCGCTCTGCCTCGCCCCCGCGTTGAAGCGGCGGCCTGGAGAGAAGCAGAGCGGCCATCCCTGCAGCATGAGCGGCTGCCCCTGCGTTGTCCCTCGCGGGCTGCTCTGCTAATGCCCAGCATCGAGCGGCCTGAAGAGCCCAAGCACCAGCGCCGCCGATAAGCTCTGTTGTGCCCCTGCCGTTGAAGCAGCGGTCCGGGGAGAGGAAGAGCGGCTGCCCCTCTGACGAGAGCAGCTGTCCCTGCGCTGTCCCTCGCAGGCTGCTGGGCCATTGCCCGGCGTCGAGTGGCCTGCTGTGAGAAGGTTGCTTCGTTGTTCTACGGCAGCCCTGAGAGCGGTCTCCCCGAGTGAGACATCGGTACGGGAGGAAGCAACCCAGTGTTCGGTAGGCTGCTCCGCTCTCCCATAGCTTTGAGCGGCCGCCAAACTGACTCAGCAAGTGCCGGCGATTCTCACAAGTAAGTGTTGTCTCCCATATTTACGCCACAACCTGCAGTTCATTCCCCAACCACGTTTTGTGCCCTGCCCGGACACGGAAACCTGAGGACCCAAAGATCGTTTTCCTTCACTAGAGTAGAGGGGAAGCCAGAGCGACGTCCGTTACCGTAAATCTTCTTATAGAGGCACAAAGCAAACGGAACTAAAGGATTTCATGTTCGATAAAGCCACTTTCTGAGGCGCAAAGTGTACGCTTGGGAAGGCACGAAGTTTGCCGTGGTGTGCACACATATGGGAGCACGTGTCTTGGTCCAATGACATTCGCAAAGTATTATTGAGGAATTTATTACCACAAAACCTGTTGGAGAGGCGCAAGGTGAACATGGAGGGAAGCGTCTGAGTCACAGTGGTGTGCTGGCATATGAAAAGGGGAACTTGAAAGGAATCATATAACGGATCCCAGTGAGTTGCAGTGGGACGCAGCGTGAACTTTGTGTCAAAGGATCGCGCCTACTGGATCCTACACGCATAAAGCTATGGCAGCTCTACAAGGCATAGCGGGCCCACCTATATTCATGCCGACCCCAGTAGCAGCAAAGATAGCTTGGCCTCAATGGCGCAAGGAGTTTATGCACTATTTGAAAGCTGCCGGTGGAACGTGATATTCCAGCGAGAGAAAAGCGGCATTATTGTTACATTTCCTAGGATACGAGGGTCAAAGAATTTTTGAGACCCTTCCTCAGCAGACTGGTGATGGCAGCGGTGATGAACTGAATGAATTTGAATTGGCCTTAGTGAAGCTCGACAAGCACTTCAACCCCAAAACCAGTACGATCCTGGAGCGATACAATTTCCGCATGCGAGTACAAGGCCATGGGGAATCTGTTGAAGATTACATGACAGCACTTCGCCATCTGGCTCTGACATGTAAGTTCCAAGAGGCATTTGATGAACACATCCGCGATCAGTTCATGACCCACTGTCGATCCAACAAAATATGGGAGGAACTTTGGTTAAGAGATGAGCCGAACTTGGACGAAGTGCTAGACCTGGCCAAGCGTGTAGAACATTCCCTGGCGTGTGTAGCCAAACTCCCGAAAACAGAGGGGGGAGAGCCAAAGGAAAAAATGCCAGAAATATTAAATGTGGGTGAAGCGAAAAACAAAAGAAGAGGAAGAAACAAACAGATGGGTCGGAGTAACGCTGAAGAAAAGAGGAATCAAGAATCAACGCAGAGAAATGAAAAGAGAGACGATAGAAAAGATGAGAGACTATGCTATCGCTGCGCTAGTGCATCACATTTTGCATCTTCTGTAGTGTGTCCAGGGTGGAAAGCTGTATGGACCAAGTGCAAAAGGAGAGGACATTTCGCGACGTGCTGCAAGAACTACCAATTTGTTCTGGCAGGCCAAAGAAAGGTCCTCTATGTAAATGAAGAAGAAGACGGAAGGTTGTCAGAAGACGATATAGTGATGCCGTTGCAGAATGTTATTGTCAATACTGTCAATGTTGTTACCAATGGTGGAAGCTCAGATGATTGTGAACATCCCTATGCTGTGTTGACAGTGAATGGATGCAAGGTATCGATGATGGCTGACTCTGGGTCAAAAATTACTGTATTGTCCAGGAGTGCATTTGAGACTGAAATGAAGGGGGTGTTGTCAGCATTGTCGGAACCCGACATAAATCCTGGTGGTTATAACCAGGATAGAATTGAGTTACTGGGATATGTGTCGAGTAAGTTCGAGTTCAAAGGGCGCAAATGTGAAGGCAAAGTGTATGTTACCAAGAAGGGCCAATCATTGTTGGGACAGAGAGAACAAAATAATCTTGGCATCAGACTTGATCCCAACCACCCAGAACAAGTGTTACAAGTATCAGAAATGTCCCCAGTTTCCAGCAAATACGCTTCAGAGTATGGTAGGGTATTTGATAAGACGTTGGGAAAAGTGAAAGGTTTTCAACACCAAATACTCATAAGAAGGGGAAGTACGCCCGTTGCGGTGAAGCTCAGGCCAGTACCTTTTGCCCTACGGGATAGTGTAAAGAAAGATTTAGAGAAGTTGTTGATGTCGGGTGTAATCGAAAGAGCTGGGGGGGTTGAGTGGGTCTCCCCAGTAGTGATTGTCAAAAAGAGTTCAGGAGATCTGAGGTTGTGCGTAGACATGTTAAACAAGTGTGTGATGGTGGACAGGCACCCTCTGCCCAACATGGGTGAGATGTTAACTATGGTGGGTGGGGGAAAGTATTTTTCGAAACTTGATATGACATCAGCTTATCATCAGGTCGAATTGGAGGAAGCATGTAGGAAAGTCACGGCTTTTGTGACGCATGAAGGAGTGTTCCAATTTAGAAGGATGCCTTTTGGGTTGGCGTCAGCCTCGTCAGTGTTTCAGAAAATCATGGATCGTCTTGTGAGAGGAGTGAAGGGTGTGTTCTGTTTCCAAGATGATGTGTTAGTGAGTGGAGTGACATTGGAAGAGCATGATAGGAATGTATGTAGGGTGTTGAAGATATTTGAAGAGAGGGGCATTACATTGAGAGAAGAGAAATGTACGTTTGCTGTGACAAAAGTGGATTATCTAGGTCACGAGGTATCGGGCGACGGTATTAGACCCAAAGAAGATATGATAAATTCTATAAAGAATATTGAAAAACAGAGTAGTAAGAGTGAACTTCGCTCCTTTCTTGGTATGACTGAGTTTTACCAAAAATTTGTGGTGAACTATGCAGACAAGGAGCAGGAAATGAGAAAGATTTTGAGGAAGGGTGCCGACTTTGTATGGAATCAACAGTGTGACCTGGAATTTGCCAGAATAAAGGAAGAGATAAATATGGTTCATCCTTTAGGGTGCTTTGACACAAGAAAACCATTGATCATTACAGTAGATGCGAGTGAAGGTGGACTAGATGCTGTGTTATCTCAGAAGCAGGAAGATGGGTCGGAAGAGGTAATAGCTCATGCATCAAGGGGTCTCAAGGGAGCGGAGTTGAGGTATTCGGTTCTCGAAAAGGAGGCCCTGGCATGCTTTTGGGCTGTTGAACGCTTCAGAAATTTTGTGTGGGGCGTAGAGTTTGTGATCCGGACGGATCACAAACCTTTGAAAGCTATCTTTGAAAATAAGGTTTCGCGTAGAGTAGCAGGCTGGGTCACCAGGATGCAGACACATTGTTTTAGAATGGATGTTATACCCGGAAAGGACAACATACTAGCTGACAGCTTATCAAGGGTAAGAGTAATTGCCCCGGATGTTGTGGAAAATTAGGAGATGGAATTGGTGTTCGTGAACACTCTTGGAATTGTATCCAAGCAAGAGTGGTTGGATGAGATGAAAAGAGATGATGCAATTAGCAGAGTAATTCCGTATGTATTGTCCACATCATGGCCTAATAAATTGGAATTAGCGGAGGGGGTGAAGCCATATTGGCAGGTGAAAGACAAATTATCTGTCGCCAATGACATTTTGTTCAGATGGAGAAGGGCAGTGGTTTCTGCTGATTGTCAGCTGTGTATTAAGAGTGGGAAGGGAGTTGTGGCTAAGAAACAGCCATTGGTGGATGTTGGTCTCCCATCAAGGATATGGAGTGATCTTGCCATGGACATACTAGGCCCGGTGGATTTAGGTTATGGACGTGGAAAGTTGATTGTTTTGGTTGTGGATCTGTTCTCCAGGTGGGTAGACTTTAAAATTGTGAGAGACATCACAGGAGAAAGCACGATTAAAGTATTGCAGGAAATATTTGCCAATGAGGGTCTGCCTGAAAGCGTGCTGATGGATAACAGTCCTCAGTTTGTAGGTGGAAGCTTTGTAAATAATTTAAGGAAGTGTGGGGTTGGCCACAAAAGGACTTCCTTATACCATCCAGAGACAAACGGAGTAGTCGAAAGGATGAACAGGTGTGTGATGGAGAGCATCCGTATGAGAGAAGAGTGTGGATTTGATAAGCTAGCCACGATACAAAATAGGATGTGAGCTTTGAGGATGGCGCCACATTCCACAACTGGTCTGTGCCCTTTTGAACTCATGAGGGGCCGAAAGCCATATTCCCTGGCGTGTCCGCCATGGCTTGGTAGGAGCAGGGAGACGGATGTGGTTATTGAAGAAGTGAGAAAGTCACTAGTGAAAAAGAAGACTGAATGGGTCATGCGTGAAAACAGGAGGAGAGGAAGGAAAGAATTGCATGTGGAGTGTGGGGATTGGGTCAGGATAAAGAAGGGGGTTGTTAAGAGGAAAGGTGATTCTCTTTACTCAGGTCTGGTCAGGGTTGTAGCAGTCGTGAAAGGGGCTGTGCGCGTGGCCGGAGGGCAAGTGTGGAATAAAGAGAGAATTGCCACGGTGAAGAGAGGTCATGTGTGAGGTGGTTCGAGGAGGAGAAGAGTGCTGTTGAATTAATTTGATGTTGAATTATTTTTTTTTTAAAAAGGGGGAAGATGTGTTGTGATGCTTTTCCCAAGTAGCAGGTAGCCTGCCTGTACTAAATGCATGTAGAGATAGCTCTCTGATGCACCATTTTCTATACGATGTCATAGAACCTTGCTTGCTGTGTTTCTTGTTTATGTTCTACTTATGTCAGTTGGAGAAGTTACAGAGAGGAAGGGAACCTCTGCGTTTGCTGGGGGTCTTTTCCCATTTATTAGCTATAATAAATACTTCCATTGAACCTTACCTGTCTCCTCCTGCGTCTTCATAACAAGTTCTGAGTGCTGACATTGCTTATTTTTGCAAATTTGACCCTCCTGTGTTGTAATCTGCTTCAATGTTATGAGTATCTCCAGCTCTGAGCAGGTAGTATTTTTTTAAGCAAAAGTTGGTGCTAAAACAGTGTTACTATTGCAGTATTACAGCAAAAGATGTTTTTCAAAAGGCATACAAGTATGGTGGTACCTGAGGTCGCATGTTTCGCTGCCTTACACGGATGCTGTTAACAACAGTTTTTTTAGACTTGGGGCCTAATTCACAGAAGCTTTTTATAATGGCAAAACCCCACTGGAAAACGCTCTGTGAATTAGGCCCTTAATCTGCAGGATTTGGGGGCATTTGAAGGAGAATCTGGCGGGCATAAAAGGTAAAATCCTTATGCCTTACTTTTACGCCACGCTTTCCCACACCGGGGAATTGGAAAATCACTCTATTTAATGAATAAAGAGATGTTCATGAGCCGCTGTGCAATATCATTTACTGCAATAGAGACACTTCTGTTTGCTAAGAGTTTCTGCTTAAACAGGGCATTTTTTTTTCAGATTCCTTTCTTTGTCAGACAAGGTGAGAGAAAAAGAAGAAACAATCATTTAGTTGCAGAATTATAGCATTCTGCATACTAATTACCGGCACGTCCTGGGCATTGGCAGTTGTTAATGTATGCTTCCTGGATTCTGCACAGATATTGAATTAGCATTTAGACTGTAGCAGAAACCAGGTTTGTGTCCACTTTTTGACCTGCCACACTATCCAGGGGCTTCCCCTATCTACTTGATATGATATGATACGATATGGCATTTATAACGCGCCTATACACAAGTGTTTCAACGTGTCGACGAGGCAAAGGAGGGCAACAAAAGGAGGACAGACAACGATCCTACTAAGCCAGGTGTCATTCGGACCACACAAGTGCGTGGGAGGGGGGCAGGGACAGTGCAGTACGTAGGAAAAGATAACAATAAGTAACAGCCACCTAGTAGCAAGTGCAGACATCAGGTGTCAAGGGCTGGTAGGGGGGACTGTAGGGATACAGAAACAGTCCGCAAGTGCGGAGGTTGCCAGGTCGGCAGTGCAGGTGTGTGACGCTGGCTACTAACAAGGGTCGGACCTGGGCCCGAGATCAGAGGGTGTCCAGGTGGCCAGTGCAGTTCCGGCTAGTTCTTTCGCCTGACACTCACCTCCTGTGCTCCTTGCTCTAATGCACCATTTAATCTCACTGTCCACCACCCACCTTGCTCCATACCACTTGACCTCAATCCCTCTCGAAATTAGGTACATGGTCACCATTCCAGCATTCAAACCTCCCCACAAACAGCACAGCATCACGCTTGCAGGCACACCTTCCTTGCCCTTTCTCATTATCCCCCCCTTAACGCCTATCATCTGCCTTCTTCCCTTTTCAAAGTTGTTCATGAGGTAGTGAGGGCCTCTTTACACTATCTTGTTTTCACTGCATCCTTTTCAGCGGCCATTGCTGCACAGCGATCATGTTGGCGCATTCAGGTTGGAAGGACAGGCGTGTAGTGTCTTTAAGGGGGGGCACTCTGAAAACCATAGTCAGAGGGTGGGTAGAAACTATCTATCAGTAGAAGAGGGGTATTAACGTTTTAAACAATAAGGGTGCCATGGGATTTTTTTCGGTGAGTACAGCCCCAAAAAGAAAAACAACCAACAGTTTGGGCTTTTGTTTAGGCATTTTCTAGGCACTGATATTGTGATGCTACCTGGACATAAGATTGCAACAGGTGGAAAACGATTTGATTACCTGGACATAAAATAGCATTGCTGGCAAATTCCCCCATTTTTATGATTCCTATACACAAGCCCCAACTAAAGACTTTGGCAATGCTTGTTTTTAACAGGACATCCGTGAAAGGTACAGATAATAATCAATTGGCTGATGGCACACTTGGCTAAGACATTTTATTAAACCATTAGCCATTTTTCTACAGTAATTATCAAGCCATTAACACTCATCAGACATCTTAGAAATAACTCTGGCAGGCTAAAGTTTGATGTGACTGCATAGATCCAGAAACGTGTGATTTCTTTTATGCAGCAACAATCGCACTGATTGCCCTTCGAGCCCCCTTTAATGGCCCCAGCCCCCCCCCCACCACCCCCGACACGAGACATACGACATGGCCCGCCCCGGGTGCTGCATTGGAACAACAGCACCCAGGCCAGTCGTGGCTTGGCCCGGGGTCGGGTGTTAATGGAACACATGCCTTAGAGCAGTGGTATTCAAACTGTGGGTCGCGACCCCCTAGGGGTCCGCGGGTGCATCCCAGGGGGGCCCTGAGAGCTCAGCATGAAAAAAGATTTTTTTTTTTTTTTTTTTTTTTTAGATTGGAAGAAATGGGCAGGGGTGGCCCACATGGGCGGGCTGAAGCATGAAACTGTCTCAGGCAACAATGAAAAAGTGGCCCACAGTTGTAAATGGATATTCATTCCTTTAGTCACAGACTGGGCCTCATTACTACTATGGCGGACCAGTAACAACGGTGCTGGTAAGCTACCGGCACCGTTGCTACCGTTCCGCCATAGTAAGAGTTGTGCTCGTGGGTGCTTGACAGCCCCCGCCAGGTCTGACCTCAGCTCGTCGGATGCACCAGCACCGTTATTAACGGTGCCGGTGCATCCGAGCTCCCCCTTCCCATTTGAGCCATATGGGGCTCAAATGGGAATGGGGATCTACCGGCACCTTCGAAAGGGCAATTATCATGTCCGCCTAACTCGGCATGACCTAGTAATTGCCCATTCGTGGGTGCCAGACCCGGATGCAACTCCAGTGGCAGCCGTGCCGGTTTTACCGGCACAGCTACCGCCAGAGTAGTTATGAAGCCCACTGTTTCAATAGTACCCAAAGGGGTGCTTTGTGTTAAAATGTAAGTAAATTGTGATATATTCAGCAACAATGGTCAACATTACTAACTGCATAGTGGCCCCTCACCCATTATGGAGGAGCTAAGGAGCCAGCCCAGTGAAACAGTGAGCACTCCCTCAGCTGCTTTATCCAGCTAATGGAGTGCTCCTGGGCTGGCTGAACTGTCAAAGGGAAACACTGTTTCCCTTTGACAGTTCAGTTTAGTTCCCCAGCCGCACATGCTCACTGAGCCATGCAAGTGCTGGGGCGTTTTGCTTCGCCAGCATTGCATAGCTCATTGGAAATGCTGGCTGGGGCACTGCATGTCTGTATGTCCGAGGGGGAGCTCCTGCGCGTCCTCGCACATACGGACAGAGCAGCTGGAGCAGCACCCACACACAGGCCAATGCAGAAGGTACGTTTATGTTCATTGTTTTTATTTAAACATGTGTATGGATGCGTTATGAGTGAGTGTATGGTGATGGATGCTCATGTGAATGATAGAGTGATTGCTGTATGAATGTGCAGCGCCTTGCATATACACATAATCATGTTCATTGTGTTAGGACCAGTGGGGCCCAGGGGACAGGGATGGTATCTTTTTACCGGACATCTATCATTCAAAACCCTCTGCCTTGTCCACAAGGCTTTCTGGGGCCTCGGTCCAAAATACCTTCAGCTATTCCTCCGCAAATACCTCCCCTCTCGAGCTCTTCATTCCTCTACCTCCAACTCCCTCAGGGTCAGTCGTTTATCAAAGAAACGAGCTGGGGGTAGATCTCCGTCTTCGGCTGGGGCCTCCCTCTGGAACAGCGCCCTGCCACTCTAAAACTTGAGGAGAACCATCTTTCTTCCTGCACTTATCAGACCTACCCTGTCTGCTGCCTTAAACGTAGCACTTGCAAATTGCTGGCTGCACTACCACTGTTTGTTGCCTTTATTATTTATTTATTGTTATTTATCTGTTTCTCCTCTGCTTCGCACTTTCCACTTCTCCCCCTTCCATGCACTTTTCCCCTCACACTTGCGCGTTCTCAATGTCACTGGGCCTAGTAAGATCGCTGTTTTATTCTCCTCTGTTCCCCTCCCTTGCCTTGTCACGCTCTGAAACACTTGTGTACGAGCGCGATAGAAATAAAATATCAATGCCTGCCCCCTGGACTCCCAGCAACAATTGCAAACTGTTTGGCTATTTACCCATTTTTTGTTAAAAGTATGCTCTACAATGCAACATTTTAACCTATTATTTAAAAAAAAATTCACAGGGGGAAACCCCCCCGAACCTCCCCTTAATGCCCCTCCACTTAAAAAAGATTCACCAGCCGCCACTGCCCCTCAGACTGTGTTGGGAACGGGATGGGGAACCGAGGGACTATGGTGGGAGCACAATGGGCGGGAACCATGGGATAGTGATGGGAGCAGAGTGGGGAGAGCCCTGGGTGTGTGATGGGGTGGGGAGAGACCAGCGACTGGGTAGGAGTGGGATGAGGGAGCCCAGCGACTTTGATGGGAGCAGGTGACGGCGCGCAATATATACTGTCCATTTGGCATTTCTGGGGGGTCCCGACCTGCCCAAATTTTGCTCAGGGGGGCCCTGGCCAAAAAAGTTTGAAGACCACTGCCTTAGAGTCTGACGGCCGCGCATATCACTTGAAGTGATATGCATGATTGCGGGCGGCCGTCAGACTCTCGCGGGCATCATGTTGTTCCATGCAGCACGGCACCCAGGCCGTGTGGCTCGGCCTGGGTGCTGTATTAATGGAACAACAACATGCCTGATATAATACCGCACCCGGGGCGTGCGCAGGCAACGCCTCTGCCTCATGTTGCATGATTAATGCAGCAAAAAAATGTATTGGTGCGACGCCCGCCCCAACTCCCCAAGCCCCCAACACAGTAGTACAGTAGTAACAGTACTGTTACTTACCTGTGATGCAGCATGTCTTGTCATGTGCATCCACACTCGCTCGCTCCTGTTTTCGGCTGGTCCGCGGGGGCTGACAACAACACCAGGCAGCCAGAGCCAGCCAGCCCCAAGCTATCAGTGCGCAGACGCGCACATAGCCTAAGGGGCACACGCCGCACGTGTGCCCATGGGCCTGGCTGGCGGCCTGGCGCCAGCGCCACCGGGGCCCTGGAGTTTAAAAGCAACATGCAAATGTTGCTGCTAATTGCCTGAGTCAATTGCAGTGCACTTTGCTGCTGACCTGAGGGCAAAGGCCAGCAGTGCTCACTGCTCAGTTCAGTAACACATAAATCAGGACTCAAAGAGAGCACCGCTGCGCAGCACCCCCTAGAGGCTGAGTAACGTCAGGCAGCCGCCTGAGCTGCCTAGACAGGCCCTGCCCCTCCCCTATGTTGACATATGCTTAGATTAACCCTAATGACTAGAACATTCTCACCTTCCACTTGCCTTCTTGCAGTTGCTTCCAGCCTCTGAAGATTGCTGTTTCCAACAACTGGACACACTATTTGCTTTGCTGATTGGCCAGATAGCCTGGATAAGGCAACTCTTCATTGGGGCATCCCCACCTTTAAGATTAGTTTATGCACTAATTACCATTGGATCCTCTAGGAACAGTGAGCTGACCTTCAAAAGATTCCCTAGATTGGGCCATGAAGGCAGTTTATGCTGAACAATGCTGTAATCATACAGTCATAACCTCTGGAAGGTGCTTTACCATTTACCCAGGAGACGGTGTTGCAGTGATTTCAGATGTGACCTGCTTGTGGTGAAGCTGCAGGATGTTATGTATCCCCATAAGGGAACCACATTTTCACTGATGCTTCCAGATGGCGAGCTCTTGATCGAGGTGCTGTTGTAGTATGATAGCTTTTGATATTGGGAAAATAACCTTTCCATGTTCTAATTAAAATATCACTCCTATTAAATGGATACATTGAGAAGGTATTATTGATGGCTTCTTGATTTTATCTGGAACCCATGATTTGTAGTGCCTGCCAAAAGCTAGTCTGCTGTTGATCCACATCCTTTGAAATTGTAATAGCCATTTGTCTGATTAAGGTTACAGTAAAACCCTATTTGTGAAAGATACACATCATCTGAGCTAGCACCAAGATGAACGTTTGATACACTGCTTTTCCCATAGCAAAGAAAGATACCTTTGTTGCAATACTCAAATAGGTGCATGCAGGTATGCATGTTCCAAATCTATGATAGTCAACCAATCTCCAGGTAGAATAGAAGATAATACTGTCTTGATTGCCAATGATTAGGCGTGACCATAAGCCTTTTATCTCCACCTCGTTTGAGGCTGTGAAAACAGACTCCTGGTCATCAGTCACTCATGTCAAAAATCACCGTAGGCTGTCACTCAGCACTAAAAGACAGGTATTCCTAGGTATGCCTAGGTTCATGTGCTCATCAACATGATTAAACATATACAGTCAGGAATTGTAAAGTTCTTAGACTCAAAGAGATACCACGCTGATGCATTGCTCTGAATTATACACTTGACACAGGAAGTACCATGTTAATGCATTTAATATGACCCCCCCTATCTTGTGAGAATTCTTATTCTTACTAAACAAGCTAAAGCAAAAGCAGATATAACATAACTTAACATCACACCTATGAACAAGATTGCCATTTAGGCAAAGAGCATGCGTGAATATCTAAGTAATAGAACAAGTGGTGGTTTAGTTTAACCTCATGGGTAACCTTTCTCCAGCACGGGGTCTGGCATGGATTCACATGCTCATGAATATTTCCCGTCGTCAGGCTGGGAATCCTCGGTAAAGAAAAAATCAGTATCCGTTTCGTTTCTGATCTGTCTTTCTTAGTAGTAACCAAGCACTGATCTCTGGGTCATACTGCCCCCAGCCAATGGATGCCCTCTCCCTAAGCCCCTCCCCTGGCAGCCATACTCAGATTTTTACCACACGTTCAAGTGTTGGGAGTCCTCGTGCTTTAGCTCTCGAGCTTTTACTGCGTTTTCGTGCTTTTTCAGGAGAATTTTCTCATTTTTTCGGTTTTATCGAGCCTCAAGCTCCACCGTTTCTACTTCCGATAACGGGGACCCGTTTCGGAATTCTTCTACGCCCCTCAAGGGTGAAGTTTTCATCGAGTTACGCTTCTTGGAGGATATCAGAAGATCTGTGGCCTACCTCAAAGGACATGGCCCAGGACAAGGGAAGCTCGACACCCGGATCCAAGCTGTTCAGGAGCTGCCCAGGATGCGGATTGTAAAATGTTTTCAAGGAGGACGAGCATTCGAGATGTCTCTACTGCCTTCATGAGGACAAGACGCACGTGGAGTAGGACTGTGCGTTCTGCAAGTACCTGTCGGAATGGACCAAGCAAGATCGTCGTTCCCGCCTCGCCGCCTGGCTGGAGAAGGGCACAGCAGGTGAGAAGGTGAAGAAAAAGTCTGAGCGGTCTTCTAAGTCCTGTGAGGGCGCCCCGGCGACGGGGGCCCAACAGAAGGCCAAGCACCGGGAGTCCGCGGGCACCGGGAGCGCCGAAAGGTCAGGCTCCTCGGCTGCCAGGCAGGGCATGACTTCCCCGGCACAATCAACCATGAGCCAGCGCTCTGGTACGGGGAAGAGGAAGTCCGAGAACCCGGGTAAGCTTCTGGAGAGGCCCCGGTCGATCTCGAAGGGAGCCGACGGGCAGCAAGGCGATGACCCTCCCCCCAAAGCGGAGGCCCAGGATGCACCTAAGGTGGTGAGGGCCTTGATCCAACCGGCAAAGGCCTCTATCGAGGTTGTCACAGCGGCCCTGACGAAGCCGGCAGAGGCTACGCCAGTGGAGGCGGCCTCAGGGCCCAGAGTTTCCCTGGCACCGCGGAGGGAATCCTCTTTCCAGACCATCGTTAAGACCCCCGTGAAGACCCCGGTGGAAAAAGGGGGGGGGGGGCGGTGGCCATTACGGACTTGGATTCAGCCTCCGAGGAGGATCCGGTGGAAACCGTGAAAGGCCTCAACTAGAGGTTCGTAGGCCTCAACGAGAGGTTCGAGAAGGTTCGATCCCAGGGGAAGGTTCCCGCTGATGTGATCGATGATAGCGACAATGGCGACGACGAGGGCCCAGTGGAGCAGCCATCCCGTCCGTCGCAGCCATTACCCGAGCCCCAGGATAGCTCGGCGGCCATTTTGTTGGCGATCCAATCCTTATGTACTGAGATAAGGACGAGGTTACCACGGACCCTGACGGAGGATCCAGAACCAGGACCGTCGGGAAGCCCTTCGAACAAGCGAAGGAGAGTCCACCCCGCGCCGCCCTTCATGCCCGCGAGGCCTGTGGACCCCTCATCCTCCTCGCCGGACCCTCGGGAGGATACGGCGATGGATATAGCGACGGGGACGGACGACGACGGCGGCGATGATACATTGGATATCCCGTCATCACCCCCCCTCGGGCCTCTCCGCCCGACGAAATTGGCTCTTTTCACGCCATGATAGCCAGGGCATCCGAGCTCTTCCAGCTCTGCCCTGAGGAACAGAAAAAGGAAGGTTTTCTTTACCAACGACGAGAGGCCAAGAGAAAGACGGTCCTCGTGGTTCCGTTGCTCGACGACATCTGGGATGAGGGGCTGGCTATCCTGAAGAACCCTTCCACGACACCCGCCAAAAGCAACAGGTACGAGAAGAAGTACCAGGCCCCCGATGCCGCCCCTTGTGCCTCGGGGCCCAGCCCACGCCAGACTCTGTCGTCTCGGCAGCGGCCAAGAAGAAAGCAGCGGGTGCGGCGGCTTCAACTTCCACTTCCCCGCTGGACAGCGAGGGCAAGAAGTTGGACTCCATGGGACGACGAGTCATCTCATCGGCGGCGACGACGATTAAGGCGGCCAATGCCTTAGCGATTGTGGCCCGTTACGACAGGGAGCTTTGGTTCAAGATAGCTCCTCTGCTAGACTTCCTACCGGACGACAAGAGGGCAGAGGCCTTACAGATTCTGCAGGAAGTTGAGGTGGCGTCGGATCACGCCATAACGGTGGTAACGGACATTGCCGATACTGGATTTCGCCAACTGGGCAACGGGGTTTGCCTCCGACGACGAGGATGGCTCAAGGCGACAGACTTTCGCCAGGACGTCCAGACCAGAGTGTTGGACATGCCGTTTGACGGCAACAACCTGTTTGGAAAGACGGTGGATGTGTCCCTCCAGGCCATCAAGACAGACACAGAAACAGCCCGAGCAACAACGGCGGCCCTTTCGGAGCTCCGGAGGCAGACAGGGAGCCTCCAAGGGATCCAGCGGTGGCTCTTCTACTTACCGCCAGGCGGCCCGCTCCTCGTCCCAGGAGGCCTACAGAGGCCGCGGCAAGCAAGGAGGGTCTCGCCGCCGTCGGCAAGGAGGCCAAGGCTGCAAGGCCTCTTCCAAGCAGGACTGAACCGGCCGTAGCGTCGGGCCCCCACCGAAGCACCCCAGTGGGAGGCCGTGTCATGATGCCTACCTCCATGGAGCCAGGTTCGACCCAGCAACCCCAGAGGCAGGCATCATTCCCCCCAGGGAAGTGCCAGCGGGCCCAAGCTGGGGCCCTTTGGACACAGTCCTGGCGCCCTAGGCGCCAGGCTCATGTTGGACCCCTGTCCTGGCGCCTTAGGCGCCAGGCTCATAAAGCTAGACATGTGTTCAAGTGTTTTAATGTGCACTTACCTGATGCAGACCATGCTGCTACATCCAGGCCCTCTTGAGGCCTGAATGGAACTACTTTACCTGTGGGACTACTTTCCACCTGGGTGTGATCGGGGAAGGATACATACCTGATCGGTGGACGGATACATGCCTGGAACTTCTTCCAAAGCTATTTAAACCACGCCCGATCAGCAACTCACGCTTTGCGTTGTTCTGCTCCTCGCAGCTGGACGCTCACCGTGTCAGCTCCTGCATCTGGACTTCAGCCACGCCTGTCAGCATCCTGGGTCGCCTGCAAAGGGAGATAAGAGAGAATTGGAGAGAAAGAAGACCTTACCCGCTAAAGCTGCATCACGGGGACATCACACCGACGATCCTGAAAGGGAAGACATCATTTTAAATGCATTTCGCTTCGATCGCTGCAGCGCTGCATTTCACCCACCTTTCCTGGGCGCCTCCATCTTCAGCAGCGATCATCCAGATCCGCACCCACTTCCCAGAGCCTAGAGAGAAAAGACAAGAAAACAAGGTGAGAGAAGGAAGGGAAATAGGAAAAGCTCAGTTTCCTTCTAAGACTTACCTGTTGGGTCATTCCCATTTCATTTCGGGTCCTGCCGCTTCCTGGCATTCCGGACCCCGGCCCCAATGGGGAAAAAAGACAAAGACATTGAATGAGCGAATGCAAAGACATTACCTGAACGCTCATCCAGAACTTACACTTCGGGTCAGCGCCATATCTCTGGCATTCCGAACCCCGGCCCCTAAGGGGAAAAAGACATAAGCATTAGTTCTTGCTGCAATAAGACAATGAACATTATTATTAAGCTTGAACTTTTGAACTTGCAACAGAACTCTTACAGCGCCTCACCTGAATAGTCAAGCTTATTTTGAACTCCCATCAAACCTCAATCCAGTGAAGTAACTGGGTTTCAACGCGCCCCTGCATCAGAAGCAGGATGGAGAACTCATCCTTCCAGACCCTAAGGTGAGACTTCACGGGGAATCGTGGAAGGGTATCGAGGAGGGTTGGAAGGGAGTGGGAGGCTTGAGCATTATTCCGTCAGTAGGTAATACTCCCTTTTCACGCACAGGGGAATATTCCTGCGAGCCAGAAAAGCCAGAGTAGAGGGGCCCTTCCTGTCCATCATCAGAGTCCTGCGCTTCACCATTGAAGAAGCATCAGCACTCGAAGCCAGACCTGCGCCTCCGTGGGAATCAGGTGAGCGTGACAGAACGCAAAGCCTACCCACAATTTCCCACCCGGGCGCTATGGAGACTTCCGAGACAGATCAGCTGGCCCAGCTTTTGGGGGAATTACGGGCAGAAGTGCACTCAGCCCACCAGGAGACCAACGCTCTCAAAAGAGAACTGATCCTATCCAAGGAAAGAACTGATGACCTGGCCAAAAGGTTATTGCAGGCCCAGGCAGGGCACACTCCTTTACCTAATTCCGGAGGTACTTCCACATCAATGGGTTTGAATAACCTGGTACAAATCAATCTACCTGGACACATGCCTTTGGCCCCGCCTGATCGTTTTGCGGGGGATCCCAAGAAATATGCCGTCTTTATGAACCAATGCCGTTTACACTTTCTATGCAGACCCGGGGCCTTCCCTAACGACCAGACCAAGGTAGCCTTTATACTATCTTACCTCAGTGGCAGTGCTGCCGATTGGTCTATTCCATTGGTAAATCAGGATGACTGCTGCTTGAAGAAGCTTCGTTTTGCTTTTAAAAACGTTCTACTGTCTGCACAGCATTGCGAGCTATACACAGCTCCTGCTGGTGAAATTTTCATTCCTTGCCGCTTCCTCGAGGAGGCAGAGCCAGCCCGCAGCACGTGACGGATCACGTGACTTTACAGGACTATTTCAGGAGCCGTGAGTCGCTCGAGCAGGGTGACTGCTGCTTGAAGAAGCTTCGTTTTGCTTTTAAAAACGTTCTACTGTCTGCACAGCATTGCGAGCTATACACAGCTCCTGCTGGTGAAATTTTCATTCCTTGCCGCTTCCTGGAGGAGGCGGAGCCAGCCCGCAGCACGTGACGGATCACGTAACTTTACAGGACTATTTCAGGAGCCGTGAGTCGCTCGAGCAGGGTGACTGCTGCTTGAAGAAGCTTCGTTTTGCTTTTAAAAACGTTCTACTGTCTGCACAGCATTGCGAGCTATACACAGCTCCTGCTGGTGAAATTTTCATTCCTTGCCGCTTCCTGGAGGAGGCGGAGCCAGCCCGCAGCACATGACGGATCACGTGACTTTACAGGACTATTTCAGGAGCCGTGAGTCACCCTCGCGGCGATAAGCCCGGCAGCGAAAAGGGCGCTGCATTTCTGTTAGGCTGTTGGGCGGTTGAAGGGCAAAGATAAAACCATCCCGCTTTACTGCTTCGGTCGATAGTCCAAGAGTGTGGTGAGTGCCTAGTTGTCCGTGCTACACATTGCATTGAAGCCACTCTTGGCTATTATATCTGTTCCTGACTGCTTGTGCTTTGTAAAAATGAAACGAGGCATCAACTCTTTAAAAACAGGAATGCCTCCTGCTACTGCTGCTCTTTTTACGAATAGCATCCATGCCGTGCAAAACGTGGCTGCGGAAACTCTCAACAAAACGAGATTGAGTTCAACTCCTCGTGTGAGGACTCAAAAAGTGATGTCCAAAAGTAAAGCAGTGTTATCCGATGGGATGGACATTCAATCTTTTTGTTCTAAATCCATTTATGAGATCCCCTGTGATTCTAATAACAGGGATAACACTTTGAAAGTAAATGACTGTTTGGTTGAATCTATTGCAGCTATAAAAAAGGATTCTTCACATGGACAACAAAATAAGAATAGTGTAATGGAGGATGTTTTGACGGGAGAGGTTGCAAAAGCTGTCTCTTCAACTGAACCTATAGTAAAGTTTGCCAAAGAAAATGTCTCGCTTACAGATAGCATTTTGCTTAATAACGTACTGACTGGTGCCGGTGTGCCGTGTGATAAAATAGCTAATAGTCCCGTTATATCTATAAGTGATGCATCAAACTTTAAGACATTTATTTCGGATGAGGGCGAGGTGCCAGTAATTGATCTTGACATAAATGCCTCTGGTTTATCAAATCATACTTTACCTGAAAATCTTTCCAAATCGCCCATCTTGTTTACGAACATCAGCGTGGCAAATTCTGTAGCAAATCTATCCTTTTTAGCTCCAACTCCACGGAAAGTACCCTCACACAATATGCTAGAGTTTGGATGGGCAGAATCACAGAGTGTAAACATAGGATTTGCGCTTACCTCTTTGAATACGGCAATTATAGCGTTAGCAAAGTTGTTTGAAGTTTTAGTTACAAAAGCCGATGCACACTCAGATCAATTAAATCAGCTATTAGCTGAACAACTTGTACATTCTAACAAATTGACTGGTTTGGGGCATGCTGACTCCATCTCTAAAAAAAAGAAGTCTGTAATGTCTCAAACCTCGGCTCAAGTGTCATGTAATCTTCAACAAACATATCAACCCATACCAAGTTTTCCAGCACCTTTAGTTGACCCTTTCATTCCCACAATCCAAACTTTAGCTAAACAGCAAAAAAAAACACCATACCCATTGTTTGATGTCAACACAAGCTTAGCTGATCAAGTGAAAACAGGGCAGAATAAAGCTGTTTCTCAACCGAAAAAGACAAAAAACATCAAATCTGTGACTAAATGTGCCTCACAAATTAAATCTTTTGTGAAGAACCTGTCTATACCAGCTGCAACCACTTTAGCTGCCGCTAAAGTAATATCAAAGAAATATGCTCTTCAGGCACAGTCAAAAAAAGCAAAATCAAATCCGGTGGTAGTTCCCCCGGTTGTAGACCATAGTCCCCTAAATGAGCTGATACGTGTGGCTACTGACATGTCTAAAAATAATGCTACTTTGTCAGGAGCGGGGGTCAGGGATGTACGGCTTAAAGAATTAAGGCATGCAATTGATGACTATATGGTAGCCAAACCTGCTCTTAAAAGTCTAACTTTCGCACCTTGTGAAACGGCTCTTGTTCATAAACCTGTTACGACGTTGATACAATCACCTCAAACAGCAAGTTCACAAGTCCCTACTAAAGTGAGCACAGTACAAGTTGTGTCTCAGGCATCAGCCGTTAACGCACAAAACACCCCGGTACCTGAGCCCTTGTCTGCTAGTGACATCGAAAGGTTGATTCAGTCTTCGTTAATTAAATTCCTTGAGATTCCTCCCACGACCCAAGATAAAGTCTGTCCACCAGTCCAACCAATCTTGAACCCGCAGCCTCAGGTTGATACCTCAAAACGTGCGCGCATCTGTGCAAAGCGGCCAGCGATCCATGCTTTAACACTTAGTTGTTTGCCTGTACCTGTCAAGCAATATAATTTGAATCGTGCATCGGTGCTAGCTATATTTAGTGAGATTCCTGAGCTTGATGATATTGGGACGGTTGACATCGAGCTCGTTGAATTTGTTAACAACTCTAACTTGACTGCGTCAACTCTCTGGATTAATTCAAGGATTGTAGTAAATACACTCTGGTCTGTCAAATCACAATTGTTGGATCTGGGTTTCTCCCTTCAAATTAAATCTGATTTATTAGACTCTTCTGTACACTTACAACAATCGGCTAACTTAAAACAAACACCAAACAAAAATCAAGCGCTGTCTCATCCCGCATGCACTTATGAGTTTAAAATCAATGAACGTTAGCATGCTGAAATTACAGAATCTTGTTTGTCATTTGTAAGCTGGAATTCGAGAGGGAACAGACATCTGCTAAATAATGGGAGTGTACAGCTATTAGAGCATGACGTAATTATGATACAAGAGTCATGGTTTACTAGTGTTCCCACATGGAACAATTATGATGTCACTCTGATACCAGCTGAGAAGGGTCTCTGGGGACGTCCTACTTCTGGTCTATTGATGGGGGTGAAACAGACCGTGGGTCTGAAAATTGAACCTTGGTTTTCTCCAAATGCTTTTCTACAGATGACAAAGATCGGTGGCAAGGACTTTGTGGGTGCCGCTATCAATGTGTACTGGAACCCGCTGCGCATTTCTGATGAGTGTTTCTTGGATTCTGTGGTTAAGGCTATCGATATTGTGATGCTCGAGGGCTTGTCTCATTTTATTATCCTTGCTGGTGATTTAAATCTGCATTGCCTAGGCCCTCCAGACAAATTGGAAAAAAATCGCTTGAGTAAGTGGTCAACTTTAGTCAAATCTCGAAACTTGTTCATGTTAAATGGTGCCTTCCCACAAGACACGCCACCAAGATCTACTTGGCATCGTGCTAACAGCGAGGGCATCATTGACTTTATGTATGTTAATGCACAGATGTTTAACAAGGTAACAGCATTCAAAATAATTGACTCAGACATGAGCGACCATAATATGCTATGTATGCTTCTGTCTGTAAATGTTAGCATCGACCAATTAAAACCTTTCTTTCTTATGGGCTCGCATAACATAAATCCGGCTAGAAATAGATTAATATGGACCGAGTCTTCGTTGGAAGCCTTTAGGACACACTATTATGCTCAACTTAATGATGGAGCATCCCAAAACTCTCTGCCAGTTACACCATATTATGACCTAATGCAGACATTCCAACCGGGGTCCATCAAACAGAAAGTGAAACAAACCCCCCATCTGCACATATTTGATCACCAAATTAGACTTGAGAAAGCTAGGGTACGTTCTGAGAGGAGAGCAGCCCTTAAGCTCCCTTTGCATATGCGACAAACTGTTTTGTCCCGTATCAAAACTAAATATAGAAATTGGGTAAGAGGAAGGAGGGCAACGCTTTACCAAATTGATGGAATTAGCATATTAAAAACCTTGGCTTCAAAGAACACTGCTCAGTCATGGAACATCATAAATCAAGTGACTGCAGGGCATCAGGTGGCGGTTCAATCAAATGATGTGTCTGAAGCAAGGTGGATACAGCACTATGCTAAACTATTTGCTGAACCTCCGGTGCATTTCTCTAAAATCTCATTTGATACTCTCCCTCCTTTCTACATACATTTTGACAGAGAAGACATCATGTATTTTATCAAGCGAGCCAACAATTCCAGAGCCCCAGGCCCGGATGGCTTATCCAATGCTCACCTTAAACGGTTTCCGGACATCTGGGCGGATATCCTTTGTCTCGTATTTGATCATGTTAACACCTCACAGAGAATTCCCCTGTCGTGGAAGCAATCTATTGTTGTCCCGATTTATAAGAAAGGTGAACGGGCGAACCCAACAAGTTACAGACCGATCTCTCTTTTGGATGTCCCGGGTAAGATCTTTTCTCAGCTGATCTTGCGCGAGCTGAAAAACTGGACAAAAAAATGCCTTAAGAGAGATCCTTTCCAATCAGGTTTTGTAAGTGGACTTGGCACACTTCCTAACATGATCACATTAAATATGTTGAAGTCGAAATATGCACTTAGGAAGCAACCTTTATATTTTGCGTTTATCGATTTTCGTTCTGCTTTTGATTCTATTAACAGAAACTTATTATTTTATAAGTTAAAAGTTTTTGGTTGCCCTTCTTCTCCTTTGTCAATTATCATTCAACCACACACGGACACGTCTATGCGTGTTAGGCTCTCTTTTGAAGGTCTTCTATCTTCTTCCTTTTCAACGTTCCTGGGACTCAAACAGGGGTGCAGCTTAGCATCGATATTATTCAATTTGTTCATATTGGATATGGGGAGTTATTTCGTGCATACTTTGTCGGATGCTCCTGAACTTGGTGGTCAGCGCATACCATGGTTGCTTTATGCGGATGACCTTGTTTTAATATCGCAAACTCCTAGAGGTCTCCAGAACTTGCTGTCTGCATTGTCTAACTATTCTAAGGAGAACCAACTTCTAGTCAACTTGGAAAAATCTCAGATTCTAGTCTGTAAGTCAAGAGGGAAAGCTAAGAGCTTAAACATAGTGTGGTATTTACAACAACAACCAATAGAAATTGTGTCAGAATACAAATATCTGGGCCTATACATTCAAAATACCATCATCGATAATAGACACTCGACTGTGTTACAGTCAAAACTGTCAATGCTGCTGTCACAGGCGAAAATACTCGTTTATAAGTACGGGAAATTTACACTGAGGCATTTGTTTATGTATTATGAGCAAAAAGTCATCCCCATCTTGTTATATGGTGTAGAATCCAAGCTGTATTCTAATGACCAAGCTTGGGATAAACTTGAGGCCACATTTTGGAGAAAGGTTTTAAATTTGCCAAACTGCCTACCTTTGCCTATGCTGCGTTTTGAACTAGGGCTCAAATCATTATCTAGTAGGGTCAAATGGAGACTGTGTTCTTTCTTTCGGAAATGCATTCTTGGTGGTGGTGAGAACAATATAATGAGTACGATTGCTGGCTACTTGACCTCCTCCGGTTTGGCCTTTCCTAGTCGATGGCGTGGCTTTGTATTAAATGCTATGTCTGAAGCTGATATATCATTACAGCTGCTGATGGAGAACCCAATTCGTGCTAAAACAAAATATTATCAATGGGTGTGGATCCAGAACTATGAACGTTGCAGACAATATAAAGATTTTAATTCTAAAATCTTTGGCATTAAATGCTTGGGTCAAGCGCCAAGTTATCTACTAAAATGTCCCTCTGCGAAAATTCGGTCCAAGTTCTTGCGTTTGAGAATGAACTTGTGGCCTACGAGAGAAGTGTTGGTGAGGCGGAAGACTATTCCTCCTGAACTAAACTTTTGTCGGTTTTGTAATCGTCACAGTGTCAAAGAGACTTTACAACACGTGATAGTTGCATGCCACGCTTTGGAAGACATACGGGCAAAACATTTTACGAATCTGCTAAATGTGCACATGCAATGGGACGATTTGGAGATATGGAGTTCTCTAATCAACAGTACCAGATTTTCGGTTATAAAGGCACTGGTGCACTTTCTAGAATTTATATTACCTTGTGAATTTTTTTTATGAACAGTCATATTAATAACTGGTTGAATGTACATGAGTTGATGTGGTTTTCTATCTTTTGAGATTTCTTAATAGGGTAACTTGTGCTGAAGTAATTGTATTATTCTGCAAATTGTGGTATTTGTTGTCGTTCAGCTTTCTTTACTATATGTCCTTAAGTGTATGTTAACCATGTATTGGGACCTTTTTATGGAATTATCATGTAATTTTGAAAAGTTGATTCTATTCAGCTATAACAAAATAAAAAAAAAAAAAAAAAAAAAAAAATCAGGATGATCCCATTCTCCAGGATTTTCAGGGCCTCCAGGCCATCATGGAAAGATTGTTTGCTCGACACTCTCAAGGACAGGCCCTTGATAACGAACTGCTATCCTTACGACAAGGTAATCAGGATCTCCTGTCCTACGTTGCCACCTTTAATAGACTGGTTGTGGAAACTGGATGGCCAGAAAACAAAAGGATCACATTGTTTAATCGAGGCCTGCGCGGAGAGCTTAAGGATGTTCTAGCTCAGATAGTAGATCCACCCCAGGTCTGCGCAGACTACATAGACTTGGTGGTTCAACTTGATCACAGACTTCAAAATAGAAAAGCAGATCGGTTCAAGTACGAAACCCGAGTACCGATCAAAACCCACGCTAACTCCAAGAGTACCGACATATCCGAACCTGTGCAAATCGGCGGTGTTAAAGGACCATTAACGCAGAAGGAATGTGAGAGAAGGCGGCAAATGCAACTTTGTCTGTATTGCGGGACTTCCGGTCACTTTCTTCGAAATTGTCCGGTTAAACCACCTAAGAAGGTGGTTGGAGCCACTGATAACGATTTATTGACACCTGATTCGGGAAACGACCTAGCCCGACAAGCGTAGGGGTCCGCTTGCCGAGCTTGAAAACAAACTCTTTGACCTTGCATTTTGTCATGCCAATGGTGCTCGTGGACCCAAAACAGCCTCAGCAGTTGCATGCTGTAAAAGCATACATCGACAGTGGAGCTATTGGAAACTACGTAGACAGTGAATTGGCTTCCAGGATTAAGCTCCCTCTCCGCCCGAAAGTAACCCAAGATGTCATTACTACAGTAGATGGAACCGAAATAGCCTCAGGGCCCGTAACGCATTCCACTGTTGAAATGACACTGGTGGGTCAGGATGGACATCGGGAAGCAATCGTGTTTGATGTGATCAAGGCCCCACAATTTCAAGTAATTCTTGGAATTCCTTGGTTAGAAACATATAATCCCAGAATCGACTGGCGAGCAAAGAAGATAAGTTTTCCTGATTGTGAACCAACTTGTTATCCAAAAAATCCAGTTATGGGTCTAGTCTCAGCAACTTCCACCCCTGTACAGCTACCGTCAGAATACCAAGAATTCCAAGACGTTTTTCAGAAGGAACAGGCTAACACGTTACCTCCCCATCGGTCTTATGATTGCCAAATCGATCTGGTACCCAATGCTCAACTATCTTGTAATAGGATTTATGCTCTTACGGAACCTGAGAACCTGCATTTGCGTCAGTATTTAGATCAGTACCTAGCCAATGGTTTTATTTGCCCGTCCAAGTCTCCTGTCTCCTCAGCTCTGTTCTTCGTGCCGAAAAAAGAGGGCGACCTTAGAACATGTATAGACTATCGCGCCCTAAATCAAATAACGATTAAGAATCGTTATCCTCTGCCCCTGATCCCTGAGTTTATCGACCAGGTGAAAGACGCTTGTGTGTACACCAAGTTAGATCTCCGAGGAGCTTATCACCTGGTGCGTATAAAAGAAGGCGACGAATAGAAGACTGCATTCCGCACCAAATTTGGGCTCTTCGAATATCAGGTGATGCCCTTCGGTTTGTGCAATGCACCTGCCGCCTTTCAGTACTTTATGAATGATGTTCTTCGGGAACTTATCGATGTCTGTGTCATTGTTTATATTGACGACATCCTGGTGTACTCTTCTTCAGAATCCGATCACAGAAAACATGTTAGGGCAGTTCTTGAGAAATTGCGCCAGCACAGACTATTTGCAAAGCTCGAAAAATGCGTTTTTCATACCACAGAAGTTGAGTTTCTCGGATTCATCCTGACACCTCAAGGAGTCCGAATGGACTCGCGAAAGGTGGACGCCATCCTCAAATGGCCATCTCCTAGCTCGGTGAAGGGAGTTCAGAGCATGCTCGGCTTCGCCAATTTCTATCGAAGATTCATTCCGGAATTTTCCCGAACAGTCCAACCCATCACAGCTCTCCTAAAGAAAAACAAACGCTTTGAATGGACTCTTGAGGCCGAACAAGCCTTTCAGGACCTGAAAACCAAATTCACCTCTGCACCTGTATTAAAGCACCCGCACCCAGATCTCCCTTACATTGTGGAAACCGACGCATCCAGTTCGGCCATGGGAGCTGTCCTGTCGCAAAGAGACCCAGAAACTAACCAACTACACCCTGTGGCCTTTTGGTCCAGGAAATGTTCTCCTCCTGAAATCAACTACGCAATTACCGACAAAGAGTTACTGGCTATTAAATCTGCTTTCAAGGCTTGGCGTCACTACCTTCTCGGGGCAAGACACACCATCACCGTAATTACGGACCACAGAAATTTACAATATTTAAAGACGGCTCTATTCTTTGCGGAATTTGATTTCGTAATTACCTATCGCCCTGGTTGCAAGAATGGTAAAGCGGACGCCTTATCCCGGATTGGCATGGAAGAACCCAATTCGAGTTTAGAACCTGTGCCAATCATACCTGACCAAAGAATCTTAGGCCTAACTTCATTGCAAACTATTGAGGACATCCAAACACAAGTAAAACAACTTCTAGACTCTTCAGCCTTACTGGAATGGAGTCAAAAGGGTCCTCATTACACCGTTAAGGATGATTTACCCTACTTCCAGGAGCGGTTGTTTCTGCCAAGTAAAGAATTGCAAGAACTTGTTATTGCCCATCATCATGAATCATTAATGGAAGGACACCCTGGTATCGCTAAAACGGAGGAAAAAATCAAACGCCACTTCTGGTGGCCTTCTTGGAGAAAAGACATAAAGTCTTTTGTATTGTCTTGCGGAATTTGTGCCCAAAACAAGGGTCAAAAGAAAAGGCCAGCCGGCCTACTTCAACCCTTGGATATTCCACCGGCACCATGGCACACCTTGTCAATGGACTTTATAACTGACCTGCCTCCTTGTGCTGGTTACAACACTATCCTTGTAATTGTGGATCTATTCTCCAAAATGGCCCACTTTATCCCTTTAAAAGGTTTGCCTTCAGCTTCCACCTTGGCCAAGGAATGTCTGGAGAATATAGTTCGCATACATGGTTTTCCTTCCATATTAGTCTCGGATCGTGGAAGTCAATTTATCTCCCATTTCTGGAAGAAATGTTGCCAACTAGCACAAATAGATGTGCGGTTATCCACCAGCCACCACCCCCAGACTGACGGACAAACCGAGAGAACCAATCAGACTCTCAAGCAATATCTTCGGTGCATGTTACACCAATCCAAGTTAAATTGGAAAGACATCCTTTGGATCGCAGAATATGCATACAACAATTCAGTGCATTCTGGAACCGGACAAACTCCTTTTTATACTTTGTATGGTCACCATCCTCGGACCTCTGACCTAGATCCACCTCTGACCCTGGAAATGCCCGCAGTAAATCATCTGCATTCCACAATAACCCGAGCCTTCAAAGAAGCTGCAACTCATTAACAGCAAGCCAAGAAAAAGTATAAAGAAAATGCTGATTTGCACCGAAGTAAAACTCCTCCTTACCAAGTAGGAGACCAGGTATGGCTAGCAACGAAACATTTACCCCTCAAGGGCCCGCAAACCTTCAATCCCAGATTCATAGGACCTTATCCCATCAAGGCTATAATCAATCCCGTGGCCTTTAAACTGGATTTACCGTCTAACATGCGTATTCATCCAGTTTTTCATGCATCACTTTTGAAGCCAGTACAACCAGGGACCCGACTGTCCAAGTCTCCAGACCCAGTTCAAATTGAAGGGGAATTAGAATTCGAAGTTAAAGACATTTTAGATTCCAAGGTGTTAAAGTCAAAACTCTTCTATCTTGTTGACTGGAAGGGATATGGACCTCAGGAGAGATCGTGGGAGCCTAGTAACCATGTTCACGCACCTCGATTAATACAAAGGTTCCACCAGAGATTTACGAACAAGCCAAACCCCCCGGAGGGAACAACTTTAGAAGGGGCCTTGAGGGGGGGTACTGTCATGATGCCTACCTCCATGGAGCCAGGTTCGACCCAGCAACCCCAGAGGCAGGCATCATTCCCCCCAGGGAAGTGCCAGCGGGCCCAAGCTGGGGCCCTTTGGACACAGTCCTGGCACCTTAGGCGCCAGGCTCATGTTGGACCCCTGTCCTGGCGCCTTAGGCGCCAGGCTCATAAAGCTAGACATGTGTTCAAGTGTTTTAATGTGCACTTACCTGATGCAGACCATGCTGCTACATCCAGGCCCTTTTGAGGCCTGAATGGAACTACTTTACCTGTGGGACTACTTTCCACCTGGGTGTGGTCGGGGAAGGATACATACCTCATCGGTGGAAGGATACATGCCTGGAACCTCTTCCAAAGCTAGTTAAACCACGCCCGATCAGCAACTCACGCTTTGCGTTGTTCTGCTCCTCGCAGCTGGACGCTCACCGTGTCAGCTCCTGCAACTGGACTTCAGCCACGCCTGTCAGCATCCTGGTTCGCCTGCAAAGGGAGATAAGAGAGGAATGGAGAGAAAGAAGACCTTACCTGCTAAAGCTGCATCACGGGGACATCACACCGACGATCCTGAAAGGGAAGACATCATTTTAAATGCATTTCGCTTCGATCGCTGCAGCGCTGCATTTCACCCACCTTTCCTGGGCGCCTCCATCTTCAGCAGCGATCATCCAGATCCGCACCCACTTCCCAGAGCCTAGAGAGAAAAGACAAGAAAACAAGGTGAGAGAAGGAAGGGAAATAGGAAAAGCTCAGTTTCCTTCTAAGACTTACCTGTTGGGTCATTCCCATTTCATTTCGGGTCCTGCCGCTTCCTGGCATTCCGGACCCCGGCCCCAATGGGGAAAAAAGACAAAGACATTGAATGAGCGAATGCAAAGACATTACCTGAACGCTCATCCAGAACTTACACTTCGGGTCGGCGCCATATCTCTGGCATTCCGAACCCCGGCCCCTAAGGGGAAAAAGACATAAGCATTAGCTCTTGCTGCAATAAGACAATGAACATTATTATTAAGCTTGAACTTTTGAACTTGCAACAGAACTCTTACAGCGCCTCACCTGAATAGTCAAGCTTATTTTGAACTCCCATCAAACCTCAATCCAGTGAAGTAACTGGGTTTCAACGCGCCCCTGCATCAGAAGCAGGATGGAGAACTCATCCTTCCAGACCCTAAGGTGAGACTTCACGGGGAATCGTGGAAGGGTATCGAGGAGGGTTGGAAGGGAGTGGGAGGCTTGAGCATTATTCCGTCAGTAGGTAATACTCCCTTTTCACGCACAGGGGAATATTCCTGCGAGCCAGAAAAGCCAGAGTAGAGGGGCCCTTCCTGTCATCATCAGAATCCTGCGCTTCACCATTGAAGAAGCATCAGCACTCGAAGCCAGACCTGCGCCTCCGTGGGAATCAGGTGAGCGTGACAGGCCGGCTGACGAAGTTCGTCAGCGTGTGGGAGTCCATCTCCACCGACTGTTGGGTGCTGGACACCCTGGCCCGCGGACACTCGCTAGAATTTCAAAAGAAGTGTCCTTGCATTCCTCCCGTGGCCAGGAAGGAGAATCATGTCCCTCAACTGCTGTTGGAGGTAAGGACGATGCTCATGAAAGGTGCCATCGAGCTCGTCCCCTAGAGGCTCCGGAGTATACTCAAGATACTTCCTCGTCAGAAAGAAGACAGGCGGTTGGCGCCCCATCCTGGACCTGCGTCGAACAAAGGCACAGAAATTCAGGATGGTCACCCTCCAGCACGTGCTGGGACAGCTGGAGGAGGGTGACTTCCTATTGTCACTGGACCTGGAGGATGCTTACTTCCACATCCCCATTCTAAAAGGACACAGAAAGTTCCTCAGATTCGTAGTCCAGGGGCGTCACTACCAATTCAGAGCCCTGCCGTTCGGATTAAAGTCGGCACCCAGGGTGTTCACCAAGTGCCTCGCACATGTGGCAGCGCAGTTGCGTCTGCAAGGGATCCACGTCTACCACAACTACCCCAAATCCCATCTGGTCCCATCGCAGGTGGCACTGTTTCTGGGAGCGAAGCTCGATACAGTGAAGCGATTGGCATCTCTGTCGGAAACAAAGGACGAAGGCCATTTTGGGCAAGGTGCAGCACCTGTTAGCCACGGATGTGGCCAGAGTGAGGTCCATCAAGTCCCTCCTCGGGATGATGTCCTCATGCATCTACCTTGTGCCCCTTTGCAGACTTCGGATGCGTCCGCTACAAGAGTTCCTCGACGCCCGCTGGATTCAAGCGGCGGGCAGCTCCCAGCTTCGAAAACAGGATCCCGCTCGACGAGGAGTTCCGTCGGGCGATTCTATGGTGGGGTGCCCGTGGGCACCTCACGGCAGGCATGGACTTTCAGACCCCGGCGTATCAGGAGACGGTAACGACGGACACCTCCCTGGTGGGATGGGGGGCCCACACCGGAGATCTCCACGCAAGAGGCCTCTGGCTCCCGGAGGAGAGGTCTCTACACATCAACATCCTGGAGCTACGAGCCGTGTTCTGGGCTCTCAAATCGTTCCTTCAAAAACCACAAAGTGCTGAGGATCTTCACCGACAACACCACCACGATGTTCCACATCCGGAAGCAGGGAGGCACCAGATCCCCAGCCCTATCCAAGGAGGCCCAGGATCTGTGGCACTGGGCCGTCGCCCCAGGGAGGTTTCTGGTTCCCTTCCACCTGGCAGGAGTAAAAAACACCATCGCCGACTCACTCAGCAGGGAGCTGCGCTCGTGCCACGAGTGGGAAACTACTCCAGGACCAGGTGGATCGACTCTTTCAACGATGGGGCAAACCCCAGATCGACCTGTTCGCGACGGCGACAAACTCCAAGTGCCAGAGGTTCGCCAGCAGGTTGACACAGCCGAGGAGCATGGGCAATGCTTTCTCGTTCCCTTGGGATGGCCTGTTCCTGTACGCGTTCCCTCCGTTGCCGTTGCTGCTCCGTCTCATCAACCAGCTCAAGAGGTCCAGGTGCAGGATGATCCTCGTCGCACCGGCGTGGCCGAGACAGATCTGGTTCCTGGACCTTCTGGACTTGTCAGCGTCCCCGCCTATCAAGCTGGCGACGGACGCGGATCTTCTCTCCAGAGAAGGAGGCGCCATTCTTCATCACGACCCGGAGTCGCTGAACTTGCAGGCTTGGCTTCTGCAGCACTAGAGTTTGGAGGATACGATATCCCGGCTGGCTGCAGAGAGGTTCTTGCAAAAGCCAGGGCGTCCTCAACTCTCAAATGCTATGGACATAAGTGGAAGAGGTTCTCTGTCTGGTGCCGTGCACAGAAGATTAACCCTCTACGGGTTACAGCCCCTCAAGTATTGCCATACCTACTGTCGCTGGCCAAAGCTGGACTGGCTCACGCCTCCATCAAGATACATCTGGCGGCCATCTCCCGATACACCAGAACTACAGGACGGGCGTCCTTGTGGTCTCATCGCCTGGTGAAGGAATTTATGAAGGGACGATCGTTCCCGCTGGTGAAGGCCCCTGCCCCGGCGTGGGAGCTCAACGTGGTGCTGACCAGGCTCATGGGGGCCCCATTCGAGCCTATGCATTCGGCGCCGTTGAAGTTCCTGTCGTGGAAGACAGCATTTCTTGTGGCCATCACCTCCGCACCTCCGCACGACGAGTGGGAGAGATCCAGGCCCTATCTTGCAAGCCTCCATACTTGACTTTTCACGACACAAGGGTGGTGCTGAGGACGCACCCCTCCTTTATGCCCAAGGTGCCGTCGAACTTCCACCTCAACGAGCCCTTGGTGTTGCCAGTTTTCTTCCCGTCGCCTTCGTCTCCGGCCGAGAGGACTTTGCACTCGCTGGATGTGGCTAGAGCGCTGAAGTTCTACGTGGACCGCACGAAGAGTTTTCGGAAGACATCACAGCTGTTTGTGAACTTTGGACCTGTGAATCAAGGGAAGGCTCTCTCGAAGGCTTCCATTTCCAGATGGCTCTCCGGCTGCATCTTGCACTGTCACCGGTTGGCAAACCGACCGCTGCCCGGTCGTCCGAGAGCCCTTTCGACCAGAGCGATCGCTGCTACCATGGCGTTCCTGTCTGGTGTGCCCCTGCTGGACATCTGCAGGGCTGCTACGTACACTTTCACAAGATTCTACTGTGTCGATTGGGACTCCAGGGAGGAGTCCAGGGTCGGCCAAGCAGTGCTGCGCAACCTGTTCGCTTAAGGTGAGCCTGGTGAGGAGGTAAGAGATGCTTAATGTTCAGTTGTTGTATTGCTTAATGTTGAGCCTGTTGCCACCTCCCGTGGTTGTGCATGTGTATACTGCTATGTATTCTTATATTCATGAGCATGTGAATCCATGCCAGACCCCATGCTGGAGAAGGAACAAGTTACTTACCTGTAACTGTTGTTCTCCAGCATGGATTCACATGCGAACCCTCCCTCCTTTCCCTCTGCGGCTCTTCACTTGGTCATACTGCCACTTTACGTGCTACCAAATCTGAGGCTGGTTGCCAGGGGAGGGGCTTAGGGAGAGGGCAGTCATTGGTTGGGGGCAGTATGTCCAAGAGATCAGTGATTAGTTACTACTAAGAAAGACAGATCGGAAACGAAACTGATACTGATTTTTTCTTTACCGAGGATACCCAGCCTGACGACGGGGAATATTCACGAGCATGTGAATCCATGCCAGACCCATGCTGGAGAACAACAGTTACAGGTAAGTAACTTGTTCCTTATCTCTTATTAGGCTACGCTAAACTATACGCCTTCATTCGCCATGCACACAGCAAGCATACACCTGTCACTCATGTTTAGAGCGGAGTCTGCTTCAAATGAAACAGCTCCTTCTGGGGTTGATGAGTTCTGCTTAGCTGGGACTGGCTGTCTCGCTTGTATGCTGCTGTTGCTGCTCTGCACAACCTTCCCAACCCCTCCAGCTTGAAATAGACTGGCAGATCTGCTGGCCTCCCTTCTCTCTTTTTCCTCTTGTGCTGTACTGTATATCTATCAAGTAAAATGGCGGCCCTGCAAGTGTGGGTTCGTCATATCCACTGTTTGGAACAGTGAGAGAGCTGGCATGTCACTTTGTTCTTTCGAGGTAGAACTCCTATGTAAAACTTTGTTAGATGTTTTTTTGTATCTCAACATGAGATCTCTGCACCCATTAGTAAGTGCCTTCACTGTAATCTATGGCATTTTGTGAAGATCTGCAACATCATAACCTCATATACTTCTGCTGGCTGTCTTAACTGGCTTTCTGTCATCAAGGGATATCGTTCTCACTTGTCACCCAATGCTTCCCATTGTACCTTATGGGCCTTGACTTTGCGAATGTGAAACATGCTTCCCTTCATGTCTGTCAATTTCCTGTTCTTGAATCCTTATCAAATAACGCTTAACAGTGTGAGGTTCAAAGGCTGCTAGCTGACAGTTTTGTGGTCGGCCGACCTACCAGAGCAGGAAACACACCATTTCCTGGTCGTTGACTGACCTGCAGGGCTTACGAACACTCGTCCCTCAAGTGATGCACACATTGTATGCATCATTAAATTCTATGTTAAAGTGTCATGTCTGTCTAAAGAACATATTTTATGGCTACAGGTGGTATGAGATATGAAAAGTTGTCTTAAATTAGCGTGAGTTCATGTCACTACATGTTGAGGAGGTTGCATCAGAAATGGTTGCTATGTCCTAAAACGATTCAACCTTTTTAAGTTCAGAACTGGAAATATTTCTCCCTATGGCTTCTGCAATAAGAAGAGGATGGAGAAAAATGTGCTCACTGTTTTGACACATGGAATTACAGCGACAGAATTTTTTCATGAGCAGTCATTGGACTCCCTAAAGAAATTCTTCCTTTATCTCTTCTGCAGTGGGTAATTGTGAAGTGAGAATGCTACAAGAGTGGAGGCAGAACAAAGAGAATAGGGAAGAGAAATAGGGAATAGCATTCCAAGGTTTAGAGGCCAACATGGAGGTAGAATCTAAATGAGACAGGCACAAGTGGAGTGTGGCAAAAACAAACAATGTGATGGCTGGAAGATTTAAAATTCAACTCAAGCTCTGGCATTGCCTGGGGCAACCCTCACGACCATCCTTCATTTACAAAAAGGGAAAAGACATATGCAAATCAGGATTGGTCCCAACCCAAGAGGGGCAGTTCAGCCCGAATTGCTAGGTTATATTCCTTCTGCATGAGACCACAAGCATTCCCAGACAGGTTTCAGCCTCATTGTGCGTCATCAGTGAGGAGTAGCTCGAGTCTCTAGACCCAGCAGGCACCGGACCCACATCTGGGCATACCAGTCCCACTCGTAACTAAAGCAAAACAAAAGAGGTGATGGCTGGAAGGTTTAGAATTCATCTTAACTTCTGGCATTGCTCAGGGTAACCCTCCAGATGGTATCCCGTTGATTTATCGACAGTAATTACTTTGTTATAATGTACTGCTTTGAAATGTCATTAAAATATGGTTATCTATGGGTTAAGGGTTTGTAATAAGGGGAAGGGGCAGGCGTGGGAGAGCTAAAATAAGAAAATAAGAATTCAATGAAGAATGTCGAAGTAATTACTTTGTGGTAAATTACCAAAAAGTAATTACTGTCGAAGAAATAACATGGAATCCTCAGACCATCGTTCTTCGCCTGCCAAGCCATTACAAAAGGGGAAACACCATATGTAAATCAGGCTTTGTTCCACCCGAAGAGTGGCAGTCCAATGGAGTATGGAACAATTAACAGGAAGAGAGATGATGCATGAAATGGGTGAGCACGAGATTGGACAGAGATAAAAGAAAAGCAATGTGTAAGGTGCAAGACCATGAATGCATATAAAGGCAATACAAAAATATTGAAAATCATTAACCTGAAGATGGGCTGAAAAAGAAAGCCAATAAAGGATAGCAGGAGAGGTAGAAATATGGGAATGGGGAGGGAACAGAAAAAGGGGTTTGAAAAGCAGTGTCAAAATAGAGTTAAGTGGAACGATAGCCTAGTTGGGGAGACCAAGAAGAAGTGAGGAAAAGTAGTCACGGTAGGAGTCTTGGATGGGAGAACAGTTGATAAAAGGACAGATGTTTACAAATATTATGCTTATTAATATTTTGAAACCAAAAATCATGTGTCTTGGAAGTAGTCTCCCAAATAAGCCTTCATTTGTTTGGAAACTCAACGAGACACCATTAGATTTTGTGGAGGAATATATTAACTTGGGATTTCCAACTAAATTAAACCCTTCCATACGTTATTATGGCGATTTTAAAACCTCCGAAATTTGGAAAAAATTGATTGTGTCGAAGCACTTTGCTCAGCAAGGGGGGCACAACATATTAGAAATCTATTGTGTCTGCATTATTCTAATTATAATGTATGACCTCTCGATATTACCAAGTCACGATGTGTTGTGGCTCAATAAATTTGAGGGTAAAATCCTACGTTCACTTATAAACATTCCCGGTTCTGTGCAAGTGTAAGCCCTAAGATTGGAATTTGGCCTGACGTCATTAACCCCAATCTGGCATCTTCAAAGAACCTTCTTGTACATCAAGCTAGCCTTGCCAAATGCAAATTCAAACAAATTGCAGAATATGATGGGCAAGACAAGCGCCTCTGGTAATAACAATCCCTTCATCGCAGAACTACAGCGGTCTGCCTAATCTCACTTGTCATGTCTGGACACGTCGTGTGAAATAGTTCTAAATACTCCAAACATCAGACTTGTCTTAATACACAAGGCAAAACTATCGGACAAGGTAAATGACATTGAAAACCTAGCTTTTTCCTAAATACGCAGAAAACTTATTTATCCAAACATTGCTCAATCGAACTAAGTACTTTGTATTATACCTTTTTTTAAACATTTTGCCAACAATGGAATACCTGACGGAGTGGCCCAGCATCCCTTCAGTGGACTGACTATGTCGACTATGCCACAAAGACATTGAAATAAGCCGACGCATACTAACTTCCTGCTCGGTATTAAAAACCATTACGCCAGGAGATATGGTCACTTTGTCACACATCTTGACAAGTATGAAATTAAAAGTATCAGTATAAAGGGAAAACAATGAAAGGCCAGGAACTAACCTTTTGATGGACACCAACATGTAGGGGAAGTAAGCAGGAGGAATCACTAGACCCAGTGGCATTGTGGGAGTGATTATAAGGATAGAAGGAGAGCTAAGAAAGAGCAGAGTTAGAAATACCAAGAGAGAAACAAAGAATATAGGGATCCAACATGTTAAAAGCCACAGGTGTGTTGCAGATCACAGCAAGGTGATCAGCAATTGGTAGTAGAGGAGGTCAGTGAGGAAAGTGCTGCAAGAGCGGTAGGAGAATGGGCCGTCTTACAGTGCTCCTCCATTTGTTGTAGAAGGAATTGTGAGTAGATTACAAGAATGGCATTGTTCTGTACACATTGGGACTCATTACAAGTCCGGCGGCCGGGAAGTCAGGCACCATTGCTAACGGTGCCAGTGCTTCTGTGAAGGGTTTGCCTACCACGACGGCTGCGCCCGGCAAGGTCACACCTGTCGGGCACAGCGACTCTGGCAGGCAAAAACACATAGTTTGCCAGTGCAGAAACAAGGGTGCCGGTGAGCTTACCAGCACCCTTGTTTCCAGACCGGCAACAATGTAATGAGGCCCATTATGTTTGTTGTGGATTCCAAATGTTATATAGTTCTCTGGGTGATGAACTTTATTGGATCTACAGAGGCATTTTATAATGTGGCCTGCCATGTTTCTAGGAATTGTGATTCGTAGAAATAACCTTCACTTCTCACAGACTTACCGAGCTTTATATGGAAGTATTTCACCCTTCTCCTCCCCACATGTATGGTCATTTCAAGGAGAAAAGTATCTTTATTTATATCCTAACTTTTAAATACTAAACAGTCCAAGTTTTTATACCTTCTATTGGACTAACTGAAAAGGACTCTAAACAAGGTTTTTGTCGTGCTCCAAATTACAATTGTAGTAGTCTTATAATGCCGAGGCTTAAGGGAATGGCAGCTTGTGCCCCCACATGAGGAGTCCAAACCATAGTCTGTGGAGGAAAAGAAGAGAAGGGCGGAGGGGGAAGGGCAACAGGCAAAATCAACACCAGAGCTAAGGGAGTGCACTAGGTTAGGTGGAGAGTGATAGTTATGTTTGTGATAGATTGGGTGCATGTACACTCAGAGTGCTGGCTCCCAAACGAAAGTGAAGAATAAAGCGAAGGCAATCCGAGGAGTGTGTAACTAGCAGCAAAACCGCTGGGAGGGCAGTTTCTTTATACTAGTAGTAAGGATATTGCTGTGTAATGGGCTTAGGGTGTGCTCAAGCATTCCCCTAAAGTGTGTGGGGTTGAGTTTAAAGGTTATGTTTTACTGCCCCCAGGGCAAATGCCAGGATATTTAACCCTGACACTGCCCAGCCAAACTATCAGAGAGGACAACATCAGCAGTTCACTGTGTAAAAGGTGAATGCAGAATGCTTTAAGGTTTAAAAAGGGGTAGGGGTAGAATGGTACATACGTGTGGGATCCCGTCCATAAGTTATACGTGCTTTACCACTTGTTGAAGGGCGCGACCCCGTGACTGGGGGGTGAAGACTGCAAAGGGTGGAAGAGAACCTATTGTTTATTACCTTGCAAAGGATAAAGAGCGGCTTTCAAGGCCATTTTACGGTCCCATAAACATTCTATTTGGATAATGCGTTAGCTTTCATTGGGCCTCATTACAAGTGTGCGGGTCCGGAAACAACGGTTCCGGTAAGCTTACCGACACTGTTGTTTCCATACCAACAAAACTACAAGTCTGCTGGCGAGTGCCATTCCGCCCACCAGGTCTGACCCGCCCGCAGACTTTCACGGATGCACCAGCACAGTTATTATCGGTGCCGGTGCTTCCGTGGTCCCCATTTCCGTGGAGTCCTATGGGACTCCACTGGAATGGTGATCAACATTTTACCGGCGCCTAATTTACCCGACCGCTGCGGCTGTTATGCCCCAGTTATTCTGGCAAGTCAGGAGCTGGTAAATCATTACAGGTCCAGTGGCCACCTGCCGGTTTTTCTAGCACGGTTACCGCCAGATTCGTAATGAGGGCCAAAGTCTTATAGTTGTCTTCCACAGTGGATGCTCATATGTCTAGTTTTCTTTAAAAACAAATGCATTGCACCATCCCAACATAACAATTTCAGCTAGTCTATAACAAAACCTCCTTTACACATCAACGATTACATGTACTTTTGAGTATGAGAATGTTGTTTTCACCAGCCTCAGGCACTGACCTTGGAAAAATGAGCAGAGTGATCTAATGTTCCTGTGACCTGATGTTATCAGAGAGTTAACTGCAAGAATGTGGAATGCGAGCCAACTCTGGCAGACCATTCAACTAACAGCAAAGAGGGGACGTTTAATGATGCCATGAGAATGGATTTACTGCGCTCCACGCGCAGAGTGAGGCTGGCCTCTCAGAATACAATATTAACATTAAACATGCTCCTTTACAGTGCTCTCCCACTCTGATGTAGGGCAGCATTCAGGCAATTATGACATTGGTTACAATAGCAGTTAGAGACATGTCGGCCTTACTGCTTCAACAAAGCTTTAAGCAGGATTGCAGAGGAAGGGGCAATGGGGGGCTGATATGGGGGAAGGGAAAGGACATTGGTTGCAAACAAAGGATGCTGAAAGAAGATTTCCCACCTCACCACAGCTAAATGCCTGGCCACAAATGAATTTTAAAAAAAAAACAGTGACTTGTGCTTTGCAGCGGTTGAGTAATAAAGTAAACATGCAGGAAGAAACCTATTGGCAAGCACATGGGATGAAACCGATGTGTCTTGTGCTGACAGTGCTCAACGCTTGCTTAAATGGTCTGCTGTAGGCTTAGAAAATCACAATCATCACAGTGAAGAGGTCCTTTTATGTGTGTTACATGGCATTGTAGTGTGGTTGGATTTTTCCACACCATCAGGTTTCTAGTAAACACATACATATATATTAAGTGAAAAAAACATTAGTTAAGACAGAGTAAAGACAGATAGATTTCTCAATACAAAACCATGAAATTGACCCCTGTAGGTGTCACCCAATAGATCATGTTTAATCTCACTGTTGATCCCTGCTGTGATGTCATGTATGTGCTCAAAATTGCAATAAATTGGTCTGTCTTAGCTGTTTTAGCTAAAGTTTTTTAACTGAACTTGGATGGTTTTGTTATGCTATTTCTTATCCAGAAAAAAATAATATATATATACATATATATATAGTTCAGTTTGCTTGTACTGTGTTAGCCAAGGGTTGAATAGAATGTTGATCCAGAAGGAAACAATGAGTCGATACCTTAATTCGGCCAACACAGTCATTTATTTTGTATATTTGTGAGCTTTCCTGGAATGTCTCCACTTCCTCAGGCAGAGATTAAATGAAGCATTTGGAAAACATCACAGCATTACAGCTTACATAGCCCCTCCTGCAGATACCCCGTTATCTGTGCCTGCCTGTACCTGATTTATAGTTTTGCTCTGAAAGGCATGTGATTTTTCAACTCCCCCACACATTGCAATCTTCAAGGCCTAAATGATACACTGTGTTAGATAGGGCAAGGTTCAGGGAAAGTGGAGAGCAGGCAAAAGAAATGAAAAAACAGCCCACCCTGTTAGTGTGCTCTCAGGAAGGCAGGAGGGTTTGGTTAGGTGTCAGACATTGAATGTTTAGTCCAGTTGAAGATTGGTATGTCAGGTCAGTCCCTTTACAAGCTCATTGGTAGCATAATCATCAACATATCAGGCTTGTGCCTCTAGAGGTCTGAAAGAGGGGATATACAGCCAGTTTAGGTGTTAGGTCTGTGACCCATGGAGCCCAGTGTGGTAACATTGCGTCAAATACCATATCAGTGTTACATCCTAATCAAGAGGAAAGGGTGGGGTTTGACTAGGGACAAGGGCCATGACAAGTTTCTGGAAAGTTTATGGCAGATGGGGTTGGGTTGGAGGGAGTTTAACAACAATTCATTGCCTTAGAGAGGCTGTTGGGGCTGGTGCAATGCCAATTTAATGTCTGTGAATGGCTTTGGAAAAAATGATGGAAAGTGTCAGGTCTTACTGTTGTGATCCCTGTACCTCTATGAGTGGAAAAGGTGAAAGTCTGTTAGTTGGAATAGTAACTCATGAAACCACAATGTCTGTTCAAGCCCCATGCCATTGTATTGAAAATATACATGCATTTGAATTCATAGGTCTTTCTGGCTTTTTCAGGCCTGAAATTACCCCGGAGTACAGCAAGGGTATGATTAGCTTCTGAAAAATGCTCACCCACTGGACTCTCATTAGTACATCGCTTCACACTTTGACGATGGAGGATCATGCGTTTATGTAGAGGTTGACTATTTTCCCCAACATATTAGCCATGTGTGGGACATTTCATGCACATAATCAAGTAAACAATATTGCTGGATCCACATGTAAACCGTCCCATATATATTTATATATAATGTGAGGAACCTGAGGGAGTCCTCACTTCTTGTCCCCATATATCCTCCTCTCAGGTGGCCAGGGAAAGGACATCGCTCTTGGATCCTGACCTGGCGTGTGGATATGCGAGGGAGGATCACCTGGGTAGAGGAGACCTGGGGAGTGGGGATGAGGTGCCATTAGGTGGCACATGGTATCCCCCATTTCCCTTTCACAATGAGTCTTCTGTCCCGCAAGCCTTTATAGGCTATTGGCAATCCTTTCTCTGTTTTCCCCTAAAACATTTCCCAAGAAACAGAGACGAGGAAGAGACCAACTAGAAAAACACATCCTCACTTTATTAACACACACACTCACTTTATTAACACACACACACACATACAGACCTTAGTTATATACTGGGACGAGGTGGAGGCCATCAAGAGTAATGCAGGGCTACCGTTTCAACAGTGAGCGGTCTAGTCCTTTTTCGAGCAATCATGGTGATGGGAACTTTAAAAGAAGGATGTACTGTGGAAATTGAGTCAGCTGTGGAAGCAGGACTACGGACTGCTGGGCAAAAGCAGTGCACTCTGGAAAAAAAAACTCTGTGGCAAGCGGGGCGCTTAAGACCCTTTGGTGGATGCTGAGTGTATGCAGCAGGAAGCAAAGCAGAAAGATGCTGGAGGCTGGTGGCGAACCGTGAGAGGCAAATGGCTTGATCAGGCGAAGTGGTCGTGTGAGTCTCGAGCTGCAGGAGAAGCATCGCTGGATGAGTGAAGCCACAGAGTCGCTGGGAGACTGAGCGAGGTGGCGCACAAGTGGGAGAGAGCTTGTAGCGGCAGGAGACCTCTTGGGTAAGCTGTAAGCTCTGCACAGTGAGTCTACCAAGCAGGGGGAACACCGGGATGGCAGGCAAGCAAGTAAAGCTACCACCAATGAACTCTGATTTTAATGAAAGCAAGTATTTCTTTGACTACTGATCTGAATGGAAGGAAGTTTAAGCACTTTTGAATACCTTTCTGGGTGAAAGCAAGATTATGAAACTTCTTGATACAAGGAACTGTATGATAGGAGAAAACAAGCATTGGCGAGAGCCAAGAAAATTCAAGGAACTGTTTGATTTGAGCAAACACTCATTGGCAAGAGCCAGGAGAATATAAGAAAGTGCATCAAGTGCATGGTGGCAAACCAAGCCACAATACAATGTCAAGAGGGGGTGATATATGTGAATGAATCAAACACCACTGTCAAGCTGAAGCAGTGGCAAAGTGTTGATAGAAAAGAAGAAAGAAAGGTGTATCGGTTGTGTGGCCTGTAATGGGTGGATCATGCTTTCTGACAACTGCGCCTAAACCGAGCACACCCCTATATAAAAAGCCACTGAAAGCACCCGCAAAGAAGCTTGTGTTTGAATTGCAAGGAACCTTTATGTGATTTGAAGTCAAGTAAATTAACTATGTATATATGAATTGGTGAAAGATAACCATATCAAAAGAGCTGGGAAGGAATTGTTGTTTTGGATAACTGAAAGACTTTAACTCTTGGGGAAGGGAAACCCTGTGCCTTGTGAACTATCTTGAACTTGGGGAAGGGAAAGCTGGTTACAAGCCAGGAACTAGAATACACTCTGAACTGTTATTTGAACTCTACTTATTTTGTTGCTGACATCCCTGCACATTGTATACATTAAGATGTAAGTGCAACTATTGATTTTGGACACAGAAAGACATTTGCTTTGGACTTCCTGACACAGACAATGCTTCGTTTTCTTTAGGCAGGGAAATCCCACCTTAGCATAAGGCAAGTTAGGCCGTATTCCATCCTGCATTTTTAGTTAATAAAGGTCTAGAGACCAAATTTAACTCTGTTGTCTGTGTCTGCTTCGAGATGCCTTCACAAAATATATACATATATGTATAAATGTGTATAGTTAAAAATAATACTTAAAAAATAAAATATTTAAGGTAAGGCTATGAAAAAATTAATTCTACAAACAGTAGAAATAACAATAATGTTATACAAACACTTGGGGCCTCATTATAAGTCAGGCGCCGTCAACCCCTTACCGCCTGATTATGAGGTCCCCTCGCGGGACCCGCTCTGTATGTCTGGTAAAACCAAGAGGGAGCAAACAACGGGCCGCTCGTAATCGGCCCGTTGTTTGCTCCCTCTCCCATTCCCATTCAGCCCTATGGGGGCTGGAATGGGAATGGGGAAGGTCCGGGCCCGGGTTCCTGAAGGGAGGAATTACTGGGTCCTCCAAACTCAGAATGGCCGGGTATTTCCCCATTCTGGAATCCCGGACCCGATTTTGGCGGCAGCCATGCCGCCAATAGTGGCATGGCTGCCGCCAAAGTCGTAATGATGGCCTTGGTCTACACCACTATAAATTCAACCATGAAACTCAGTGTATAAACACACATTCCATACCACAACTAATCCAGCCTTTGAACTTTGGTGTTGATGTAACATGACTAATATTTAATTGTAAAATGTGAATACGTCTGGTATGTCTGGCAATTCTGTGATTGTAACTGAAAATGTGTCCTGCGGCATGTGAGAGTGCTTTGGAGATAGCACAGATCTGTAAATAAAATCAATTAAGTTAATTCCGAATTGTGCTAACGATATTTTCTCCCATATATTTCACCCTTTTAAACTCTTGTAATGCTGCAATAGATCTTATGAAACAATGCCTGATATATGCCGACTCGGATCTTGCATGGCGTGCTCCAATGGACATTAATTCTGAACTGCAAAATGCCTACACTCTACTATCAATTATGAAAGTCTGGGGATCAAGAGAGGACTCACACACTGTGTTAGTCTCAAAAGAGGGATTTTTCTAAATGCAAACAAGAAGTGCTAAAGTGAGAGTAAATAAAGGATGGATAATACTGGATAGAAAATCATGAAATTGAAGGAAAAGCAAAACATGTGGGACCGTCTTTGAGGTATACAGATTGTTGCTGTAAGTGGGACCATAGTTCTGAGCACAAAGTTCTACTACTTGAAAATTCATGGTCAGGATGAGGGCATCTTCCAAAAATGCAGCAGCCATTCACAGTTCTCTGGCTGAAAGCCTACAGAAAATATCCTGGGAGCAGTTGGCATACCCTCCTCGCTGTCAATTGCTTAGCTTGTTGGCCACAGTCTATTCCTTCCACAAGCCACCTACAGGCCTTGGTCTTGGTAAACCTTCCTGGATTTAATTCATCAGCCTCAGTGAGCCTGTCTGGCTCAAATATCTTAGTGTCAGGGATGCCTTCATCACAGTTCATCATAATCTTTCATCACCTTTCGTCATATTCCTTCATCACAGCCCTTCACTTTCATGACAGTCCTTCAAAGTCATTGTCTTTTCTCTCAATCCTTGTCGGTCATCACTCTTCACATTCCTTTTCCTTCACCACAGTCCTTTTTGCTTTCACAGAGTGTCGTCTGTCCTAATTATTCTTCACTGTCCTTCTTCACATTCTTACATCATATTCCTTCACATTTGCCATAGTCCTTAATCAGAGTCCTTCTGTTATCTCAATCCTCCTTTACAGTCCTTCTCTCTTGTCACAGCCCTTTTCCTCATCATGCTTTCTTCTTCATGAGCCCATCGTCCACATCCTACTCCTTCACCAGTGTTCCTTCCAAGTCCTTCTCCTTTGTCAAAATATTTCTCTGCCACAATCACTCTCCTTTGTCACATTTGTTCTCCGAAATCACAGCTTTCTCCTTTGTCACAATGCTCCTTTGTCACATTCTTTGGCTTTTGACAAAAGTCAATTTCTTTAATCACAGTCCTTGTCATTCTCCTTCAGTATTCCTCCTTTGTCACAGTCATTCATAACAGTTCTTTGCATTAATCATAGTCCCTCTTCTTCATAACAGTCTTTCTCCCTTCACCCAGACCTTGATCATAGTCCTATGCCACGGTCTATCTCCATGATCATAGTTCTTCTATTTTCCACTTCTCTTGTCATATTCCATGCCCATTGTCACAGTCCTTCATCACAGTCCTTTGTCATAGTCCTCCAACACAGTCCATCTCTTTAATACAATCCTTCATAACAGATTTTCTCCTTCACCATTTGTCTTCCTTTTGTCTCGGTCCTTCTCCTTTGTAATACATCTTTTTTGTGTCCTAGTCTGGCTATCTCATTTACATTCACAGTCTCTCTCTGGCCCCCTTTTTGTCACTTCATCTATTCACTCTTCTTTTCACCCTCCATATATCCCCTTCTATTTCTCGCTTTAAGTCTTTCTTGCTATCTCTCTTTGTCATCATAATTGTATTGTGAAGCAAAAGTCATTATAAAGTTACACATTACAATATCATCTTTGAAATATATATTCAGAATACAAGGAGTAGACCAAAACCCATAAAAATAACCATACTAAGACACAAGCAATACAAATGACATATTCTAAAAATATTCACCCACACCCTTTCTCACAGCTCTACCTTTCTGTCTTAGCAAGGCCTGAAAATCTGGAGTGCAAGAGTGCTTGTTACTTGGCAGGGCACAGTGAGATATTAGGCCATTTCTTATGTCACCCTCTCCTCTTTAGTGGATGTAAAGTATTCTACTGCCTCCTTACACTATTTAATAATGTTTCACCTACAGAGGAAGAGGACTGCCTACTGTTTCCATCTGCGGCAATGCAGACATAAGAGTAAGAAATGCACTTTCTTGGCAGTCATATTATCATATTCACAGAATCCCGCATTTTCACCTCCTTTGTTACATCCCAAAGTATCTTACTCACTTTCCTGAAAGGATCCTGAGTAATCAAGTTCCAAACTCCCACTGGGTTGTGAAGCCCAATACATACAAGGTTTTCTACAACCAAACCAGCCGCAGGACTTTTATTCAAGAATCCATGCCAACCCAATCCAATATGCAATTTATAAGCGGGTGATAAAATCAGTAGTAGAACAGACCTTGGTCTCTAGACGCCAGAGAACATTTGGAGTTCCCGTCAACAAAAAAATAGGTTTCTACCAAAGGAATTTCAGCTACAGTCACTGCTGCACATGGTGCATAAACCCAGACTTTAGCACCATGTATCGTACCAGGGACAGAGTTCCATTGATAATCTAAGAGGGCCTATCACGGGAAATCCCCCAAACGTCCTTTTGAACATCAGAACTCTGCTGGCAGAATAGCACAAATTATTCCCACTCCTTTCCATCTGATTCATTACCAAACTAAAAGCCCAGGTAGCGAGAGAACCACCATTTACACAAAACCTCCTTCTGGGGCATTTTGAGGGGCCCATCACAATTACATTTAGTTTTGTTCTTGTGAATTACCAGTTTCTTGTGAATGCAGTAAGTGCAAAATGAGCTCAGTAATGTGTGAACTGCTGCCACTCTAAGTCATCTGCAAATAGCAGGAGCGAAACATCCTAGCCTCCCAAACTGTGCACATCCAGTTGCTGGTTTACCAGAAACAACTCTAAAACATTCTGGAACAGGTCAAGTAGGTTGGAAATGAGAACATACCTCTGTCTGACATCCATACCTACAGAAAATGTTCCCCTTAGTTCTGCATTGTGGCTGTAGCTGACTTTTGCCAGATTATCATAATGATGGCTTTTATTATCTCCATGTATCCTTCCCTCAGGCCTTCACTCCTCGGTGACTCTCACAACAACTCTCCATTCACAGAGTGGACAGAGGCTTTCAGATATCCACATCTCTTACTCCTGCCCTCCCTTCCCTTCCCTTCATTTTACCAGGGATTATGCTGCTGGTTGGGATGAAATAGTGCAGGAGAAGGCTACAAAGAATTAAATTAAAGAATGAAATCATTCATAAGGGGGATATTCGCTGAGACTATCCTCCTTCGAAGCCTCCATCTGGAACTGTGTTCGGTATTTCTTCATTTTGCAAATGTTTGAGTTTCAGTTGAGTTGAGCAAGGCTTAAGTATGGCAGCTGCTACACTGGAGTTGTCCCATAGATAAATGGTAAGACTTAAATGCTGATGAAATGTTTCGCAGCTGGAAATGGGCATATGATCTTCACACTGTTGGATCGTCCTTACATCATCTACTACCAGCGTGTTTACCTGAATGTTTATGCTCTTTTCCCCTGGGCACAACTGCTTAACTGGTGCCAGGACATGGTACATTACAATGTTCTCATCTTACAAAAGTTATCAAGCAGTGCAAGCCTTCCTGCATTTTGTCTCATATATGAAGTTTTTCTGTTTTCTATTTCGGAGTGGTCGAATACTACTTCTTGATCCTGTAGTACACAGATCGCTTGGGCTTACAATGTTCTGTTGCACATCACTTAATGTCTGGGTATTTGGGACCTAAAGATGTGTTGTAACATGAGTGATGCCATGCCTGCTGATGCGAAGATCAACATCTTTTTATGCGCATACAGGCCAGGCTGTGTAAGCTGCTGGCTTTGTGATCCAGCTGCTGATTTAAAGTCTTAAAAGTATTTCATTATCCAGTACAGGCTAACAGCTCACCTAAAAATTGTCACATGATGACTGTCACTTCAATTTGAATGTTCTTAGAACCTGGGCCCATTCTTATGGGGCCAACAAAAAATAATGCCTATTAACCTCAACTGCAATGAACAACGGCAAAAGACAAAACCATTGGCAATTGATATATTTTAGTTCGGTTCATGGTTTCTTGATTTTAATAATTCTCATTTTTATTTTCCAGCATTCATTGTCAAACTTCGGTTCCAGATCATTCGGAAGGATTTCTTTAAGAACATGGCAACAGCTTTGCTGATTGTTGTGTACTGATCTGCAAGGTGTACCATCATTTCCTAATCATTTCTAACCCTTTTCATATTTGCTTTTGCTGGTTATTTATCCGTATGTCAGAAATCTGTGAACACAGCCGCATCCTATATCTATAAATGACTTTGTGGCATTTGTATAGCTCCTTTCTTGCTTCCATGTTTCTGTTGTTTCTGCCAGAGGCAGTGTATTTACCCTTGCTAAAGTGAAATGTTTCCAAACTTGTTGATTCCAGGTCTTGGAAGAATGGCGGAACAAAGTCCATGCCATTGAAGTTCACTAGCCAACGGGCACTATTCAGATTCTTTAGTTTCTTGGATAGTTGTGCAAGGTGTAGTGCACTTTCTTGGATAGTTGTGCAAGGTGTAGTGCAGAATAGCTTTCATTTCCTATCCTTTTGATATCCCATTATAATATCTGTGTTTGCGAAGAGTCCTTTTTGTTGATATACCAACTTCATAAGCTTCTTTTGAGATGCCCTACTGCAGTTTCTATACATTTCTCCCATGAACTGGGCTTCTATTTTTATAGTCTACTGAGTGAGGAACTTCTTGAGTGGGGATCTCATAAGGTGTACTCTCGCGACCCGTATGTTAGTGCTATTAAGGTTGGCAATGGTTTTCTTATTTTATTATTTTATTCTTGTGTCGCAAGGATGTAGGTCAACACGGAGACATAGAGTCCCTCAGCTCCGTTTGTAAAGTAAGCAGTAGTTTGTTTGTGCCTACACCTCTTTGCGCCAAATTTCTGATGTAAATGAATAAAAGTACGTAGTCAAGTTTCTTCAAGTATATTTTCTTAATTTATTTGATATATGTTCTGCCCATATGGATCATATTGGCGCAAAGAGGTGTAGGCACAAACAAACTACTGCTTCTATTTTTATAGATCTTCATAACCTTTTGTCACATATCTTAATGGGTATATCCTTGCTAGGATTTTCAACATGCGTAGCCACAGTTGTGCTCCATAATGGATGAAGGAAAAGAGGCAAAGTATGGATACTTAAGCCAGAACTCCTGTTCTTGCTGACTTAATAACCTTGTTGTTTGTTGTATTTTAGTAACGTAAAAATATTTTCTTTTACCTGTTAGTATTAGGAATGCTTACATTTTAAACTATATTATTTTTCTGTTACTGAAAAATCTTTTAACAGTATTATTTCTTTATAGTTAAACATCATGTGCAGGCCATGGGTGAGCAGTAAGTCTTAAAGCAAGGGAGCGATACAGAAGCATTATATACAGTCAGGAAATAGGGACATATAGGCAAGTTGTTGTAGATTGTTCATGTTTTAAATTACCAAATGGAGCTACCACAGTAGCATATGCTATTACAACATTGAAAAACATTGTTGAGGTTTGTAGGATATCCCAGCATTCAGCACAAGCAGCTGAAATGATTGCCTTTACCCAAGCTTGTGAGTTGAGCTGCAGTCTTGTAGTTAATATTTACACTGACAGCCAATACGCATTTGGAGTAGCTCACAACTTTGGCCATTTATCATCTGAGAGGATTTCTAACTTCACAAGGGACAAGACTACAGCATGGTACATTGTTTTCAAAATTATTTTATGCACTGACCCTGCCAAAGAAATTGTCTGTCATTAAATTCTGCGCACACAAGGCCATTGTAAATGATATGGGAAAAGGTCATGTTTTTGCTGGCCAGATTGCAAAAGCAACTGCACAGTCCCCTGTATCTCTTATGTATATTACACACATGATGCAGCCAGAGCATACATTTGATAATCCCCTAGAAACAGTGCAAACTATTCAGGCTGAGGCCACTGAGCAAGAGCTTCAGGATTGAAAACTGCACGGGAATGTATAGATGGGTAATGGGTAGACTCACAGACTTCTCTGAGGATAGCTTAAGGGCAACACACTCGCCTTGGAAGCAAGACGTCGTGGAGCACCACAGGTTCGATCACCGGGTCTGCACTTACAAACCTATGGGTAATAAGCGAGTTATAAATAACCAATTACATTAAGTTACAATAGACACAGATGGAAGTTGCCCAACAAATACATACCCCTAAAGGTTGTCTCGTGCCTATGGTCTGTCTCACGTAGGTGCAGAGGGACTGTGTACAGTTGCTCACTAAAGCATGGAAAAACACTAAGCTAAGACCAGCCAAGGTTGCTTTTTGTAACAACTGTTTAGTATGTGCGTCCTATAACATTGGGAGAGTGAGGCAGCCCCAAAAGGACACTGCTTTGCAACCTGCATTTCCTTTCAAGTATTTCAAATATAGTTTATTAAATTGCCTCCCTGTGAAAGAAAAATGTTTTAGTGATAGTATGTATGTTTAGCAAATGGGTAGAAGCATTTCCCTTAAAAGACAGTAATGCATTAAGCATTGCTAAAATACAAGAAAAGGGTATTTACCCCGATTTGGACTGCCTTACACTGTTTGGAGCAACACTAATTTACCCTGCCACTGTAACTTTGCACCTATGTAACCAAAGTAATGTGCCCAGATGCCTGAGGGCTTGGAGCGCTATACAAATAAATACAAATACAAAAAATACAAATACAAAGCATGGAGCTGTTAAAATGAAGCAGCTAGCTGAGACACATGACCACATAAACGCTTGGAACGCTCAGAAACTGGGTGAAGAGTCACTCTGTGAAGCAGCCCCTCCCGTTTAACTGCACGGTCTACAGCAAAAGTGGGTGAAGGTTCACTCCTGAATGTAGCCCCCACCCTTCCTGGAACAGTCAGAAGAAGCTGTAATTGGTTACTCCTTTGAGCCCCTCATCTCTCGATAGAATAGACAGGAGTCCTTTGTTAGAAATTAAGGAGTTAAAGAAACCTACCAAGGCAGAGCTTGACATTGCACACAGATTGGCCAATGGTATTGAAGGACTTGAAACATCCAATGAAGTATTAGCATGAGATAAAATTGAGGTGGAAATGCGGGCAGTTACGGATGTAATTGGTTTAGCTGTTTGTGCATGCTGTTTGCATGACCTTGTGTAGTTTAGAGGGCAGAGGAGAAGGACAGTTACCGTAGAATTCACATGGGAGAACATGCTGATGGGATGTATCATAAATAAACCTGTTTCTGCTGATGATGCGGTGTGGTGTCTGATTTTCACTACAGAGGGAGGCGTCTGGAACTAGTTGCTATAAGAGAGGCCACCTCAACAAGGCTACTCAATGCAGATTCAGAGACAAGTTCCTCATTACAGGAGAATGGAGGGATCAGTCTCAGAGGTATCATAGAGCACAGCCAGTGCTGGTAAACCCCAGTGTGGCCTGCTCCTGATATTTGGAGGGAGTGTTGACATCGGCACTTCAGCAACAGAAGAGGTACATTATTGATTTTACAGAGTGAGCTGTGCCTGATACTTGATTGTTATTTATGTTATTGTTATTTATGATCTAGTAGTTTGGGCTAATTTGAATTGCTGTTATCCACTTTATTCCTCTCGTCAATTTTGTTCCTCTTGTCCATTACATTTATGTCATCCATTTCATTAATTTCAACCACCTTACTACTCTCTTATGACTTATTCTTTTTTCCACTTCACTGCTTTGATCTTTTTTACTCATTCTATTTTGTTTGTCCTTTTTAGTTTACCTTAGAGGTTATTACTTTTCGATTTTTACTCCGATCATGATTCTGGATTGTTATTTATGATCTAGCAGTTTAGGCTAAATGTTATTGAGTTGCTGTAATCTAGTTTGAGTTAGGGGTTTGTTTTAGGGGAAGAGCCATGTTTTCAGTAATGAAAGTAAAGAGCTATTTGATATCACATAGGGGCAATCTATGACAGGACTGATTTGACTTGATGACTTGATGTCTGGTCTGGCTGTCCCTACTACAGCCACGTGGAACAAAGGCCAAGGTGATACCCCTTTGATTCTCCTGCAAGAACCATAAACTCTCCTTTCAGGGCACAGGAACTTCCCCCAGGAGATCTCCTGGGAATCGGTGCTCCAAAGGCAGCATTGACATAACAAAATCCAACCTTGCAGCAGGATGCTGATCACTGGTGTCCCTTTGAAGTCTGTAGGCAAGGCAAAGGGCAGAGTTCGAGTACCCATAGAGAAAGGTGGTCTGAAAAAAAGATACCACCTTCTTGCTTTCTGTTAGGGGTCTCTTCCATTTTCTGTCCCCTCTATTTCCTGCAGGCAAGGCACTCCGGCTGTGATGTCATAAGGAAAAGGACACTTGTCACAACAACCTGGACTGGACATGCTTAATTTGGACCAATCCCCTGTGACATTTTGCCTTTCAAAGGAGAGGGGAACCCCCCTCATTTGTTGATTCATCTCTGGAGCTATTTTGGGGGTAAAGTCTATCCCAAAGTCCTCTACCAGAGAGGTAAATGCAGAAAGCATCCAAGGCAGGGGAGTGCTCTGCCCCTTAACCATCGCCAGAGAGCAGTGGGAGTGATTGCTGTTTGACTAAAACTTCTATACTGGCTCCGCTGGAGCCAGGCTTCTGTTCACTGGGTTTGAAGAATGGCTCTCAAGCGCAGGCCAATCTTCCTGGAGTGGAAAGGCGGAAGGCCTTACCTTGTCCTGCAGCCTCTGGGTTGGGATTTCTAACAACCACAGAACCAATGAAGTGACCCCTGGCTCTCCCTGCATCTCTGAACTGCATCAACACCGGTTGGGGCACCCTTGCCATTAAAGCTGCTGCATGGGAACAGCCAGAGTCTTCTCTGACCTCAATGCCCAACCTCCTCTGCATCTCTAAATGTCTCTATGCCATCATCGAAGCCCTGCCATCTACATATCTAGGGCCCATTGAGCCTTTAAAGTCCCCAACTCGACACCACCACCTGATCACCAGTGTTTTCGAGCTCAAAGCCGATGATGCTGCGATACCCTGATGCCCTGTTGAGCAAGCCAAGCTTGCTCACTGCTGAAGACCAGTATCAACTTCTCTGCCGATTCACATCGCATGTGCCTACAACCCGCAAGGAGTTGCCTCTCCTTACAAGCATTGCGTAGTTGGACTAGGTGCCCCTGCTCCTTGACTCAGCACCTGCCCAGTGCCAAAAGCACTTAGATTTCCGTTTCAGTGGCAAAAAGTTTGACTCAATACTGCCAAACCCAAAAGACAAGAACATAAGGTACTGTGCAGAGGTGCTGTGCCCTGTCCACATTTATGAACCATAGTGACCTGTAAGCCCCACTTCTCTAACTTGTCCTTCAAGCCATATCCTTCAAACAGTGATATTGTGCCAATGTTTTGCCTGAACACACTTTTCACAAAAGTTTCAATTTCTTGGGTTCTTTCACAGAGGTGGATTTTCATAGTGTTTTCTGATTAGTTTGTTTGCGTTTGATTGCTTGATTAAAAGTATCTATAGTTTTATAAACCTTGATTGGATATTTTTTCATTTTGAAACTTGTACTTACATTGTATGGGTTGCTACTGTAGTCAGCTCGCACCCCTCCTAAAGAGTAAAGCCTGCCCTCAGCCTGCACTAAGGAAAAGGTAGGATCCCTGTTGGGCTGCATCTCCTCCACCTTTATGATTGGGATCACTGCTATTTTGATAGTAGTGTAGGGCTTAGTAGGCAGTTCATCCACAATACTTATCCATGTAGTTCTGCAGAGCAGTAGTCATTTCATCATGATCCCAGTGGAGAGAGGAACAATTAAGCTGCACTGACAATTGAGTTGGAGATCATAATACCTGCATTAACTGACCCACTCTGCTCTCCCTTACCTGTTCAATTTGTGTGCTCTGATGGAATTGCTCTGGACGTGTAGCTACATGAGCACAGCTTCCTCAGTCTGACAGAGCGGAAAGGTTCATCAGGAAATCGGTGGATGATGCCGCTAGGGTAAAGTCTGCAAAGTGGCAAGGAATCCCAATTCTTAAAAAGGGAATCTGTAGGCAGCAAGGAGTCAAGAGATGCCTTGAGGAGCAAGGACCAAAAGGTAGAAGGCACAAGGACTGAGCGCAGGCCAGAAGCCATGATGGTGGTTTGCAGATACAAGCTGAACAACAACGGTTCAAGCTAGCCAGTCCCTCTTTCTTTTTTAGTCTTTGTCTGATCAAAAGGTCATTGGTATAAGGACTATTCTAGATCCTTTGCCCATAACAGTATCCTCCCCTCTCCCTCGAGGTTGACCCTCTAGCTTTACTTTTGGTCTACTAGGACCAGCCTAATACGAATTCACTATGAAATTCTTCAACCGGTTTTGGTGCATCCAAAAAGTGAATGCGTTCCCATGAACATTCCACTAGTTGACATCCTTCCCAATCCAACAAATACTGTAATCTGTGAGTCCTGAATAGCCCATAGTATGGGTTCCTTCACCCCATCCTTCACTGTCGGTGGACGTGCTGGTGTGGTAGGCATCATGGCCAGTCATATAAACAGGCACATATGAAAAGACCTCTGTTACAAACGTGTACTCCCAATGCATAGAGTCTCAGGACTGTGCATGCGCTTTAGTCTGAATGCCTTCATCTGGACTCTAATTCTCCCCACTAACAACACTCACCACAGAGCGGACACGCAGCCTCACGCACAGTCCCAAACTTCTAAGTAAGTAAACTCTCCCTTCAGACCCATTTGAAGCTTGCTCCGGCTCGTGAATTCAGTTTTACCTGTGCTGTTGTACAGACTCTTTACACGGTTACAATTTTTTCTCTTCAACAGCTTTAATTGAAATATCTGTTTTCTTCACTCGCTGTTCATTTAATTATGTCCAACAACTCATAATGTGCTACACGCTCAATATAAACAAAGCTTTACACTCAGCGAAGTGTAAGAGGTACTCTCAGGTCTTCTCTGGGAATCCATGACAGTTCTTCATTCTGACATACCTACGATTTCTGCTTCCTTCAACCTTCATAACCAATATTCTGAAATGTCACCCCACTGTCTTCCAGGATCTTCTCAAAACAGGGCTCCAGCGCAGCTGGCCAAAACAAGTCTTGCTAAAAAAGAAATGTTGATGAAAGGTAGTTTAGGATCATCTGTGCAGTCTACTTACTAAGAATAATGAGATCACTGCCCCTTGGTGAACTTCTGAAATTTTACACCAACTTGGATAGGGAAGGACCCAAACTCCTGAAAGGGCAATATTTGTGCAGGAAATCTTAATTATATACATCTACCCTCAAACTTTATTCACACCCACACTGAACACTAAATTCTGAAAACCCTCAATACTTCTTATGAGAGAAATAGCCCCCCTCCAGCCCCCACTCAATGTACCACCAGAGCCAGTCTGTTATTTCTCATTGACCTGGCCCTGACACATTCTGACAACAGCTTGTCCACCAGAAATGTCCTTGCACCAAATCCATAGTACTCTGGATCCCCAGATCCCCAGATGACCTACCAAGAGGGAATGGCCATATTGCATGCGAAAGGCCATTCCACACTTATCTCCTGGTTATTTTCTGAACAGAAAATAGGACTTCTTGAGATCAAGTTTAGTTCAAATGCGAGCTTTGCTGACCTGGTCGAATATTAATGAGATAAGGCAAAGAGGGCATCTGTTGTTCTGGACAGTGATTGGAGTCAAAGCCCATACACGGCCCCAGCACCACTTTGTGTTTGGGTACAGATAATATGTGGGTTCCTGCTGACGAGGTGAGGTGGCGGATGAAGACTTTCTGCACATTTTCCTGAACATACTTTCAGAGTTCTTCCACTGACCTGATAGTTAAAGTATGTATACGCCCATACAGAATTGGTTTGTTATGGAGAAGGTCAATTGCACGATAATGTCCTCAATAGGGAGGGGGGGGTTTGCTGCACACTCACAAAAGACATCTGCACACTGAACATAAGTTGCTGTCAACTCTATCTGTGGCGTCTTTTCTTCACTTTTCGTGATAACCAATAGGCGTTGTACCACCTTCTCTTTGTTTGCGAGCAGACAATGTTTTGCACAAAACAACGAGGAAACTGTGATTATCTCTGTGGCCCAATAAATCTCAGGATTATGGGCCTCATTACACGGATGGCGGAGAACCATGGCGCTATTAGCGCCATGGTTCATGCTGGTAAAATACCGGCACCGCCTTGGCGGAAAGGGGAATTGCCGCCCCATTCCAAGGTTGGCGGGGCGGCAATTCCCCCTTCCACCATTGCCCTTCCCCATTCCCATTTTTGCCCCATAGGGCTCAATGGGAATGGGGAAGGCGCTAATTACGGTAGCGCAAATTGCGGTACCGTAATTAGCTCCCTGGGTCCCTTTGCGGGTTGGTTTTTAACGCCTGCAAAAACCAGCCGTTAAATCCCCCAACCCACAAAGGGACCTCGTAGTAAGGCGGTAAGGATTTACCGGTACCAGTATTTTACCGGTACCGGTATATCCTTACCGCCATCCGTGTAATGAGGCCCTATGTCTCAGAAGCTGAATGAGCAGGACGTTCAGGGCATCAATTACATCAAAGATTAAAAGTAATTTTTAAATGCCCTGTTTAACATACTCTGGCCAACTCTACAGCATGAGAGGTGACATGTCCTGATGTAAGAGGAGTTCCATGAACTGCTCTGATGGATTTTTTATTTATGGGATTATTTAGTTACATATAAATGTCAAATCAATAAATATCCCGGAGGCACCCTAATCCAATAGGCCCAGTGCATTAGTCAATGAACAACATAGATACTTCTAATATAAAAGTGAGCATGACTACGAACGTTTGGTCTCCTTCTGATGCTCAAACCATTACCATGTTCTACGGTCAAGCAAGTCTGTTTCCCTGCAGCCCAGGTAATGCCCTTACATAGCATCCAGTTCTCTTCTGCTTCTTAGTCTCTCTGCACATGTTAAAGATGTCCTTAGAACCATAAGCTGCATAGGTTCCTGTGTGTTGGGTATTATTGGCAATGATTGTACTTGTGTTATCTAACACTGCGGCTATCTTGGAGTGGCTTAAGTACTAATCTGACTCCATTGCCAAAATTTGCAAGGAACTCGACAATCCTACTGCAGTCTCCACTTCTCCCCTGCCATCCATGTCCCTACCTCACTGGCCTCCTACTTCTTAACCAAAACTCAGGAGATGCTGTCTTCACTCTCCTCTACTCCCACCCCCTCCTTCCTCCCCAGCTCTCAGGCCTCCATTGGCCCTCCTCTCCCCTTCCCTCATACTCTCATCTTTCCCGCCCATAGCACCAGATAAGATCCCCAGATAACTCTTCTCTATGAAAGTCTCCTCCAAACAGGTGCTCCCCTGCTTCTCCAAAATGCTCAAAAACAACATTGCCTCCCTTGCCCCAGCCTTGGCTGATTTCTGTAATCACTCCTTTGACACTGGCTGCTTCCCGCTACCCCTAAAGCACTCCCTTGTACATCCTCTCCTCATAATGTCCTCTGCTGACCTCTCCTGCCCAGCTAGCTACCACCCTATTTACACTAGCCCCTACTTGGGCAAACTCTTGGTTAAGCTGGTTAAGCTGGTCATCTCCCAACTGATCCAACACTCTGAATCTGTTGCTTGTCTCCATGACCACCAGTCTGGCTTCAGAGCAGCGAAAGGTATCAAAACTGCTGTTCTGAACACCTGATTTGCTCTAAAATCTCGATTCCAACTTTCCATCCGTTCTTATACTTTTGCATCTTTCCTCTGCCTTTGTCACGGTCAATCATGCCACTGTGACAAATCGGCTCTGTGTCAACCTCGGCATCACGGGCCTGGCACTGGACTGATTGACCTCATTCGTCTCTGTCCGACCTTCCCAGGTTCAACTGGGCCCTTTTCTCTCCCCCTCCCCTATCACACTCTCCACCTGTGGCATCCCTCAAGGCTCTATCCTCTCGCCATGGCTCTTCAACATCTACCTTGCCCCTCTGGCCCACCTGATCTCCTCCTTCTCTCCTCACTTCTAGTGTTATGCAGATGACACGCAACTCTCCTTCAAGCTTCCCTCTACTGCCTCCTCTCTCATCTCTGACTGTCTGACTGCCTGACTGCTATTCAAGCATGGTGTGCTGCCAATGATCTCTGCCTTAATGCCAGCAAGACTGAGATCCTTCTAATTGGGACCCCAGCTCCCTCCTTCCCTCCTTCCCTCTGGCTGCCTTCTATGGGTCCCTTCCTCTCACCCTCTTGTGAGGCAAAAAACGTTTGTTTCATCTTTGACTCCCCTCTCTCCTTCTCTCCTCACATAGTGTACCTTGCCAAGAAGACGCACTATCAACTGCACCTCCTCAGAGGCATTCTCCCTTTTCTCATCTTCTCCCAGAAACTCAATGTCTCCAGAGCTCTGGTCCTCTCTAGGCTGGACCACTGCAACAGCCTCTTCTTCCTCAATCTTTCTTTATTCTCCCTTCGCCCCCTTCAACTAATCCAGAACAAGACTGCAAGAATTATCCTTGGCCTCAAGCCCAGGGACCACATCTCTACAGCCCCAAAATCACTTCACTGTCTCCCGGTTGCTGGTAGGATCAAGTTCAAGACCCTCTGCATCATCCACAAGGCATTCTGGGGCTTGGGACCCCACTACATCCAACTCTATCTCCCTAAATACCTCTGTGCTCGAGCCGTTCGGTCTTCTAGTTCCAACTCTCTACAGATCAGACACTTCTCTAAGCAGAGAGTGGGTGGAGGGGGGTAGTCTCCCTGCCCCCTCAGTCTTGAGCCAGATCTCCTTAAATTCTGCAAGGACTTCGAGCCGTTCGGTCTTCTAGTTCCAACTCTCTGCAGATCAGACACTTCTCTAAGCAGAGAGTGGGTGGAGGGGGGTAGTCTCCCTGCCCCCTCAGTCTTGAGCCAGATCTCCTTAAGTTCTGCAAGGACTCCTTTTCTCTTCTTCCTTCCTTCTCCCCTTCCCTCTCCCCGCTAACACCCTCGTCAGCAGCAGTGACTGACTGCCTGGTTCCCTCTGAGTTCTACAGGGCTCCTGGACCCCTCGCCTTCTCCCCCCTCCACGCACTTAGTATGTGGACCCTCACCCCCTGCACCCTATGCAAACCCTTGCACTTGCCCTCCTACCCCCCCCCTTAGCACCCTCCTAGCCCCTGTGCTCCTTTCCCACTCCTACTCCCCCCTTCACCTGCACTCTCTCCCCTTTACCCTGCATTTCCCTTCCCACACTAGCACTTTGCATTTTGCGCTGACTGGCACTTCCCTGTGCTCCCTCTCCCTCACACTTCTTGTTACTGCACTTGCATAATGCAAATGTCACACGGCCTAGTAGGACCAGTGTTGTTATCTTTCTCCCTTGTTCCCCCCATTTTTTGGTCTTGTGGCGCCTTGAAACGCCATTTGTTGTATAGCTGCCTTACAAATATACTATAACATTAAAAAAATGAACTACCCATAACAGTGGCCCCCATTTGGGCAATGCTGGTGGAAACAGACAGTGGGGATTATGACAAGCTATATCTACAATAAACCAGGAACAAGCCCAACCCCCGACAGCATTCTAACACACACATTTATCTGATTCAAATTACTGACATTCTCATAGATAGGTGGTGCAGGGAGGCTGGGCATGCAGCAGTGGGGCAGGGGAGCGGGGTGGAGTAATGGACACATAATTAGATACAAGGGAAGCTTATTTTATGACCACACTCAGTCATCCTGGTTGTGTCTCAATGAGACAAGCGCAATTCCGGTGGTTAATGGGCCAACCGTTTACATTCAGTGAACAAAATGCTACCAATGCAATTGTCACACACCTGAAGGCGTGATTTCCCCATGACAACAGGTGGTACTGACAAAATAACAGGACGTGTCCGTCCATACTTACAGATTGCAACCACCTTGTGCACACTGCACATAAAGGGCATTGCAAGCACTCCCTTGTGCACCCTCTTCTTAAGAAACCCTCTGCCAACCCCTCCTGCCCGGCTAACTATTGCCCACTCTCCACCACTCCCTTCCTGGGCAAGCTCCTGGAGAAACTGGCCATCTCCCAGCTTAATCTCCACACTGAATCTGTTGGTTGTCTTCATGATCATCAGTCTGGCTTCAGAGCTGCCAGAAGCACGGAAACTGCTCTCCTGAACATCTGTGAAGACCTGCTCTCCAACCTGACACTAACATCCCTTGCGTCCTCATCTTGCTTGATCTCTCTTCTGCCTTTGACACTTTCAACCATGCCATCCTGCTCAACCGTCTCCGTGAGAACCTAGGTATCACTGGTCAGGCTCTGGCGTGGCTGACTTCTTTCCTCTCTGACCGACCCTCTCAGGTCCAACTTGGGTCCTTCCTCTCTGCTATCTTTTTCTCTACCTGTGGTGTCCCCCAGGGGTCTATCTTCTCTCCCTGCCTGTTCAAAAAATACCTGGCACTCCTTGCCCATCGCATCGCCGCTCTCTGCCCTAACTTTCAGTGCAATGCGGATGATACCCAGCTCATTTTCAGGCTACCCTCGGTCTCCTACTCTCCTTCCCTTATCTATGACTGTCTGTCTGCTATCCAGGAGTGGCGTGCCGTCAATGACCTCTGCCTTAATGCCAGTAAGACTGAGATTCTCCTCATCAGCACACCGGCTCCCTCCTTTCCTGCAGCTCTCTGGCCGGCCTCTATTGGCCCTCTTCCTGCTCCCACCTGCAAGGCAAAAAACCTCGGGGTCATCTTTGACTCCTCACTCTTCTTCTCTCCTCACATCTCTGACGTCTCTAAGAAGTCACACTACTAGCTGCACCTCCTTAGAGGTATTCTTCCTTTCCTCTCCTTCCCCCAGAAGCTCACTGTCTCCAGAGCTCTGGTTTTCTCTAGGCTGGACTATTGCAACAGCCTCTTTCTAAATCTGCCTGCCTCCACTCTCTGCCCTCTGCACCTTATCCAGAACAGGACTGCAAGACTGGTGGTAGATCACTTTCTTTGGCTGGTGCCTCCCTTTAGAAAAGCCTCCCTGCCTCCCTTAAACTTGAGAAGAACCATCCCTGGTTCCGGAAGCACCTCAAAACCTTTCTCTTTGCTTCTGCATTTTCTCCTCCTCTCCTCTGCTGACCTCCTAGCTGTAACCAGAACTGCACTAGCCACCTGGACACCCTCTGATCCCAGGCCCAGGCCCAGGCCCCGTCAGCATCACACAGCTGCACTGCCCACTTGGCAACCCCCGCACTTGGGGACTGTTTCTGTATCCCTATAGTCCCCCCTACCAGCCCTTGACACCTGATGTCTGCACTTACCCATGCACTTGCCACATGCTGGCCGTTACTTATTGTTATCTTTCCCATGTACTGCACTGTTCCTGCCCCCCCTCCCACGCACTTGCGTGATCCGAATGACACCTGGCCTTGTAGGATTGTTGTCTGTCCTCCCTTTGTTCCCCTCCCTTGCCTTGTCGCGCCTTGAAACACTCGTGTATAGGCGCGTTATAAATGCCATATCATATCATATCAAATGCCAGTGTTCATAAAAAAGAAAAAGTCTTTAACATTAACATAGCACATCAAATTCACTCAAACATGTGATATGTTATGCATACATTGGACGAAGTTACCAGTGATCCTAGTAAGAACCAGAAGCGCCAGCTCTTGCAAGAATATACACATATCATTGCTGTTAGCAAGCATAGGATGGGGAGAGGGAATGCAAAAGTAACATTAACCATTATATAGGATCCAATTTATGTGAAACTGAATATGGTCCCCAGAGAGAGAATTCACAGCATCGACAGTGTGATGGAGACTTTTCTATATAGGGCTTCACCGAAATAGCACTCCAAAGCGAATGCTTTTCTCCAATGGGACCTGTTCAGATAAAAGAATACTATGGATCCTTATTGGGGTCACAGATGGTGCACAGATTTTCACCTCGTTAACAAAGCCCTAGCCCTTTTGGCTCAAATAATAGAAGCTTGTCACCCTGCATCAACATTCTTACAGTTATTAATCTGGCAAATGGATTCTGGTCCCTCCATCCGTGGAGTCTAGTCGTAGTTGACTTCATTCCAGTGGGAATCACCATCCTCCACACTAGGCCTAAGAGATGCGCCAACTCCTTTTAATAGACAAAAGATATCATGCTACAGGGGTTAGCAGGCATAGACTCCAATACAATACGTAGACTGCATCCTCCTCGCAAGCCTCAATTACGACGCCCCAGTGTGGCCCTGTAAGAGAGGTGTTAGAGAGTGCTATTAAGAGGGTGTACAGATTGCGACTACAAAAGGATCGAATGCAATAGGGTCGACGCAATAGGACCGAAAACAAAAGGGTCGAATTTTTGTTTTTAATTATGTATATTTTTTTGGGTTTCTGTATAGGTAGAAAAACAGAGGTTGGCGGGGGACCCCCCGCCCAAAAAAGAAAAAAAATGTTAAAAAAAAAATGTTTTCGATCCTTTTGTTTTCGGTCCTTTTGATTCGACCCTTTTGTCATTCGATCCTTTTGATTCGATCCTTTCACCTATAACTCAGATTGCTAAGAATACAATGAACTTAATCCAACTACTAGTTGAGTTTTTAGGGGTGCACATCTTTACAGTGTGCCGGAAGATACAGCAGGAACATTTAAAAACGATTTGCGCTGATCTTCCCGGACCAGGTGGTTGCCAATTATTTGTAAAGTCTACCAGCAATATTATTATTTATTTGACAGATCACTTGCACCTAATTTGAAATGGTTGCTCCATTATATGATGCACTAAAAGCAAAAGATTGAATGCCCTTAGAAAAACATTCCAAGCCTGTCAGATCCTTGGATAAATCATTAGCCATCACGCCCGCATTAGCCAGTCTGAACAATGATGTGCCCCTTTCGCTGCTGTTTTCAGAGAAAGAGCATAGATGAAATTCGGAGTCAAAAATATGCAGCCAAACATGTGCTGAGAGATCTCAGATCCCTTTCAGACGATGGAGTACATGAAAGGGTTTACTAAAGCAGTTGGCACTGTGGGGTTCAGTAGGACACCAACCTAACTTTCATACTAGAGCGGTCGAGAAAACCGCAGAACTCCATCATAGGAGTTAGTCCTTACAGTCCAAAGTTCAGCAGGAATATAACAGGGTAGAGTTATTGGCAAATGTCCTTGATCCATGTGCTCCAAAAGTATGAGAGGTGCTAACAGGCAAATAGCTAAAAGAAAAAGTACCTGTGATACAGAGCATGAGCGAGTTCTACGAGGGAGAACACAATGTAAAATAAGGCGATATATGGCATGGATTCAGATTTGCATAAAATGCAAGTAGGCAATAATAATATGCTTAATTGCAAAGACTACTAGATAACTTACTTACAAGCCATATTCTTTGCATCATATGCAGTGATGGACAAAATCTACCCGGCACGTGACCAAATAGACATACCTGAAGTAGATGATAAAAATGGGTCTACATGGCTCAAGCAAAGCCAGAATGGAAAACAAAAGGAGAATTTAAATATGACCCACTAATGCTGACATGGCAGGATCTGCACCAACTGCATGACACCTTTGTAGACTTGTAATGGGAAGGATGACCTCATCAGGGCCTGAAGGAGGAGGTGCAGTCATATCAAGGCTGCTAAGGGTAGCAATTTCTTTTGTCAAAGAGACTGTAGGATGTCAAAATATAGTAATAATCGGAATGCCCCGGATCTGTGGGAAAGCACCTCCCTTGATATCTATTTCTAGAATCCCACCAGAATATATATCTGACCACTTCCCAGAAAATCTGTCAGGTATTTTTTTATCTCATTAAACATGCACTATATGAACATATAAACAGAGTGAATTCATCCTTTTTAAACTCATCCATCATCAATGTCACATGGGGACAGTAGTACATCGGTCTCTGCATTGGCACGTGATCAGAATGGCTAAAATAGTAAAGGGACTTTGCAACAGAGGCTCTTATCCCTTCTTTATTGTGAATGTTGGCTTTGTTTAAAAGGCAATGCCCAGAACATTGCATAGTATTAGCACGCGGTACCACTCTCTTCATAAGATGAGAGAAGGTGTTTGTCTTCACGTGGCCATATTATTACACTTAATTGGGCTATCATTGCCATTGGAATGCCAGGATTAGAAACAATATGGAATTTCAAATGATAAAAGCCAGGTAAAGAAAAACGGCTTTATGTTCAAAGAGCATGAATGTTTCCGGAATGCTGTAAGCAGTGGGTTGTTGGATCTGAACTCTGCTGCTGAAGCCAGCTGCGTTGAAGTAACACAGCTTTTGATATTCATAAATCTGCCGGGCTGCCACGTAAACGCGAACTATTTGACATTGAATCAAAAAAAGATGATGGAAATTACAGACCATTTTACATCAGTGGAGCGGGTAATGAACAGTGCTGTTTTTGCATGACAGCACTCGAGTGAACTGTTTGATGACTCTGCATCACATGTGGACTGAGACACAGGACAAGGAGAAGGCGACAGGGGAGGGGTATCACAGCTGATGAACTTAAGGACCATGAGATTTTGGCTAACGGCAACATGGATTAGGCTGTTGGAAAATGACTTTGCACTGTCCTGGCTGGAGCTATTCCCAGACAAATGGCGGATATGATCAATGGATTAGGACAGATTCCCTGGTGGCAAGTCAAATGGAATCAGGGGTTATCACCAGACACCCGGGTCTATGTAATGAAAACCATTTTTCCTACTGGGGCCACTTCCGCCAACGCCGCCACCGCGACACATAGGGTAGGAACAAGGTCGGACTGGGGCATAAAATTGTCTCTGGCACCAATGAAAAGGTGGCCTACAGTTGCAAATGGCAAATCATTTCTTTTGTGACAGAATGTTTGAGTAGAACCCAAGGTTTTTTTTTTGGTTGATAAAATGTGATGCAAGTTGTGCATTTTAAAGAATATTTATTCAGTAACACTGGTCAAAACGACTAGCCGTTGGTGAAGTAACTTATCCTACTGGCCCACATTGGCCAAAAAACTGCCCCACTTTGACCAAACAAAACGGGCCCACGCTAGCATTTTGCGTTTTGGTTTGGGCATTGCCCCATTGCCCTATAGGCCAGTCCGAGCCTGGGTAGGAAGCATTACAGACACCCATTAGTGAGTATTGCTGCCAAAAATGTCAAATAGGACATGAAGAATGGACGGACAAATATGTACTTCCATTTCACCAAATTCCCCAGAGACTGCCTGAGTGAGCAATACAACATAGATGGAAGGATAAACATATTCAGGTAGTATATTACTGCTAGGTTCCTACTCCATAGAGGGGCATACATACATGCTTAGATGAGTGTGTGCCTGCCCATATCCTGACAGTATTCACCTCCAGTTCCTTCAATAAAATGCAGCCACCCATATTGAAGCTTCAGCTGGCTGCAGAAGTGTGTGGAAAACAGTGGCACCTGACTTATACGCCCGTGGATTTTACATGACCCTCGCACGGTGCAGAATGGTAGGCATCAAGTGGCTGTGACGTAGGAGCACAAGCCATGTTAATGGGTGGTGGTACCGATTGAAAGCCGATTGGTTAGCAAATGCCCGAGTGCCCATAATGCTAAAAAAGGATGATGTAAGCCACTGTCTAATTCTCAGGTATGCCTACCCATATACCCCGTTTTAGATCTTGATCATGTAGGTGGGTTTAGCTGCCTGGGAGCCGGAATAGCAATCACGTGACTGCTGTGCCTGCTGTTTTGGTACAATGGAAAACTCTGGAGAGGTGGTGGCTCATGTCACGTGGATGGGGTAAACAGCATTTCAATGAGCTCGGATGGCCCTGTAAAGCCATACCTATGGGATGTATTGTTTGGAAGTCCATTGTTAATGTAACCAACTGAATGTATCATACTAACTGTCTGTATGAGGTTCATTGGGTTAAACTGTACAAAAACAGAGCGGTTTCTGTGCTCGGAATCCTCCATTTTGTGACAGGGATTCTATGCGAGTTTCCGGCCCTTTTCTGCACAGCTTTATCAAATCGAACCTGTCTCTGCCTTTGCTGCCTATGTGCCTAATGGATTATTAGGTGATGAGCTGCATGTTTCTGCACATGTATGATTATAGTTATGATGATGTTGTTGCTTTGCAGGTTCCATGTCATTTCAATGAAGTAAAACACTTGGCTGCAATTTACTTGGTTGAAATTGCTTTGATAAACACTTTGAATTGCTTGGGGGTTTGCCCTCCCAAACCCCTTCCCCTCCACATCCACCCCCTCCCAGCTGCCCTTGAGTACATTTCAAAGTGTTTTCAAAGTAATTGCCACAAAGTAAATTACATCGATTTGCTTCTTGGAAACCATGGGATACCCTTCTGCAACCATCCATTGCTAGGATTCCCTAATTAACTCGTTTTCTTCACCATATGCAGCACTGTCTTTGAAGTTTGCTGTTTTTCATTTTTATTACTGCAGGCATTTTTATAGTTGCAATTAATGTGATAAGGAATCGTTTCTGTATACTGAGGAATCAGAGAGAAATGCCCATATATCAAGAAATAAGTATTAACCCATAAAAAAACAAATATGTAATGTTACCACTAGGTAGAAGTAGGCAGACCATACATTCGGTTATAACGGTCCTGTAACTGTACAATGCTAACAGGGATTTATTTCAATATAATTGCACACCACAAGCTGGCCAATAACGGGTAACTGCTAATAAAAGCAGGAGCCTGTCTGAGCGGGTCATGACAGCTTGAAGGCCTTGAAACAGCTGTCTGGAATGCTGATGGGGGTGCAATGGCACGTTTAAAGATTTCACTCTCAGCGACAGGTGGCTCGTGAAGCAGCCCCTCCTGCATCCTGGAACAGTTGGACAAACATGTGATTGATTGCTCTTATGTACCCTCCTCCCCCTATAGACTAGACAGGAGAGCTTTACTAGACAAGGGGTGAGAGATCCATCTTGAGGCAGAGCCCGACTGCAGCACACTAACTGGACAGGACATTGTGGGAGGGCCGACATTTTTATGATGATTGGGGGTTAGATTTCTGGAGGACCTGCTTGGCGGGACGTACAACTTCCATAGTGACAGCAGTTGTTCGTTTCTTGGACTGTTTGGACCTTGAAGCTCTATTTTTGTAATGGTTTGTATCTGTGCAACTACTTGTGAGCGCATTTCAATAGTATTTTAATTGTACATCTTCTTCGCACTGATTACTTATGTGGACGTACTGGTTGAATTGTCTTATTATTGATGAGTTTTCTAATGGTTGAATTTTATGGATTTTATGTATTCGATGGTTAAAAATGTTTTTTTCTTTTTTGATGTATTTGACAAATGTTAGTTTGTTTCTCTGTTTTTTTTTTGGTCAAAAGTTATATTTATAACTATAACACAAAAAAAATACCTGGACGATGCCAGGAAGGGACTCGTAAGGGCCAGTGGAATATAAGGAGTAGTTCCCAATGCGATGGACCTGTGGCTAGCTAGGGATATTGTTGGTTTAGTCTTTTGTGTATGATGCATGCATCGGTGGTCAGTCATAGTGTAGAATGCAATAATGTAGAAAGTCAAAATGTCGAATTTATTCTACATTTTTTAGAATTTTTTTGAAAAAAAAAAAATATATATATATAATTAAAATGTGTTGAGTATGAGGGGTGAGAGGGTGGTGTGGGTGTGGGGGGGTGGCCGAGGGGTGTTGGGTGAGGGGTTTGGGGGGGGGACCCTCCTAGTAAATGATACTCTTCTTGTTTATTTATTTATTGATACTGCTAATTGACATTTTTTTTTCGACATTTTTTTTTCTAAAAATTGACTCTTTTCATTATATGTATAGGTTTTCGACATTATTGTTTTCTACATTTTTTTTTCTACGTTTTTGTAAGTCGACATTTTTTTTTCTACATTATGACTATAAACCACGTGCATCAGGTAATGGATGGGTGTTGGGAAGTGCAGTCATTTTAAGCATTCCATAAGAAGAACATGCTGATGGTCATCTTTCAACTAATTCATCCTAAGCATTGGTTGATTAAACATGTGCTAATTCCCTTCTCCAATCTCTTCTTAAATATTCTTGTGTTGAATCAAATTGGTGGCAATGCTGCTTTCTTCTAAATATATAGGCATCTTTATTGCTGAGTATCAAGCAAGATGATTTGGTCTGAGCCGACACGTGTTTCGACAAGAACAGTATTTCTTAAGGCTCTAAATTGAATGGTTGTTCATATGTGTTTGTATTCTAATGTCTCAGATACGCATATTGAATGGGATGCTACAGCTGAACACAGCTCATATATACAATATTAGATATACAAACGTATCTACAAATCTTAACACTTACATAAAGAAATCACAACTATTCAATTAAGACTAACAAGACACCATGACCACAGAAAAAGAAGTGACAAGATTGACTTTTGGGATCAATATGCATATATGAGACATTAGAGTCCAGACACATATGATCAACCATTCACTTTTGTGCCTTGAGAAAGACCGTTCTGGCCAAAACACGTGTCAGCTCAGTCCTAATCATGTTGGTTGATACTCATCAATAAAGATGCCTATATATTTAGAATAAACCACCATTGTCAACAATTTAATCAACCAGTACTCAGGAGGACTCCATTTTTGGTGTAACTCAGGGCAAAGTCACATTGGTTGCTGTCATGCTGCATTCCCTAATGTTGCATGATGTTTAAGGAAGACATTATATTGAGACAGCAGCACAGAACTTGATGTGTCTGGAGGCCCATTTCTCCACATTTCGTGAATTATTCATCTAACGTATAGCCGTTGAAGATGGGTTCTGGTGTCTGATTTGCATTACTGAGGGAAATATTGTTGCCTGGAATTGGACGGGAGGTTGCGTCTAGAGGAACGAGCCTGGTCAGAGATGAGGTCCTTATGAGGAAAACAAAGGGAGGAGTCCTTGATGGTACACAGTGATCACGGGCAGTGTTGGTGAACTCACATTTATTTCTGATTGCAAGAAAGGAGAAAAATTATACGAGAGATTAGGAATGTACATTTTGATATCCTCTCAAGTTCATTTTCCTACTATTTGTAATTGCCTGCTTTATGGTTTTGCTGCTAAATGCATTAGATTTCCTCCCATAGGCCTATATTGAATCACTGTACTGAAGACCTCTTGTGCATTTAGAATAGTCTTTAGAGTGTGACCAGTCCTTGTCACCAGGACTGTGGCATCTGCATCTAAATACTAGGAAATCCTTTTCTTTGTATGGTTTGGTACGACAAGGAGTTGACATGTGAGGTGTTTTTCAAGATCATTGATTTATAGGAGAAAGGTACCATTCTTTTTGTCTCCTATTTTAATGTCCAATTTACTCATAAGCTTATAATTTTGTCTGGAGAGACCCTGTGCATTCATTTTCTCACCTAAGTCTGCAGCTATTAGATGCTGTTTCATTTAAAAAAAAAAACAAATTGACATCATTTAAAGTAAAAGAATCACAAATTGAGATCACTGTTTGATAAAAATCTGCAGGTCTTCTTAGAAAGTTAGTTATTGAATGAATGCAGGAAAAATCTGCCATTTAACAAAGGGGGCAGTAAAAGAAATCCCATTTGAAATGCAATCTATTTTTTAGTAAAGAGGCAAACCTCCTCCTATTTCTTCTGTTACACAACCTGTCAGGCCCTTTCTCTACATTTATCAAATCATTTTCTGATATAGCCTCAGAGGCGGCTGCACAACACAACTCACTTGACAACAAGGGACATCTACACAGCCTGGGTTATCAAACAAATCTTGCTGCAACGACAAGTAATAAGAAATCAGTACATTTTAACCAGCTGCTTATTGGTCAGACCCACCGCCTGGGACTACCTTTCAATAGGGTTTTCATGCTTAGACCATGAACCTCGTCCTATGCCAATACCTGATATCATGATTTTACTTTTAAGCCCATTCAATGTACACATCTATGAGATTAAGCCAAACTATGAAATACACTGAACATCTATGGTACGTTCACTACAACCATAGGGCTAAACTAGAAAAACTCCTGCCGTTTTTGAAGTGTCGGGTCATCATACACAAGGAGAAAATGGCACTGTATGTGAAACTTGTTTTAGAACACTTTTTTTTCCCGTAGAAAGAACTATTTAACAAACTACAGGATTCTACAGCTCTGGCAACTTAAGTCCTAAATTATTTTCTTGAAGTTTTGTGCAATACATGTGCCCTTTTTTTGCCTCCAAGAATGTTTGTATTTACAACACTATTGACTTTAACACACTATTGAGACCACCTAGTCTGACAATTTCTGCAGCCAACATCTATCAAAATCAGATATTTAAGGCTTTTCGCCACTGGCCATGGAGGAATCTCTGAAATTGGTGAACACCAGAAAATGATTTGGTTTCCTGTTAGTCTTCAGACAATTTCTCTTGAAGCCACTGGCTAGTTAACCCATAGCCACAGCCCTGCTATAATCTCACTTGTCTCTCGTTCTGATGCCTCCTTACAGGGCTACCTATCTCACTTTCCGATGTGACGTGAAGTACCATTCTGCATCACATTGTACTCCTGTGTTTTACATTTATTTTGCCCCCATTATCATCTTTCAGTAGCAATTGAGCTTTTCCATTTCCAATTATGGTAATGAAATAGAGCTTCTCAAAACGAATCTGGGTGCATTAGATGTTAAAACCGATGACTTCTTGCTCATCAATCTTTTACTCATGAATCCACTTCTGGCTGATATTTGGAAGACGTATTGTTTGCGTTTAGCACAGTACAAAACTACAAATGACGAAATGTGTGTGAAAAAGCTTAGATGCAACCCATAGAAAAGGAAGATTCTTACCAATGGTTCAAACCAGTCTTTCTGGATAATTTCTATCTGGCCTGGTCAATTGGCAGTACCCCCAATATCTCACACCGTGGCATCATTGGGGACCAGGGCCACTTCTTTGCTCCCCTTTAATCGTGACCAGCACTTACCTCTTATAATTGTTCAGGAAATGATTTCCCCATTTAGCATCAATGGAAAGAGTTTTTTGTAGTGTTGATTCATGTGCTCTCTCATGGAACTATGCCTTTACAAGAGAAACAATCCTGGGCTTGACCAATTATTTTCTTCAACAACGGCAACTAAAGATACAGAACTCAGCGGCTGTCTTCTTGATGGGATAGTGCCATTCCTCGAGAGGTCCCTGTATGCTGTGACGAATCCAAGACGTTCCTCCCGCATTCACAAGGGGGAGTCACCACCTCTGGCATTAGGGAGGTGAAACATCTAAGTTTAACACCCCTTATGGGACAGGGCAAGTGGGATCCGTGAGGGGTCAATAAAGTGAGTCGGACGACTGCTTATGTTTTTCTCAAAGTTGGGTATTTTATTAAAAGAAAAAGGTGAAAATAAATCCTTGCTAAACGTACTCTCTCATGGAGTTCCCTACCTAATCTAAGGTGATTAATACTAAAATGCACAAAAATGGCCCTCACACTAAACAAAAAACATTCAAAGTAAATAATATACAACATATATAAGTCAATAACCAACAAGCAGTCATTTGGATGACCTTCACCTGTCCTGGGTAAATCCCTTCCCTCAGAATTGTTCCAAGTCAAGTAAAGCCTTGAACCAGTTCTTGTAAGTTCCAAATGAAACAAAAGTTCACCAAATAAAAATCCACTGGTAACATTTCTTCAGCTTTCTGTTGAAAAGTTCCCCTTACAATTTTAGCTAAGAAAACAGCACCAATCGTAATCCTGGAAATCCTCTTTCCAAGATTGTTTTGCCACAGTTTAAAGAAGAAATTAACTTCTTCTTCAAATACTTTCCAAGGTGTATGACCTCTGCAGTGTCTTTGGTATATTTGTCAGGATGCTCCTTCTTAGGGTCTTACTTTCCTCTTGACAACCACCTTTCTACTACTGTTACCGTGGAAACAGACTCCTTTGTTCCACAGTATGCCACTACTTCAACCACCTTGAATGTAACATCCACTGACAGTATTATACACAATCACAGTTCTGGTATTTCTGCTTCAAGTTTGTATTTTATGATTATTAGGTATTTTAAAGACAAGACTCTTTGACCTCCAGAGATAGGCAAGACACTCTTCTTCCTATGTTATATGAAAAGGGCAGCCTCTTTGCCTCTACTGTCTGTCTTACTGCCACCAGTATAACCTGCCTTTGCTTCCTGACTGCCTTTTTCTCAACTTCAACCGTCTCAGCATAACAGGTTTTTGATTCTTACAAGCACCCAGATCCCTTTTCCCCAGCTTCATTAACACCTTGTTTGTTCCATTAGCAACACTGAAGCTATGTTGCCACACTTACAGCTTGGGATAACAATGTCACACTTGTATCAGAGGGCACTGAACCTTTAACAACGTTAACAACCTCAGAATTCAGGTGAATAGATTTGAACATGGCTAGTTTTTCTATATAATATGGGTTCAGCTCTTGGCTTGGGTAATGCTTGTTCTCGTCAGTTTAATAACTTCTACGTTTACAGAATACTTGTTCTTGATGTGTCAAGGTTCAATATTCAAAAGTGAAACAGATTTAGGTACACGCAACCACTCTTTAAAGAACTGTAAGTAATTGTGTTCCCCTTTATTAACACAGAGATATACTCTGACTCCTGTCAGGAACTACAATTGTTCACACGCGACGTCTCTTTGATGCAATAAGTTCTTGTATCAATTTGTGAAAGTCAGCGTTCGAGTTTCCGAGTGATTTGAGAAGCACTCCCCCTTTTAACTGGAAACACGCGATCACTCCAGTAACATTAAACAGTTTAACAATGGAAAATGAAAAACGTTTCTTATACGCAAGCACTCTGACTTTAAATAGAAGTGCGTCTGATGCATTTCCATTATCAGCAGCAATCTTCAGAACGACTAACAGTTCTACTTGTTCCACTATTACGCAAGTCAATTAAGAGCTGACAACAGTTACATGCAAGGTTTTCAAAGTGAACCTGAAAACAGAGCTTCATTCACCGGCTCGATGAACACAGAAGTTGCGGGCTGCTTCTACTTCCTGACATCTTCTTCTTCTGCTACCACTTTAGGCATACGTGGGACCCACACCCCTCTGTAGCATGGGTGTCTCTGTGCCGTCCCACTCCTCTGTCCCTCGGCTTGCTTCTTTACATAGGCATCTGGTTTCAGCATGATCATGGCTCTGCAATCACAGCCACTAGGCACACCTGGGAAAACCTTCAATCTCAGCACGTCTTTCTCAGTGCAGCCACGGCAAAGCATGGTTTCTGAACACGGGACCCTCTCAGAACTTGCAGGTGAAATTTGCTTTCCTCTTGTCCTGGTGTCCCTTAGGTGCTCACACTTCCTCATGAACTGCCAGCCTCATCCTCTTCTGCTTCTCCTGCTACTGCCAGCCTTCAAACTCCTGCTTCAGCTCTTTCTCCAGCTCCTTCCTTCTTCCTCCTGCTGCAGCCTTTTATGCCTCTCAGATGGGGCAATTAAGTTGAGGTGCAGGCCTTAACTGTCAACTGCCTGACCCCGGCAAATGCTGTTAGGCCTCCTTACCTGTCCTTTACTTTTACATGTCTCTTCAGGCCTCTTCTTTGTCCCATCAGATTCTTCACAGATCCTTCTGGAAATCCCCAGTGCAGATGCATGACAGAGCGCATTTCAGAGGTAAGAACAGAACAGATATACAGCGGGGGGTAGGTTACAGAGGGGCAAAGAGGCGGGGTACAGATGTACAGGGTGGTGAGGAGTAGAGGGGCTGATGGCGTCTAGCAAGTCAGGTGGTGCGGGGGCGACGTGATGGCCTAGGTGTTGAGGAGAAGAAACTCTATGAAAAGATGGTTCTTGAGTTCTTTTCTGAATTGTAGGAGCGTGGGGGTGTGTCTGATGCTAACAGGGAGGATTTTCCATTCTCTTGGGGTGTAGGTAGAGAAGGCTTGTTTTCTGGTCCTTTCCCTTTTGAAGCAGTGGATTTCAAGTCTGCACATGCCCCGGCTTCTGGTGGTGCGCTGTCTGCTGGAGATACTGAGTTTTTCAGCAAGGTAGCTGGGTGACTCGAGGGCAATTGCCTTATAGATTTTACAGTAAGACTTTAAGGTGATTTATGCATGCAGTGGGAGCCACTGAAGGCCAATGAGGGCTGTGGTGATGTGGTTGAATCTGTGTAGACCCTTAATGAGGTGTGCAGCTGCATGTAGGACACTTCTCAGGGGCACAAGGGAGGATGATGGGAGCCTTTCTAGGAGGGAAATGTCACCATCCAGGTTGGATAGAACCAGTGCTTGAATGGTGGATCTAAAGCTGTCTGGAGAGAGTAAGGGCTTGACTTTCCACAGGAATGAGAGCTGATACTGAGCTGATGCTGCAGCATGTCTCATTATGGGTGCACCAAAATGTGACTGAACCACCCCCCTCCTACATGAACTACATTGGCTTCCTCTCCAGGCCAGGTTACTGTTCAATACTGCATGTATCATCTACAAAGCAGTCACAAGTAGCACAACAGTACACCCAGTGGCTAAGCTCCACATATCTGGTGGCACATGCACCTTACATAGCAAATCGACCAACTGGCTTGAATCACAACTCGTCGGCAAAGAGAGGACCTGCAAACGATCCTTCTCTTGTCACACACCCACCCTCTGGAACTCGACCTCAGTGTTGGGTTGGATTGTCCCCGCAATCCTCAAATTTCACAAATCTCTCAAACATCGCTTTTTCAACAGCACTTGAACAAGGACTCATTCAATGGATGCACATACCGATGCACAGACCCCCAACTCAGATTACTGAGCTACTGTTAAAAAGACGCCTGCCCGAATGCTGGCTATCCACTCTCTGTACTGGTTTTTGCTGCTCTCAAGCGAGGTCAGCCCATTAAAGAATATCATAAAATAAAAATAAATCTAAATCATCCAATGGCTGGTTGTATTTCTGACCCCAAGTATCCACTCTTGAAACAACAGAACACTGGAGGGCCCTCCCTCCTGGAGGAGGGTCAGATAAAGAGCAATCAGAAGTGAAGGCAGTGTGAGAGTATGCAGGGATTTGCATTCCTAGAGGTGGCCCTTTTTTCGTGGCGCCCTCTGAGAGAGGATCCGGAAGGGCCCATCCTTAAGAAACAGAGGAGAGCGAGAACCTCTGGATTGCCAGGTAACCGTCCAGGATGGCAGCCACTGCCAGAGTCCTGTGTGAAGCCAGCTGGAAACAAGAAAAAGCATCATCCGACGTGGAGCCCAGTTGATGGTTTGGGTAGCAGGTTCCACATCAGATGGACTCACCGACCCATCGCACAGAAGATGAAGGTACGCAGTGGCTCTTCGGGGAACTGGGAGGAGGGTGGAAGCCCCACGTCAGGTAGATTAACAAATCCCAAGGTGGCAAAAATACCAAGAAGCTCCAAGATGGGTAGAATGGTGGTCGGTCAAAATACCGAAAATAAAATCTCGAACTGCAAAAATCTCGAATACAAAATCCCGAAAAAAAAAATATCGAATTATTTATTTATTTATTTATGTGTTTTTGGGGTCAGGTAAGTAAAAAAAAAAAGGGTTAAAATAAAAAAGAAATAGAAAAAAAGGGAGGTTGGGGGGAACCCCCCCATTTCGACAAAAAAAGTCATTAAAAAAATTCGATTTTTTTTTTTTTCGGCCTTTTGTTTTCGAGATTTTTGTTTTCGGTATTATCACTATAAACTATATATATATATATATATATATATATATATATATATATATATATATATATATATATATATATATCAATACATCCCTAAGGCAGCGGAATACCAAGAAGCCACCTTGGGCAGGAGTGGGGGTGAATGAAGAGAAGCCCCCAGGTGAGGAGAATACTGAAAAGCACCAAAATGGGGGTAATAGCAAGAATCCCCAAGTCAGGGAGAATACAAAGAAGCCCCAAGGTGGGAAGAATATCGACAAGCCTCAAAGTGGGGAGTACAAGGAAAAGCATCAGTGTGTGGATACGATCGAGAGGTCCCAGTGTGGGAAAAGTGGAAGAGAACAACCCCAGAGTGGGGAATGAGCGTGAGACAAGCCCCAGAGTGGGGATATAATCAAGAACTCCCAGACTGTTTAAAGAGAAATCAAAAACAGCCCAGAGGGTAATGAGAGACTGAGAGGACCCACAGCGTGGGGAGAAAAATAAACGCTGGTGTGAGGAAAAAGCCACCAAAAAAACAGCACTGAGGGACATAGCACGCCCCATAGTGGGGTGTAAGAGGGAGATAAGTCCCACAGTGGGGAATGAATAGAGAAGCCCAAAGTCGAGAAAGAAAACGAAATAAGCCCCATGTTGGAAGGAAACAGAGAGGCCCCAGAGTGAGGGAAAGAAAGAGAAACCCTGAGGTGCGGAAAGAACATCAACTCTTTGCTAATTGACTGTCCTCTATGATCTTCCCTGGCTTTGCTCTGCACGGATGACATTGCAATGGTCAATTAACAAGCAATATTGACTGCAGATGCAGTTAGTAATGCTAAATTGCCATAGGCTCACAGAAAATACACTGGCTCAACTGATGGCCCTATATGAAGTATATCACTAGTAAGGCAAAATCCATCATAACAGTAACCAAATATTTGTAGGAATGTTTTTAGGGCACCCAATAATTGTTCCTGATGAATTTTAGTTTATCCCGACCCTATGTTTTTATCTGACTTCAGGTTTTGGCCTGCTAAAACTGCTACCAAAGCCTATAAAACCTCCAAGGCCTATAAGACGTTTTCTTTCATTGTCATGTCACCAAAGAGGCCTTGTTATAGCTAAAACTATGCAAAATTTGACTGTTTCTTCCACCCTCTTTCCCTACAAACATTCAAACATAACTGCTCTAACATGATATGATATGAAATGATGGTTTATTTATATAGCGCCTATACACAATGTGTTTCAAAGCGCTTCATGACAAGGGGGGGAACATGGGAAAATACAAAACATTCTTACAGGCCATGAACAAAAGAATGTGAAATAACTATCATACTCGGAGTAGCCACATTTCAGTTAGAGCAAGTGCTTGGACAAGTACTAGGCCTGACCACATTTCTGGTAGAGCCGGAGAATTACAGGAGGTGTGGGAGAGGGGAGGAGAAAGGATGGAGAGGAACAAAACAAGCAACTATCATACTAGGCCTGACAACATTTCAGATAGTGCTGGAGGGGGAGGCCAGGAAACAAGTAAGGGGGGGGGGCAAACAGTTGGATGGAGCCAATCGACTCATCCCTGGTGCAGTGCCTCAGCCCTTGATTGCCTCAAATCTGTGCAGCACATCGCTCCCGGACTAATCACTGGCATCAGGGAATTCACTGATATCTCTCTCATCTAAAAATACAAAAGCTTCACCAGCTGCCATTTCCAGCTAGATCATTTTTACAACAGCCTGTATAAAATGTGCTTCTTTATGAACTCAAGTGCCATCTTAACTATCTGAAAAGCTAGCCATTTCTGACTTAGTACAATTTCAGAACATTCAAGAGGGCGAGACCAGAAAATAGCAAATTGCAAGACAGAGAAGATCATGAAATGAGCATTCCCTTCTTATGTACTGATACTATAGACCAACATCCCATCTACATCTGCACAAATACAGCACTATTAATGCTCAGAAAAAGAACTGCAGATGCTGCCTCTGACACAGTCTCAGAGTGATGGGGAGCAGAAAGCACCCAGATCTGTGCATGCCTCCTTGTCGTCTTATGAGACTGCCACGATATGTCATTGCTCTTTGAATCCTTGTATCAGTAAACATGTTCTTGTAAAATTGACGACAAATCAAGAAGCAAGCAGAAATCAAGTGTCTTGAATTAAACTTTAAAATGTCTTTCAAACTCAAATCCATTGCACTGAGCACTTTTGAAGAATACTACAATGGGCCTCATTACATGTTTGCCAGTCTGGAAACAAGGGTGCCGGTAAGCTCACCGGCACCCTTGTCTCCGGACCGGCAAACTACAAGTCTGCCTGCTTGAGCCTCTGTGCCCGATAGGTCTGAGCCTGCCGGGCACAGCAGCCACTGTAGGCAGACTTGTCATGGAAGCACCGGCACCGTTGCTAACAGTACCGGTGCTCCTGTGTCCCCTATGGCTCTATGAGAATGGGGATTAACAAATGTACCAGCGCCTGACTTCCCGGCCGCCGGACTTGTAATAGCCTGGGGGCACCGGGAAGTTAGGTGCCAGTAAATTATTATGGGTCCGGCGGTAACCCGCCGGTAGCACCGGCAGGGTTACTGCCAGACCCATAATGAGGCCCTATGTCTTGTCAACTATGTGGATAAATATATAACACACTTTTAGGACCACTTGGAAAGCAGACTGTGGATATTATGAGTAATTTACTCATTAGGAATTGCCAGCTTTAACATATCTCTTTTGAGTAAATGAGAGGAAGGTGCTTTAATAACATGTCTTTATGGAACCATTTTAATTTCCATCATAGTCGAGGAGAGGCCCTCTTTTAAAACACACATCAAAGTATGGCCATAAAAGCTGCTATTTTATCAACCAAAATGGCCACTGGAAGTTCCATTTACACTATGAAAAGAACATCAAAAGGTAGTCTATCAGTGCAACTGCACCGGGTGTACCTGACAGTGTTTGAAAGTTAGCTTGGCGCCTACGCACAGAAGATTTAGGCTGAACACAATGACTGACAAGGAAACAGGATGCTGATGATGGATGCTAGATTTGTCTGCTGCTAACTCTATCTACTGCATTGCGATATTAGGTAAGAACTGGGAATCATGGTGTGATATTAAAATGATCAAAATCAGGATTGCTAGATACATGTTCCTTTGGGCACAAATTACAAGATCTGTTTGTTTTAGGATCCAATACCGTTCATTCTTAATTCTGTACCAGTGCATTGATCAAGAAATATTTATAATACGGCGAGGATCTAAAGAGGTATATTTCCATTTAAATGGAGGTAACTCCTCTCTTGGGAATTATCTAGTCCTAGATAATGTTAAGAATGCAGAAACACTGATAATGTTTGTAGTATTAATCTCCTATTAGATTTTGAAGGAAACACATAGAACTTAAACAATCTAAAGTCATTTAGGCAGAAAGGAAAATTGTGATCAAGGATTACCATCAAAAGGTAATTAGTTTCACTTTGGGTGTTGTGGATTATTTTCTAGCTTCAGATATGTTTCCAAACTGTTTATTTGGCCACCACATGGATTGATCTCATAATATGGCCTCTCATATCTAAACTGCCATTGTAGCTGCATGTTCTTCAATAAAAAAAAGAAAATGAAAACATGTGTGCCCGATGCATGACCATATGCATCAATGGATTATAGCAGTCACAGATTGAGACAAATGGATATGTAAGAGACGTTACGAAATTAGTTTACATAATTACATCAATAATAGAAACAAGGAATGCCGTTTTTTCACAAGAAAATGGGAAACAACATTTGAAAATTATAAATTGATAAAAATATGTACATAAAGAGGTAAGATGGAGATTTGGTAATGCACTCTTTCCTCTGCTTTGTCTCTTGTTATCTGCTTTCTGTGTCCTTTGTTTCATTTTTTTCTCCCATTTTCTAGCCGGTCAAGTGGCACAGCGAGTAGAGCGCTCGCTTTGACATCAGTGCAGCGCCTGCGAACGCAGGTTCGAATCCCAGCAGCGCCAAACTCAGCGTTTCATCCTTCCGAGCACCACACACCGTGGGTAATAATAAGCAGCGCTCAGATATCTGAGGGTTCGTAGCGCTATATAAATGCCAAATTATTATTATTATTATTTTGTGGACATTAGGCAGAAGGTCAACTAAAACCGATTAATGTGACTACAGCAATAAGGTGGGACCTCGGATAAATGTGTGGAACCCCTGATGAAGACTGGGTCTTGTTAGAATTAACACATATTTGATCCTGAAGCCAAAATCGGTCAGTTAGTTGAAAAAATCAAATTAAATTAACATTTAAATGTCAAGTTGTGATTTTTATCACAAATTGATAAGCATGCGATATTGTAAATATTGAAATGATTATGTAAAAACGATTGTATATCTATGCGATGGTGTCGTAAATCTCCCCCCGTCTCACCAGTAATCGGGATCTCCCTTGTTCGGCCGCAGGACTCTTCCAGTGGGTGGTTCAGGTCTTGAATAGGCTCGCCCGAGCCTCGTCAGGTTGCAGAGCGCGTTCAGAGTTCTGGGAAGTTCGTGGTTCCAGGGTGTCCAGGACAAGCGATAAACAAGCAATGTAGGGGGGAAGTCCAGGAACAGGAAAAAAGGCAAGGAAGGAAGTATGAGGATCAAGGAAGCAAATGTAGAGGGCAAACATACGTCGGGTCACTATCGAAGATAGCGTTGAGACGCGCGGACCCGCAGGGGCGTGACCAATTTATAGTACGTGCTACGACGTGAAAGCTAGTGCGTAGCACGGAGCTTGGTACGGCCATGTTGGGAGGAACAAGGAGTACAAGCCCTTCGTGACAATGACCATGAGGTCCAGAAGGGGCAATTTCGCCGGGTCATGACAGATGGTGGGAAAGTGGTTGGCATAAAAGGTATGAAATGATTGTTGAAGTTGCCTTAAGTAAAGTAAGACATTGTTGAGCAAGTTTATTTCTTACTGATAATGTGAGTATTTGGAGGATATTCTGATTTAGTGTTCTTTCTTTTACATATTTTTGTACAGGTAATTATATATTCACAACACTTCCACAAAAGAAAGGAAAAAGTCAAAATAATTTAAATTTGGGAATTTAATAAGAAAACAAAACAAACTCTAGAGTGTGACTATTAAAACAAACTTGCTTGTTAGACGAAAATAAGTTCATTTTTCAATTGTGTACTGTCTGTAACCTGTCGGACACTCCTGATACCCTGTTGTCTCCATTTAACAAAAGTATAACTTCAGTTTTGGATAACCTGGTGCCTCTTATTTGATGCAGAATCAAGTCTTTTAAACAGATAATAATTTTTTATGTACTTCAGATCTGATTTATTTAAAGAGAGAAAGTAAGCTCTTGCAATGCCGCCAGGAGAAGACTCTGGTCCAAGCAGATAAGAACAATTGTACAAATAATTCAGCCCTTTATAAAGGAACACTTTTTTGTGTGAAAGAAAGCATAACATGCTAATGAAATGTCTGTGCCACAATACTGAACTGTTTCAAATGTTTCAAAAGTGTGCAACAAGCCTTACCACAGAGTACAAGTTGTAGTAGTAGAAGGAGTTTTATCCTGGCAGGCAAGCAAACCACAAATGGGACAAATAGAGGTTAGTTCTGGCAGGCGAGTGGACCAGGAAGAAGAAAACCTGAATTACTGTGAATGTTGTATAAGGTTGTGGTGGATAAGAAGTGGCAATTCCACTACTGTGTTTGATTAACTGAACTATGATAGGCACTTTGCCAAATGAAGTACATATTAATTGAAAATAACTATATTTTACCTCGAGTGAATCTTGGCTAGTGAAAAGAATGTTCTGGAAACTGAAATTTGATTTGAAATATCGTGCATTGATCCAGGGAAAGCGGATTCAACCCTGTTTACAAGGATTCTTGTTTGTATCTTTTTTGTGTTTGAAGTTATATGTTTTATGAAGTCTAAACAGCCAAATGCGTCCTGTGTAATTCTGTTGTATGTATAAGTGTGAGGGACAGATACCTTTGGACACCATGTCATTTTCCTTTAGCATTAGTTTGTTAGGCAGGGAAATCCTTGTTAGACTAGGGAAAGATATGCATTTGTCTCACCCCTTTTCATTTAATAAAATGGATACTTGTGTGAAAACTATACCTATGTGTCCATCTCACATTCTTGACCCCTCACAGTACACACAGCCCAGCGGTGCTATCTGGTAATTTAGCCACCCATTAATTTCCACTGCCCATGCTAGTCCCTCTGGCAATTCCCACCACTAAAAGCCTTGTCCCAACAAAAAAAACCTCCAATATTATTTCGAGATAGCTGTGCTTTCTGAACAGCTGTCTGGAAGGTAATGTCTTAACTGCAGCAACAAACCATCTTGTGGTGTGATAAAAATGTCTTAACTAAGTGTGGCTTCAGCCACTTGCTTTATAAGCACTATGGGTGTTCTGGTCTATTTTCCTTGCACTGAATTCCTGTTAAAAACAAGCATTGACAGGGCCATAATGTTTTATTCATGACCAGGCATTAAATAGGCATTTACTGAGGTACTAACATAATTTTCCAAATGTTTCCACCTTTTGGCCAGGCAGTACCATTATAGCAGTGCCTGTAACATGCAGATCCCATTCCTACACAAAAGCCAATGCTTGCTCTTCTGGGTTGATATTTATTGTTATGTTTACTCTATTTTGTTGGTTTCTATGAAGTCAAATATTGTATTGTTTAGTGTTTTTGTTTAGCACCTTGAAACTGTTTTTTTTTAATATGCCTGATCTTAATAAATAATTTGACCACTACTTTGTATCCTGCTTGGCTACTTCATAGCTCGGGCTACGCGCTATAAAGCCCATATGTATATATTTATATACTATCTGCAAAGCAATCACTTTACCCCATGCTGCATGGATGACTGGTGAACCTTGAGTATATAGGCCATGTCACACATCACATTGAAATGCATTGGGGTAGAAAGCAGAACCATATGTAAATGTCCATAACAAAAGAGAGTGCACAGAACAGAGCCTTGGTGGTATTTCTAGCTAGTAATCACTCCAACACAGCACCTGGAGAGGGCTGGGAGGAAGCTTCCTTCACCAAAATACACCATGCCTTATAAACAGAAAACCCACTAGGTGTTTCTGCCTCACATGGTCAGGGTGGGTTACATATTTTACGGAAGGCATTGAATACCAACTGATCTTACACAATCATAAGATGTACATGAAGGTGTGTTTGTTCTAAAGCTACACAAAGACAGCAAAGGGTTCAGAGAAATAACAACTTTGACTTAACAAACATACCTTTGTCCATAAAAAGCGCTTAGACAAAGAACAAGCTCGATTTAACAAACAGACCTTTGTCCATAAGAAACGCTTAGAAAAAGAACACAATTGATATAACAAACAGACCTTTGTCCCTAAAAAGTGCTTAGGAAAAGAACACCATTGATTTAACAAATAGACCTTTCTCCAGACAAGGGTTCAGGCAGGGAACACGATTGCCTTTCCAAACAGATCATTGCCAAGAAGAGGGGTTGACCAAAAACAGTTTACAGCTCAGACAGAGCAATGTGTGGGTTATGCAATTGCTAACAAACATTTTCTTATAGCAAACCATTGTGTGGATTCGACATTTACTTACAGTCTCTTGTAGCAAACATGGGGTTCAAAACCAGAACATACAATCTATACTTTCACACATAAAACTAGTCAGACATGTTAATTTTGACAAAGCAGTTTTTCATAACCCCAGCTGGTTGTTTTAATTTTTTTCACAAGCTTGGAACGATTCAATGCCAGGTTGTTCCCCGACTCCACTTAACAGGGAATGCCCGGGTTTTATCCAGCTAGGAGGGTGATCATGAGCTCATTGCTGTTTCAGCCATACGCAAATAAGTCAGGCTGAAGCTTCTTCTCATGCATGGTTAATTTGTATTTTAACTCTCTCATTGCCTTTAGAATGTATATGTATGTCTAAAAAAAAGTCATGTTTTACCTAATGTAAGACTTATCGATGCACACCCTAAATTGGGGTCGGGGTGATCAGTGTGCCCTGCATGTCTTGGTCCCTGGGGCCAGTGGAGGGGTTAGGTAGTAAAAAGGTTAAATCCATTGGTCTTAATATTTGGTGGTATCCTGGTGTTAACATCAGGATGGCCGGCCACATGCTGACTACAAACTCAATATCAGTGGCTCTGCACACTGAAGTAAACAAAGGCTCTCTGCCCCATGTTATAAGCAAGGGAAAATCTTTCCATTTTGACTTTCAGTTTTGAGAAGCCAAAAGTTTGCTCTTCAATCTGAAGTTGGCCAGCAAGCAAATCTTCTCACTTCACCTTTGCTCCCCCCCACCCCCACCGCTGCCCAGGGTTGAGGGGGGACATACAATTGGCCTAGACAACTATAAAAATAACAATCAGGATTGCAAATGCCAATTTGTTACTTTTCAAGACAAAATATTTGCATACCACCCAATAGGTATTTGTTGGTAAAATATTTGGCAAATAGTGCCTTTTAAACCATATTTGGTCAGTAACATTGGTCTAAACTACCATCTGCACACTGCAGTAGGTCATCACACTGGACAAAAATAACAGGCCCACACTAGCCTACTGGGCTGGCCCTTCTTGAATTGCCCAAATGCCCTGTAGACAAGTCCAAACGTGCCACTGCTTCCTTGAACAGTGTGTTGCCAGACTTTTGCTAGTGCTTCCTGGCATCACTGACAGCCAGATTGGCTCCACTTGCTACAGTGCAAGTTTATTTTACTTTACATACAAATGGTCGCTTCTATTGGAATGGAGAAGCCCAGAGTCGGAGCACGGATGCAGAGCACAACCTCTAACGTCAATGGAAGCCTCTGTCTTGGAAGCCTGTAGTAGAAATATTTTAGTCATCACTGTGTGATTTAATACAGGACTGTCAATGAAAAGAAAGCATATTAGTCCACTGCAGACTATGACTTCTTTAGAAATGTGAATGCCCTACTGCATGGCAGTCTTTAAAATGCAAAAGGCTTCTTCCTGTCCTCTCTAAAATTGTTGATTGAGCCTCATATGCTCAGGTTGCCAGTTATCTAAATCTTCATTCTCTTATCCCACCTCTCCAATCTGGTTGTGGTCCTTCTCATTCCACAGAGACTGCTCTCTTGCATGTCTCCAACTCTCTTCTGTCTGCTCATCACCCCAGGCTTTCATCTATCCTTATTCTTTTTGATCTTTCTGCAGCCTTCGATCCTGTTGCTCATTCTCTTCTCATCTCGGGAGGATAGCTCAGGGGCAACATGCTCGCCTTGGAAGCAAGACGACACAGAGCAATACAAGTTCGATCCCGGGTCCACGCTTAGAAACCTATGGGTATTAAGCACGTTATAAATAACCTATATTACTTCCTCCTTACTCTCCATTCCCTTGCTTCCTTTTGAATCACGTCGTCTTTATCATTTACTCTCAATTGATTTTAAATGTACCCATGGTCTGGCTCCTCCTTATCTTCCTTCATTAGTGTTGTTCCACTCTTCGATCACAGAATCTATTCCTTCTCCCTATTCCTAAACCCACTTGTGCTTCATCTTATTTCCGTTCATTTGCTCTTCTAGCCCCTAAATATTGGAATTCTCTTCCTCTCTCTTTCCGCTCTTCGCCGTGCCTTTGTATTTTTCGATCTCATCTGAAAGCTCATCTCTTGTCTTCTCTTTCCACTCAATGCTACCTTTTCTCCCTTCTTCTGTTTTTAACTGACATTGCACTTTCATGTTATTGTACTGCTTTTCTGTAAATTCTGTTCCGCGTCCTTTCCCGAAAAGCACTTTATGAATCTAATGAAATGAAAAGAAGACTGCCACAAAAACGGTAAAGATTTGTTTTTTATTAAAAGAACACCTGTTTTGAATCAAAATGTGCCTGCTGAATCGATTTCCCTACTCTGTAAGATCAATCGGAGCCTATTTAAATGCAAATGAGATCTGCCTGCAGAAGAAGCTGAGAATTGAAACTCCATCTGGCTTATTGAAAAGCAAATGGCACGGGAGGTTTGGGGAGGAGGGTTGCTTTGGGGGATACGTTAAATATCCAGATCACTTCTGGGTCAGGCAGCTTCTGCTTCCTCCAAACTGCTCCGTTACAAAATAGTAAACCCCTCTCTTTTAGCATTTGTCCACTTTTTCAGTTATAAACCAATGGCTCCCCAGCCCTCAATTGAACTAGGAAAATAATTTAGAAAACACTACTCATCCCTGTACTCCTGCAAAGCAGTAGTCATTTTATCACAGTAGTGGGTGGTTAAAAAGGGCACAAGCTTGTTGGACCACGTTTCTGTTGTGTGTCCTTGTGTTGGCAGAACAGCAGCAAAACCCAGAGGACATTTTTTTAGACTCATGCTGCTTTGCTTGGCTTGAATTTTGGGAATGACCGAAATAGGGTTGAGCAAGGCCTGGACGTGGGGTGGTTTGGGGATACAGCCTGACCCAAACAATACTTTATGTATGACAGAATGACATCTGGTTAGGCCGGGACAGACTGAGCCTTTTGATTTTTACTGATAAAATAATGCAGGCAATTCTGTTTCTGAAAATGAGTTCTGCTAATCAGATTCCACTTTCATAATACTCCATGCTAACAGCATAATACACTAATGTACCTTGATGGGACTATCTCCTGGCACCAGTAGCAACTTCCCTACAGTGGCAGCAGCACAGGTTCAAAGGTCACGTTTGCAACCCTGAACACAGCTGCTGGAGAACAAAGTTCCAATAGGCAGAGATTGCTTTTTAAACATCTACACCTTTGGTTCAAAACATCATCATGGTGAAACCTAGACAGCATGTTGGCAGTTAATAAAATATCAATCTAAGCCTTGTGCTGTTTTGACATGATAATTACTGAGATTCCACAAATATACAGTCACAGGCTTTTGGATGTCATTATTGTCAGCATGGTAGGCACTGACTCATTCATCACAATGCTGGGTGTACATTAGTTGACTGACCTGGAGAAGGGATGACACATTGCTCCAGGGAACAGGAAACCCCCACAGGAAGTCTTGTAGGGACCAGTGCTTCAAAGATAGTCCTGTCATAACAATAGCCACCTCACACCAGGGTGCTGATTACTGGAGTCCTTTTGAAGTAAGCAGACAGAGAAAGGGGCAAGGTTAGAGTAGATGTGGGGGAGGGTCAGGCCCCAGAGGGATTTCACCATCTTGGTTTGCTAGAGCTCCACAAACGCCCTGTTCCCTCTCCCAACTTCCCCTTCCTGGGGACAAGGCACACTTGGTATGACATCCACGGGCAAAGAACACTTGTGTTAGGCCTTTGACAACAGACTTGCTCCTCACCAATTCTCTTTACCATTTTGCCTATATAAAGGTGGGAAAACCCTCCCCTTATTTGATTTGTTGTTGGACTTCAAGACAAGAAGGGTTCACTTAGAGCTCTTTTGGGACACAGTCTATTCCAAAGTTGTCTGCCTCAGAGGTGAAGACGGAGAGTTCCAAGCAAGAGAAAGCTCTTCTCCCCACCCATCTCCAGGACCTATGTGGGATGAGCAGCTGGCAGCACAAGGCCTACTACAATGTAGACACTGGTATCCAAGACCCTGCTCACCAGAGGTGACAGAGCTCTGCAAGTGCTCTTTACAATACTTTCTGGTTGGGAAGTGTAGAAGAAAGGACCAAACTTGCACCTCAAAGCCTGGACTGGGTCTCCTAGCAAACACAGACCAAAGGGAGAGACGTCTGGCTCTCCCTCCATCTGCAAACCACCTTGAAGGCGTTTTGGGCACTTCCAACACTGTCAAAGCTGCAGCAAGGGAAACATTGGAGTCATTTCTGACCCAAGTGCTTGACTGACTCCACATCATCAGGTTTCGCTCAACGCCGAATCTCATCTGAGATGCACTGAATCTTCTTGCGTCCCCAACCCAAACCTGTTGCCTGATCACCAGTTTCTTCTGGCTCCAAGCCGACACCACTGCAGAAGCCTAATGCCGTGGTGAGCCAACTGAGCCCAATCGCTGCAGAATACAAGTTTCTGCTTCTGTGCACCCGTGGATGCCGAGTGTTTCAGTGCCGTCAACCTGACATTGACTGCCGTCTCCAGTGTCTTTGACTCAAAACCCAACACTGCTGCCAAACAGAACATGTTAATGCTGCACCCCGACTCAACCCCGACTAAGCGCCCAAAGAGCCCAGACTTCTAGTTTGACACAGAAATGTCTGGCTTAATGCTTTTGAGCCCCAAAGCAAGAACATAAGGTCTTAGAAGAAGCAGTGTCCCCCTGCTCCACCTTAATGGACCCTAGTTTTCCCCAATCACCTTTTTTGTGAATAGGGATCACTATCGCTCTCTTCCAAGAACTCAGCAACTGGTGACATATGCCAATAGTCGGCCCTTTCCCCACACAAGCACCAGTACATGGGACTTGCCGACTGAAACATCTTGGAGAGCCGGACCGGGTCAAATTCCCATCTATGAAGAAGCTTTATGACGTGTAGTTTGTACTGAATAGAGATTGAGGTCCACGAGACCCCCTTGCACAGTTTCAACCAACGCCCTGGGTCTGTTTCCCTATCCATATCTCTTTCCTACCTCCGTCTCAGGTTCTCTGTGGACCCCTTACCTGTGAGCAAAACTGCATTGTACATGGCAGAAATTAAGCCCTTCGTTTCACTTCTTTTATCCAAAGGGAGTAAGGTCTCTCTGTATCCCCTTTCCATTTTCACTCGTGAGCACTCCTTAGTTGAAGGTATGAGAAGAACAAAAGAGCTCCTATGCCCAATTCCCCCTCCGGGTCCATGACTCTTATGAAGGAGCCCGTCTTCCACAGTTGGCCCACCCTCTCTAGGCCCACTTTGAACCATGCTTGGAATCTCTCGGGGGTTTGGGATCGTGTCACAGACACCAGGAGCCCAAAGGTGACTCAGGGGAGATGGCCATGTCGTTACTCTTTGAATATCCACCTTCTCCCACCAGATATCCAAAATGGTCCCCAGGATCAGGTGGTCCCTGATTTTACACAGAAGCTTACCTCTTAGTACACAAAGCCACTCTGCTACTGTAGAGGGAGCTAAATTACGGTTGTCCAACCCAACCCACTGGATTTCCTTATGCATCCTAAAATGAGGTATGAGGATCCTTAGCTGTACAGCTTTGTAATACAGTTGCAGGTTCGGAAGTCCCCACTCTTTCTTTGGGCAAAGCGAGAACCTTGTACGCAACTCTTGCTTTCTTCCCTTGCCACAAACACCTAAGCATCTCCCCTTTTGTCTCCCGGAAAAAAGACTCAGGGACCCGGATCGGAAGCATCTGAAATGCATATAAGAACCATGGCAGGCAAGCATCTTCAGGGCATTAAGACGTCCGAGCCAAGATATGGTCAGTTTTCCCCACCTTTCAAGGTCAGTACGAAATCCGGAAATGAGTGAGGGGAAAATGGCTTCAAATAAGGCTCCCACCTCCCTTGTGAGATTGATCCCCAGGTATCTCAGTGTGTCCCACTTAACTGTTAATCCCAGTTGGGCGAATCTATTTCTGTCTTCATCCCTGTCTCCCTTCAAAGGAAACAGGACAGACTTGGCCCTGTTAATCCTAAAACCGGCTAGCTCTCCATATCATTCAATCAAGTGGATTACCTTTGGTATCAAGGTTAGGGGGTTCCTTATTTGCAAAAGCCTATCATCTGCATACAAAGCCACTTTGTAACCTATCCCTCCCACCATGAGTTCTTCTACTCGGGGGTCCTCTCTGATTCTTTGAGCTAGAGGCTCTAGGGAAAGCGCAAATAAGATCGGATAGAGGGGACTGCCCTGTCTCGTATCCCTACTTAGGGTGATCCAGCAGAATAACTGGCATTAACTGCCACAGATGCCCTGGGGGAAGTGTACATTGCCATTATGCCCCTCCTGAACCTGCACCCCAAACCCACCTTGCCCAGAACTTCCTCAAGAAAGCCCCACTCCACCCTATCAAATGCTTTCTCAGCATCTACTGAGAGATGGGCGTGATTCCCCGCCATCTCCCGCGTCTCATGAATCAGATGCAAGGTTTTCCTCCTTGTGTCCACTCCCTGTCGACCCTTTATAAAGCCCACTTGATCTGAGTGTATCAGGTGGGGAATGTACGTTTCCAATCTCGCCATCAGCACCTTTGTATAGATCTTGGCGTTGATATTCAGGAGGAAGATGCGGCGGTAAGATCCACAACTTCTGGGGTCTCTACCTTCCTTATGAATCACCGATATTAGTGCACGGGAAAAGGATTCCACACTTCCCCCGCCTCGAGAATATCTTTAATGAGTTCCGCCATAAAGGAGAGGAGGGGGGAAATAAATTACTTATAAAAGCCCGCCGAGAACCCGTCTTCCCCCAGGGCCTTACCCAACAGTAGTATCACCACCGCCCTCTTAATTTCTTCTCCTGTAATTGGGGTGTCCAGTGCCTCAGCCTCCTCCCGGGAAACCCTTGGCATCTGCATTTTGGCCAAATAGGCCGATATCTCTCCACTCCCTGGATTAGCCTCCGATTTATAAAGATTTTCATAAAATGTCACAAATGCTTCTTGAATCCCTTCCATCCCAGGGTGCTGTGTCCCATCCACCCCTTCTATGGCTGCCACCCATCTCTCGGACCGCTGCCCCCAGTAGTGCATCCGCCTTGTCTCCCTTTTCATCAAACCTTTGTTTCAGGAATTGTAATTTCCTGACTATTTTACCTGATTCCAGGAGCCACAGCTCTTCCCTTGTCCTCCTTGCATCCAAAACTCTGACCTCCCTCTCTTCCGTGGCATCCCGTGTCCACCTATCAAGGTGAACGATCTCCTCTCTCAGCCTGTTCTCAATTAACGTCCGCTCCCTTTTCTTCCTTGCCCCCTGCATAATCAGGAGCACCCTCAACGTTACCTTCCCTGCCTCCAACACCATCCACACCATCCTCCTTGAGACCTTTCCCGTATGATTTATTTAAAAATATTCCCCAATTTCGGCAGTCATTTCCGCTCGGAACACCGGGTCCTTCCACAGTGACTCATTACATTTTCATTTGGACCCCCTATGTACCAGGCCAAGCCTGTTCAGTTCCACTGTTACCATATTGTGGTCTGACCATGTGATTGGGGAGATCTCCGAGCCCAGCGTCTCCTCCCACAGCCCCCTTGAGATATACAAATAATCTATTCTGGTGAAGGTGCCGTGTGAGGCAGAGTTAAAGGTATACCCCTTTGCTTTCGGGTGACGGTGCCGCCATTCATGTCCCCACACCCCTTCCAGGCAGGTCCTGTGTCTCTGTTTCTCCCACTTGTCTATCCAATTTAATATCACCCCCACATGTTAAAATCCCCTCCCAATATTATATGGCCTGAGGCCTCCAATATCAACTTCGGGAGAGTTTTCAGCAAAAACCTCAGCTGACCCTGGTTGGGGAAGTAAACAGTGGCAAATGTAAAACACACCTTTTGTACAGTACCAACAACCAAGAGAGCCCTGCCTTCTTCATCTGCCCATAACTTAGTCACCTCCATTTTAAGCCCCTTCCCAATGAGAATTCCCACCCCTGCTTTCCTCAAGGGCACAGAACCCCAGTATTCCTGTCCCAAGCCGCGGACCGGGATCCTCTGTTCCTCCCCTCTGGCGTATTTAGTCTCCCGGAGGAACATTCCATCAAGGCCCGCTCTATGGAACTCCCTAGCCACTAACAACCTTTTCGTGGTGACTTCTTCCCTGTGACATTCAACGTTCCCACCCTAAGATGACCACTCCCTGGGTTTTTTAATTTACTGCCATAGCACTATCCCACTGCCCTTGTCTTTTCTTCCCTCCCCAGGCGGCCAAGCCCTGAACTGCACCTCCCAACAACCGAAGAAACACAACTTCAAGAAGACGCCTATCCTAACCCCTTTCCCACTGCCCACCCCTCCCCACTCAACACCCTTCAAAGGCGCCCAACATCTCCCAGTTGTCATCACCAGGCTGAGGTCGGACCACCAGCAGGGACTGTTTCAATCCCAGTCCGGCACTTGCACGTCCTCATTGCCATTGAGCCCCCTCCCCCATCTCCGTCTAAGCAGCATCTTTCAAATCTACTTGCGGCCCCTGTGGGTCCCACAAATCCCCTTGAAAACGCTAAAAAAACATAATCAAACACGAGTACACCCACATCCTCTTTGCCACCATACAACCCATTTAAGACCACATCCTTCGCCATTATCCTCATTACTGTATTCCCGGAGTGATTCAAGTGTCTACCATGGGCGATGCATTCAGCTTCCTATACTTCCTGGATCCCGGTATATGCCTCCTTCTAGGCCCTTTGATGCGCCATTGTCTATCATCATCCGACCTTTCGCCCTGGTTCTTTGCGCTATCTGATCCACCCAGCAACTGGCTCATGTCTCTGTGAATGTCTTCTTCTGTTGTCAGCCTATATTTGTGTCCATCCAATTCAGTTCAAATGTGAGGGAAAACAGGAACCCCATCTGTAGCACGCTCCCTTCTCCTGGAGCCACTTCATAAGAGGCACACACTTCCTTCTATGTGCCAGTGAGGATAGATCCAGAAAAATGGTTACTCTGGACATCACATACATGATCGGGCCTTTCTGTTTCACTTTCTCTGGGATTTTCATTTTGTCCGCGTAGTTATGAAACAAGGCCAGGACTAACTTGGGGCCCCCATTAGCCCCTCCCCCTGGTGTATCCTCTCAATCTTAGCCTCGTCAATGGTGTTGTCTTCAAAAGCCAACTTCGTGACTTCATGAAGTGTTCTTTTCAAGTCTTGCTCCGACTCCCCCTCTCTATCTGGGATTCCGACGAGTCTAAGATTGTTCCGCCTTTCGCGGTTTTCCAAATCGTCCATTTTCATTCGAAATTCCTCCTATCAGCGCTCCATTTCCGACATCCGCAAGTCCATTTGTGACTCTAGGGTATCCAAGGAGGTTTGATTATGTTTGAATTCCTACAGCCACGCCTCCATTTTATCTATCCTCTGTGTAATCTTGTCAACCCTGCTTCCAATATCTGCCCTCATGTTCCTTGTTTCTTGCATCAGGGCCACCACATCCTTTTTGGTTGCTGAGGATTCCTCCGATGTGGAAGCCATTTTGCCCTGCCCTAGGGTCCCAGGCCCGGGGTGGCTTGCTGTATATATGTATGTGGCCAATGTCTGCTTTGCCTCCATGCACCAGAGCCCATTATCCAGTGCATGTCCCGCTCTCTGCCCTCTCCCCCTATGTGCCCCTCCGGACTGTGGATGTCGCCTTTTATATGTCTTTCCATTTGGGGTCACTTGCTCATCCTGGGCCGCTGCTCCCCTGCTGCAACCCGTGTGGCGGGCACACGCCCCAGTGTTGGGGGCCCACACCACTAAAGTCTGGCTTAGGGAGCCCTCCTCCACTGCCCAGTCCTGTGTTTCAGTTAGGGAGGGGAGCACCTGCCAATGTGCAATCCCTGGGGTACCTTTGTGAGTGAACACCAGCTCAGCCCCACGTGCTTACAGTCCCGTCCAGGCCGAGGGGCCTTCCTTTGCTTTACTCTGTGTCCCAATGACTCCCTCTTCACTGGGTGCGTGATCCAGCGCTGATCATCGAGTAGACTCGGCCACCTCACACCATGCTGTTTCCTGATGTCCGGGTGAACCCCTGTGTAGAGACCGGGGCATAGTGCTGCGCAAAGTACAATCCCAGTGTCTCTTCAGACAATGGCTGTCGATCCCCAGCTTATACCAGGGAGGCGGGCATACACCCCAAAGTTGGGGGCCCAAACTTCCCTTCGTCATCTGCGGGGGTCTACCTCATCCACCGGCTCTCCAACGTTATCTGCTTTCACGTAATTGCTGCAGCGTCCCTCGAACCCCCCGCTGCCGGCTCATGCTTCTCCACCTTAATTCTATGCAGCCCCAGAGCCTGCATGGCTGAGGGTGGTCACTGAGCCACGGGGGGACACATGCATGTTCCTGGGCATCCCCTGACTTCACTCCTGGGGTTCTATGGCATCCCCACCACAGCCTCTGCTGCAGGCCATCTCCTCAGGTTTCCCAAGCCCTGCAGACTGCAGGGTGGGGGACAGAGGGAGAGGGGCGGCCCTTCACTGTCACAGGGCCAATCGACTGCTGGAATTCAGGGGGGAGGGCACACACTCACCTCCCCCACAATCTCGGGAGGGATCCTCCGCTCTCCCTGCTGTTTCCGGTCTCTCGACAGGGATACCAGCCGACGCACGCCACCTTTCAAATCACCCGCTGGGAAGAATCCAACTTTCTCTCTTGTCCCAGGTACGCTGTGCTGGTTCTCCACGATTCCGGGCACATTTTGTTTCACCTTTTCTCCCTAATGTGCCGCAGCATATCACCTTCACTCACCTCGAATTTCATGCGCGGGGGACATAAAGTGGGGGCTCATGCTGCTCTACGGTCCCGGGCTGGGAGAAGATCGTGCTCAGGCTGCATCCATGAGCGAGCCCCCAGGTGGCCTTCTCCCCACCCTAAAAACAGTTTTATGACCCTAAAGAGTATCTGTTCAGATCTGAGTACTGCCCCACAGTTACATAGCTACCACTTGCTCCGATATCATGTGCTGCACCTTCAAACATTAGTGTCTTTTTAGCAAACTTTTTTTACTTTCTACGTCTTCTGGTTTTGTTGTTGAAATTAGTCACATGATCCTACAAGCCCTGACATGTCAAGTGATCCTGCTAAAAGTCCAAGAATGTCTTGGTTAATGGTGCCACTCAAAACAAAGGGCGTGTTGGCAGATGGAACTGTTTTCCCTTCTCGAAAATTAAGATACCATGGGCCTCATTACGACCCAGGCGGTCCGGAAATAACGGTGGCGGTAAACCCGCCGCCACCGTTGTTTCCGGACCGCCTGATCCCGACCTCTGCAGGCGGGAGGTGATGTTCCCGCCAGGTCTGACCTGGCGGGTTTAACACCTCCCGCATGCAGGCGGACGTGGAAACACCGGCAGCATTACGAGATGCTGCTGGTGTTTCCATGATCCCGATTCCCATTGAGTCCCATAGGACTCAATGGGAATGGGGATTTACACCATTCCGCCTCCGTGATTCCCGGAAAACCGGTGTTGTAATGCCCCGGTAATTCCGGGAATCATGGAGGCGGAATGGTAATACGAGTCCGGCGGTAACCAGGCGGTTTTACCGCCGCAGTTACCGCCGGACTCGTAATGAGGCCCCTTGTCCTTCCTTTGATGCATTTGCGTCGGTATTCATTTGCATCTGTGCATTTACATCGTTTGCTAATTTTTTATGGAGCAAGCATAACAGGTGTAAGAAAGCTTAACAGAGCATAGAAAAAGTAAAAAGGGACTGAGGTATTGGATATCTCCCTGCCTTTTTTTAAGTGTTGCAAATGCACCGATGCAAATGTATAACGACAAAAATGCACTCATGTAATGACATGGAAACAAGTGTAACCATGTTCTGTCTGCAAAAGAGCGAAAGGGACTATTGCAGCTCTTAATAATTAATTAACAAATAAAGGGTTTGACTGCTTTTCCTCACTCCACTTCAGAGTGCGCAGGCGTAGATATTGGGTATGTGGCAACTGTCCGGGCAGAAAGAGATTGGACAGACTTTACTGCAAGGAAATGGAAGCCTCAGACAAACCCCTCACTGCCATTTTTTTCAAACCTTTGTAGGTTTTGGTTAATAGATTTTGGTTGAACAGCAACAACTACATAAGAATAGCATTTAGATGCATACTCTCTCCTACACTCCTTTATCCTCTCGATTGAGCCTCTCAATCTCACCAATTAGTTCACAATCTCACTCCATCAACTATTACTAGGATGAAGTTCTTACTTGGACCATGACAAATGCTCTCCTAGTAGCTCTCTCACCTCTGCTGGTCCTCTCCATCAAACTGGACTTCCATGATGTCCGATGCAACTCTTGCCACATCCTTTGACTATCACTGTCCTGCATGCTCCTTTACCCACTCCCACCCTCAAACATGGACAACACAAGCTATCCAACAGCTAAGGACATCCGTGCACCTGCACCCAGGGCACACGTATCACTCCCCCATTCCCCTTCTCCCTACTAAGACTCTTTCATTGCCATTGCTTGTCTCAGCCACATCATCCTACTATACTGACCATGTTTCTTCTCTCCAATCCCACTGTCACAGGCTCTCTGTGACCATCCAAACTATACTCTCTCCTTCTAAAATACGCCCTCCATCATCATTTCTCACAGCTGACAATGTAGCCTATTACTTCTCATCCAAAATCATGAAAATGTGATGCCTTAAAGACTCTTCTATCACTTCCAACTCCTTCCTCCTTCTCTCAATCTCCTATCACCCCCTATCTTTTCTATCTCAGTTCCCCTACTTTTCCCAAAAGAATCTCTACTGATCGTCTGCTCTGCCAACCTTTCCTGTGCACTTTTGTGTTCCCTTCGCACACCTCTCCTCCCTCTTTAATCTCGCTCTCTCTCCTCTGATACTTTCCCTGTCTGCTATAAAAAAAAGCCACCACCATCCTAATTCTAAAATTCTAAAGAAATACACTGCTGCTGACTCTAAAAGAGCCTCTTTTTCAGACCTGCCTCTCTTCTGCCTTACAATCCTAAAACCATTGTGTAAGTCGTCTGGAACCCTATTGTCCACTACCTTGAGGACAACTCTCTTTGTGACCCCCTACAATCTGGATTTGGGATTAAGCATTCCACTGAAACAGCACTTAAGACACATCTCCAACTTTATAACCACTGTCACCACTCCCACCTCTCCTCCATTTTAATCCCTTGGCTTTAATGGCATTGCACTCAGATGAGTAGCCTCCTAACTCTCCTACTGTTTATTCTCCATTTCTTGGAACTCTAACACCTACTCCCTTCCGCCCTTTCCTGTGGGTGTCCCCCAGCGATCTGTCGTTGACCCAATCTTATTCACAATTACACTGGCTCCCTGAGTAAGCTCCCCTTCTTCAGCTTTCACTACCACCTCTTTGCCAATGGCACCCACATCTTTTTCTTCCCAGCCTTATTCACCTTTGCCATCTTTCCAAACTTTACCAATGCAGTCATCCATCAATGGATAACATTACAGGTGCGGACACAGCTGCACAAATCAATCTCTGCAAAATTCGGAAAAATGCACGTCCCCCATCTTAACGACCAGACATCCAAAATGCCAATCTCTGCTTGTCTGCTCAGTAAACTCGATTACTGCTTAATCTCATCTCTCGGTCTCCACCTCTACTCTTTCTCTCCCCAACCGATGCACATGACCACCATGCGGTTGGCTCTCAACGCAAAACCACTCTCTCTTTAAATTCCTTCTTCTTGTCTTAAAAGTCGTCTATGGTCTTGCCCCCAGACTTTGTGACTGCATCTCGCTCTACTCTTCCTCATGAACCCTATGATCCTCCTGCCTTTTTAATCTCTGTCCCCCTGCCCTCATGTGGCTCCTCCCACTTTTCTGCACCATCTCCTTACTTGCCCCAATCCATTGGATTGCACCCCCACATATCAAAGCTATCACATCTCCTGAGCACCCCAAGACATGACTCAAGCTATACCTTCAGCCCTGCAAAGGAGCTCCTCCACCTCCCCCCAAACTGACCCAATAAACCGCAGACACAATGCTCCATTACCATGTGCAGCTGTAAATATGAGAATATGTACACAATTATATTTTATGGAACAAGTCCCATATTAAATATACTTCTGATGTCTGTTTGTCCATGTTCAAGATTTCTGTATACCTTTACCTTTCGTTAACAACTGGCTACTCATTCCCAAGGGAACCTCATCCTGGCACTGTCTTTGTCCCCTGTACACTTACCACGTCATTTCTGTTCAAAATGTCAACCGCCTGTCAATAAATATAAAAAATAAATGTAACTTTATACACTTTATTATGTCAGAGTATGTCAGACCAGCATAATACAAACATGCCTCAGCACAAACAGCTGATCTTGAGCCAAACATATAGCTTCAGACTAAGGGCCTGATTCACAGAGCATTTTTCAATGGGATTGCCCCATTATAAAAATGATAATGATGTGTTATTTATATAGCGCCTTAATCCAAAGCGCTTTACAAAGCACATATTTACATACAATATCAACCAACCGAAATTGGTACTCATTTATCGACCTCGGAAGGAAGAAATGCTGAGTTGGCCTTGCCGGGATTCAAACCTGCAACCTGCAGATCACGTTCAGGTTGCAGCAGCGAGCGCTCAACCCGCTAAGCCATCGCCCTAAGAGTTTCTTGCAAGATGTGAATACAAATCTGCTTCTATGTCTATCTCTCGGTTTACATTGTGGGTGTGATATCGATCTGTATATTTCTTCATACTGTAGCGAACCATGTCGCAGATCCACTGTGCACAATGCGGTGGTTGTGTTCACAACCAATATGTTTCTGAAAGGCACAGGGAACCCCACACTCTAGATTAGGGTATTAACATAACAGTTGATGACGGAAAGAAAATCCAGAGGATACAATTTGAAAGTACGGTATCAAGGATTTTATTACACCTGATATATTTTTCACTATATGAGTTAAATCACGATTAAATCTGCACTCGGGCAATCATTTTACATAGCAGGAAAAAATTTAAGATCACAACAATCCCATAAAATTCATACTATTAAGTCATTCAATCATTCATCCACATACATTCATCATACATCAATCCACTCATACCAAACATCAATAGGTACAAGATAAAAACCTATAACAAATATATATCATAACAAACAATTCATCAATAATTCAATTATTATACAAAAATTGTGCAATACAAAGTGCATAGCCACAGAAGATCATATAAGTGGTCAGCAATTGGGATGGGTCCCAGAAATCTTCGCAAACGGCCTCATCCCAAATTTCTCTACCGGTTTCGACGTATTAACGTAATTTATGTTACGTCTTCATCAGGAGATAACAAATTACTTTCTAAAGAAAGGGAAAACATAAAATCATAAGTTCCCTATTCTTAAATTGCATCATAAAAAGAAATCTTATACAAAAAAAAGGAGGGGTGGTTTTGGATGACTTTAAAAATGCTAAATAAATACACAATTAGATCAGTTCACAACAGTCACATCATTATAAAAACCAATTTATACATAAACCAAACAACAACCTACTCTCACCCCAAATCTGTGTTTCTAGGGTGGACCATGGGTGTCAGGCGGAGAGTGCTACCATCAAAAATTGGTGTCCCAGGGCATAGTGGAAATGGGTCATGGCCCACAGAATTACCAATGATTAAAAGTGCACTTGCATCATGCTAGAAAGTTGGAAAATTGCAAGTGCAAGGTGCTGAAGGGTTAGGCAATTGTGTAGTTTGAGTGATTTGAGACTTGCAGTTACCGATTATTATTATTTTTTTTTAAATGTGCAACCTAAGGAAGCTCATGAGTAGTGAGAACTAACCTTGGCATAAAAAACAAGAAACAGTCCATTGCTTCTTGTATGGTAAACTGAAAAAGCCGCCGTAAAAATTGACAGCGTCCAGATGAGTGTTCACAACCAAAACATAAGTATCTTTCTTTTGGCAAGTAGCATTACTAGGTCTGCAAATTTGGTTTGTGATGGTTTTGCAGTGAGTAAGATGTTAAGAAGGTTTTTAGCCCACACTCAAAAAACATAGACCCAGATGAAAAACAGTGCTTCAAAAAAACTGCCACCCTTTCAAATGTTAACTGTCCCTCGCCTTCATAGTCCCAAATCAAATCTCACACGGACGGTTTTGCACTCTAACAAGAACCTGCTAGTGTATATACCGGGCATTAATCACAGCCACATGTGGGATAGATTCCCCAACATTCATTTCATGCTCAAATCTGTGTCAAAGGAAATTCCTGGCCTAATTTCCTGTAGAAAATTCTGTTTGGGGATATTCTCTTAAGCCCTCTCTTGCATCACTTCTGGGCAATAGTTATCGGTTAGGTAAACACTGCTTTATTGGATGTCCTGGAACCATGCTCCCTGTACCGAATGGTGGGTAAGAATATGTTATGTTATGTTATGTTATTGGGCATTTGTATAGCGCCTTTTGCCATCGGTAAGATCCCAAAGCGCTGTTGGTTGAACGCCCTTAGGGACGGCAGTCCAGGTCAGTGGAGAGAGTAATGTAGTAAAGCTTGCTTGGGTGCACTCAGTGTGTGTTCAGTCAGTGTGGATTAAGTGGTGTGTAGCTGCATACTAGTGCTAGCTGTGGGGCAGTGGTTGTGTGAGATCAATAGAATGTGTGCAGCAAGGCCAATGGACTTGGGTATCTGCATTATGGCGGCACTGGAGTTTGTAAGGGAGATTATGTGTGCAGCTATGCCGATTTAGAGGGGTATTGCTGCTTTCTAAAGACTGTTTAGGTGATTGTGGAGGTGTAGAACTATGTGTGCAGCTAGGCCAAATTAATCGAGCAGTATAGCTGCATTTTATTGTTTGTTGGTGCAGTGGAAAGAGTTAGCATAATGGTGTGTTTGAGTGTCTGTGTGCTATCCAGGGAGACCATGTTCTCTGATGAGCTTCCAGTGTCGGTCGAGGGGGTGGTGTATCCCTTTGGGTTTGAGCTGTTAGGCTAAGGTCATCCCTGTGTCTTGTTGGGCCAAATTGTTTTGCCGAAGACTGACGGGTGGTGACAAGTGACAACACGTGTTGGCTGAAGTGTTTTATCAAGCGTACAACATTAAACCTTTTTTTGTCTTGACTAAACGTATGATCAATGTATTCATAATTTCTAATAAGACTAGCGCAAACAACTAGAACCAACTTGCCATTTCTTAATACTTCTTGAGGTTGAGAGTAGAACCTCAAGGTTTCAGTTGCGCAGCATGCCTACTTATCTGCCAGGACTACAGCGCACTAACAGTCGGCCTTACTCACTCACTTTAAAGCTCTATTCAGAAGGCAATGGTTACCTCAGCCTTACAGGCACCCAGACTGTCCACTTAATTAAAGTTTTACCTCCAGTTTTAAAGACTGCTCTTACAATCTGATTGCCAAGTTATAGTTTATCACAAGTGTGGAGGAATTCCCATGGCAGCAATAATGATTGTATAAAAAGCAAATTAAGTTCTGTTGAAATACACAGTGCAAACCTTTTGTAGTCTGCAGGGTGAACCCAAGCTGGTTAGGTCTTACGTCTATAGTATCCTGTGTAACCATCATCTGAGGATTCTACAGAAATTGTTGTCTTATTGCTATAGTAACATGTTTTTAGAACTATTGGCAATGGGTGATGCTAGGATATTTCAGTAGTTTTTCTAGTGGTTCGATTTTTTTGGTTGCGTGGTCATGCTAAACCTTTCTTAAGTTTGGTATTGTTCTATTTTCATGGAAAATTGGACATGTTGGGACTAAGAGCTGTTCCTTGATTCATCCATGGCATTATTGTTATGTAACGTGATGTACAATTTGGGGTGTGATATTAACCAAATATACATGCAATGTACATGGATTGTGCATGTGATGTGGATGTAATGTTCATGTATTGCGTAAGCAGTTGCTCAAGGATTGATAGACAGGTGTGTATATACACTGTTCTCGACACGCTTAGTGTAGCGCCCCATATGAAATGGCTGGGTCCCACACCACATTCTGCCCAGCTACCACATATTCACTGACTGTGAGAAATTGCCATCTGGCATGGGTGCAAAACCCTGGCTTTTTTGATTTGTTATTAATGCATACAATCTTTCTGGTGATTTCTTCTCTGAAGGTTCATCTGCTAACCAGATCCCCTTTGTCACCAACTCCATGCCAAAAGCATGGTGTACTTGTGCCCTGCTGCATCAGTAGCCTAATGCACAGCACATGCCCTACTCATGACGCACAGCAGGTTCAAAGGTCAAAAGATGCCCACTCGACTGCTGCAGTGACAGCCAAATCACTGCAGCACAGGGGAGGAATTTAAGATATGCCCCCTGTACCAAAACTACAGTGATCATGAGTATCACATACTGGTGGCAAAGTAATCTCTAAAAATAAGCTATTCCTGAGTTTAGACATAGTGCATGGCACCACTTATGATCATGACTGCCCCATCCAAGTTGATATTGCACATGTGTCAGCTCCTCTCAGTCAGCTTTGCTGTGGAAGGGAATATTTATTTTGGTCAGCTGGGCCGATACTGCCAAATTGCTGGATAGAAACCCAGAGGACCCAGCTTTGCTTTGTCCCCCTTTGTGAGGGCTGGCAATCCCCCCCACCCCACCCTATCCCCTCTACCCCCTCAGGCAGATGTCCTGGGGCCAGGTATTAAAGAATTACACCATTAAGAAGCCTCACACCAGGGTGCTGCATGTCTAAAGGCCTTTGTTGCAGTAAGTAGGGAAGGGGCATGAGTAGGATAGGCAGGAGGGTTCTGATCACTGGAAGAAGCCTTCCACCATCTTGTTTCTCATTGTTTCTCTTTCCCTTTCCACTCCCCTCCAATTCTTCTGGAGAAAATCAGTTTGGGTGGGACATCAGCAGGGCAAAGTCTACTCCATCCAGGAGCAGGCATTGTACCACTAAGGCAGGCCGACTTTAGTCCAACCACCTGAGGACTCTTGCCCTTAAAAGAAGGCATTTTCCACCCCTTCAGCAGATTCCACTCAGTTACTCTCAGATCCTTTAAGGCCACAGGTTCGTTCTGAAGAAGTCACTGGACTTCCTTTGTCACTGAACTTCCTTTGGGAGAGTTGCACTCTCCAACGTCCTCAGCATAAGGTAAAGAAAGATTGTCCAAAACAGAATAAAGATCTGTCCCCTAAACACTCGCAGGGCACATTGAGGGTGCCCAGTGCTGTCAACTAGGAACAGCCCCTCTGCAACGAATCTCCTAAACTAGGGGAGCAGACCCTGAATGGAAGCATCCTGTCCGCGAGTCCTCTGCGGAGGTCTCACAGCAACCGGAGGGCCAGACCAGCCAAAGCAACCTGTTCTACTGCACAGAACTGGTCGCTCTGTGTTCCCTGCATCTTGAACAAAGGGGAATGCGCTGGTGCTGGTGTTTGCATTCCTACACCTAGCCAAACTATTGCTTGCATCTCAACCAGCTCGACAATGCATTGTGTCTTAGTGAACCACATTACCTGCTAGGCCCAAGGTGAGTGCTCAGAGCCAGAAACAAAATTTAATTACTGACAAGTCACTCGCTCACTCTAACCATGGCTCAGCCCAGCTAGTTCTTGAACTGCTGCTTCAGTGATCACACATCGATGCACGCAAGATCACCACTTTGACGACGGTCGCCCGCCGTCTCGAACCACTGGAGCGTCACTCATGGACCCCTCATAGGGGCTAAAGCCCAACTCGGCCTGGCCAACTGCTAAGCATTACTGGGACTACCCCAACCTGCATCATTAAAAAGCTGCGGTTCTACCCAAAAGCACCCACATTTGCCCCTACTTGACTCCTGTGTTCTGTCCGGGCCTCCCAAATCCTACATGCCCGAACTGAGCCTGATCAGCTTGCATCAATGTTTGAGCCAGAGTCAGACTGCGTCAGCCCACGAAGAACTGAATCCAGGTACTGTTGACTCTGAACTGCCCCCTCGATCCACTTGGATGCTAGAGACTGGTTCGGTCACGATTGCTCCCGTTTTCTACAAGATACCCTTTTTATAGTAGTACCTAACCTACCACCGCTGGAACCACACTCAGAGGGCTACCTTCTCCAGTCTGTTGCATCCTTTCTGTTCACCCGTTGGGGAGGGATTTTGTATAGTGTCTCTTTTCGTTCTACCTACAGATGGTGTGTTTTTATTAAAGTGTTTATATTTGTATAGAACCTAGATTAGGCATTCCCTTTATTTGGATCTGTGATACTGTGTTGTTTGGGTCACTACTAGTTACCCTTCACACCCCTCTTGAGAGTATAGCCTTCACTCTGCCCATGTTGCCACAAAAGTCAAAGGAGTTATAAATAGTCCCTCTCTTATCTTTATGATTGCATTGTGTTTTGCGTGAAGAATTGTGAGGGCTGAAGGTGCTATTTTACCCCTAATCATCCTTGTACTCCTCTGAGGCAGAGTCCAATTCGTCACACTGACATATCAAATCCACAGCACCTCACACCCAATACATAAACTGCTAATATAATGTGACTGTTATAGTAATCTCTGTCACAAATTGCAATTTGCCTATAAACATACATGTATACTTTCATGAAATGTACTGTTTTATTTATTTTGTGTTTTTGTATGCTGTGCCAGTAGCTTCGGGGCACTTGACAAGACACAGAACTGATGGAAGGTAATGAAAGGCATTTGAGAAAAGATGAGTTTTGAGTAATATTCTTAATTAGAGAAGATTGACTGGAAAATGAAGGTTTGGAGGTAGTGTATTGCATTGTATTGTGTTGTATTGGTTATTTGTACCGTGCACTTGGAAGACTAAGTTGCATTTCTGCACTGATCTTAAAAGTTAGACATGCAGATAGGAATAGATAGCTGCACGCATATCATTGGAAAATATGGTATCAGGTAATACAATTGCGGCAAAAATGTTGCTGGTAAAATAAATAGCCGAAAAATTGCTGTGGTTTGACCCGGTAAAGGTGTACCCCATTATACCATTTAAGGGAGCGGGGTTGCGGGGTTGTCCCCAGATCCCCTTAAATGGTATAATAGGTCCGGGGGTTGAGGGGTGTCCCCCTCGTCCTTTGCATGATTGTGACGGCAAAACCACAGCATGTTTACCTCGATATTTTGTATTTACTGCCATTTTTGCCGTGAGTTTAAAATATGGAACCGAAAATATGGGGTTTTAATTCTTTCCAAAACATCAAAAGAGAGGAGATATTCCTTAATTCCTGTGGCAATGAGTTCCATAATTTGGGTCCATTGAAAGGTCCAGAGTGAGGTAACTAATTCGTATGAGGCTCTTCATCCAGGGACGATGCAATTAATGCAGTGCAGGAGATCAGGATTAGTGACTAACAGAGGAGGTTGTGAGCAGATTGGTATTGCAGATCTGAGCCATGGAGTAGTTCCTGGATAAGGCAGAGCAGTTTAAATAACGATTACACTCTTATGGGTACCCAGTAGAGGCAACATATGCCAGGTCTGGTATGGTGCAACGGGGGCCATCTGAAAATTGTCCTGGCAGCATGGTTTTGGATGATTTTCAGTTTATAAATTAATGTGAAAGGCAATCCGGCAACAAGCATGTTACAGTAGTTTAGGCTGGACAGGATAGTTCGAACTATAATTGAGCCATGGAGGGAATTAGAAGGACTTTTTATATACATTTTTGTTTGAAGATTGCAGTGGCTGAGATTATGGCCTTGTAAGGGGTAAATAAAATATTGCTTTCAAAGATGACTCCTAGGTTTTAGAAGTTTAAGATAAGGGAAAGACATCCACCCAAGCTCTTGTCCCAAAGGATACTGAGGGTTCGTGGAGTTTGGTTGGATAGGAGAAGGATTTCAGATTTGGAGCCATTAAGGCATGATGTATGTTCAATATGGAATGTTTATCCAATGTGCATGTATTATAAATGTATTTTGCAGGTGGTGTGTATGCAGTGTATGTATAAACTATTACTGAGCCCTTAACTGTAAATAGTTTCTCATAGGGTTGATGGACATGTGTATTTATTTACAGCAAAACAAAAGAGGTGATGGCTAGAAGGTTTAGAGTGAAACTTAACCTCTGTCATTGCTCTGGGCAACCCTCTAAACCATCGTTCTTTGCCTGCCAAGCCATTACAAAAGGGGAAAGACAATGGGCCTCATTACACGGTAGGCGGTAAGGGTTTACCGGTACCGGTAAGGGCACCGGTACCGGTAAACCCTTACTGCTTTACTACAAGGTCCCTTTGCGGTATCCGACCTTAACGGTTGGTTTTACCAGCCATTAAGGAACGGGCCCGCAAAGGGACCTTGGTGCTAATTACGGTACCGCAATTTGCGGTACCGTAATTACCTCCTTCCCCATTCCCATTGAGCCCTATGGGGGCAAAAATGGGAATGGGGAAGTGCCTTGGTGAATGGGGAATTACCGCCCCCGCTCACCTTGGAGTAGGGCGGTAATTCCGCCATCCACCAAGGCGGACACGGTAAAATACCAGCGGCAACCATGGCGCTAATAGCGCCATGGTTACCGCCTACCGTGTAATGAGGCCCAATGTGCAAATAAAGCATGGTCCCACCCCAAAAGGGGCGGTCAAGCCCGAACTGCTTGTTCACATCCCTTCTGCATGAGACCACAAGCATCCCCAGACACGTTTCACCCTCGTTGGGTCTCATCGGTGAGGAGTAGCTTGGGTCTCTAGACCCAGCAGGCACAGGACCCATGTCTGGGGACACCTGTCCCACTGTGGGTGACTACAGCAAAACAAACTAGGTGATGGCTGGAAGGTTTAGAATTAATCTTAAGCTCTGGCATTGCTCTGTGCAACCCCCAAGATCATCGTTCTTCGCCTGCCAAGCCATTTACAGATGTGGGAAAGACCATGTGCAAATAAGGCTTGGTCCCACTCCAAAAGGGGCAGTTCAACCCGAACTGCTTGGTCACATCCCTTCTGCACAAGGCCACAAGCATCCCCAGAAACGTTTCAGCCTCATTGGGCTTCATCAGTGATGAGTAGCTTGGGTCTTTTGCCAGAGGTTTAAGATTAATACTAAACTTTCCAGCCATCACCTCTTTGTTTTGGTATTCATTTATTTAGCCAGTTAAGATGTAATTATAAACAAAAATAATGTACATATGATATGATTAAGAATTAGATAACTAAGGCCATCCTGGGTGAAGGTGCCTTTACAATAAGAGGGGGATAGGGCGTTGTAGGTAAGCCTGGTGATGGTGGGGTAGATCCAACAAGAAACATAGACTAGAGACATTAACAGTACTGCCCCCGGTGGGTTGTGGGATTGGGAGGGCTCCAGTCCTTATCTCTTCTACCTGGTCTGCTTGGATGAGATGAGTACCATCTCAATGTGCTCAGCAAAACCCACAATGATTCTATTGTTACCTGCGACAGAGCAGCGGAGAGGTCCCATGGTCAAACTGCCATCTTAAACATGCAGGAAATACATCACATGAACTGGAACAGTGACTATCATTGCAGTGGGTGGCCACTGCCTGGAACTGGTGGACCTGGGTACAGAAGGGCGTGGCAAGGTTGAATACCTATTTTATGTGTTTTAGCACCTGTAACACCTCCCCTAGGGAACGGAAAGACCATGGTTAGCATGGGGAACCATGTGAGAGAAAGAGCCAATGGAAAGAGAAGGAGAGGATAAAAAGAGGCCCAGGAATCAGGTATGGGTTATTTGGGTGAGGTCAAGGGAGGAGAAGGAGGGTCAATAGACCAGACGGAGGCTTGGCAGTGTAGTGGAGCATGAAGGAGTATTACTGAAGGAGCGTGCAAGGTGAGGTATTGGTTGGTAGGAAGAAGTGGTACTTGAGCTTAAGTGTGTATGCAAGGTTGCTGAGTGGGGCTAATAGAAGGAGAGTGGGGAGTTAATGAGAAGGCGACTAAGGGAGTGAAAGGAGATTGACTATGGGAGAAGGTGTGGGTGGAATGTAGAAGTAGTTCAGTGTAGAGAGTAGCAATAGTGTGGAAAAGGGAGTGTAGTAGTGTGGAGAGTATTAGTAGTATGGAAAAGGGAGTGTAGTGGTAGCAATGTAATGTAATTGTCATTTTTCTAGCACCTTTTCTCATTGGTATGGTTTCAAAGCACTGTAGGTGAACGCCTTCAGGGGGCGAAGTTCAGGTTTGGGCAATTAGTCAGAAGGGTTTAGAATTGTGTGTGCATTTTAGCCAATATGAAGGTAGGTAGGTAGGGGTGGCCAAGTCCTTACTAGCAACTGTAAGAAAGGCATGGCATCAACAGTAAGACAGACACAAGTGCTAAAAGTTCAAGGGTGTTAATTGAACTTCAAAAAAGGTTTGAAAAATGCCTGCCTAATCCGAAATCTATAGATGGGAGCAAGCTACGCCTATCAAATAATAATAATGTAGTCCTAGTGGTGTCTTGTCAAAATAAAAGGGCCTATACTAATAAACCTGTTGCCAATCATTACCTCTAAATAAAAATAGTGTGGGAAACAGTGTTTCAAAAAAGAAAGAAGTGTTCACAAAATGATATGCCAGGATGTTCAGGCCATTGGCCTTCTTTACCCATGTTGTCAGCACGGGGCAAGGCGGTACACTTGAGCTTAGTACAGTCTCTGGCTTCTCTACATTAGGATACAGTTCAGAACAAACACTAGGGCCTTCTGCATCAAATTCTCTTTCCCCTTGAAAGTCTTATTCGTAGAATACCGTGGAGTGTAAAATAATATTTAAAATTTGCTTCTCATTCAGGCTTACACAATTGAAATGGGATATCCTGCCCCAAGCTTCATATGTCCAGATTCGCTTTGCTTTACTGTCAGAGACTTTCCAAACTATATGGCTTTGCTTTAATCCCATACATGACCACTCTGACACTGCTGCATTCTGGTACTTGTATTTCTTAAGATCAATTCCTTTTACTTTACATTCAGTTCTGTTTCAAGCAAGCCTTCTTGGGGATTCTATTCACATTTCCTCTATTTAGTGATTTCCCTGTTTTGGCTTTTAGTTTTATTTGCTTTTCAGTGTTCACATCACTTCCTTTCACTTCAGGGACTTCGCTTTCATTTTGCAGAGTCTTCCGATATAGTTTTCACTCACACGGGGTCACTCTATGACTTTGACTCTCATTATCTTTCAGGTATCACTTTCCAGGTGATTCACGGATCACCCCAGATCCCCCCAGCCGGGCTCAGAACCTCTTAACACAATGTTCAATTAGCCGTCCTCCTCCGGGCTTGGACCAATTTCAATTCAACTCAAACTTGCTTTAATAAAAAAGCTCTCAGCTGATCTTCCCCCGCCAGGCTCAGACCAACTTCATTTATTTTGCCATTAACTCTCACCTTCCTTTTTGGGTTTGGGCCACTTGCCCGCTATACTTGGTACCTTCCCTCACGCGCTCCGCTTCTCACCTGCTTGCCTGAGTTTCTCTCACCGCCTCTTTTGATCAGCTTTGTGAGGTCAGCAGCTCCATCCTTTGGCTTGGGGATGAGGTCAGGGTCCCACCACCTGCTCCTCTATATATTTGGGTTTGGCACTGGTCCCAAGATAACAAGCAATTGTCCGGACCTCAACAGCAAGGTCCTCGCTGACTGAATCCACCATGTAGGAGGCACGTCTCCTGTGACATGCTGTAGCCCTTCCTTCTAACTGGGCCAGCGACGCCGCACGCTGTCCTACTCTGGATTCACCTGACAGCTCCCAGCCTCTTGGTTTCTCAGCTCCAGACATATACACCTGTTAATGGGCAGCAGGTGTGTGATTAGGATTGGGTCTGCCTGACCTTAGCTGACTTCATTAAGGGGACAGGCTGCTGTCAGTGTTGTAGTCTATATTCTGTGTCTTAGTGGGTTTTTCACTGGTAATCTTCACCTCCCCCAGGTTGCCTCTTCCTCTTCTTAGTATTATGCAAAAAATGGGAGTGCGGGGGAGTAGATGTTATGTATTTGAAAATACCCCAAAAAGACAGAGGGGTTGTATGGTTGTGGATAATGGGTGAGAGGGGGATACCGCGTCTCGCCTAGGGTATTCCCATGAGAATGACCCCAGACTCCCCTACCAGGGTGATCCTCCCGCACTGGTCCACCCCCGGGTCTGGATCAAAGGCGATGGCCGTGCCCTGGCCACCCGAATCGAGGATTCTCTGGGCCAAATGGGAGACCACCCCTAGGTTTCTCACACAACTCATGCAGAGCTGGCATGTGAATGGGTGCTGTGAGGTAGTCTAGAGAGTATGCAAGAGCAGGAGACTCATGTGTGCAGCTAGACCAAATTTTTATCGTGAGGGATAGCTGCATTCTCATGGCAGAAGTGTTGTGCGATGTGATAGCAGATGCGGGAGGATGCGTGGCCATGCCTTCAGCTATCTTCTATAAGCAAGGAGTTTGATACGTACCCATGTGTCCTGGCTAGTTTCTTGGTTTTGTAGATGCAGCTGAATTTAGAAGGGGTGAATTCAAAGCGCACAGCTAACTTCTATGCAGTGTCTATATTCAGAGCAGCTAACTATAACACAGTGACTGAACTAAAGAAAGTAGCTAAATATAACACTGAGGCTATACTCAAAAAGAATCCATCACTGTAACGTTCACTTTCTTTGCTTAACCGAAACCTGGATTACTCCTGATAATTCTTTTACTCTAGCCTCCTTTAATACTGCTTCTAATTTTCCCAAAGTCCTCACCCATCTAGGCATGCTGGGGTACTGGGGTTCTCTATAACTCTTCCTGGACTCTTTCACCTCCCCTTTCTGGTCTCCCAAACTTTCCCTCTTTTGAATACCATTTTCCTCCTTTTCTAATCCCTTTTCTATCTGGTTTCTTGTTGTTTATCATCCCCCAGGTCTAGCTACTGATTTTCTTCAACATCTTGATCTTTTCTTCTTCCTTTTTCTTCACCTCTTTTTCTTCCTGGGGACTTTACTTGCCCCTTCTCTAATTTATCTTCCCCCTTGCTTCTTTCTTTCACTGATTACTACCATCTGCATTTCCTTCCTTCTCCCCCTTCCCATCAGTCTTGCTCCTGCCTTGATCTAATCTTCTCTTCACTTCCTTCTTCTTTTCCTTTGTTTTCCTGTCCCTTTTATGCTTCAGATAATTTTCTTCTTCCTTTTTCTGTTTCTCCACCTGCTCCACTTACTTCTTCCTCGACTATCTTTACTCGTTGTAATCTTTCTTCCTTTGACTCTATCTTTTCTTTCTTCTTTGCATTCTTCCCTTCCATCAATCTCCATTTTCTCTTCCTTTTCTTCTGATCCAGCTACCAGCGCTCTGCACTCTTCTTTGCTATCTGAACTTGACTCAGTCTCTCCTCTGCTCCCCTTTTCTCCTACTCGTAAAACTCCTCAGCCCAGGCTTTCTCCTGACCTTATTTCCCTCCGCCGCTACCTGCGTAAAGCCAAAATGCCAGTGGAGAAATTCTCTATCTACTTCTGATCTTACTGCACTTTCAGCTTTACATTCTTCTTTTGATTCTGACTTACTTGCTGCAAAAAAAACGTACTTCTCTGAACTTAAACTTTCCCTCTCCCATCACCCTCAATGTGCCTCATTACGACCCAGGCGGTAAGTTACCGCCTGGGTCGTACCCTTACCACCATGGTGTAAACTATGTTTACACCATGGTGGATGGCGGATTTACCGCCCCATTCCAAGGTGAGTGGGGCGATAAATCCCCATTTCCCATTTTACCCTTCCCCATTCCCATTTTTGCCCCATAGGGCATAATAGGAGTGGGGAAGGCGCCAATTACGCCACCGTAAATTACGGTGGCGTAATTAGCACCATGGTGCCTTAGCGCCATGGTTTTTAACGCCTGCAAAAAGCAGGCGCTAAACTCACCATGGCGCAAAGGGACCTTGGAATCAGGCGTTAAGGGTCGGCGCCGTTTGCGGCGCCGTTAACCCCTTAACACCTGATTCGTAATGAGGCCCAATGTCTTTATCAACTTCTTCACAATATCTTGTCTTCCAAATCTCCTTTTAAAACTCATGTTTTCCGGCTGCTTTTAAGTGTGCACTTATTCTCTGTATTCTGAAAAAAATCTACTCTTGATCCATGTATTCCTACTACTTTTCAGCCGATCTCGCTTCCGTGATTCTTTTCTAAAATCCTTGAGTGGCCGCTTACGCTCAGGTAACTCGTTATCTAAATATTCATTCTCTTTTCCCACCTCTTCAATCTGGCTTTCGTCCCTCTCACTCCACAGAGACTGCTCTCTTACATGTCTCTAACTCTCTTCTCTGCGCTCGTCACTCTAAGCTTTCTTCTATTCTTATTCTTCTTAATCTTTCTGCGGCATTCAATAATGTTAATCACTCTCTTCTTATATCTTCTCTTTATACCTTTGGTATTTCTGGTTCTGTTCTTGAATGGTTCCATTCCTAGCTTTCTAAATGGTCCTAGTTGGGCCAGACACTCTTCTTCCTCATTTAGTCGGTAGTAAAGCCATTACCGTATTCCAGTAAAGCGCTACTACTCTTATTGCCCTACATACCATAGTGCACCCTTGTTAGTCATTTAGTAATTAGATTCCAATCATGTATCTCAAATGTAGGTGTTTCAACCATGTACTGTTGATTCCAAAATGTAGGTGTGCCTCCCACTGCTCAGGTATCCCAAAGTTAGGCGTTTGTGGATGTACTGTTGAATCTCAAATTTAGGCTTTTTCTCCCACTGCTCAGGTGTACCAAAGTTAGGCATTTGTGGATGTTCTGTTGAATCTCAAATTTAGGCTTTTTCTCCCACTGCTCAGGTGTACCAAAGTTAGGCATTTGTGGATGTTCTGTTGAATCTCAAATTTAGGCTTTTTCTCCCACTGCTCAGGTGTACCAAAGTTAGGCGTTTGTGGATGTTCTGTTGAATCTCAAATTTAGGCTTTTTCTCCCACTGCTCAGGTGTACCAAAGTTAGGCGTTTGTGGATGTACTGTTGAATATTAAATTTAGGGATTTTCTCCCACCACTCAAGTGTCCCAAAGTTAGGCATTTCTGCATGTACTGTTAATTCTCAATGTAGGTGTTCCATCTTTAGGCATGCCTAAAGGGCAACACATATCTGACCAAAGAAGAGCCGTCAACTGGCCATCAATGACCGTATCAAACTTAAAACTCTGAATATCACACACAACTGTCTTAATGCTAAAGCACCTGCATACCTCACAGAGAAATTCACAAAGCATACCTCTAAACGACCTATCAGAAAGGCCCAATCAAATAGTATCAAAATCCCCAACTTCAACCTGAAAAGAACTGGAGGCTCCAGCTTCCCAGTACTAGCAGCTCATCTTTGGAACTCATCCCAGACTCACTCAGAGCCACTCCTTCCTTCCATGGATTCAAATCTAACGTCAAACTCTGGCTTCACACCAATGACTGCTAAAAGCCCCCCCATCAAACATAAGCTCAACTGTATCTGATATTCTGTATATTAATGTAAGATATTTGAAAATGCAACATATGTTAATGTAAGATATGTGATACTGTAACATAAGAAATGTAAGATATGTGATTCTGTAACAGAAGAAATGTAAGATATTTATGTACCTGTAACCTAAGATTTTATCTCTCGCAAGCGCCCAGTTGCCTAACGGCCCGGTGCGCTCTATAAATAAATAAACAATACAACAATACAACAATCATGTACTGCTGATTGTCAAATCAAGGCGTTACTCCCAATGCCCAGGTGTCTCAGGTCTGCATGGTTCACATTTCACTCCCGTGCCTCGTGTTTCAGGCTTCTTTGCATTCAATGCTATGTCTCGAACTTAGGCATTCCTCCCACTGCTCAATTGTCTCAAATCTGGGTTGTCCACCATGTACTGCTGTGTCTTATATTTGGGCGCTCTTCCATTTACTGCTTTGCCTCAGACTTGGGTGTTCGTCTGCTTGCTGCTGTGGCTCAGACTTAGGTGTCCCTCCCACTGCTCAAGTTCTCAAATCTCGGGAGTTCTCAGTTTGCGAGAACAACCAATCGATTTGAACCTAAGAAAGCAGCATCAAAGATGAACTCCATCCGAGTGCAATGTAAGTATTAATCGCCCCACATGTGTGGGCACATGCTGCAGGCGCTGCTCGCATTAAATGCACTCTAGAATGCCGCTACGGCTATGACAAATCCGGTCTAGCTTAACGCATAGCCGTCTGCACTGAAACCCCTGACGTGCCTCAACAACTCTGCATTTAGTATGCAACGACAACCTATGACAAATTTCGGTCTAGCTGGGCACATATCCAGTCTCCTGGACTTGCACTCTTCTCAACCACCGATAGCACCCTCCCACATGCCTGACCTCTAGGTTGCTTACTGGAGCCTAGCCAGCTCTCCTAAGTCCTAATTCTGGCAGAATGCACACATGCCTCTTAAACTAAACTCTTATTTATTTATTTTATTTTATTGTTTTTTTATAACGCACCTAACAACATACCTGAGTTCAGTTTCTAAGCGCAGATCCAGGATTCAAACCTCTGCTGCTTGGCATGGTCTTTTTTCCAAGACCAGCGTGTTGCCCCTGTGCTATCCTCCGTTCTTAGTACTTCCCGTACCTGTATTTCAGTTCCGGAGGGCGTTCCAACTATAAAGTGAATTGAAGCCATACAAATGGGGAAAGGGCGCTATATTAAATGACGACTACAATAAAATACAATAAATATAACACTGTGTCTATACTCAAAATGCATCTAGGTATTAGGCAGTGGTGATACTCAAAAAGAATGCAGCTAAATATAACAATGGCGATACTCAAAAATGCAGATAACTATACCACTGTGGCTATGCTGAAAATGCAGCTAGATGTGATGTACTCAAGAATGTGGCTAAATATGACACAGTGGATATACTCAAAAAGAATGCAGGTAAATATAACACAGAGGCTATACTCAAAAAGAATGCTGTTAAATATGTAAATAAAACACAGTGGCTACACACACAAATACAAGGACTCGCCTGGAGGTTGGGGGGAAATGCCAGGTCTTGAGGGCCCTCTGGAAAGCAAGGTGGTCCTCAATGCATCGGATGCTGAGGGGAAGTGAGTTCCAGATAGAGAGGGCTTGGACGGAGAAGGAGGACCACCCTAATCTTGTCGATTTGAAATTATGGATTGCAAAGAGTAGTGCAGTGCCTGAGCGTACGTTTCTGATTGGTTGGTAGCAGGTGAGTATATGTTGAAGGTATTCAAGGCCTGTTTTGTGTAGAGCATGGTGGGTAATGCACATGGCTTTGAAAGTGGACCTTTGCCCGACAGGGAGCCAGTGGGGGACATGGAGGGCAGGTGAGATGTGCTCTCTTGGGCCGAGGGCCAGGAGACTATAGCTGCGGTGTTTTGGACCCATTGGGCTTTCTGAGTTGGTAAGCGGGGGTGCCCAGGTAAAGGGAGTTTGCGTAATCTAGGTGGGAGAGAATGATGGCAATGAATACAACAACTCTGTGAGTGTAGGAGATGTAGGGGAAGATGTATCTGAGAATGACGAGGTGTAGCATGTAGCAGGATTTAGACACAATGTTCTTGTGGTGCTAGATTGTCAGGTCAGCGTCCAGGGTGCATCCTAGGTTCTTTACTGAGTTGGATGCGGTGGGAGGGGGTCCTAGGGAGGATGGCCAAGGGGTGGGTTGGGTTGGGGGAAGAGAGCCCTCTTCTGCAGATCATTATTTCTGCTTTTCCAGGGTTGAGGAGGAGTTGGTTGGCCGTCATGCAGATGTTGATGTCAGAGAGGTAGGCAGAGAGGATGGGTGGGGGAGGGAGGCACACTTAGGAATGTTACATATGATCTGTGCAAGGTTGTGTGAGTGGATAATAGCGGGTAGGGGGCTCCGGTAGAATTTGAAGAATTGGGAAGAAAGTGAGGTGCCCTGTGGGACCACATTGGAGACAGGGCAGTAGGCAGAGGAGAAGGGAGAGAGCAGGGTTGATTTGTGATCTATTAGCAATGAAAGAGGAAATCCACCTAAGAGCTGTGTTATGCCTAGTGAGTGGAGTCTAATACAAATCTAAAGATGAAGTATAATATTTTCTGTTTAAATATATACAGAACAGGCAAAAGTGCTCCCTGAAAAATGTAGGAGAGAGACTTGTAAATTAACTTTCTTTACTGCTTGCATCGAGCTCTAAATTTAGTGATCCATTTCGCTAGAGTAATACTTTCTGGTTTTCCTGTCAGGACATCTTTGTTGTATTACATTTATGTTTCACTGGTCCTTGACAGAGTAGGGGTCGACTCTCATGTGCACCATAGTGAGTGGAGTCTGTCAGTGAGGATGTCATGGTTAATGGTGTCGAAGACAGCTGAGAGGTCTAGGAGGATAAGTGCGGCACAGCCTTCAGAATCTGCAGTGTTTTTGAGGTCATCCCAGATGGAGGCTAGGGATGATTCTGTTCCATTGAGGGGTCTGAAGCTGGATTGGGCAGGGTTGAAGAGGTGGTTGGAATCTGCAAAGAAACAAAGCTGAGAGTAGGCCATTCAGTCAGTAAGTTTAGCTATGAAGTGGTTGTTGGAGATAGGTCTGTTGTTGGCTGAACAGAGGGGATTCAGGGAGGGTTGTTTGATGAAGGGTTGTATGTGTGAGGACTTGAATGCTGCTGAAAACAGGCCTGAGGTGAGGGAGGAATTAATGATGGATCTTGATATACCGCCTGCACAGGTGAAGGAGATTTCTTTGAGGAGGGCGGGAAGGCATGGATAATTTGGTTATCCCAATGGATGGCTGTTAGCAAGTAGCTTTAGGAATTCAGGTCGGGAGATGGGAGTGAAAGAGGAGAAGATAAGGCGAGAGGAGGATGGGTTGGAGGACTTGGCAGTGGTTCAGGTGGTCGGGGAGGGAGTGCTGATAATTTTGCACATATGATGAGGTTTCTTTCTAAAGAAATCTTGTAGAAGTGGTCTGAGAGGACATCGCAGAGAGCTTGGGAGATATAGGAGGGGGCAGTGCAAAGTGGGGGCCTTGAATTCTGCGAGATTGCATTGAGTTCCTTGGTGCAGTTGCGGGCATTGGAAATTCTGCTCTGGTAGAAAAATGTTTGGCCTTCCAGATTTCTGCCTTATCGACATGAATCTGACAGGTGAATGCTGCTCTATTAGGAGGGGAAGGAGTAGCCCGCCACCTATGTTCTAAAGTGTGGTTGAGAGTTCTGAGTGGTTTGAGTGAGGGCCCTTGTATGTGGGAGGCTTATCTGTTGGGAGTGAGAGGTTCAAGGGCACTGGAGAGCCATAGGTCAAAATGGCTGATGGAGAGTGAATCTCCAAGAACTGGCAGATTTGGATGGGTGAAAAGTAGAGAGGTCTGCCAGGTCCGGTGATACTATTGGACATTGTTCCACAGCGGGAGGATGGTCAAGTGGGGAGGAGTGATAGGAGTTGCAAGCAAGAAGATAATGGCTGCGTGTTCCGTCCATATGTGTGGTCGGGGGAGCGTGGAGATAAGGGAGGTCGAACTGAAGACTGCATTTAGGGTATGTCCTGTGGTGTTTGTGGCACCTGCTACTAGTTGGGTCATGTTAAGGGGTTCCAGGTTATCTAGAAGAGGTTGTGGTATGGGGTTGTGCGGAGCATCAAACCATATGTTGAAGTCTCCAAGCATGGTGAGTGAGGGGTGGGTGAACTGGTTGTCCGCTGGGGAGTTGCTTAGAGGGATAGCAAAGTCTCTGTTGTAATCAAATACAAAAAACTGTCTTGATAGGGAAGTAACTTCTAAAAGGAGCTGAGTTACTGAGTGCTCTATGTGATAAAAAGACTCCCATATAGTTTAAATCAGTGTTTAGGGAAGAAATAAACACACCTGAAGACGTGTTAATATTTGTCAACTTGCATATTGCAAAAACTATTTAATCTTTATTAGTTTTTGCAAGCTCAATACCTGTATTCATAAAATTAAAGCGTACATACATGCATTGCTTTCCATGCAAAACATAATTGTTAAAGCAATATACAGAGGGAAATTCTCACAGACATACATGAAACCAAAAAGAGTCATATATAATAGACATCAACATCCACAGTTACATGTTAGAGAACACAGGGAAAGGTCCTGTGCATCAGCCTAATCACATAAATCTGGGTTATGTTCAGAAATGCCTCTCTGTCTAGCTAGGCACAGAACATATATAACTTAAAGTGCTGCCAAAAGTACATCTTCATGGGCTCAGGGCTCAGGGGTCTCTGTTGTAGCCTGAAGGTCTATAGATCAGTAGGAAGCTGTGGGTAAGAGAGCGTTTGATGCAAAACTTCACTAGCATGGATTTGTGGAGGATGCTATCCTGCCTACTTTGCTCATTCTGTTGTGGGTGATGAGTTTATAGCCTTGTGGGAATGCTTTGTGTGCAATGGGTCAGAGGTCATCAGAGAACCATGTCAAATATATTGTGTTGGATCTTGGCAACTGATTTAGAGTTGATGAGGATGCAAGGGAGTAAGGAGGGGTGACTGTGACCGATGGCACTCGGATAGGTGTGTGGCAGAGGGACGGAAAGGGAGGGGAGGAAAGGTGATGGAGAGGCACCCCTGTTGGATGCCCAATGAGGTGATCCAGTGTGCAAAGTGTGGAGAGTGGGGAGGGTGGGGTGTGCGGCAGAGGGAGGTGAGGTAGAGGAGTGTATGATAGGTGGAGGTGAGGGGTCTGTTTTGTTATTATGGGGGAGCCCTGGTCATTCTTTGAGTGTGGGAAATGAATGCTCATGATGTGCAGATTCTAAGGGAAAGGTCAGGAGTGATGGTGGAGACGAGGGGGTGTAAGAGGGATGAGAAGGATCTGAGTTAGTGGAGTATACAGGGCTGGCAAAGGAGCGTGAAGGTGGCTGGAGACACCAGGAGGAGTAGTTGGTGATAGGTGGTTAGGTTTCTGTTTATTAGAGGGGTTTTAAGAGGGCTGGGTGTGGGGGGTTTGGCCGGGGGTGTTGAAGCAGGAGTTGAAGAGGGATTTCACTGGGTTGGGGAGGTGGGTGATGTGATGATAGTGTATGATAGGGGTGCAGGAAGAGATCTGGGGGGAAGATAGGGTGAGGCGTGAAGAGATGAGATGGTCCGGGTGTAGTGGGTTCTGTCTTTAAATGGGTTCTGGGGAAGCCAGGGCAATGCTTAGGCATGTGGAGGCTGAGGTGGGAAAGCGTCAGGAGGGCTCAAGGGAGGGGGAGGGAAGAGTGGGTGGGTTAGACAGGAGGTCTAAAAATGGGAAGAGGTCTGTAAGGGGGAGTGTGCACCCCCTGTGGGTTATATGTGAGGAGGGTGCTGTGGATTTAGGCAATGGTAGAGGAGATGGCCGAGTTTCTGGCATGCAAACGTGCCCCTCTAATCTGGGAGTTGGTAGGCAAGATAAAAAATCTGTTGTGTCTGCTTTGGTGGCTAGAGGAGAGAAGGTGGGCTTGCTAGAATTTCAGGACACTCTAAGAGGCGCATGTATTGGGGGAGGCAGAGTTTGAAGGTGCGGTGGGGGGCTATCTTGATGTTACAGTGAGATTCAATGCAAGGGTGAAACCTCAGAAGTACGAATAAGGGGCTGACACTTTAATATGCACCTAAAATGAATACATTGGCTACACTCTAAAATGCACCTAGATTCAATGCATTGTCTACACTCTGATATTCACCTAAATTCAATACAATGGCTACATTCTAAAAAACACCTAGATTCGATACATTGGCTATATTCTAAACAGCACCTAAATTCAATACACTGGCTACACTCTGATTCTCACATAGATTCAATACATTGACTACTGTGATGAATCCTGTGTAGTCCTCACAAAGACTCTACCTAAAGCCTCCTCCCAGGTGGCCAGGGGAAAGCATCCGCTACCTGATCCTAACCCTGAGGGTGGTAATAGCTGGTAGGATCACCTGGGGTTGAAAAGGTCCCCGGGGGGGGGATAGGAGGACTCTGTTGGGAGGGACACTGTATTTGTCTTCCTCAAAGGAAGAACTGTCAGTGCTGCCAGAATATCTAATAGCTTGCTGTCGGAGGGAGGTTTTCTTTCCCAAAGCTAATTACTTTGATACCGATGAAAACTGTCAAAATCAACCATCTATTGGAAATAGGAAGCCCACCCCCCCACCACTAAAGCAATTCAGAGATATGGTGGTGAAAGCCTCTTTGATCCAAAGCAGAATGTGAAAAACGAATCTCCAAATATTACCATCTTAGATTCTGAAAACCTTAACTCTTTTGTGATTTAGAACCACTCATTAAGTCCTTATAAAACTCTTGTACATGATGTAAGTGAGGATAAAAATGAAAGCAGTACATTTGGAAATAACATTCAAAACAGAAACAGGGATTTGAACATTGAGGACTTCAAGTCCCACATTGCCCAAAGTACTGGGATGAAAAAGAGGGAAGCAGAGGCTCAAGACTGTAAGTGGCAGTCTAATTGTACTAATGACCCACACCTGAGGAAGACTAGGGAGTATAAATACCCCCTCAGGTGGCGGCCAAAGAAGAGAGCAGTTGGAGGAGGTGGAGTGATTGTCATAACTCGTGTTGCAGTTTCAGTTGAAAATGAAGGAAACTGTGGGAGACGCCAGAGCTGCCGTAATTAGCAGATTGCATGGCGGTTCTGAGAGGGTCTCGCCCTTCAATTACCCTGTATGCAAAGGTTGCACAGCGGGAGGTATTGTTTGTGAAAGCTTTCCCCCTGAAGACCGTAGATGCAGCGCTTGCGCAGCAGGAAGAGTTAAATATAAAAGCTTTCCTCAGTTTGAAGAGGAACTCAGTGGCAGGCAAGCACCGGAATGTTTCTGGAGCGAGGAGCTCTCCATTCCCAAACGGCGAGGGCTGCGTGAAGCAGAAAGAAGCAGTTTGCAGGGCAGCGTGCAGCAGAGAAGGCAGAATACCTGGAGGCAGCGCAGTGAACGGACACATATGTGATACCCGGTAAATTCACTATTGATGTGTGACCCCGGAACGCTCCATGATCGCACGTTGGCCAAATCTAATTCTTTTGAATACTGAACTGATATAAAGAACTTAACGTGGCAGAACAACAATGTTTTTGAATACCCAACTGATACCAAGAAGCTAAAGTGGCAGAATAAAAACCTTTGGTACAAAGGATATAATTATATGGGTAAAGGTCAGAGACATTGCAAGAGTCAATTGAGGGCAATATTGAGGCAAGTGTATCAGAACCAGCACTGCCAACGCCAATAGAGGTCAACTTAGAAAACAGTTGTTTGTAAGCCATATTGCCAAATTGAGAGAGAAGCAAAAGTTGTAAGTGATCTAAACAAGCATTGTCCAAGCCAAAGTTGGAATACAAGCCATTATCAGCCATTGGTTAACATAAAAGTGGGACAACAGAAGTGGCAGGAGAGCTGCCTTCCTGATAGGAAGTATTCAGGAAGAGAGGAACATAACCTGCATTGCATGTGGCAATTACAAGTGTGGAATAAACAGCACCAATGTGTTTCATGTCTTACAAGAAAAAGTAGTCAACCCTGATGTTGTGGAAAGTCAAAAGAAGAAGAAGAAGAAGAAGAAGAAGAAGAAGAAGAAGAAGAAGAAGAAGAAGAAGAAGAAGAAGAAGAAGAAGAAGAAGAAGAAGAAGAAGAAGAAGAAGAAGACTAAAAGATATTGTGAATTGTCATACAATGATCCTGACAAATCATTATTGCTCATGCAACTATATGGTGAACTATTGTGGAATCATCCTGACGAAGAGTCTTTTGTTGATACAGACAAACTGTGCCAATAGTTGTATTATCTGAGAAGTGGTTGTTTTGAACTCTCTAACACCTGTTGAAAGATAAAGACTGGTTCAATATTTTGAACTGTTAATTCAAGTAAGAGTCTCATTCCAAATCCGGCGGCAACTGAGTCGGAAAATCCGGCAGGTTGCGCCAGACTTGGAATGAATTACTGGCTCTGGAATTGCCACAATTACCGGGGCATTACAGCCCCGGTGGTCCGGTTATTCTGGAGCTGGCATTCTGTTACGCCCCATTCCCGTGGAATCCCATAAGACTCCATGGGAATGGGAGCCGTGGAAACACCGGCACATACGGTAATGGTGGCGGTGTTTCCGCATCCGTCTGTGGCCGGTGGCGTTATGTCCGCCAGGTCAAACCTGTCGGGTGTAACACCACCGGCCGCAGAACTTGTAGTTAGCCTGTCTGGAAATGGTGCGGTACGGTTTTATCGGCACTGTTAAATCTGGGCCGGCTAACTTGTAATGAGGCCCAGTGGAGCAAGAGGAACTTTATTATTTGAACTTTGTTGCAAGAGGGAACTATCCTATTTAGAACTCTGGAGTCAAATCTTGTAGAATCTGGGGAAAGGGGATTTCATTCAGGTTACAAGGAAAAACAGTTAGCAGATGTACATTGACAAGAAATGTTACTTATGATTTGAATTGCCATCCATTACCTAGTTAAGTTGTTGTATGAACAAGTGTGCGGCTCAGATTCCTTTTGTTAGAGTGTTTCCTTTAGTTGCTTTGACAGGCAGGGAAATCCTCGTTAGGGTAGGGATAGTGAGGCGTTTGTCAAACCCATTTAAGTTAATAAAATGGCATTTTTTGAAAAACCTTTACAAAGTTGTCTGCCTCACATTTCTAACCCCTCACGCTACACTCTAAAATGCACCTAGGTTCAATACCTGGGCTACACTCTGATGTTCACCTAAATTCAATATATTGGGTCTCATTATGAGCATGCTGGTCTAGTAACAACGGTACCGGTAAACGTACCAGCACCATTGTTACCGGACCGTCACACTCCGAGTCTGCTGGCGGCTGCCGTCCCACCCGCCAGGTCTGACCTGGCAGGCGGGACGGCACCCGTCGGCAGACTTTCCAGGAAGCACTGGCACCGTTATTAACAGACTCAAATGGGAATGGGGATTAACATTCTTCCGGCACCTGACTTCCAGGAACACTGGGGTAGTAATCCTCCATTGTTTCCGTCGAGCCAGGTGCCGGAAAAAATTGCAACTGCCGTTTTTACTGGCTCGGCTACCGCCGGAGTTGTAATGAGGCCCATTGTCTGCACTCTGATGTTCACCTAAATTCACACAATGGCTATATTATAAATAACACCTAGATTTGAAACATTGGACATATTCTAAAAGGCAAGCTCATAGGTATCCATAAGTGCAAGCGCTTCTCAAGAAATAACACTTCTTCAAAGTATAACTTTTTTTGAGTTTGTATTACAAGCCATTAATCACAGCATACATATTGCAAGTGAGCTAGTAACGGTAAAGTCAAACAAGAGCTATGCCTACAATTTTAAGTCAAACAATAACTGTGCCAACTGCACAGCGATCAGTTTTCCCTCTGGGCTTTACCAAGGCAACTGCATATTATTCAACAAGAGGAACGATTAGTGCTTCCTTTTAGTTTACAAATGAGAAAGCAGACTAAGCTGCGTTGGAAAAGGTGAGAATCAACAAATGTCACATGAATTGACATTGTACAATTTTCGAAAATATGATGTTTGTTCATTTGATCCCCAATCAGACCAATAACAAAGAATTGAAAAGAAAAAATAAAGAATTAAAAGAAAAGAATGCAAGAAATTAGTAAGACATGCTTAGTTTATGGAGGATGTCAACAAATGTTAGCAAAGTAACCATAATATAAAAATACCTTAAATGAGTCTGTATGGCAGATAGCTCTTCTACTACTCTTTAATAGATACTAAATTAATCTCTGTAGAACACGGACATATAAATGTATGAGTCTCATTAGAGTATAACCAAATCAGCAACAGTGTCATTCAATTAACCGTTCATAAATTAGACCAGAAGAAATTCTTTGCCAACTGAAGGCCATCAGTTTTGCACTCTGGGCTTTGTCAAGCCAATTGCATACTATTCAACAAGAGCAACGGTTAGTGCTTCCTTTAATGCACAGTGCTTATTTGGCTTCACCGTTACTAACTCACTTGCAATATGTATGCTGACAGTAATGACTTGTAATACAAACTCGAAAATGTAAACTTTGAGAAAGTTACGTTTTTTGAGAAGCGCTTGCAATTAGAGATAAGTATGAGCTTGCAGTTGGTTTAGGCTCTTGGTTGTGGGCCACTTCCCTTGCGTAGCAGCTCCCTATTATTCTAAATTATTTTAGTGGCACAGCCTCAGATACACTGACAACCATAATTGCTCAATTCAATTAGTTGACTACACTCTAAATGCACCTAGATTCAATACCTAAGTTACACTCTGATGTTCACCTAAATTCAATACTTTGGCTACACTCTGATGTTCACCTAAATTCAATAAATCGGCTATGCTCTAAAATGCACCTAGATTCAATAACTAGGCTACACTTTGATGTTCACCTAAATTCAGTACATTGGCCACACTCTGATGTTCACCTATATTCAATACATTGGCCACACTTTAAATTGCACCTAGATTCAATACAATTAATTCAATACTAAATTCAATTGGCTATACTGTAGTATTTACATGGAATTTGAAACATTGGCAAAGCTCTAGTATGCAGTTAGATACCACACAGTAGAGGGGCTCTTCTGTGCTCCTAAAATCAAGTACAGTTTAGTGTATGCAATATGCCCCAATGCAAATGAGCATATATAGTCTAATGCCCTAGGTACAATACTTTGGGCCTCATCACGAGTTGGGCTGTATCCCAGCTGTAATACTGCCCGACTATAATAACCCTAGCACCCACCGGTCCGTCAGTATTACCACCAGATCATGAGTTGGGCATTAACGGTAAATCCGCATACCCCATTGGGTTCATTGGATCCAGTGGGGCATTTTCGGTGCTAATACTGCGGGCTAATACTGTGGGCTTTAACTAGAATCATTACTGTGATTGTATTCAAGATGCAGCATAGTGAAAGAAAGGAATGGTTATATGCAGTTGTGCAACTGAAGTCAAGTCTCGTGTTAAGTATTATAATTACTCTGTGGCTGTACTACTATATGGTTGTTGCTTACCTGGAAGAAGCTGCCGACCGATTCTAGGGGCTTGGCATGCATGCCCTGGGCAAACAGTGCAAACAGGCGATGGAGATGCCCTAAAGAGGTGCCCTCTGCCTATGGCCCTTCACTGGCGGCCAGGGCAAGGCTGCCCTGGGGCTTTCAGCTAAAGCTGAGCACCATGGAAGCTGAGTGAAGGAAGGAGCTAGTGGAGAGCAGGCATAGCACGAATCCCTAAAAATGAGCGTGGGCAGTGCAATGAAACTAAATAAAACAAATATAAAATACAATGTGCTTTACGGGCCTCACAGAGGATCGCAGGCTTACTAGGAGCATGACGAAGGTCTCCTTATAAGATCATGTCTCCGGGTGGAAAGTAGTGTGAAGAGTAGTAGTAGCGCAGAGAGGGGAGTGTAGTAAGGGTGAGTAGTAGTAGTGTGGAGAAGGGAAAGTGGTTGTAGAGAGTGAAGGGGAGTAAGAGTAGAGAGAGAACATTGGAGGGACAGACAGGAAGAGTGTGTGAGAGGGAGAGAGAGAGGGAGAGAGAGAGAGAGAGAGACAGAGGGAAGTGGGAGGTAGAAGTGGAGAAGGGTAGACAGAAGGGAGAGGAAGAATAGAACATCATGGCAAAGAGTACAATGGCATGATGAGGAAAGGCAAAGTGGGGCTTGAGTGCCTGGAAGGCACCTATCATTATGTTACATTTCATTGGACACCTACGTTAAGGACCTTGTAGATTGTTCCGTTGGGAGATAGTTAGAAAGTGTGTTGTCTATTAGACCATCACCACCAGCCAGCCAGACAGAATCTTAGTAGGGGTTACTGATCTCTAGAGATCTTACTGTGGTTGAGGGAACTCCGTACTAGGGAGGGAATGGTCCACACTAGATGAGATATAGAGGGATGACCACTAGCAAGCGCCTTTTCAACTCTATATTAAAACACATGAACTGTCTCCAGGAGTTGGTGCATTCCTGAGGCCATCTGTGAATATATTTAAGCAATGTACATACTGGCATACTTACACCCCTCAGTAAAATAATGTCAGGGGTGTTAGGGATTCCAGTTTGAAAGCATTTGTGAGATGGTAGGAGATGCACTCTCACTAGCTAGGAGGTTATGTTTGAGTTGGGTGTTGAAGAGTTCCACTGTTGAGCTGGTTTTGAGGGTGAGAGGGATGGCAGTCTAGTTGTGAGGGTGTATAGGGATGAAGAGCAGAAGTGGTAGGAGGCACACGATGGGTGGGGCACTGAAAGGTTGAGGGGAGCAAAGGACCTCATGGAACTGGAGGTGGAGTAAAGTGAGATGCAGTCTGCAAGATACAGCCATTGATAGGGTTGAAGCATCATTTTGAAGAGGGGGTAATTGTACATGGAGGCTATCCCACATGATGTCTGTGGGTGATGGCAGGGAGGCTCTGCGTAGGGCATTGAGGGTGTGTGGCAAAGATGAGGACTTTTTCCAGAGGGGAGAGTAGAGGCTGAGGAGTATGTTAGAGCAATGGTCAAGTTTGCTGATTTATAGGGAGATTGAGTCTTGGCTATTTGATGGGTGCTGTGGGGCCAAAACATGTTTATATTGACAAGATTGGTGGTGGTGGTAGTGATAAATTGATGGAGTCTAATGTCAGTGTCCAACAGGACTCCAAGGTTGCATGCCTTGGGTAATAAAGAGAGGTAGTAATTGAGAAAGGAGATGGGAGATTGGAGAGTGGGGTTGGCTTTGGAAGATGGTAGAAAGGCAACTTCAATTTTGGAGGAGTTCAGCATCAGAAAATGTAGAGCTATCCATTGTTGGATAGCTCTGAGACAACTGGTGATGCATTCCGAGACGGCTGGGCTAAACAAGAGAATGAAGAATATGTTTGAGTGTCATCAGCAAAGCGGTGGCACTGAAAGCCAAAGAATTGGATGGGTTTACCCAGGGAAGAGTTACAGAGAATGAAGGTGATTGGTCCTAGTTTTGACGCCTGCGGAGTGCCTTGTTGGTTGGTGCTGCAGAAGATGGAGATGGAGCAGTTATGTAGGTAGGAAGCAACCCAGTCAAGGGCAGTGTCCTTGAAGCCAAGAGAGGAGAGGGTTTGAATCAGAGACGGACAATCAACTTTGTTGAAGGCAGCAGAAAGATCAAGTAGTATGACCATGGATGAGAGTTGAGAGTGGTGAGGTGGTGACAGAAAGGTGAGCACATGGACGAGAGCAGCTTTGGTGGAGTGTTTACTCCTAAATCCTCAATGGACTGGATTACAGAATGTCCAAATGTCGGGTAGTTCACAATGTAATGGAAGACAGCATGCATGAGGATTGTGGAATGGTGGGGTAGATGGGAGACATGTCTACAAAAAGAGTGGCTGTTTGGATCATTGGTGTGTTTCTTCAGTATGGGAATAGCAGTTGCTATTTTAAAGCAGGCTGGAAAGATACCTGTGGAAAGGGATAGGTTCAAGAGGCAGGCGAGGGGAGTGGAGATGATGTGTGCCAGCACTTTAATAATTTATGAAGTGATGGGGTCATTGGGAGCAAAGGATGGGTTAGCTCAGTGGCGGATGGGCAGGGGGTCAGTGGGACAAGAGGGAAGGAAGCGGGATAGTGGGAAAAGGGGTGTTAGGAGGTGGAGAGAAGCAGATAAGATAGGGAATGGCTTGCAGAGTGTCTCATATTTCTGTACTTTTGGTCGACAAGTAAGATGAAAAGACTTCAGGAGAGAGGAAGGAGGATAGGGAGCGGTTCTTGAGGGAAGAGGGAAGAGGGAGAATCACCTGGAGGGTCATGGATAGTTTACGTAGGTGAGAGAGGGGAGAGAGAATACAAGGTTAATATGGTAAGTCGACTTGGCAGAGTCAAGAGAAGTACTGAGGGCTAAGAGAGGGTATTTGCAGCTGATAAGAAGAGTAGAGGATCAGTTTCTAAGTCAGTGGAGCAGGTGGAGTTGCATTGTTTTAATTAGTTTCTGGATAGCTGGGGAAATATAGGGTTGTGTGTAAGAGTAAGAAGGGGTGAGGAAGTGCTGCAGGGTAGTGGCAGTCTAGGGAGGCAGACAGAGCATCTTTGAATTCAATGGAGAGTTCAATACAATGGGTAAGGGCAGGTGAGAGACAGTGAGGGAAGACTAGACCACATTGAGGCATCATGGAACCATGTTTGAATGTTTTTTGGGGAATTGCAGAAGGTGGGGGAAGTGAGAGGGAAGTTGGAGTGGAAAGTGTGAAGTGGATAAGCAAGTGGTCATTGGGAGCGGGGCAACAGAGAGAGCAGAGGAGTTAAGAGTGGTGAGAAGAAATGAAATTGAGGGGGTTCCCTAAGGTGTGAGTTGAACGATTATGCATGTTAATCAGAGAGTGATCAGAGAGAGTGGAGTAGAGTTGAAGGTGATGGTCCATCATGCTGGAGAGGTTAAAGTCACTCATTGTGACAACAGGTACAACAGCAGGTAGTGTTTCTCGACTGTAACACAATGTCCGATATTAGATGGCTGAGTCCCATAACAATTTCAATCAAGTTATTATGTATTCACTGACATAGCATTCCACACCACACAGTAACTCTGACCCAGCTCTTAAAACTGCTAATATAACATTGCTGTGCTCGCCATCTTTGCCGAAGATGGTCATTTGATGGTAATCATAAAAGTAGAGTTGTATACAATGCAATATGTATGTTTATACTATGGTCTGAAGAACTGCTGGACATTCCAGAGTTCTTCGAAGCCTTGGCAATGGCATTTAGTGCTATCTGGAGGACAAGATCATCTGGGGGCCTGATTTATAGCCTAAAATGTATATTACATGTATTAAATCTAGTTTCCAGTGAGGCTTGATGCAAAACATGACTGTATCAGCCCATACTGCTGTTCACCTTCAAAACGGTTTTTTAAATGTACTTCAATGCAGTGCCTGAAACCTGTCTTGTTAAATCAATTGGGCATGTTCCCTCTTGGCGAAAGGAATGACAAATCTTTAACCCTGTAAACAGGCGCTGAACATTTTGTACAATTTGGAGGATGGGATGGATGGTTGTGAGTTATATGCATTTGTCTATTTTATTGAAAAATCAAGATTGAATGTAATGATCTAATTGTAATGGTACTTGAATAAAAAATTATGTAATTTAGGATGTATTTTAACTGTAACATCTGCTATGTTTTTAACTGTTTTGATAAGGTTTCCAAGGCTATACAAATAAATCTCTGTGGGAACTGCTCTTATCCCACCAGAGAGGTGGCATATCTTCTGTTTCCATACAGGATAGTAAGATTCCGTTCCCAAGTTCCCCAGCAGACATCTGAAAAGTATGTCCAGTAGTTCAGATCAATCCACCAGCAGAAGCAATTGCTGTAGGCTTCTTTGTACCCCAATTATCTTAACACCCTCTTATTGATAATGCTAATGGCTGTAAGGGTGCACCAATCTGCTACCTTGATTCTCCCTTAATTATGCTAGCCATTGACCATAAACGTGGACTCCTTGTGTGGAAATTTGTTATCTTGGAACACAATCTTACCCAGTGTCATTGGCATGGATTATAGAGAAAAGACAGGCATGTCTCTGGACCAGGTTAAGGGGAACATTTAAATCAGCTTCATTGAGTCATGGTCATGCCTTCCTATTGAGGCTATCGAGAGCCAGCACATGTGTGGCAAGTCTTTTGGGCACCCAATCCTGATATAGTTAGGGCGAACACATCTTGAGAGTCCAAGGCCCTCATTACAAGTTTGCCGGTATTCCTGGAATTTCTGGGATATTCCAGGTGGCAGAAACGCAGTAAATCACAATTTCGTGGAGTGCCATAGGACTTCATGGAGGGGTTTGCCGGTATTTCCGGCACAGTAATACGGGTTGCTGGAAATACTGGCTGTTTTTTGCCAGTGGGGGGCATGATTTACCTCCAGCTCTTGGCTGGAGGTAAATCAATGAATCCCCACTAGCAAACTTGTAGTTTGCTGGTCCGGGAATATTGTTGGTTATGGAATTACCTACAATTTTCCCAGACCAGCAAACTTATAGTTACCCTTCACTGGAAAGGACTTCTCTGCAAACTCCACAATGCCAGCTCTAACACCTTTGAATAGTAATTAGGTAATGGAGAGGGACAGCAGTTGGCATCAACTGACTCTGATGAGGCTTAAAGCTGGTGTAAGTATTGAGCCTGAACGACAACTTAAATCCACCAATGGCCTACTCCTGTGAAATAGCAAACACAAGGGTTAATTAGTTGCCCTTAAACATTAGCCAAATGAGACATTCATGAACATTTGCCCAAGAAAGTATTTGTATATAGTCTGGAAGATACCTTGAGCATAAAACGCTGTTATCTCCTCCCTTCTCTGTTCCCTGTATCCATGCTATCTATGATACATTGTGCCTTCTCTTCTTTGTTCATTCCATAAAGGGGAAGGATAAGTTATATCCTCCCCTCTCTGTTCCCTGTTTCCTTGCTATCTATGTTACATCCTGCCTTCTCTTCGTTGTTCATTCCATAAAGGGGGAAGGGTGTGTTATCTCCTCCCTTCTCTGTTCCCTGTATCCTTGCTATCTATGTTAAATCTTGCCTTCTCTTCTTTGTCCATTGCATAAAGTGGAAGGATGTGTTATATCCTCCCTTCCTTGTTTGCTGTTTTCTTGCTATCTATGTTACATCCTGATTTCTCTTCTTTGTTCATTCCATAAAGGGGAAGGAGGTATTATCTCCTCCCTTCTCTGTTCCCTGTATCCTTGCTATCTATGGTACATCCTGATTTCTCTTCTTTGTTCATGTCATAAAGGGGAAGGGTGTGCTATATCTCCCCCCTTCTCTGTTCCCTGTTTCCTTGCTATCTATGTTACATCCTGCCTTCTCTTCTTTGTTAATTCCATAAAGGGGAAGGATGTGTTATATCCCACCTTCTCTGTTCCCTGTATCCTTGCTATCTATGTTACATCCTGCCTTCTCTTCTTTGTTTATTCCATAAAGGGGAAGGATGTGTTATCTCCTCCCTTCTCTGTTCTCTCTATCCTTGCTATCTAAGTTACATCCTGCCTTCTCTTCTTTGTTCATTCCATAAAGGGAAAGGATGTGTTATCTCCTCCCTTCTCTGTTCTCTCTATCCTTGCTATCTCTGTTACATCCTGGCTTCTTTTCTTTGTTAATTACATAAAGGGGAAGGGTGTGTTATATCCTCCCTTCTCTGTTCCCTGCTTCCTTGCTATCTATGCTACATCCTGCCTTCTCTTTTTTGTCCATTCCATAAAGGGGAAAGATGTGTTATATCCTACCTTCTCTGTTCCCTGTATCCTTGCTATCTATGGTACATCCTGCCTTCTCTTCTTTGTTAATTCCATAAAGGGGAAGGATGTGTTATATCCTACCTTCTCCGTTCCCTGCATCCTTGCTTTCTATGTTATATCCTGCCTTCTCTTCTTTGTTCATTCCATAAAAGGGAAGGATGTGTTATCTCCTCCCTTCTCTGTTCCCTGTATCCTTGCTATCTATGTTACATCCTGCCTTCTCTTCTTTGTTCATTCCATAAAGGGGAAGGATGTGTTACATCCTACCTTCTCTGTTCCCTGTATCCTTGCTATCTATATTACATCCTGCCTTCTCTTCTTTTTTCATTCCATAAAGGGGAAGGATAAGTTATATCCTCCCCTCTCTGTTCCCTGTTTCCTTGCTATCTATGTTACATCCTGCCTTCTCTTCTTTGTTCATTCCATAAAGGGGAAGGATGTGTTATATCCTGCCATCTCTGTTCCCTATTTCCTTGCCATCTATTGAACCGAGATCAATGTCATGTCTGTAGCTGTGATGTCATCCTTTTTCCTTTCCCTGCCAGCATCCTCTCACTGTGTAATCCAGGAGTGACAGAAGAGTGACAGAATGTGTTACATCTAGCTTCCCTGGGTAATGGATGCCCACTCCTAGTAATATTCTGCGCCTCTGTAATTTCCTTAATAAAGGCACTTACTTGAAACCTCCAAAGCATCAATTACAACAAACACTTTCATGAAGAACTAATTTGGTTGGCTGCCAGCCAGAATTCATATAATCCTTTGATCTGTAACTAATTTAAAATGTTCATTCAGGAATGTCAGGAATAGTGTTCACTTTTCTCTGGAACTTGCATAATAATTTCAGTAGTTACACACAAAAAGGAATTGCCAGTAATACCGCTCAACAGAATATGAAATCCACGTTGCAGGGCCAAGACAAGTATCCAGGTCTTACCCTTCAGATTGTCAAGACATGAAATTGGTGTTGCACTGCTTGCTCATCAATGTCTGATCTCTAAGTGTGTTTCAGTAACTGTACTGAGCACATGCAGCTGAGAAACATTACTACTTCACACATTGGGCCTCATTACGAGAATGGAGGTAGCCATGGAGCTATTAGCTCCATGGGTTTCTCCGTTCCGGGCTCCATTACCGGCTTCCTCTGTAAAAACGTTCAGGTGCAATATGCATTTTACCGGGTTACTCTGACATAGGAGGACCCGGTAATTCCTCCTTGCAGGAATCCATCCCCATTCCCATTTGAGCCCCAATAGGGCTCAATGGGAATGGGGAGGGAGGTAATAACGGACAGATTACATCTGGCACGTTATTGCCTCCCTAATCCCCTCGCGGGACCCGGAAAGCACGCCTGGCGTGCGATCCGGGTCCCGCGATGGGAAGCTCGTAATCGGAGCTCCCGTAATGAAGGGGGCCGGTCCCGTACCGGCCCCCTTCATTACGGGAGCGTCAGCCTTACAATGAGGCCCATTGTCTGTTTAATGTCAAGAAAGGGTAGCCCTGTTGTGGCCCCACAATCCTCATGTTGCATTCTTTTTTTATACTCTTTATTTCTTGTTTTCAACAGAAAGTAACAAAGACATCAGTAATCACAGCTCAGGTCATTGGATTATAAACAACACCTCAGTTCAAAACAGAATTCAAAGTAAACAGCAAACTGTAGCTCTAGAATCCACAAAATGACCCAGACTTAACCCAAAACAATGCGCATTAATCTGACATCCACAAACAATTAAGAGGACGCAAAACAAAATACAATACAGACACAACCACCCTGCCACCCAACACACCCATTAGTTTTGAAAGCAACCAACTCCACTACACAGTTTGATTCAAGATCACCCACAAAGTTCATTGAAACGTCCCCATAGTTCCTCATAAAATACTTCCTTGTGTTGTTTATAATACATAGGGCATCATTACGAATTTGGCTACCCCCAAACCCGGGTCCGGGTCTGGGTTCCCTGAATGGGGAAATACTGGGCCATTCCGACCTTGGAGGGCCCGGTATTTTCCCCATTCAGGGAACCCGGACCCTGTCCATCCCCATTGCCATGTGAGCCCCCATAGGGCTCAATGGGAATGGGGAGCATGCTAACAACAAGCCTATTAATGACGGGCCTGTTGTTAGCATGCTGGGCCGCTCGCGGCACCCGCTAAGGACGTCTGGTAAAAAGAGGCATCCTGAGCGGGTCCCGTGAGCGGACCTCGTAATGGGGTGGTAAGGGGTTAATGGCTCCGGCACCTTTACCGGTGCCATTAATGCCTTACCGCCCTCCTCGTAATGAGGCCCATAGCCTTCTCATATCTTGATAGAACTTGCACATCTAAAATCCATTCCTCCACTGTCGGTTTCTTCCTTGTCTTCCAGACTTTTAATGCATGTTTAGTCGCCACCAACAAAGCTTTATTGATCCAACAAGATGTTACCCAACTATCAGTATGACCACTTCTTGGTAGCTGCAGGATGACTGCTAAGGGATTGCGTGGATAAGTAATGTTTCAGATTTGGTCGATTCTGTTGACAACGTCCCTCCAAAACGTCACCACTCTTTTACAACTCCACAACATATGTAGCAGACTACCCCTCTCCTTACTGCAACCCCAGCTACAATCATCATCAATCATCCCCAACGCACACATAAGCACTGGGGTCCAGTAGATTCTGCTCAGTACTCGCTGATGAGTATAGCGTAGCTGTAAATCTGCCTAGGCCTTTGCCAGAACTTTCCAAACCGCATCCCACTCTTCTAGTGTAAGACCTCTGCCTAACTCCTCTGACCACAACAGCTGTAACGTGTTGCATTCTTAACCCTTAACCATAACTTATCTTCTAACACACATATATACACATTCAGTCAGATCCAGATGAATGTCACTGTACACCGCGACTCAATCACCTGCACCAGCCTAACCAGGAATAGGACCAACTAAGCCCAGAAAATCCCAGATGGGCTCCAATCAATATTGCTTTAGCCTTGAAAAGGACCCTTGAGTTCGAAACACATGTCGGCTGACGATTCAAGACCACATGTCTTCTTCGCACTAATAAATCCACTACAGGATTTGGAAAAATTGTGTTGTAGATATCAATCTCTATAATTAATAGTGTAAGGTATCCGGGTCCATTTTCATTTCATATATATATATACACCCACTCCAACTGAGGACTCAAAGTTTGATCTAAGAACAGTGTGTCTTGATATGCCAGCCCCAATTCAAGGACATGCCACCAATATGAACAAAAAATAGAGGGTTTCATTTCGAGTTTGGCAGTCATTTGTTGGTAATTCTCCTATATTACTGCCAAAATCAGTTGCCGTTACTGCCACTTGGTCCCACAGGGTTACCATGGGATTACAAGTGGTAGTAAGACTATGTAAAAATCCAGTTTTTAATTCCATAGGACTCTATGGGGATTTTGGCGGAATTACCAAGATTGGTAATGCTGCCACAGTAATTCTGCAGATTCTTGTTGTTAAAGTGGAGGATTTGAATCGTATTACCACTGACAATGGTGAACAGGCGGTAATGCCACCCCAATACAATGGTATTACTGCTACCACCACCACAGCTGGCGGTATTACCACTGACTCATGATTCAGCAGTAGGGTAAAAGTGGTAGTTGTTCTGTTACCACCACTTTTACATATAGCACCAAACTCACAATGACCCCCAGTGTCATGTCACCCAGTCCATAGGATAATGCAGTAACAAAAGACATACTCGTCCAATCATTTAAAAATAAAATAGGAATGTCTGATTAATTCCTGAGAAGCCTTTGGGTGCCTGTCTGAGTACTTGGGGCACAGTCCTACCTGGGATATTGACGTTGCCAACTGTTATGAAATTGGAAGAAGACTACCCTTGCTCTAAAGATTGCAGCTGCTTAAGCAATACTGGGCATACATACAAAGAGGGGTCATATCGAAGAGTGCAGAGTCAGAGCTCTGGCTTCCAGCAGCAAAGCTCATTCAGACCAAAATAGCACGTTTCATGCACAAATGCAGACAGTATCTAGGTCTACACCATCTGGGTTTGAAAATCAGCAAATATTTCTCTGTGTGGCAGCTCAGGTTAGCATATGCCTCAATTCCCAGATGCTGCCTCACTACCAGAGGACGGCTATATTTAGGGCAAGGTTTCTCCATTTTAAATGCCCTCCCCGGCTGAGGTTGTTGGAAGAGAAAAGTTAAAAGAGCAAATTGCTAACCATGTACCTTTTTAGGTGCCCACATGAAAGGTGTAAGCACCTTACAGTATGTTTCTTCGATTTCTCAGTCAATGAGATCGCACCACACAAATAGTATTGGCCAGTCAATCAGTCACCTCTTATTTTTAAAACTCCAAAGTAGGATGAACACCATGTCTCGGTATTTTGGATCCAACGCCTCTTCACATTGGCCTCTTTACAGTTTGAGCTTCATAAGCATTGATTTTCCAGCGACAGCTTGCCCTCCATTTAGCTATATGGGGTGTGTGGAGGGGGTGTGGGGTAGGGAGGGATGGGGGTTCAGCATAGTGCACCAGGGTTATCAAACTTGGAATACTTGCAACATAAAATCTGGTGCATAATAGAATTATACAGACATTTTGCAAACAATGAATGTGCAAAGATTTTGCAACTGTCATATACTGGATTTTTCAACAGTAAACTGAAAATGTACTAGAACTCTGAAAACTAGATCGCAAAATGGGTAATACACTGTGATGACTCTGCAAAGTAGGTCTGGACTGGGATTTTAAAAACAGGGAATGGTCAGGGATTTCTGCAAACTCTAAATGTACTGGGATTGAGCAAACTGCAGTGTGCTGGTGTCAAACTGTGCACATGCTGGAGTTGTCACATTGATTGGTTAAATCCTGCCTTCTCTTCTTTGTCCATTCCATAAGGGGAAAGGGCGTCCTGAGAGGATGGCTCAGTGGCAACGTGCTCGCCTTGGAAGCAAGACGCCACAAAGCAACACAGATTCGATCCCGGTCGGCGCTTAGAAACCTCTGGGTATTTAAGCACATTATAAACATGCAACTAAGACAGCAACAACAACAAAAAATCTGTAACTGCCTCAAAGCGGGCTGTGTGAGCGCTTTAAAAATAATGTCAATAAATTGGTTACTGGAATTGTGTTACTAATTTTGAACAGTGATGGGGAAACTGTAAAGTACACAGTGGGTTGTCAAAATATTAGTAATATTGAGGTTATCTTACTCCCCTGAGAATAGTTTGCTTGTCAAAATAAAAAAGCGTACTTTTAATGGGAATGTTTAGTGTTTATTACAGTTATATATGATTAGATACTCTGTACAATGGGCTTGGATTAGTAATGTAAAATAATAAATATATTGGGAGTCTGTGAATTAGAAGAATTCCACAACTGCAAAGTTCAGAAAATACTGGTATATTGCAAATGGCCAATATAATGGGATTGTGATCAATTACAGCAGATTGTGATTGCCAAACAGAGAATGCACTGGGATGGAGAAAGTGGGAATGTCAAACCAGAAAGCCTTATTACACACTTCCCCAGGCTCCCGTGAAGCCATGAGGGTGGCATGCCTGATGCCCAAATAGGGCACACAGCATCACTGGCAGTCACAGGATCTTGCAACACTGAGAATGCTGGATGCTGAAGGGCTATGGCACAAACCAGGACACAGGACCACCATTGGAGTGAGAGAGAAAAAACAGCAAACCTGCTAACGAGCAGAGAGCATAACCACTGGGCAAGCAGAGAGCACAACCACTGGGCAAACATCCAGGCACCATGATGGGTTTAGAAGCGGACTGCGAGGGGGGATGACAACCCTTCCCCACAGAAAGGAGAAAAGGAACACCCCACAGAGAGACGGTAAGTGTGAAATAGGCAATCCTCAGAAAGGAGGTATGTGATAAAGGGGTGGGTAAAACCCAACGGGGAATTCGATGGCCATGTCAGTTTAGTGAAAGATATGGCATAGGAAGGACAGCTGGATGGTGATTTTCTGTTTTGGGTATCATTATTTGGAAGAAGTGGAAGATGGCCCCCTAGAGCGGGTCAGTTGGAAAATGGGCTCTCTGCACTAAAAGCAGCCTGACCTTCAGACTGGTGCTAAAGGAAAGAGAAGAAGGACTGGCTGGTTCACCAATCGTATTCTGAGACCATCCTCAGACCATATCAATTTCCAAAATGTTTCCATTATTAGAATTCATTTTAATTACCCAAGTCAATTGCACTCGTGTGTAGTGTATATTCTGTGTTGCATATATGCACAGGTTCAGTGAAGATGAAACCTTCTGTTCCCTCAATGTAAACAGTGCGTTGCCGTAGATGTCTGCACATCCCACGGAGCCCAGTAGGCTTTTCTGGAGTAATGTCCTCCTCCCCCACAAGTGTGTGATATGTTTCTAGAACAGCAATCTTTATTTTGATCTTGCCCTAGTTTAATTAAGAGACTGTAGCTTTAACGAGTCTCTGGCACGGGCTCTGGAAGAATGGCGCAGGTGCTCTAATTATAAACTGAGCTGATGTTATCAGAGAGTTAACGCAAGAATGTGGCACGTGAGCCAACTCCGGCAGACCATTCCACTAACGGCAAAGGAGGGGAGGACAGGGAGGGCTGCTTTATGATGTCAGTGCATTGGATTGGACCATTTACTGGTTTAGGCGAGTTTAGGGTGCCAGATGCTGTTCTTGTGGTACCTTATGCATTTCACTAACATTAAAAGAGGCTCCTTTCAGCACTCGCCCAAGTGAAGGGCGGGGCTTGCTCATTTGACTTGTGAGCTTTGGTGCTTCAGCAGAACGTTTTTGAGACCATGTGGTCACAAAAAGGCAACAATAAATTACATAAATACAAGGTACCTGACATCAGTATTTCAACGTTTGCTTGGCTGGTATGCTGCAGCAGTGGCATCACTGCAAATCACATTTAGAAGGGGCACAGAGGGGGCCACAGACAAATGTAGGGAGGCCATAGACAAAAGTAGGGGGGCCATGGAAAAAAGTCGGGGGGCCTATAAAAGGGCAATGTGTGACGTCAGAAGCACTCCTGAAGAGAATCTTTAGTGCACACCAATGAAGATTCCCCCTGCTAATAGCGCATGGAGTCTTGATTCCATTAAAGACAAGGAGGCGAGCATTACGCTGCATCTTCAATTTATTCCTGTCTCCAGCAGTTTCAACAACAAACACATTTTTGTAACTTCCCATATGAGAAAAACATTTTTTACCTTTTCAACCAAAAAACGACATTTCCCTTTGTTCCAGGCCCAACTGCAGTCCCAGTTTCCTGGCCACGTGGTCTTAGTCCTTCCTCTTCCTGTTCTCTCCCTCTTCTTGAATGCTCTCAACTGCACTCCAACTTCTACTGAACTCTTCAACTAGTCCCAGCATAGTCTCTGTCCTCTGCACTGGACTATCCTGTTCCGCTTCTGCATTAAACTGGCGACCTTGCTCTCAAACAGCTCCTATTTCCCCAATAACTTGGCTAAGCTGTTCTTCTGATCATCTCCTAATGGGAGGACATAAAATCGTATAGTAGCGAGGCGGATACACACCCTATCCTGGGAGAAAATTCCATCTTAAGTACTTTATTATGCATTAACAAATAACTCTCCCATGTATCAAGGGCAGGAAAGTAATACTCGCCTCCTTGTCTTTAATAGAATCAAGACTCCCTGCACTATTAGCAGGGGTAATCTTCATTCTATGTCAAGACGGAGGCGAGCATTATGCTTGTTTAAAACTTGTAATCACTGTCGCTGCCACTGCATGTACAGGCTTAAAATAGAATGTTCTAAAGGTAGCACTGGCCCATTCGGCCGCACGTACGATATCTTGCGACATCGTGCTCTGTACTAGCGCTTTTGAAGCCATCCCACCCCTAACGGAATGCGCTCCAAACTTAGCCATATCTATTCCTGCTAACTGCATCACTTCTCTCACCCATCTTGCTATTGTGGCTGTTGCTACTGATTTGTGAGGTTTTCTACACGCATAAGCAATTGCGTCGTCTCCATCGACCTCATCTCTGTGGTCCTATGCTCGTATTGTTTTATGCAGGCTGCCACGCACCACTTGGGGTGTTCTTGCAGGTAGGGGTAGACTATTATCGCTGAATCTGTTTTTGTTCGTCTGGCCAGAGTAAAGGTTACCCCCACTGGTCCGTACACTTTCCTATTTACATCAAGTGCTCTGACATCTGCTACTCTCCTACATGACACTAAGCACAAAAGCATCGCCAATTTCCCTGACAGTTGTTTCAGTGAAAGGTATCTGTTCCCTGGCCAACTAGCTAATAGTTTCAGGACTACTGAAACATCCCATAATGTGTCATGCCGTGGCTTTGGTGGTTTCCTAAATCTGATTCCCTTGAGTAGTCGAACTACTGCTATGTTCTCCCCTATGGTCAATCCCTCTATGGGTACGTGACCCACTGATATTGCAGATCTGTATACTCCAATCATTCTCTATGACTTCCCGTCTTGGACTAACTCCACTAAGAAGTGTAATATTTCTACTAGAGGGGCTGAAATGGGATGAAGACCTCTCTTTTTGCACCACTGTGACCATCTATTCCAAGCTGCGTCGTAGCTCCTTCTGGTAGATGGAGCCCACGACTCTGTGATGAGGCTAGCAGCCTGTGCCGAAATCTCTGGGAGATTCCAGCGTCTCCTGCTATCATGTGTGCCATCAGCGGCAGAGTCCCTCTCACTCTTAGAGGATAATATGGCCCAACTGGGTCTGTGAGAAGATTGTCTCCTGGGGACAGTACCCTCAGGTAATCAGTCACTAGTTCCATCAATGTTGGGAACCATACTTGCGACTTCCAGATCGGGGCCCCAAATATCATTGTCGCTCATTATCTGCGAATCTTTGTTAACACCTTGTTCATCATAACAAATGTGGAGAAAGTGTAGTGCGTCTCTACTCTCCATTCTTGGAGAAAGGCATCTACGTCTGCTGCCATCTGATCTAGTGTGCAGCTGAAGTATCGGTTCTTTTGCGCATTCGGTCTGGAAGCAAAAGATCTGTGTGTGCTGGTCCCCAGAGCTCCTCTATCTGCCGAAAGATGGTCTTGTCCAGCATCCAGTCGCTGGAGACCACTAGATATCTGGAGTTCCAGTCCGCTACTACATTGAGCGAACCGGGGAGATATTCCGCTATCACTGTGGTCCCTGACTGTAGGCAGAAATGCCAAAAGTCCTTGGCTAGTTCCGCTAATAATTTGGACTTTGTCCCTCCTAAATGATTGATGTATCTGACTGCTGATATATTGTCAATTTTCAGCAGGATACACAAATTCACTCTGTATTTAGTAAATGCCTTGATCGCAAACAACCCGGCTAATAGTTCTAGACAGCTGATGTGCAATTTGAGTTCCTCTGTGCTCCACTTGCCTCCTGTCTCTAGCTCTCCGCAATGAGCTCCCCAGCCTGCTCTGCTGGTACCTGATTCTATCACCAGATCGGGCCAATCACTGAATTTGCCTTTCCCATTCCAGGCATCCATATTTTGTAGCCACCATTCTAGTCCCGTCTTCGACTCTATGTCTAGGGGTACTAGCTGATGGTATCGCAGACCTTGTTGTGAGTATTTTATCTTCCGTAATTGTAGGGCTCGATAATGTAGGGGCCCTGGGAATATCGCTTGGATTGATGCTGCTAGCAGACCCACTACTCTCGCTATCGTCCGCAGGGAGATTGTGCTTTTACTGAGGTAATTTCTTATTTCTCGCTTTATATCTCTTATCTTCCTAGCCGGCAATTCTAGTGTAGCCGTCCTGGTGTCTATGACGAACCCTAAGAATTCTATCCTCATCGCTGGTGTCACTTCTGATTTCTCCCAATTTACTAGGAACCCTAGAGAGGTCAGGAGGTCTGTTACCCAGTTTGTCTGGAGTCGGAGTGTTTCCCTGCTGTTTCCCATCAGCAGGATGTAGTCCAGATATATTATCATTCTTATCCCTTTCTCTCTGGTTTCCGCGGCTATCGGCCTCATGAGTTTCGTGAATGCCCATGGCGCTGAGGTTAGCCCAAACGGAATTGTCGCAAATTGCCAGAATCGCCGGCCCCAGTCGAACGCTGGGAAGGAGCCATATGCCTCTTGGACTGGTATTGTGAGATATGCATCTTTCAGATCGATTCTCGTGAGCCAATCGCCCTGTCTGAGTGTATCTCTGAGCTGATGGATTCCTTCCATCTTGAAGTGATGGTACGTCACCCAGTTGTTGATCTCTCAGATTTATTATGGGCCTTACTTCATCCTTCCTGTGTACTAGGAACATGTTGCTTATAAACTTCGGTGCCAGGGGAGTTGCTAGGTCTGGAAAAGACCCGGGGCTAAGCTGATGTCGGAACTGTTGGGACTGGGGGCTAGCTAGTCTTTTGGCTGTAGCGCCTGAGATTCTATCCGGGGACTACAACCAAAAGGTCACAGGCTTTAACCCCCTTAGCCCCCCCTAGCAACGCCCCTGTTCGGTGCTATGGTGCAAGGCTCTATCGCTCTTTTGAGTGCCAAGCTTCGCAGCCCTGTGTGTAAGGTCTCCTTCTCTACTTGCACTGAGCGTAAGAGATGAGGGGGGTGGGATTGTGTGGGTATCTGTGTGAATTCTAGCTGCAGCCCTCTGTCTGTCTGCAATACCCAGGCGTCGCTTGATAGCATGTTCCAGTTCTCCTAAACTTTCTGGTGGATATGTGTGCTTTCTCACCTGCAGGGAAGCTTTGTCCTCTTCCCTGTCCTCTGCCTCGCCTTCCTCTCAGTAAGCGATCTCTTGGGGGAAAGAAAGCGTCCTGCCTGTTTTCCCAGTATTGGGCCTTGTTGTTCTGAGGCTTTCTTGCGGCTCGGTACCGACCAGTCCCGGCAAAAACCCATCCGGGGAATATTTCCTTTATTGACGCTTGAGCCTTCTCCAAGGAGGTGTAGGGGCCTACAAACCTCCTCATTTCCTTCTTGAAGGTCTCTCCAAATAGTAGTCCATGGCCGCTTCACCTGCCTCATAAAACGCCAGATCACCTAACTTGGGATCTATTTTAAGGAGTAATCCTCTTCTGCACTCCGATGATATGGCGCAATTACAGTTTCCCAGGAGGCATAGTGCCCTCTGTGCCCAGTATGCGAGGACCTCTAGGTCCACTTCTTCTCCTGTATCTCTTGCTCATTCAGTTAAGTCCATGGTCCTGCTAGATCTAGCACTTTTGCCTGGCTGCTTCTCCGGGATCTGTCTATCCCTTTTCTAGGATCTCTGGAGGTCTTTGAAACAAAGGCCAGCATCTTCGGATCGAGCTCTGGTGCTTCTACCACCTTCCCCAGTAGTTCCGATTTAGAACATTCTGCTCGCATTCGCTGTCTCGCCTCTTTCTCTAGGGCTTTGCGCAATCTGTGGGTCATGTATTTTGTAACCCTTGGTGATGGCAACCAATCTGAGGATCTAGGGTTTCGGAAGTCATCTGGCTCAAACCTTTTCTTAGGTGGTGGCTGCACCTCCTCCTCATCCCCTTTATCGTCCTCATCTTGTGAGGATCTTGGGGTTTCTGTTGTCTCCTCTTCGCAGTCTCGCCCTTCATTGCCCATATTCTCTTCCCCTGGGTAGGGGGTCGTGAGGCTCGATACTCCCGACTTCTGCATGAATGCATTTTGCAGCCTTATAAATCCATTGGTAGCCTCAGGGACCTTTGGTTCTGCCCCGTCTGGATGACCCGGAGGGTCCGAAGAGTTCTTTCTCTTCCGGGTCTTCTTACACCCCTGTGGGTCCTCTGGCGTGACCCTTGTGGATGTGCTTTCTTTAGGTATAGTGCCTTTTTCCTTCTGGCTCAGGTATGTCTCAATGGTTTCTAGTCTCTCTTGTAGGGGTTTTACCCCTTGAGCCACTGCCTCTATCAGTGAGTTTCCCAGCACTTCCTTGAATCTATAGGCCAGATGCTCAGAGTAGGCTGCCTCTTGCTCCTCCTCGCTCCACTCGAACTCTGTAATCTTGCTTGTGCTGTGAAGTGCCCTGAAATACCAGTTCAGGTGTAGTGGCACGTCCAATAACTCACTGTGTGTTCTTTGTGAGGCTGCACCTTTTGGACCTGCTGTGCAGGCTTCGGAATGGCACTCTCTAAGTACCTACTAACCAGCTTGTAATTGGCTGGGTGTTTTGAGCATTCTTTCCCTTGTATTCAAGGGCTCTGGAGTCCTGTACCTGTTCTGCAGGTGTAATGCAAACTTTCAATGTAAAATATTGATCTCCAGAGTATACTTCAGTCCTCCGGTGCACAACGCCTACACTAGAAGCTGTGCGAATGCTTCTATTTCCGTCGCTGTGAGGAGAACCCCTCCTTCCCAAGGGTGGGGGCGCCTCACCCTGCCAATGGGCGCTCTGCTCTGTTTTGCGCTCTCAGTGCATCCTTGAGCTCGCACGAGCCTGACTCCGCCCCCAAAGGTGGGGACTGCTGCTGACGACTCGCGTTTGCCACGCGCGCCTAACTCCACCTCCCCAAGGGAGGAGGTCCCCCTTAGTGTGAATGTGGATGGCAGCGAGCCCCAAGTGTGCCGTGAATGCGGCACAGGGCCGCCGTCTTCCGAAATGAAAGCTTAATGTAAATGCTAATTAATCACTTTGTGCGCTCCTAGCTATCAGAATCTTTGGCGCTGATGCTTGCTGATTGTTGAGCCTGCTCTTCTGAATCAATATCTAGCGTTCTAACTACACAGTCTAGTTAGATATGTACACACATTATACTGCTCAGATTTAATATTACTTATCTGCATGGAGAGCAGGAAAGAAGAGTTCTGGGAGGATAGCTCAACGGCAGCATGCTCGCCTTGGAAGCAAAATGACATGAAGCAACACAGGTTCGATCCCCGGGTCCGCACTTAGAAACCACTGGGTATTTAAGCAAGCTATAAATACGCAACTAAGACAAAAAAAAAAATTATGCAACTAAAAAAAAAAAACTATTCCCGTAACACCGCCTGGATGCCCGCGGGCTGTGTGAGCATTTTAAAAATGCAAAAAAAAATAAAATAATAAAAAAGATGGAGAGGAAGGACTAAGACCACGTGGCAAGGACACTGGCACTACAGTTGGGCCTGCAACAAAGCAAAATGTCGTTTTTTGTTTGAAAAAGTAAAAATAAAAAATGTTTTTCCCATATGTGAAGTTACAAAAATGTGTTTATTGTCGAAACTGCTGGAGACAGGAATAAATTGAAGAGGAAGCATAATGCTAGCCTCCGTCTTGACATAGAATCATCACACCCCGCTGTACCTCTCCTCCCATCAGAATGTAGGCACTAAACCATTAAGTCACTAATGACCCATCATTAGCGGTTTGGGGCACTACATTCTGATTGGAGGGGCTGCACTTGGCTGTAGGGGGAACTTAACAGCTCTTCATTGTTGTGTGGTTGCATTGATTGTGGCCCTGTGTGTGTGCTGTGCTGACGACAGAGCATTTCAGACAGTGCAGAGAAAGTAGCCCAGCTGAGGTGGGGGGCACAAAGGGAGCCCAGGATTTCAGAGGAGGGGCCGGTCCCTTCTCCCCCCCCAGAAATGCCACTGTGCTGCAGGCTTCGCACACCACAGTGACAGACTGCATTGCCTGAGCAAAACGCGGCTTCTAGGCACCAGGACTTTTGAGGGCCCTTCCTGATAGTTTGTGAGGCTTTACGTCGTTATGATTAGTGGCTGCTCGGATCTATGAGATGGCGGCTGCTGGTTATCATTCCAATAGGTGCTGCGTACATTCTCTTCAGGAGTTTGCAAGTAGGGTGGCCCCAATGGATTTTGGGGGATCCCTGCCGAGGCAAGTAGTAGAGTAATGGGCTAAAATGGTGCGTACTCCAGCAAAATTTTAAGAAGAAATTGGCCAAAAAGCCGTCGGATTTACAGTAATTTCTAAAGAGGAACATTGGGGAACACAAATTCCAATACAAAATATATCTTCTCTGTCTCAGTACATTAGAAGCATTTTTTCACAGCATGTGTGCCATGTTAGTGAAGTAGCGCTTGATGGTGAGCTACTTCCACAGGAGAACAAAACCTGCAATCATAAAGCTTACCCTGGTAGACATTATAGCAATTTAAATGATTGCACCAGACCATTGATCCTGTGCTGCTCAGAGTAAAATTCAATCAGAATTGCCAGAAAATAAAACACAAAGACCAAAATGCAACAATAACCACGTTTCACATCAAAGAACGATTCTTGACTATTCTAACAGAAATTGGCATCGCTATTCTATGCACAACACACTTTAAAAAACACAATTTGTTTTTGTCTTCTCTCTTCAAATTTTATTATTTATTTATTTATTTACTTAACCATTTATGTATTTATATTTTTTGGTGTGCACTGTGTGCTAATCTGGTGTCTGTCTAGTGTTTGTTTTGGCTTCTGAGGCCGTTTTTCTTGTTTGGGCTGCATGCAAAGGGTGCAGTCTGTGGGGTGTAGTCCTTTGTTTGTGTGTGGCCTTTTCCCAGTCCCAACCTCCCCCCTCCAATCCACCCTGATTGGTACATTCACCTGGTCATAACTGACCTTCCCAGGGCAGCCCTCTGCCCGGCAGCCCCTGCGGCTAAGGACCCCAAGGCAAAGGGCGGCTCCTGCAATGGCGGCTCCAGAAAGTGTCTGCAGGGGAAGCAAGTGAAGCCAGCAGCGAACAGCAGCGAACAGACACCAACAAAACTGTAAGTGTGGCATGGGTGGGGGTGTAGAGCAATCACTGTCCCCGCCACTCTACCTTATCTTTCCTTAACGTAAACTGCCATAGACTCACACCATGCACACCTAGAGAGATTTGACCACCAAGCTAAATCCATTCAAGGCTGGACTGTAAATGTTGTCCTGCATAACATACTAACATACTTACCAATGTTAACTTGTGCCACTCCCAGAGACAATGATGACGATTAACCAGCCTCACACTAAGACAGGTGCAACAATGTTACCAAGAGCCACACTTAGATGGAATCATGAATGATATCATGTACCTCATCTAGACAGAATTATGGCTGGTAGCATATAGCTCACTTAGTTGGTACTGTAGATGATAGATAGAATTGCGAACGATAGCATGTGCCACACCTGAAAGGAATGTTGAATGATAGCATATCCCACACTTAGATAGACTTGTGTATGATATCTAGAGAGTGTGCCCGCCCTAATAGCGTCACTGTGTTAAGGTTGAATCTAAAGTGTGCCCTAATAGAGTTGCTGTGTTAAAGTTGAACTTAGAAAGCGTACCCTAATTAGCGTCACTGTGTCAATATTAAATCTAGAAGATATTGCCAACATCAATGTGTGTGCCCAAATAGCGTCATTATCTTAAAGTTGAAGCTAGAAAGTGCGCCCTTATAGCATCTCTGTGTTAATGTTGAAGCTAGATGGTATTCCCAACATCATTGAGTATGCCTAATAGTGTCAGTGTATTAGAGCTAAATCTAAAAAGTGCACCCTGACAGCACCACTGTGTTAAAGCTGAACTTAGAAAGCGTGCCCTTATAGCATTATTAAACTCGCAGCAGATTGTGATTTCTTGTGATTGTTAGCATATTCCACTGTTGGTTGGAATTGTGAATGTTAGCACGTCCCACTCTTGCTGAACGCTGAATGATAGCATATCACACTCTTAATTGAATTGTGATTGTTAGCATATCCCATGCCTGGTTGGAATTGTGAATGTTAGCGCATCCCACTCTTGGCTGAACGGTGAATGATGGCATATCCCACTCTTAGTTGGATTGTGATTGATGGCATGTCCCACTCTTACTGAATCTAGAAAGTGTGCACTAATAGTATCACTATGCTAATATGGAAGCTAGACGGTATTCCCAACATCATTGAGTGTGCCCAATGACATCAGTGTGTTAAAGGTGAATCAAGAAAGTGTCACCATGTGAAAGCTGAATCTAAAAGTGTGCCCTAATTGCGTCGCTGTGTTAATGTTGAACCTAGAGAGTGTGCCCACCCTAATTGCGTCACTGTGTTAGAGCTGAACTTGGAAGGTGTGCCCTAATAGCATCCTTGTGTTAAGCTTGAATCTAGAGAGTGTGCCCCAATAACGTACCTGTGTTAGAATTAAACTTAGAAAGTGTGCCCTAGTGGCGTCAATGTGTTAAAGTCGAACTTAAAAAGTGTGCCCCAATAGAGTCACCATGTTAAAGTTGAATCTAATAAGTGTGCCTTAAAAATTGTCACTGTGTTAATGTTGAATCTAGAAAGTGTGCCCTAATAGCGTCACTGTGTTAAAGTTAATCTTAAAAATTGTGCCCTAATTGCGTCACTGTGTTAAAGTTGAACTTAGAAAGCATACCGAATAGCGTCGCTGCGTTAAAGTTGAACTTAGAAAGTGTGCCCTAGTAGAGTCGCTGTGTTAAAGTTGAACTTAGAAAGTGAGCCCTAGTAGAGTCGCTGTGTTAAATTTGAATTTAAAAAGGGCGCCTTAGTAGAGTCGCTGTGTTAAAGTTGAACTTAGAAAGTGCGCCCTAATAGAGTCGCTGTGTTAAAGTTGAACTTAGAAAGTGCGTCCTAATAGAGTCGCTGTGTTAAAGTTGAACTTAGAAATCATACCCTAATTAGCGTCTGTGTCAATGTTAAATCTAGAAGATATTTCCAACATAGCGTCATTATCTTAAAGTTGAATCTAGAAAGTGTACCTAATAGCGTCATTGTGTTAAAGTTGAACTTTGAAGTGTGCCCTAATAACATCACTGTGTTAAAGATGAACTTAGAAAGCGCACCCTTGTAGCATCTCTGTGTTATTCCCAACATCATTGAGTGTGCGCCATTAGCGTCACCGTGTTAAAGTTCAACCTAGAAGTATCCCCTATTAGAGTCACTGTATTAGAGTTGAATTAAGATAGTATCACCAACAACATTGAATGTACCCTAATAGCGTCACTGTGTTAAAAGTTAAATTTAGTAGGTAGCTGGTGCCTAATTGCATACACTTCACTGATTACCACAATATCACACTACAGCCCTTACTATCTCCTATACACCACCATTCAACTAGAACACAGCAGTACTATGACACATTCGGTAAAGCTGTTCTCATACTAACATGACCCATCAAACCACCCATCATCCTAATAAAACACAGCTAGCCAGCACACACCGGCTAGCTTAGGCGTCTCCTCAGGCCTAACGCAGCCATAACTCAGTCTGGTTGTCAACCCTCCAGACTGAACACATTCAACTGATCTCCTCAGCACCACACCTACCGCTAAGAAGCAGCTATCATGCAACAACCACACCGGCTGCGCACATACCTGGTGCGCCCACGCACTTTACGATTCTCTCTCTCTCAACTGACTTGAACTGCGGTTTCCGAGGGCGTTCAACCTACCAGCGCCTTGAGATCATACCAATGGTACATAAGGCGCTATACAAATGCAAAATAACATAACATAACATAACCTAACATCTGATCAATTCTGATCCCATAAATTCCACTGATGCTTGGGGTGATGCCCTCCTCTAGCCAAACCCCCACACCCCAAGAGCGATACCATGAGACACAAACCCCGATTCTGAACCAACCTCCCTGTTCTTGTGGCCCTTACAGGTGTGAGGCCCTCGCATGAGTGTTGTGTCAGATAAGCAGCCTTACCGGATGCCCCAATCTTCAGGACTGAGGGTGCTACCGAGTCCTTTAATCGGTTCGAACAGGTATTCTCGGATTTCAGTGGACAAGACTTAGGCACGGAGTCTGGGAAAAGATTATTTCCGTACAAATTTGTGCGTGGATTATTTCCTGACATCCAATCGCAAATTATGTCTTCTTAGAGCGCTTGGCAAGCCAAGTCTCAATCAGAAGTACTGCACATGGCTCAGTACTATGAGAATTGTGTCAATAATGAAAAGGAAAGAGTCGAAAAGAGAAAAGGTGATTTAAAGACAAAAGTATTATTACAGCAAATTGTTAGAGGCCCTAGAGGGGGTAATTCGCAGTTTAAAGGTCAGTATGTTCCACAAGGAAATGTGCCCTTGGGTCCTGTAAACATTAATCAGTGTGCCTATTGTAGGCAAGAGGGCCATTGGTGTGCACAATGCCCGGTCCTTCGACAAAGGTCAAATAAAACATTTGGAAATATGGGCAGACGGTCCAGAGGTCGCCCGGGTGTTGGGGGCCATGGTAGAAGTTAGTTTGCACAGGATCCACGGCAACCTTTTTTGCAGGATAATCAGGCTCTGAGTGTGGATACTAGAAACATATTCGATCAACCTTCTGCTGCTTACATCTCTGAAGAACTTCCTTTTGATGACATTTTGTTTCGTTAGGATTGCCCAAAGCAGGGTTTGGAACCAATGCCTATTCCCGTTAATCAGAAAGGTCCCTACATTGAGATGATAGTGGGAGATAGGAAACATCTATTCATGATAGATACTTGGGCACAGAAGTGTTCCATTGATCATTCTCGGGTTCCAAACATTCCACTGTCAGGGCAAACCAATGTTTCTGTAGGGTTTTCTGGCACACCAGTTGTCTGTCCAGTTTCTTCGCCGGTACCTATTTCTTTGGGTCCCTTTACGGGGGACCACTGTCCATTTCTTTTGACTTTGAATTGTGGATAGAATTTGCTGGGGTTGAATCAGTTGAAGGAATTAAATGCGGTAATTCATTGTTCTTCCGACGGAGTGCGTTTGACGATTTCACCACAGCAACTTTCCGTTTCCCAATTCTTGGCTAGACCTTTGCCACCAGAACTCAGTGGTCTACCAGAGTGTTTATGGGCAATTGACGACAATGATGTCGGTGTTTTACAGATTGAGCCTGTTAAAATAGTTTTGAAACATGGAGTAAAGCTGCCACGAAATGCATCGTCTCCGATTTTGTGCATCGAGGGGTGATTGAGGAAATCGCAGGTAGTTTGTGCAATAGTCCAATTTTGCCCGTGTACAAAAAAGGCGATAATGCAATTCCATTTCGTTTCATAATTGATCTACATGCCATCAATAAGGTCGTCGCTCCACAATTTCCAATTGTGCCTGATGTGACGATGATATTAACTATGATTCCGGCTTAAGCTACTTACTTTAGTGTTGTGGATCTGAAGAATGCTTTCTTTAGTATTCCTATACACAAGGACAGTAGATATTTGTCCGCGTTCACCTTAGGGGGACGCTCGTTCACCTTTACCCGTGCACCGCAAGGTTACACGGAGAGTCCTAGTATCTATAGTAGGGCTTTGAAAGAACAGCTTGATACTCCTGAATTGCCCTCTACTTGTACACTGCTTCAATATGTTGATGACTTGCTTTTAGCTGCCGACTCAGAGAGTGCTTGTAAGGAGGGCACTGTGTTATTACTTATACACTTGGCTAAACATGGACACAAAGCTTCGCTAAAAAATGTTCAATATTGTTGTCAGGAGGTCGCCTATTTAGGCTATCTCCTGTCAAAGGAGGGAAGAAGATTGACGCCTAAACGGATAAAACTCATTTCTAGTATGTCTGTCCCAAATACACAGAGGGAAGATAGAGCCTTGATAGGTATGGCTTCTTACTGTAGGCAGTGGATCCCCCGTTTTTCACTAGTGATTAAGCCGATGTTGGCTCTGACGAAGAAGGGCATTTCTTCGCCATTGCCGTGGAACATGGAGCACTAGCGTGCATTTGATCTGCTCAAGACTGCATTGTGCTCGGCACCGGTTTTGGGCACACCAAACTATGAAAAGGCCTTTGTGTTGTTTGTGCATGAATGTGATGGATGTGCTTTGGCTGTGTTAACGCAGGAACATGGAGGGAAGAATAGGCCATGCGGTTACTTTTCTTCCGCCCTCGATCCTGTAGCATGCGCTTTGCCAAGATGTTTGCGAGCTGTCGCTGCTGCTGCCTCTGTAAAACAGAGTGAGGGAATGGTCCTAGGCCATCCTCTATCCCTGATGGTGCCTCACTCTGTAGATGTTCTATTGAACAGAACTCAAACGCAACACCTCACTTCCGCACGGTTGACAAGATATGAATTGATCTTGTTTGCTCCTCACATACAAATTAAGAGGTGTTGTGTTCTTAATCCGGCTGAACTCTTACCTTTCCCGCAAGGTACTGCTTGCAGTGTACACTACCGAACAAGAGACAAAGGGTAGAATTGACCTAAAAGACAATCCTTTGAACAATTCACAAGGGGAGCTGTTTTGTGATGGCTCTTGCTTCAAACTTCCGGATGGTACATCCACAGCTGCTTATGCAATCACCACATTAAGCACGGTCATGGAAACCAAGAGAATCACGCATAACTCTGCGCAGGCCGCAGAGATTATAGCATTGACCCGAGCTTGTGAACTTTCTAAAGGGCTTACTGTGAATATATACACTGACAGTCAGTATGCCTTTGGGGTGGTCCACAACTTTGGGAGACTTTGGTCAGAAAGAGGGTTCTTAACTTCACATGGTACAAAGATTCAGCATGGCTCCCTAATAGTACAACTGCTCTCAGGGCTTGCACTCCCTACAATCCCTAAGATTGTAGATGATATGGGAAAAGGGAACGCTTTCACTGATCAGATGGCTAAACAGACTGCCACCGATTTCTCTGCAGATGTATACATTTTGAGAGGGACTGTAAATCCCTATACAATAGATGAGGGTGTTGATTCTGTAAGGGACATCCAAGCCGATGCCACATTAGAAGAGTCCAAGAAATGGGCTGAAGGCTTGTGGAATCTTGATGAGGATGGATGTTGGGAGGATATAGTTGAAGGGAAATGGCTACTCCCTGAAGCATACATAATGATGATGGTCGTCATGGCTCATGGCCCTACATATATATGTGCCCAGAAACTTACAAAAATGTTGGAGAAAGTTTGGGCGAATGACAAAATCTCTAAAATAGCTGAACGATATGTTCAGAACTGCATGATCTGTTTACAGCACAATGTGGGAAAGGGTACACCAACTCCTAGGGGAAGTTTTGGTCCACCTTCTGTCCCCTTTGAGGTCATATACTTTGACTTTGTCATTTGTGCTTTCAGCAAATGGGTTGAGGCTTTTCCTGTTAAAGACGCTACAGCCATGATTACGGCAAAAACTATGTTATAGGAGTATTTTCCTAGGTTTGGGCTACCAAGAGTTATCTGGTCGGACAATGGTCCACACTTTGGCACTTCTGTAATTCTGCAGATATGTGCGGCACTACAGATCGACAAACGGTTCCATTCGGCCAGACACGCCCAGCGTGCCGTACTGGTAGAAAGATACAACGGCAACATCAAGAACAAGCTCGCTAAGACGTGTGCCGGCACCAAACTAAAATGGCCGGACGCCTTACCGATTGTGTTGCTAGCCATGCATACAACCCCTCAAACTAAGACTGGGCTATCTCCATTTGAGGTGGCAATGGTTAGACCTGCTTAAATTTGGAACCTTCCAAAATGTTGGTCTTTGAGAAATGTTGAAAATGTACTTCTTTCAGATTATTGTAGCCAGTTGACTAAAAACTTGTATTTGATTTATCACCAGGGGCGAGAGGCTTTACCAGTACGATATAAGGGCCCAGGTCATAGCATTTGGCCTGGTGACTGGGTGTTGGTAAAGGCATTTGAGCGATCTTCTTGACTTGCACCTCGGTGGCGGGGCCCATTTCAGGTCCTGCTGGTCACACAAACGGCAGTGCGGGTCGCAGGCAGAAAAAACTGGATCCACGTGACACATGTTAAGAGGATTCCACGACCGGTGCCATACAATACAGAAGAAACAGAACCCCTCACCAATACTGCAACCAACGATCCCGAAGCAGTAAACAGCATTGAGAGTGCATCAGAGATTCTCTCTGAGCCTGTGAAGCCTGGGGGAACAGCCATCTTGCCTCCACACTCTCCAAAGGTTTTGCTTCCGGAAACTGTTGTTCCAGTTCTTGCATCTTCACTTGCTCTTAATACGTCGCTTCCAACGGGAAGTGACCACACGTTGTTGTTGGATCAATCAGTACCAGGGACAACGAGGTACAATTTGCGTCCAAGAAAATAGACTTATGGCACGGTTCGGCTGTGCATTCGAAGAAGGAGGAAAAATCATTAAGGGCTTGCTTTTTGTCCAAGTAATTGTTTAAAAAAGGGGATTCTGTTGGCTATGGTTGTGGAAGGACTAAAACGTCACTCGGCCGGGAGGCCGCCAGCCAAAAACACTGGGGTTTTTCATTTGAAGACTGCAATGCCTGCAACTGCTACTGCTCGTACAGGACTGATAAATGATTGTGTGACCAGCTATGAGAATGGACAAACTGTTTGGGCCCCGAAAACATACTGCTGTCTTTTTATAATGTTAATGGGTTTTATAATAGTAATTGTTTTAGGCTTTTGGTACCTGGAAGAAGTGCATCCATTCGAAACCTTGTTACCGTCTGAAAATGTACCCACTGTCTCTACTCCTTTCGTGCATCTGCATACTTTATATCCTAGAGACTCTCAGCATAGACATAGATACTACAATAATACATTATTACTTATCATGAATGCTACGCATGCCATTTTTAATAAGTCCAACTGTTGGGTCTGTTCTCATTTACCGCAGCACGGGGATAAGGCGCTGGGTTGGTATATTCATCCTTTACCTTTGACAACTTCTTGCTGTGCTTCTCTTAGAGCACTGTTCTTTGGCCGATGGAACGATAGCATCTCGGGGAACTTTGATGGTACTAATTTGAATAGTTTTGAGAAACATGTTCTTACGCCCCTGGGATGCTCGCTTTTCGTGAATAGGAGCAAGCTCAACGTTGCTTCTATTAGGCCTTCTGATAGATTGTCTTGTCCTTTCCAATCTTTGATTTCCTTTAAAATGGCTCCTATAGGCAATAAGGATGCCATGCCTCCTTCTTACACTGTTAACCATAGCCCCGATTCAGTTTCTTTCTGCATACAGAGGAATGGTACTCAGTCAATGGGAAATTTTAGAGGTTGCGCCAAAGTTGCGAATTTGACTGGGGAAGACAGACCTTTGTACGTAGGCGGGCCTGTCTACTTTGTTTGCGGTAATGTAGCATTTCCATGGCTACCCAGGGATTGGCAGGGAACTTGTTATTTAGGGATCCTGTTACCAGGGGTATTCATAGCCATTACTGTAGAGGTTTCAAAGGCTTGCCCATGGCAGCACAGGTTCTGGGAGACGTAGCGAAATCCTTTGTGCCATTCTGGGGGCAAATAGCGAACTCTGAAGACATCAGGACACTAGCGAGAGTACTGGGGAGAACCATCAACCGGACCACGGACATACTCTATAATATGACATTAGAACAGAAAGCAATAAGGTTAGTAGCACTTCAGAACCGGATGGCATTAGATGTCATTCTGGCTGAACGTGGTGGAGTGTGTAAATTAGTGGGGTCCGCTTGCTGTGTTTTCGCGCCAGATTCCTCCCCAACTATCTTTAAGGCAATACAAAATCTGCATGTCTTTAGTTCAGAAGTGCATGTTCCCGAAGGAAACTGGGATTTTAGCGCTTGGTTCTGGGACTTCTTGCGATCTTGGGGTTGGAAGGTGTTTTTGGTCTTACTGATCATTTTGGGAATTCTGTTATTTCTTTGTTGCTGTATACAGTGTCTACCTAGTATTTGTCCGATGCTAGGGGGATGTTGCGCACAGGCGATAGGTACAATAGGACACAAGGTATACGCCCCGGATAAGAACTCCAAAGAAATGTGTTAAAAGAAATCCTGATAACCGATCTGATGGCAATAGATATTTCTGACAGTGATTCAGGGTGTATGGACGTTGAGACTTGGAGTTGTTCATAAAGTGTAGTTAGTGCTTGGCATAGGCCAAAAGGAGGTTTTGTCGAACGGGAAATCATATTGAGCCTCCTATACTATATGAATATATGTATATTGGCCCACGCTAAGCTGCTTACAAGCCACTTTCGAAGAAATCCGCGTTGCAAGGTCTTGACCTTAGATCAGTGTAAACCACCATTTTAGGTCTATCCGCCATTTTAGATTCTCTCTCTAAAGTCACCCTGTGTTCTAAGATGGTGGACAGTGTCATTCCGAATGTAACATGGCCGTCTTGACCTCCGAGTACAAACCAATATGTAACTTGCCTGCAGGCCACATGTTAGGACTAATAACTTTGAGAGACCAATCGAGTTATTTAAAGACGTCTGTTCCTGAACTCGTAACAAAGCCTTTTAGACACTACTAGACCAAAAGGGAACAGCATGTCTCTCTCCTCTACAAACTAAACCACCAACTCACACTCAAGGTCCATGAACCAAATAAGGACCTAGTCTCTAGGTTTTGAAAAACAGGTATAGCAAAATGCAATTTTATTAAAGAAAACACAAAATACGCAATTATCTAACAATCACGATAACAAATCTTAAAAAAGTGTAAAATATGGGGCACTCTTACTAAAACATCAAATCCAAAATCAAATACAGTTCTCAATCAGTTTAAATTTTTTTTTTGAAAAACTGATAAAAAAAACAACACCACCAACCTACTTAGGTGTCACCTATACACCCAATAAGCTCCTGCCTATACAAATCCAGACAGAGTAACATTACAAATCAAACCCTGGTGTATAGTAACGCTTTGGTATGTAGCAATTCCGAACAACCGTAGTGCTTGGCTTGTTTGGAGTGTGTCATTAGTCAACTATCTGTTAGTCGTCTACCCCTTAAAAATGCTGCTGGGGTGACTACAAACCTCTAAGTTGGTTGATGAACCACACCTTGCAATATAAGGTGTTCATATGTCCGACATGTTTCATTCACATATTTTTTTAGCACAATTGTGTGAACTTCATCAGGGAATCCAAAACAAAATCCACTATACACAATAGATGAACATTATAACAGACACATTATTGCAACTTGACTGGGAAGGTGAGGGATGTCTCCACGCTGGGTTGTTTCCAAGTGACTGAAGACTTATAGTAAAAAGACAATCCACAAAGCTAGTTTTGCCAATGCAAATACTGTTAAGTGATGATGAAGAGGGTAACGTCTCCGCTGTGGACGTTTAAACACATTCCTCAGGGGAGAAAAAAGTGTAAAAACACTTTTTGCGGCCGCCGGATTCCAGCCGTGTCTAAGCCAAGACTTGTGTGGAATAGTTTCCCGAGTGCCTCTAGATCATGCACCACTACTTGGTTCCCATGTCTGTAAATCGCGGGCTGCACAAACTTTCCAATGCTCCTGACGGTGCACCCACATTATTGCCTCTCTGCCCGTTAGGGTCATGAACTGAGACCTTGTCCTTCGTTGACCTGTTTGTAGAGGATTACCTATGCCAACGAAGCTAATCCGCATGAACACAATATATTCAAATACCGAAATGTGAACACTTGTTTGACTGCATTGTATAAAACTGTTTGAGAAGGCTCTACGAGAAATCCTAAGACATACTGTTGCCATTGTGACTTGTTAGTGAATGTATTAATGTTAAACCCTAAATGCATAGATGTATGAACTCGGCACAAACCCTAGATCTGTGATGTATTAACTTGTATTAACTTGTAGGTGGGCTGAACATCATGTTTCTGATAGTATAAAAGGTGCGACTATTCTAATGTACAGCCCCACTCACTGAGCACACCGAACAGCGCTGGAGTTCGTTGTGTTGTACTGAGGGCCGATAGCTATCTGTTGCTTTGTCCTTTGAAACTGTTCAGTATAGAATAAAGATCTTTGTATCTTTCTTTGTAACCCGCGTTTGGTGTATTTTCTTTTGGGGTACTTAGCTTCGATATCTTCTTTTTGTTTTCACAACGTGAGAGATTTGCCTTAAGAAGCGTTTCTTGCTCTCACTTTCTCTTAATTTTCAAGTTGGTAAACTGAGGATAGGGAAGCAGAATGGAAGGCTATGAGTTTTGGAGGTTCTCTGTTTTTTTTGTTCCTCATATAGTTTGCGTTATATATTTAAATTAGCTTTTACGCTAGCAAGTTTGTACAAACGAAGAAAGGAACGCTTGCTGCGCTTACCTGCACGTTTTCTAGTTGATCCTTTCAGATGCGGGATCGGGCGGCTTGATAACCTACGAGCTACTGAGTTTGCTTCCGTATTTAGTTTCATTTTAGGTCGCGGTCACGTGATAATCATTACCACGTGACCGCTAGTCCACCATTTTTGACCGGGACCATTTAGAATACTTTAATTTTTAGTTTTATCAATTCTATTTCTACTGGCTTCGGTTTGGATAGTTGTAATCGTGTTAGTTTGGTGTTTCATATTTGTGTGTTAGTATGTACTTCATGGTTACATTGCTTACCTATTTTTCTATGTGAGTGCGCCATTTTGGATTGGGAACTAATTGGTATACCTATGATGTTGTCGTGCATTAGTGATATTTTTTCATTTTAAATTATTGTGAACTCTATGTTACGCTCACCTGGTATCCACGGGGACGCTACCCAGCCCTGGTTGGATGATTTGCACTCTCAAACCCTCTCCCGGTCCCTTGGTAAGGCCTCTGGTTAAAGATGTGTCTGCAATATAGGAGAGTTGGATTCAATACCAGATTGTCTTTATGTTTTCCCACCTCCCTTGGCCTCAACTCCTTCCTCCCCCTTGGGCCCTCTCCTCACCTTAATATTGTAAAAGGTGGATTCTCCGTCCTGCTCGTCGTGGCAGGGGCGCGTAGATGTGTGTGGGTGAGCTGCGACCAAGTTACTTCACTGGTGCAAGCCCCCCTGTGGGAATCCAGGCCTGCCGCAACTCCGTAGGTTTGCTGCTTTACAGTCTTTATATGCAATTCTTATGTTCCTCTTAGTTCAAATAATAATGTCTTGCTTCTTTCCTTTTAGGTATGGAAAGGTATTTTGGTGTAGTCATGCAGTTTGAAGATGAGCATGGGCCGGTAGGCGAAAGTGCGGTGTGTGTGCGATGCTGTCCGGTGAGTAATGCGCGATATGCGGCGCTGTTTCACCTTTTATATTGCTAACCTGTGTCTTTGCTCTCCTTGCAGGTTGCAATGTTCCTCGCCGAGCGCCGTAATGTTCCAGCAATGATACTGACCAGGAGATGACTACCCAGGTAAGAATTGTGTGGCTTTCTTCATTCGGGAGGAAACGTGAGTAAACGCTTACTAATGCTGTCTTTCTTTCTCCTCTTTCCAGGTTATGGTATTCCAGGATGCATGCAGTGCCGGATGATGGAGTTTGTACCTTCAGGTGAGTGGAACTGAAGTCAGAGATGGATTGAAGACAGGATACTGTTCCAGGTAAGTTTCGTAGTGTTCGTTCTCTCTCTGCAGGTCCTTGGTTTCAGGTAAGCTGGCATCAAAGAACTGGACACGGTGAGCGTTACACTGCCCACAGCAAAATAACGCAAAGCATGTTCTGCTGTTTGGGTGCGGTTTAAATAGTCTCAGGTAAAGTAGTCCAGGTAAAATAGTCCCAGGCCTGCCACACTCAAAGTAGTCCAGGTAAAGTAGTCCCAGGCCTGCCACACCCAAAAGACTAGACCGCATAGCTCAGTTCCTTGTAACTGAGCTATGTGTGTACCTCCATGTTGGCTGAACCCCCCCCAAGTTAAATAGTAACAAGTAAATAGTCCCATTCTAATGTTGGTCTTCAAGATGGTTATGAGTCTGGCGCCAAAGGCGGCACGACTGACTCCAAGAGAGTCTTGGATGAGGTTTTAAGGCCTTTGACCTGGCCCCAACTGGAAGGCTGACTTACCAGTGAGGGCCAGGGGCAAGGGTCATGACAGCACTCCCCCCCAAGGCCCCTCTCACGGTGGCACTTCTGCCTGGTCCTGGTTTGGCAGGGTAATTCTGATGGAACATTTTAATTAAGCGAGGTGCATGGATGTATTCACTAGGTTCCCATGATCTGTCTTGTGGGCCGTATCCCTTCCAATCAACCAAGTAGTATAGTTTGGATCTGGTGTATTTTGAGTCTAGGATATCCTTTTCTTCAAACTCTGGTTCTCCATCAACTAATACTGGTTTTGGTGGTGCTGTAACCCGAGTACCGGGTTGTACCGGTTTCAGGAGTGATAAGTGAAACACAGGATGAATCTGCATAGTGGGTGGTAGGGCTAATTTAACTGCCACTGGATTTATTATGGATTCAATAGAATAAGGTCCCAGATATCGGGGACGAAGGTCTGAGTGCCTTTTATGGGCACATATGTTGATGCTAACCAGACCTTGTCTCAAATTTGATAGTCGGGGGCTTTACTACGATGTTGGTCAGCAAATTTCTTTTGTATGTTCTTGGCTTGGAGTAAGTGTTCTGCTGCTTCTTTGAAGGCATGGGAAATAGTCATATGTAGGGTCTTAACCACTGGCATTTCCAAAGAGGTTGGGAGATCCAATTCTGAAGTACGTGGATGTCTACCATATATAGTGTAGAAAGGGTTTAGTCCAGTGCTGGTGTGTAATTAATTATTATAGGCATATTCAGCTATCCATAACAAGTCCTTCCAATTTATTTCCACTTGATGTAACATGCAACGTAGGTATTGCTCGAGGGTTTGGTTTGTTCTTTCTGTTTGGCCATCTGTTTGAGGATGGTGACTTGTGGATAGTCGAATGTCAATTTGGGCCATTGAACAGCATTTCCTCCAGAAGTTGGATACGAACTGACTACCTCGATCTGAGAACAAGACCGATGGAAAGCCATGTAGCTGTCATGACCGCAGCCTTCAAGGAGTCAGGTTTAGCGCAACTGCCTCGGAAGCTGGGTCACAACTTCATTTCCAGGCACCCATCGGCTCCCATAGGGGCCTTATGGACCTTGTCCTGGCGCCAGTGGCGCCAGGCTCATAAGGGGACCCAGTCCCGGCACAGGACGTGCCGGGCTCATGATGTAAGGAATGGTGCTTGGGTGGACCTACCGGCTGCAGACCATGCTGCTCACTCACCTGCAGGATGAAATCCTCATCCATCCATGGCTGGAACTACTTTACCTTCTGGGTGTGGCCAGCACCACTCCCTGGGACTGGATACTGGAACTATTCTGGAAGCTGGGACTTCTTACCTGGGCGAGGCTGCTGTGGAAGGAGACACCTAAGCACTCCAGTAGGACTATTTAAACCACGCCCGATCAGAGCAACGTGCTTCGCGTTATTCTGCAATAGCAGCAGGACGCTCACCGTGTCAGCTCCAGAGAATCTTCAACTTCTGCATCTAGGGAAGAGAAATCCGTAATCTTACCTTCTGAAATACCATCTTCGTCTTCTGCAGCATCTGAGAAGGGAAAAGAACACCAGGTTAGCACGAGATAAAAACCAGCGCAACACTTACCCAGTCCATCGGTGCATCTCAAGCCACGGGCTGCAGCTTTCCATTTTTCGGCACCCTGTGGAAGCAAGGACATTGGTTAGTAACCACCGTGAAACTTTCCTTACCTGCGCTGCATTCTTCTCGCCTCCGCCGACGCTGCTACTCGCATCTGCAAAACAAAAGGACATCATTAAGAAATACAAAACTCCATCTATACGCACGTGTTTTGGGCAGCTCTCATCTTTCTCACTCCTCGGCGCATTCCTCGACATCTATTTTTCTACCCAGCTGCTTCTGCAACCTGAAAAAGGAAAAGAGACATTAAGAAGTGCTTTTAACTTCGAATTGACATTTTCTACTTACTTGCCTGCAATACCTTCGCCATTCCATCGCTCTCCGGACCTCCATATTCAAGCAACCGCCGTTCGTGCTGCTAACGACGGCCTAGCTCCAAATCTTCATCCTCTGCAACCAAGAGGCTGGACAATTAACCAGTGAAGTAACTGGCTTCGGCGCCCCTGCACAGACGCAGGATGGAGAGCTCCGCTTTCACCTATATAAGACACCTCACCCTTCAGATCAAGATCTCAGTGAGGAAAGGGCCTTTCCAGGGTGGCATTCGAGGCCTGCGCGTGACCCTAGAAGACTCCGAGAACCCCCAGCCCAGACCTGCGCCTCCGAGGGATTCAGGTGAGCGTTACAGAACGCGAAGCCTACCGCAATATTCCCACCCAGGCGCAATGGAAACCTCGGACACAGATCAACTGGCTCAATTGCTTGGGGAACTAAGGGCAGAAGTACACGCATCTCGCCAAGAAACAAACGCTTTACGAAGGGAGTTGATCATTGCCAAGGAACAGACGGATGATCTGGCCAGAGAGTTGCTACAGGCTCAAGCGGGACAGACGCCACTGCCTCCCTATGGAGGGGGCGGCACTCCTACAACCTCAAGTAATCCGGTGCAAATTAATCTGCCAGGGAATGTGCCTTTGGCCCCGCCCGAACGTTTTTCCGGTGATCCAAAGCGATATGCAGTATTCATCAATCAATGCCGCTTGCACTTTCTGTGTAGACCCGCCGCATTCCCAACGGACCAAGCCAAGGTAGCGTTTGTACTTTCCTATCTTAGCGGTAGTGCTGCAGATTGGTCCATTCCTCTCGTGACACAGGATGACCCGCTCCTCTATAACTTTCAAGACTTTCAGACCAGTATGGAAAAGTTGTTCGCAAGACATTCACAGGGGCAGGCCTTGGACAATGAACTCCTGTCACTCAGACAAGGTAATCAGGATCTCCTGGCTTACATAGCGTCCTTTAATAGACTGGTGGTTGAGACCAGGTGGCCTGAAGATAAGAGAATCACGCTCTTCTACAGAGGTCTACGTGGGGAACTTAAAGACGTTTTAGCTCAGGTGGTGAATCCGCCGCAAGACTGTTCAGATTATATCGACCTAGTGGTCCAATTAGATCATCGGCTACAGAACAGGAAGACCGATCGATCCAGATTTGAAACCCGGGTACTTTCAAGACCTCAGAGCTCCGCTAAAGGGAATGACTCCGTGGAACCAATGCAAATAGGAGTAGTAAAAGGACCATTAACTCAGAAAGAACGGGAAAGAAGAAGGCAATTACAGCTGTGCCTATACTGTGGGAATTCTGGACATTTCCTTCGTGATTGCTCAGTGAAACCGGTCAAGAAGACCGTAGGAGCTTCTGATAAAAATGCTGAGAAACTGGAATCGGGAAACGACCTCGCCCGACAAGCGTAGAGGTCCGCTTGCCGAGCGTTAGAACCAGTTCCTTGACCTCGCATTTGGTAATGCCTATGGTCCTCATAAGTCCCAATAGACCAGATCGCATGCATGCTATCAAAGTATACATTGATAGCGGAGCAATCGGTAATTATGTGGACCACGACTTGGCTACCAGGATGGATCTTCCCCTACGTCCCAAGATGGTAAAGGACGTAATCACTACAGTGGATGGTACTGAAATAGCTTCCGGACCAGTTTCTCATACCACCATGGAGGTAACGTTGTTATGTCAAGGCGGACATCGGGAGAAGATCGTGTTTGATGTAATCAAGGCCCCGCAGTTTCAGGTGATTCTGGGAATGCCTTGGTTGGAAAAGCACAATCCTCAGATAAACTGGCGAGCCAAGGTGATTCGGTTTCCAGAATGCGCTTCAACCTGTTATCCTCAGCCCGAAATCAAGCTAGCAGCCATCACTTCCGAGGACCCCCGATTACCTCTGGAATACCAAGAGTTCAGCGACGTCTTTCAGAAAGATCAAGCCAACACCCTGCCTCCGCATCGGTCATACGACTGCCAGATAGACCTGATACCTGGGTCCACCCCTCCGTGCAGTAGAATATATGCCCTCACTGAACCAGAAAACCTCCATCTCAGGCAATACTTGGACCAGTACTTGGCTAACGGATTCATCCGCCCCTCGAAATCCCCGGCTTCCTCAGCTTTGTTCTTCGTCCCGAAAAAGGAAGGTGACCTAAGAACGTGTATCGATTATCGCGCCCTGAACCAGATTACAGTCAAAAACCGATACCCGTTGCCCTTGATTCCTGAATTATTGGACCAGGTAAAAGGCGCCTGCATATACACAAAGTTAGACCTCAGAGGAGCTTACCATTTGGTACGCATTAAGGAGGGCGACGAATGGAAGACGGCCTTTCGCACTAAATATGGATTATTTGAGTATCAAGTAATGCCCTTCGGACTATGTAACGCACCGGCCGCTTTCCAGTTTATCATGAATGATGTCCTCAGAGAACTAATTGATGTGTGCGTAGTCGTTTATATTGACGACATCCTGGTATACTCAGCCTCAGAAACTGATCATCGTAGACACGTCACAGCGGTTTTACAGAGACTTCGCCAACACCGCTTGTTTGCTAAACTGGAGAAGTGCACCTTTCACGCAAAGGAAGTGGAATTTTTAGGATTCATCTTACCACCCAACGGAGTTCACATGGACTCAAGAAAAGTGGATGCTATCACCAAATGGCCGTCCCCAACTTCTGTGAAAGGTGTGCAGAGCATGCTGGGCTTCGCTAATTTTTACCGAAGGTTCATTCCTGAATTCTCTCGGGTAGTCCAACCTATCACGGCTCTTCTGAAAAAGAATAAAAAATTCGAGTGGACTCCAGAAGCCGAACAAGCCTTCCAAGAATTAAAAGCCAAATTTATCTCTGCTCCAGTCTTAAGGCATCCCCGTCCAGAACTTCCCTACATCGTCGAGACAGACGCTTCCAGTCTTGCAATGGGGGCGGTGCTGTCACAAAGAGACCCCGAAACGCACCAGTTACACCCTGTAGCCTTTTGGTCTCGCAAATTTTCGGCTCCTGAGATCAACTACACAATTACGGACAAAGAACTCTTGGCAATTAAGTCCGCCTTTAAGGCCTGGCGGCATTATCTTTTGGGAGCCCGGCACACAGTAACTGTAATCACGGATCACCGTAACCTCCAGTACCTGAAGTCAGCTAAAGCTCAATCTTCGAGGCAACTACGCTGGGCTTTATTCTTCGCAGAATTCGATTTTGTAATCACATTTCGACCAGGCGTTAGGAACGGAAAAGCAGACGCCCTTTCCCGGATAGGGGTAGACGAACTTACAGCTAATCCGGAGCCAGTGCCAATAATTCCTGAACAAAAGATACTAGGAGTAATCAACACATTATCCCTCGAAGAGATTAAAGCAAGGGTCAATCAACTCATAACTCCCGAAGATTCATCGAATTGGCAATTGAAAGGAAAGGATTTTACAATAGATCAGAACCTATTGTATTTCCAAGGAAGACTATTCTTACCCTGCGCTGACTTACGAAAACAGGTCATCACCTGCTACCATGATTCTCTAATGGAAGGACATCCTGGAGTTGCCAAAACCTCAGAGAAAATTAAAAGGCATTTTTGGTGGCCATCTTGGAGGAAAGATGTTAAGGAGTTTGTGGCTTCTTGTGGTATCTGCGCACAAAACAAGAGTCAGAAGGAAAAACCAGCAGGATTATTACGTCCAATAGACATTCCACCAGGCCCGTGGCACACGCTCTCGATGGATTTTATCACGGATTTACACCCTTGCTCCGGATACAACACAATTCTAGTGATCGTGGACCTTTTTTCAAAAATGGCTCATTTTATCCCACTGAAGGGTTTACCTACAGCTTCCATTCTAGCCCGAGAATTTCTTGAAAACATTGTCCGGTTGCACGGTTTCCCTTCAGTACTAATCTCTGACCGAGGGAGCCAATTCATTTCCCATTTTTGGCGGAGTTGTTGTCGTTTAGCACAAATTGATGTACGACTTTCCACCAGCCATCATCCTCAAACCGATGGGCAGACTGAGAGAACTAACCAAACTCTAGAACAATATCTGCGCTGCATGTTGCATCAATCCGAGGGTACTTGGAAGGATGTCCTTTGGATTGCTGAATATGCTTACAATAATTCAATCCATTCTGGGACGGGAAAAACCCCTTTTTTCCTGCTGTATGGAAGTCATCCTCGAACCTCAAATCTGGACCCACCTCAAGCTCTCGGAACACCTGCTGTTGACCATCTGCATTCGACGATAACTCAAGCATTTAAAGAAGCCACAGCTCATCTTCAACGAGCTAAAGAATCATACAAAAAAGGAGCAGACCAACATCGAAAAGAGGCTCCTCAATATCAAAAAGGAGATCAAGTCTGGCTGTCCACTAAACATTTATCTTTAAAAGGGCCACGCACCTTCAACCCCAGATATTTAGGACCCTACTCGATCGCGGCCGTGAATAACCCAGTGGCTGTCAAACTAGAATTACCTACTCGAATGAAGATACATCCTGCCTTCCATGTTTCTCTCCTGAAACCTGTGCAACCCGGAACCCGTTTGACTAAACCTCCTGAGCCAATCCAAGTTGACTGAGAATCCGAATTTGAAATTCGAGACATCTTGGACTCCAAAATTTCCAAATCAAAACTATACTACCTGATTGATTGGAAGGGATATGGACCCCAGGAGAGATCTTGGGAACCCTCAGAATATGTACATGCACCTCGTTTAGTCCGAAAATTTCATCGGGCTTTTCCCAACAAGCCAAAACCTCCGGAAAAGACAAGCTTGGGAGGGGCCTTGAGGGGGGGTGCTGTCATGACCGCAGCCTCCAAGGAGTCAGGTTTAGCCCAACTGCCTCGGAAGCTGGGTCACAACTTCATTTCCAGGCACCCATCGGCTCCCATAGGGGCCTTATGGACCTTGTCCTGGCGCCAGTGGCGCCAGGCTCATAAGGGGACCCAGTCCCGGCACAGGACGTGCCGGGCTCATGATGTAAGGAATGGTGCTTGGGTGGACCTACCGGCTGCAGACCATGCTGCTCACTCACCTGCAGGATGAAATCCTCATCCATCCATGGCTGGAACTACTTTACCTTCTGTGTGTGGCCAGCACCACTCCCTGGGACTGGATACTGGAACTATTCTGGAAGCTGGGACTTCTTACCTGGGCGAGGCTGCTGTGGAAGGAGACACCTAAGCACTCCTGTAGGACTATTTAAACCACGCCCGATCAGAGCAACGTGCTTCGCGTTATTCTGCAATAGCAGCAGGACGCTCACCGTGTCTTCAGAATCTTCAACTTCTGCATCTAGGGAAGAGAAATCCGTAATCTTACCTTCTGAAATACCATCTTCGTCTTCTGCAGCATCTGAGAAGGGAAAAGAACACCAGGTTAGCACGAGATAAAAACCAGCGCAACACTTACCCAGTCCATCGGTGCATCTCAAGCCACGGGCTGCAGCTTTCCATTTCTCGGCACCCTGTGGAAGCAAGGACATTGGTTAGTAACCACCGTGAAACTTTCCTTACCTGCGCTGCATTCTTCTCGCCTCCGCCGACGCTGCTACTCGCATCTGCAAAACAAAAGGACATCATTAAGAAATACAAAACTCCATCTATACGCACGTGTTTTGGGCAGCTCTCATCTTTCTCACTCCTCGGCGCATTCCTCGACATCTATTTTTCTACCCAGCTGCTTCTGCAACCTGAAAAAGGAAAAGAGACATTAAGAAGTGCTTTTAACTTCGAATTGACATTTTCTACTTACTTGCCTGCAATACCTTCGCCATTCCATCGCTCTCCGGACCTCCATATTCAAGCAACCGCCGTTCGTGCTGCTAACGATGGCCTAGCTCCAAATCTTCATCCTCTGCAACCAAGAGGCTGGACAATTAACCAGTGAAGTAACTGGCTTCGGCGCCCCTGCAAAGACGCAGGATGGAGAGCTCCGCTTTCACCTATATAAGACACCTCACCCTTCAGATCAAGATCTCAGTGAGGAAAGGGCCTTTCCAGGGTGGCATTCGAGGCCTGCGCGTGACCCTAGAAGACTCCGAGAACCCCCAGCCCAGACCTGCGCCTCCGAGGGATTCAGGTGAGCGTTACAGTAGCCATATGATTTCCTCCAGGAATACTTTTGCTAAATTGGATGCATTTGGAAGACCCTTAAAAGGAATAAAGTGTGCCGTTTTAGAGAACAAGTCTACAACTACTAAGATGGTGTTGAATCCTTGACTGGTAGGTAGATCTGTAATGAAATCAAGGAACAGTGGGGGTCATTCTGAGGTTGGAGGTAAGGGATTACCGGCGCCTGTAAGGGCACCGATGGCGGTAATCCCTTACCTCCGTATTCCGAGTTCCCTTTGCGGGTCCCTCTTTACCTCCTACTTTTAGCAGGAGTAAATTACGGGACCCGCAAAGTGACCTTGGAGTAAATTACGGCACCGTAATTTACGGTGCCGTAATTACCTCCTTCCCCATTCCCATTGAGCCCTATGGGGGCAGAAATGGGGATGGGGAAGGGCTATGGTGAATGGGGAATTACCGGTCCATCCAACCTTGGAATGGACCGGTAATTACTCCATTCACCATGCCGGTATTCCATGGAGTAAATAGCTCCATGGTTGCCAACCATGGAGCTATTTACTCCATGGTGTAGTCCTAACTCGGAAAGAGGGCCAGTGTGTGCCATGGTGCGGGAGGAATTTCCAATGGTTGGAGAAGACCAGCTGGTTTCTGCTTTTGGGACTTGTTTTGTTCACACACACACCGCAAGATTGGAGAAATTGTATGATATCTTTACGCCATGTGGGCCACTAAGAGTTTTGTTTTACTTTAGCTAGAGTTTTGGTAATTCCAGGATGACCTTCAATCAGGGAGTCGTGATAACCCAAAATAACCTGCTATTGTAAATCTTTACTTGGCAAGTATAGACGGTTCCTAAAATATGGTAACTGGTCTTTAATGGTGTGATGTTCTCCTTGAGTACACCACTCTTGTGAGAAAGTGGGATCCATTAAGAGTTGGATCTGTTTTGGAGTTCACCCTGTGTCCATGTTGTCGTAAGACCCAGGAGTTTGTCTTCTGGAATGAAGGCTACTGGATCTGGAGTTCTGTATACCTTTTCATCAACACCCATGTGGGACAAGGCGACGGCCTTTCTATTTTGGACTCTGGGCTGTAGGTGATCACATAGTCATATTCAGCAAAGAAAAGAGCCCACCGCAGTTGACGGGATGATTAAGCCTTTGCTGTTTTTAGGTATTGCAGGTTTCGATGATCAGTTATGACGGTGACAGTATGTCTAGCACCAAGGAGATAGTGTCGGCATGCCTTGAAAGCTGATTTTATAGCCAAGAGTTCTTTGTCTGTGATGGCATAGTTGAGTTCAGGAGGTGAGAATTTTCATGACCAGAAGCCCACAGGGTGTCACTGGCCAGTTCCTGGGTCCCTTTATGAGAGAACAGCTCCCATAGCCATGCTAAAGGCATCTGTTTCAACTATATTAGGGAGGTCTGGGCGAGGATACCGTAGAACTGGAGCAGAAGTGAATTTTTTCTTAAGTTCTTGAAAGGCCTTCTCTGCTTCTTAGGTCCAATGGAACTTTTTATGTTTTTTCTCAATAGTGATGTAATTGGATGCACTATTTGGGAAAAATCTGGGATGAATCGGGGGTAAATGTTTGCAAAGCCCAACATACTCTGGATTCCTTTAAATGAAGTTGGTGATGGCCAATTAAGAATGGCATCTACCTTGTGCCTATCCATTCTGATACCTTTTGATGTGAGGATAAAACCGAGGAACTCCACTTCGGTGACATGAAAAGAGCATTTTTCGAGTTTAGCAAACATTTTATGTTGGCAGAGTTTAGTAAGGACGCAATGGACATGCCTGACATGGTCTTCTTTTGTAGCAGAATACACTAAGATATCATCAATGTAAACCAGGACGCAAACATTGATTAACTCCCGCAAAACATCATTCATAAAGTCATGGAATGCAGCAGGAGCGTTGCAAAGTCCAAAAGGCATTACCTGGTATTCATACAAGCCATATTTGGTACGAAAGGCTTTTTTCCATTTGTCTCCTTTCTTCACTCGAACAAGATGGTACGCCCACCTAACAGTCCAGTTTGGTATAGATTTGGGCGTCTTTGACTTGATCCAATAATTCGGGAATAAGGGGCAGTGGATAACGGTTTTTTACTGTGATCTGGTTTAATGCACGATAGTCGATGCAAGTCCTCAAATCTCCTTCCTTCTTTGGTACGGAGAATAAGGGACTAGCTGCCAGTGATTTAGATGGGCGGATAAATCCATTTGCCAGGTACTGATCAAGATAAGATTTCAAATGGAGGTTTTCTGGTTCAGTAAGTGCATAGATTCGACTCCAAGGAATTTGCGCACCAGGTATGAGGTCGATGTGACAATCGTAGGGCCTGTGCGGTGGTAGAGTATTGGCTTGTTCTTTCTGGAACACGTCTTGAAAATCTTGGTATTCATTTGGTAGAGTACTAGTCACACGTAGTACAATCACCGCCGTCCTGGGAGTAGCAGATGTACATAAGTCTGTTTTCCCCTTTTCTTGGTAATAACAGGTACAAGCAAAATCATCGGAAAAGGCCAACTTCTTGGCACGCCAATCTATTGATCAAAATTACTGGTAATACAAAGTGAGAGGTCTGTGGCTGATCCTTCTCGCTCGACAAGCGGACCTCTACCCTTGCCGTGCATGGTAGTTTTCCAACTCCTTGTTATTATCTTCCTTCTCTGTGGCTCCAACAGTTCTCCTTGGTGGTTTCATTGGACATTCTTTGAGGAAGTGGCCTGATTTTCCGCAATATAAGCATAATTGCTGTTGCCTTCTCTTGTCTCTTTTAGTTAAAGGGGGCGGTACACCTCCGATTTGCATGGCTTCTACCGTGTTTTCCAATGTACGTGGAACATTATCCTTTGACCAGACATACACAGCTCAAGTGTCTAACCTTATCCGGTCGCTTTTCGGTCTTGTAATCTGTGATCTAATTGCACCACAAGCTTGACGTATTCCCCACAGTCTTTAGGTGGGTTAACCACTTGAGCAAGGACATCCTTTAGTTGCCCTCGTAGACCACGATGAAATAGTGTGGTCCTTTTTTCCTCAGCACACCCAGCTTCAACGACTAGTCTGTTAAATGTTGCTATATATGTAAGCAAGTCTTGACTTCCTTGACGGAGTGACAAAAGTTTGTTGTCTAATGCTTGGCCTTGGGTATGACGACCAAAGAGTTTTTGCATTTCCATCTGGAAACCCCCAAAGTCATGTAACAACGGGTTATCCTGACTTACCAATGGTACCGAACAATCCGCAACACTGCCACTCAGATATGACAAGACAAAAGCAACCTGCGCTTGGTCGTTAGGAAAAGTCCCAGGTCTGCAAAGGAAATGAAGACGACACTGGTTCATGAACGTTGCATTCTTCTTGGGGTCCACTGTAAATCGTTCAGGTGGAGCCAAAGGAACTGCCTCAGGAAGGGTGATTTGTACTGGATTGGTGGAAGAAGTTGGTACAGGTGCTGGCAGAATGTTACCAAGCAATGGGGTCTGTCCTGCCTCTGATTGGAGTAATTGTCTACTTATTTTGTCAGTACAATCCTTAGTAACAATCAAATCCCTCCTAAGAGCATTGGTTTCTTGCCTGGCTGAATGTACTTCAGCACGTAAGTGTCCCAACAACTGAACTAACTAGTCAGTCTCTGAAGTCTCCATGCCGCCCAGGTGGATAACATTATTGAGGCTTTGCGTTCTGTTACGCTCACCTGGTATCCACGGGGACGCCACCCAGCCGTGGTTGGATGATTTGCACTCTCGAACCCTCTCCCGGTCTCTTGGTAAGGCCTCTGGTTAAAGATGGGTCTGCAATATAGGAGAGTTGGATTCAATACCAGGTTGTCTTTATGTTTTCCCACCTCCCTTGGCCTCAATTCCTTCCTCCCCCTTAGGCCCTCTCCTCACCTTAATATTCTAAAAGGTGGATTCTCCGTCCTGCTCCTTGTGGCAGGGGCGCGTAGATGTGTGGGGCGAGCAGCGACCAAGTTACTTCACTGGTGCAAGCCCCCCTGTGGGAATCCAGGCCTGCTGCGACTCCGTAGGTTTGCTGCTTTGCAGTCTTTATATGCAGTTCTTATGTTCCTCTTAGTTCGAATAATAATGTCTTGCTTCTTTCCTTTTAGGTATGGAAAGGTATTTTGGTGTTGTCATGCAGTTTGAAGATGAGCATGGGCCGGTAGGCGAAAGCGCGGTGTGCGCAATGCTGTCCGGTGAGTAATGCGCAATGCGCGGCGCTGTTTCGCCTTTTATATTTCTAACCTGTGTCTTTGCTCTCCTTGCAGGTTGCAATTTTCATCGCCGAGCGCCGTAATGTTCCGGCAATGATACTGACCAGGAGATGACTACCCAGGTAAGAATTGTGTGGCTTTTTTCATTCTGGAGGAAACGTGAGTAAACCCTTACTAATGCTGTCTTTCTTTCTCCTCCAGGATGCATGCAGTGGCGGATGATGGAGTTTGTACCTTCAGGTGAGTGGAACTGAAGTCAGCGAAGGATTGAAGACAGGATACTGTTCCAGGTAAGTTTCGTAGTGTTCTTTCTCTCTTTGCAGGTCCTTGGTTTCAGGTAAAGTGGCATCAAAGAACTGGACACAGTGAGCGTTATGCTGCCCACAGCAGAATAACGCAAAGCATGTTCTTCTGTTTGGGTGCGGTTTAAATAGTCTCAGGTAAAGTAGTCCAGGTAAAATAGTCACAGGCCTGCCACACCCAAAATAGTCCAGGTAAAGTAGTCCCAGGCCTGCCACACCCAAATGACTAGACCGCATAGCTCAGTTCTTTGTAACTGAGCTATGTGTGTGCCTCCATGTTGGCTGAACCCCCCCCCCCCAAGTTAAATAGTCCCAAGTAAATAGTCCCATTCTAATGTTGGTCTTCATGATGGTTATGAGCCTGGCGCCAAAGGCCCCAGGACTGACTCCAAGAGAGTCTTGGATGAGGTTTTAAGGCCTTTGACCTGGCCCTAACTGGAAGGGTGACTTGCCAGTGAGGGCCAGGGGCAAGGGTCATGACACTCTATATTGGTTTGGCTAATCATTCTTGTGGAAGGTGCTAGCAATATACGATAACATTTTTACAGTTCATATTAGCTGAACATTTGTACATGCACATTTTACGACATTCAATTGCTTTTACAATTTTGGTCTTTGATATTTAGAATTTTCTCTCTGGCTGAACAATATTAAATGCTTTCTTTAGAGAAGGTGGATTAGTCCGTGTCCGTGTTCAAACCCGTATGGCAATTGTCAAGTGTACAGATCCAATAGGCCTCTCTGGATATAAGAATTTTCTCCAGGTTTACAACTCTCTGTGGCTTGGTTATTTTTTCTATTCCGAAGAACCTTATTTCTTTGTTTGGTTGGTTTGCGTGTTCTATCAGATGGTGGTATCCTAATGGGTATCTGAGATCATTCCTGTTTATTGCTCTTAAGTGTTCTTGAATTCTTTTTTGAGTTTCCTCATTGTCCTTCCAACGTAAATATTGTTGCAAATGCATATGATGGCATAGACCACTGTTTTGGTGTTGCAATTTATGAAGTCCTTAATTTTGCATTGTTTTCCATTTTGCAAACTGTATACTTGGATTGGCAAAATGAAAGTGCGCTGTCTAGGTTTATCAATTTTGATGTATATTGGCACTTTTTCAGATTAGAAGCGAACTGGGTGTTTGAAACTAAACTGGTAAAGTGGGAATATTTTGGGATGGTCTTACTGGGTATCCTTGACATTTTGTAAACTGTGAATCACATACTGTTTGTGTGTATACTGGCATTTTGCTATACAGGGGTTTCACAAACTGGGATTAGATTGCGATTGCCAATCTGGAAATATGATGTGGTTGGGAAAGAGCGGCGTATGCTAGTATGGTCAAGCTAAGAATATTCGGTGATACCGAAAACGAATTTCTGATTGAAATTATGATTGAATTCGCAAACTGGGAAATACTGAAACGATCAAACAGGGATTTTGAATATTGAAATATTAGTGAAAGATTGAAATATCCATTCCACTAAATTTGTGTAATGGGCTGTACGTATACCGGAAATGCACACACTGTTTACATATTGGAATTGACAAAAAGTACAGTAAACTGAAATGATGCTAATTGGAAGCACTGGGTTGATGTGATAAGAAGGTTCAATAGGAAATTGCAATCATGTGCTGACTAGGCATAATGTAGACTGCTAGTGATGTGCGAGCTGTGTTCAAATATACATGTGTACAGAAACTGATAAAGAATATTATTTATTCATTAACTTAATTGGTGCTTTTTGGTGGCATTATCCCTTTAATTTGATAACTGGCAGAAGTGTACTGATTCAGCCTCCAGTCTCCAGGAGAAGTCCTTCGAGTGTTATTATATTCAACACAATCCAATGCTATCCCACCCTGAAATTGTTGTTCAAACTAAGGTGCTTCACCCTTCCAATCTATTTAAATGAACCAATCAATTCCGCTTCTTCGCCTACTGCTCCATGCAAACTTGACTTCGACCTACATACACTCCCAGCATGTGCATTCGTCAGCAGTGGCAAGTGGTGGACGATGTAATTGGAGGGGCGTAAAATGTTCCCAAGGATATGTTAGTGTGAGCGCGGGGAGTGCAGGCGGTGGCACTACCAACAAGAACATTTTCTTTAATAATGGGTGCACACTTTCTGTAAACAATTGGATAAAAGTAGTTTCGGTTTTGTAGTGTAACGCATGAAAATAATATCAAATAGAAGCAAGACCCTAACAGTGCAGACGAGGATTTTGAAATTTGTTTCATGATGCCTTTTTTCACAGTATCTGGCACTAAAAAAACATTTTTGAGAAGGCTGTGCCTATGCATTTCCATGCTGTCTGAACTAATATATGGCACTTTTCCCATATAAGAACATGCTCATGTTTACCTTACTCATAATATATGTGAGGTGGGGTGCACTACACAATCTTGTTACAATTTATTTTATTTGTATAGTGCCTGGCTCACGGCCCTCTGGGCGCATGTCATAGTTACAGTCACAAAGTAATACAGCATAATAAAATTACATATGTGCATGAGAAGCATATATACACAAAGAGAGTAAACGAGTCAAAGGCCAAATAGCAGGTTTGCATATGTGGTTCACAGGTTATGCAGGCAGTAAAGCACAGCAAAAGAGAAGGGTCCAGTCATTTAATCGTTTTGGGTGACTAGCCATAGTTTGGCTTTATGTTTAAATGAGGAGGGGGAGGGTTCCGTCCTGAGAGAGACAGGCAATGAGTTCCATAGTTTAGAAGCAAGTACTGGGATGCTCACCCCGCCTGCTTTCTGCTGTTTGCATCTAGGTATGGACAGGCAGTGAGCTTGGGCTGTTCTCAAAGGGTGGGTGGAAGTGTGTTGAGAAAAGCGGTTGGCCAGATAGATGGGGGCCTGATTGGTCACACATTTGTGGGTAAGGGCAAGTGTTTTCAGAGATATTCTTTGTGCTACTGAAAGCCAGAGTATACTTCTCCTAGTATTGGAGATGTGTGATGATCTGGAGATATTTAGGGCTGTCCTGATGGCGTTATTTTGAATAACCTGAAGTTTGTTGAGATTTTGTTGGTTTGTCCCTAGATAAAGAGCATTGCAGTAATCAAGTTTGGACATAACCAGAGTCCTGGCAAGGGTAATGCAATTAGTCGTACTTAGGAAGGGGCGACACGCTGTGATGAGCTTGCATGTATATGCAGAGGCAGACATTACAGCATTGGTTTGTCTATTGAGTGATAGTGTGGAGTCAAGATATATTCCTAAAGTTCTGGTGTCATTGGAGACCTTAATGGAGTTGCCGTCAATATTAAATGCTTTGAATGAGGGATCAAGTCTGTGCAGTCGATATTGGGAACCTAGGATGAGGAGCTCTATCTTGTCATCATTAAGACAGAGCTCATGTTGGGCCATCCAACCCTGGATGACTTGATAAACATCATTCAGAGCTTTGGTGTCCACGATATGGTCAACTGTGATGGAGATGAGTATCTGGGTGTCATTAGCATAGTTAGTGTAGGTGACACCCAGATAGTCAAGTATGTCGAAAAGTGGCTTTATAAACACATTATAGAGTGTCGGCGAGAGGCAGGAGCCTTGTGGAACCCCGCATGGAACTGGTGACGGTTCCGCCGAAGCAGATGGGGAGAAGACCCTCATGTACCTGTTATCCAGGAAGGATCTGATCCATGAGGTGGCTTTATCCGAGAAGTGGGTAGCTGTTTTAAGATGGCGGCAAAGGATTTGGTGGTTCACCAAATCAAATGCTGCCGATCGGTCAAGGAATAATAACAGGGCCATTTTGCCATTGTCTTTTAGATCTTCAATTTGTGTTTTGGGGTCAATAAGAGCTGTTTCCTAATGTAGTTTTTTTTAGAGGAGGGAGGACCCAGCATCCTTAAGGCTATCAGGTACAATGCCAAGGTGAAAAGATGAGTTGATTAAATCAGTGATGAAATGGGCAAGTTTGTGTGCAGATTCCTTAATAATGGGTGCAGGGTAAGTGTCGCCCTGACAGTTAGATGGTTTGAGTTTGCTGATGATATTTTCCACCTCTGGGATGGTGAGTGATAAAAAACTGAAAGGTGTGTGTGTGTGTGTGTGTGTGTGTGTGTGGTGTGCAGGGTTTTACTGGTCGTGGGATTAGATTGAAGGACAGGCCATTTTTTTTCTCGTTGCTTTTAGATTGTAAGGTGGATATCTAGGTAAAGAGAGCTTTTTGGATGTTACCGCACCAGGTGCTATCTTTACTGCAAGTGTTGGGGGGGATGGGAGGGAAGGAGATTCTAGTTTAGAATTTTTGAAGAGCTCCTTAGTGTTAGATTCCGCTTCTAATATACGTGTGTTGTAAGTCTCCCTTTTTGCTTGCAATATAGCCTCCTTGTAGTTGAGGGACACTATGGTAAGACTATCTTTGTTGGCGTCACAGGGAAGACTTTTCCAACAGGCTTCAGCATTTCGTTTTTCTTTGCGTAGTACTCTTAATTGTGGTGTGAACCACGAATTCAGGTGACCACGCTGTTTAGGTTTCCCAGATTTTAAGGGGGCGATAGTGTTTATTGCTTTGAGCATGTTGCGGTTGAAGGTATCAACTAGGATAGTGGAGTCATCATTTGTTTGAGCAACTTTGTTAAGGATGGGCAGAATGACAGGGAGCAATTTGTCCCTGGTGATATCCTTTTTGTTTCTTGTGGGGATAGAAGGCGCAATGTCTTGTTTAGTGTAGGGATCATTGGCGGGGATGTTGAAGATAATGACGTGGTGGTCGGACCAAGCACATGGGAGGTTTGAGATAATATTAATATTGCAGTTTAAATCAGCTACCCAATCGAGTGTTCTCCCCTTGGTGTGGGTGGGTTTGCGGATGTGATGTGAGAAGCCTTAGTTTGACAGAGTACTGGCAATGTCCAAGGCATTATGGTCGTTAGGGTCAAGTAGGCCAAGGTTAAAGTCGCATAGTAGGAGAATGTGGGAATTTATCTTAGTTTTATCTACAAGGATGGCAGTAATGTCATCGGCAAACGTTGTGAGAGGTCCTGGGGGCCTGTAGCTGAGGTGCACGGTGGCAGTATTGTTTTGGGATATAGTGAGTTTAACAGACAGTGATTCGGCTGAGGGAGCTGTAGGTTAGGGATAGTTCTCAGGTTGATGTCATCTTTGTGAATAAAGGCGACACCACCATCTTTAGATAGGTTGGAGTTGCGGTCGCTTCTGGTAATGGCATATCCGGTGGGAATGGTGAGTGCGAGTAGGAGGCCTGAGGCTGCATGTAGCCAAGTCTCATTGATGGCGATTAAATCGAGGTTTTGTGAGGTGATGAGATCAGCGATGTCAAGAGCGTGTGCCGGGAGGGATCTAGCATTGATGAGAGCGCCCTTGATCTCATTTTTTGGGGGGATATATGAGTTTCTGGCGTGTAAGTGGGAGGTAGTGGGAGGTGCTGCTTTCACTGTTGGGTGTAAATTGCGAGATTGTATTGCAATCTGGATCCAAGTCTTTAGTTTCTCATGTGGAGTGCGCATGGCTGGTTAGGTGTAGGTTTAGCCGCAAAGTGCCATAGCCAGGGGGCATGGGAGTTCAAGTAGGGATTGGTCACTTGTGGTGAGGGAGCGTTATTTGTACATAGTGGGGCGTTAGGTGAGGTAGGCCTATCATGGGGCATGCTGTGATGCAAAGGCAAAATGTATTGTTGTGGGCAGAAGGCAAGTGTTCTGACTCCGAGTCTCTGTGGTGGTAAGAAAGGTATGAGGGGTGTTGCAGTGATATATGATTAGGCAGGTTAGTATGAGTACCTTGACCACTGGTTCAGGGATGCAGCGAACAGTGAGGTGCAGTCGCATAGTGATAAAGGTAGCAGGGCAGGATGGGTATTTACGGCACTGTTAGCAAAGGTCAAATAGGGAGATGGAAAAGGGTATTCGGGTATACGTGTGGGGCGAGTATACGCACATACGCTAAGGCAGTGATGATGCACACTGTCTCGGAATCATTTAAGAGGGGTCCCGGTTAAATGAAAGAGGTACAATGTAGCAATCGTGATAAGATCACTTTCAACAGTATCAGTATTCGATGATGATCGGAGGTGAGGCTAAGGAATGTCAATGGTGCCATGAATTGTCTCAACGGCAAACCGCGATAATAGGATACGTCAGGACAATTGGTCACTGAAAAAACAGTGAGACTAGTGTACAAAGTATGAGGGGCACTGTGACGATAGTCATCGCACGGTGAGACAGAGAAAGGAATGAAGGCTCCTGTAAAGCATCGTACGCGTCACGAGTTGGCAAGAGGCAGTACAAGAGTACTAGGAAGCCTTAGGCATATATAGTACAGTCAAAATAAATCGTACAGCATATATAGTAAAGTCAAGGTAGGAGGTGATTGGCATGGCATTACAGAGGGCAGCCACAAATCGGCATTGTAAGGGCCAAAGCCTCAAAGTAGTACAAGTTCCATAAGTGACATTAAAGGGTGCAACCATATGAAAGTTATAGTGAATATACAGGCGCTGGCAGTATCAAAGTATCCGGTATTTGTACAGCGACACACAATACAGTGTGTGGCATCACAGTATAGAAATGCTCAACGAGATAAGGGGTAGCACCAACCACAGGGAAATGAAAGATCAAACGTATGCGTGTTTATTTCTTTGTGCAAAGGAGCTCGGATTACAGTAATTGATTAAGCATAGGTTTCTTACCGGCAGTGTAACGGGCAACACAGATCAGAGGCCAGTATATTACTAGATAACAGAGATTTAGGGTCTGGGGTCTGGCAGTTCTGGACAGGCTGGAGACAGGAAATTAACCTTATTCTCGTGGGCCTTACTGGAGTGGGGCCGGCTTCGCCTGTCGGTACATGATTGGTGAGGTTATGCGATGCAGCAACCAATAAGGGAACAGGCTGGGGTCTCAACGGGTTTGTGATGCAGATGGGGTTTAAAAAAATTCTGGCGGCCATCTTAGAATAGGGTCGTCCTCGTGGCCATCAATGGCCAGCTAAGTTTCATACGTGAAAAGAGCCTTGCACCTTACGAGTAGGCTATGCTGAAGAAGGGCAAGTTACCTTGAATAAAGTCAAGGTGAATGCTGATGGCGATCCGTTTCTTTTAAAGTAGTGCAGATGCCACAGAAAAATATTGCGAGTGTCAGGGGCCAGATGGCTTACCTCGTGGAATGCTGGATGGCGGGGGACACTGCTCCTGCAGTGTTGGGGGGAGCTCCTCCTCCACCCATGGCTAGAAGTGATATTCCCAGACTCGGGACAGGAAATGAGCCTTTGCTGAGTTTTAAAAATACAGTTATCTTTAATTTCAGGTGCCCTGGATATGTCCATTGCTACATAGATTCTGAACTAAACATACACTGCTCATCAAACAAATGACAATTTATCCAGTCACTCCTGTGAGGAATAATCCCGCAATTTGTGATCTGATAAAAGGACCGCCTGTCCCTAAACGCGTAGTGGAAAGGACACACCATCTTTGCTGATGTTGAATTGTTCTCACACATGTTGTAGAATTGTCTTTGAGTATATTAATGTATTGTGAAGCATGCATTTATCAACAAGGGATTAACGGATGATGTTGATCATTGAGATATGAGGATTGCATTCTTCTTTATTAAGAAAACACTTGATGTATGAAACATTTGAGTGAAATTAATGCTACTTGTAAAAAAGTATAATTTGTTCTTTATTCTGATTTCCATGAATTGTTTTACTAAGTATTTTTCCTTTATTGAAAATATTATGAAAACTGAGAGCATTATTCCTCATAAGGAGCTAATTGATAACTTGTCAATTTCCTTGCCAATAAAGCCAGCAATCATAGTATAAAAAAGCAGGTCCATGCTGGCTCTGCCAAATATGCCAGAATATGGTTATAGGTCAAAGGATCGAAAAAAAGGGTCGAATGACAAAAGAGTTGCGTTAATTCGATCGATTTTTATTTTTGGGGGGGTCCCCCACCCAAACTGCCGTTTTTGGGGTAAAAAAAAACCTTTTAAAGCTACACTAGAGCAAAAATATATATATATTTAAAAAAATGTTTCGATCCTTTGGTTTTCGGTTGAATGCACTCGACCCTTTTGCATTCGACCCTTTTGCTTTCGACCCTTTAACTGGACACCCCAGAATATGTTACGTCTCTTCATGCCTAGTGGGCTCACTAGCAACACTGGTGTGCCAACAGGCCATTCCAACATGGCCACCAGACCAACAACTATGCCTGTGATGTCATCACATCATGCTGTCCATATTGAAGCAGACGCGAGAGTGTTCTCGCAGCTCAACGCTCTGCATCCTTCATGAGCGGACACTTGTTCAAACACATGAGTACTCGGCTCCTTCCCTGTTCCATCTCCCCCTCCTAGCCTTATGTTTTTTTCTGCTTCCTAACCATGTCCTACCGTTTCCTCCAGGATCTCCATTCAGCCTTTCTTCTTCTCAGTTTAGTCCCTTGTACATTCAGACTCCCCTGCCTTTCTGCTGCTTGGAGACCTCCACTGAAGTTTGGATCCATCTTCATCCTGGTGTCCAGCTATCCTGCAGGTTTCTTCAGTATGTGCTTTTTCCTACAGTATTTCACAGACTCCACCTGGTTTCCACTTTGTCAGTGGTGTGTTCCCTATCCACCACTTGCTATAGTGATTACCAGGCAGGGCCAGACTTGCCTTGCAACCCCATCTCATCAGAAGAGAGAAGAGGTAAGGTCCAATGCTGACAGAATCACTATGTATGAACATACTCATGCTGGCATTTCTGGTTAAAATAAATGGCATGCTACAGTAAGAAAACATTTCTAGATTGGCTTCACCAATGTAGGTCAGCATTGCAATGCAAGAAAACTCATGTTGTCTTTACTTTTGATGCCAGTAAAAAGACCTCACTATAGTAAGAAAATATGTCTACACTAACTGCACCAATATAAACCAGTATGGCCTCGTAAGAGCACTAACTTTGACTTTACACTTGATACCCAGTCAAAATACCATGCTACAGTAAGAAAAAATGTCCAAACTGGCTGCACCAATGTAGGCCAGTATGGACACATAAGAATATTCTTCATGTAGTCTCTACACTTTATTCCAGTAGAAAATGGCATGACACAGCAGGAAAACATGTCTCAACTAGCTACACCAATGTAGGCCAGTATGATCATGTATGTACAATCATCATGTTGGGTTTACTCTTGCTGCTTGGTGAGAAAATATGTCCTGACTGGCAGCACCATTGTAGGCCAGTATGGCCATCTAAGAACACTCATGTTGTCTTTACTCTTGCTGCCACTAACGAAATTCCATGCTACTGTAAGAAAGGTTTTCTCATGTGTCCAGGGTGGCCTACATTATTGAATCCAGTCGGACTGGCTGCACCAATGTGTATGGCTATGTTAGACTCTTGACCTGTCTGCTGCCTTTGACACTGTCGATCACTCTGATCTCCTTAATACTCTCTTTCTTCTTGGGATTCACAATATAGCCTTTGCCTGGATTGAATCCTACCTTGCACCTAACCAATTCTGTGACTCCTGGAGCAACAACAGCTTTCAACTCACTCCTCTAACTGTTGGTGTTCCATAAGGCTCTATCTTAGGTCTGCTCCTCTTTACACTCTACACCTCTGCTCTTGGGGCACTAATCTTCTCCTTTGGATTCTCGTAACAGCTCTTCACAGATGACACCCACATCTTCTTCTTTTTTCCCAAACTCTCCTCTGATCTCTCTATCAAAATTTCCAACTGTCTCTCTACCATTAGATATTGGATGGCTTTCCACTCGCTGATGTTAAACTCTACCAAAACAGAGGTGATCTTCTTCACTGCTTAAAGCTCTCTCTCATCTCTTCCTCTGCTTATCTAGTTCTCTCCACTACTCTTCTTATGCTAGAAACATCAGCATCATCTATGACCCTTCTCTACTTTCATCTCCAAAACTGGAACAGCAGCTTGCCTCAACCTCTTAAATATTAGGAAAATCAGACACCTCCTTCTTTTCAACACCACTAAGCATTTCGTAACCAATCATGTCTTCTCTAAACTGGAATACTGTGCCAGCATCCTCCTTGGTTTCCACAGCTATGCTTTCTGTCCTCTTGAAAAGATCATTAACTTTGTTACCAGGACTTTCTTTTAACTCCTCACTTCACACCTTCTTCCTCGTACCGTCACCAGGATGGATGGCTGACGATGCAAAACATGGCAAGATTTAACTTTTTTGTCCTGGTTCACAAATATATCCACAGTAAGACCTCACTGTACCTATCTTCCTCACCCCAACTCTACAACCCTTCTCATAATCTCTGCTGTGCCTCCTAGACAAGCCTAGTGGCTCCTCAACCCCCTGTTCTTCCTCTCGCTTCTGCTTTTGCTCTGTTCTTGCTCCATTTGCAAGGAACTCTCTTCCCCTAGATATCTAAGAAATAGTCCACACAGATTTGTTCAAAACCAAACCGAAAGTATACTTCCTTGCCTTTGGGTTACCCTCTTTACCTACCTCTCATATGCCTGGTAGCTAAAATATTTCCCTCGTCTCTAACCTTCCTCTGTCCCTCACTTCCTCTGCCTCCACTCTAGCACTTCATCCATCATGGTCACATCCTAAGCACAGCTGGCCGTACCGCCTAGCTGCACTCAGAAATGTCCAATGTTGGTTGTCCTTAATTTATATACGTCCACTTATGTATTGTGCCCGGTTACTGTTTCCAGTCAAATCTTATTTCCTATTTATTGTTCGTTCTTTTGTGATCAAAAGAGCATTGTTCCTACTGTATATAAATAAATAAAATAAATAAATACACAAGATTTCGGCTTTACCCCTGATGCCAGTAGAACAATGACATGCACACAGTACGAAAATGTTTTCAGACAGACTGCACCAATGTGGGCCAGTATAGCCGCCTTAGAAGAACCCTCATGTTGGATTTACCCTTGATGCTCGGCAAAAAAAAAAACGCCATACACCAGTAAAGAAATATGTTCAGATTTGTCTGCCACTGCACAAATGTAGCCTTTACCCCCCTCCCAAATCAGAGACCCACTCGCACCCTTTCACACACGCTGATCCTTTGGTCGAGACTGCTTTAGTTTGCCCACGTTATATGCACGGCCACTTTAAGATTGAAATAAGCTGCTACATGTATTTAAAAAGCATTTTACATTGTTTGCACGTTTTCTGGAGGAGAAAAATAATGTTTATTTCAATGTGAATTTGAAGCTAATCTTGGTGTGGTTATTCTGGGCTTGTTTGACTGAGCTTTTGAAAATATGTTTTAGGCACATTTAGCCTGTGTATTTTGAGTTAGTGTTGTGTTGCAAGTCTTGTATCGTCACTGGCCAGGAGCGCATGTAATTGGAATGTTGATGCATGAATGATGAGCAGGTCAGGAGAATGTTGAGTCGGTCTATGAGTGAGTGTTCCATGAATGTCAGTTGGAGGCCTGAGCTGGGTGTGTAAGGATGGCCAGTGGGTCTCTCTGTCTATATAGTTACCTGTCCCTGTTCCTGTGCTGTCTACTGTGCTATTGTACATACTAAGAGAAATTGGTTCCTGTACAACTGTAGATATGTATAATAAAGATGACCTGGACAAAACCTCATGGCTCCACAGCTGGTCTGTGTATGGATGTTCAGAGCCCAACTATAACAACAACTTCTATTTATAATAGTTAGCCAGAGATCTGAGGTCCCCAGCCGATACTCGGGACCGATCGCACTTCATTTCCCATCAGGCCCGGGGCTCGTGTACCGGTACTGACACGTTGCCAGGGCGACACAGGTCATGACTGGCCTGCGGCCTGTTTAGGCCTGTTTGTGGCTGGTTTCGTAGCGTTTGGCGAGAACTTCTGTGTGGCAGTTGGTGTGCTGTGGCAGGTAGCTTCCTGTGCAATTCCTACACTTGATTGCCAGGAGGTGTATGTAATTTTGAAATCCCAGCACCTACTGCATCAGGGAGAATGTGTTTCTTCTCGGGCCCCGGATTGAGGGAGCTTGACCTTAACAAAGGCCATCTGGTCCTCTGACCGTTACACAACATCAGGAGTTTAGGCCTAGAGAGAAAATCCACTAATATTAGAGACCTAGGTGAAGGGTTAGAGTTAAAGGGAGGCCCATTGAAGGCAGCCTTCCTGAACGTGAGGTCAGCAGTTAAGGATGTATGTGAGATTAATAACTTCATTGAGACTCATGATCTGGATTGTCTGTTTATTATGGAGACATTGTTCAATGATTTGTTGCAGGCCATGTTCTATTTACTGGTCCCCCAAGATTATTCTATTCAGTTTATAAACAGGTCAGTCAGGAAAGGGGGTAGGGTGGCAGTCATTCTTAGATCTTCACTTAAGCTGTCTCATTTAGAAGTGCTAGATTGGGAAGCTTCTACACAGATAGGACACGCCTGTATTTGTTGTTCACAGATATCATCAATAAAAACTATTTTGGGATATGGACCACTGGATTCAACAAGGGTGTTTTTGAAACAACTAGATCTGTTTCTTATAAATATTGGAAGCAAACACGAGGAGCTGCTGTGTCTGGATGACTTCAATATTTAGTTGGATGATGCCACTTCTCCGGATACTATGGAGTTATTGAACATTTTATCCACTCATGAGCTAACACCACTAGTAGTATCCCCGTCACATAATCAGAGACACTGGGCCTCGTTAGGACCCTGGCGGTAGCCGTGCCCTTATTAAGGGCACGGCTACCGGCGGTAATTATTATTTTCCAGGGCCCAGAAAAGAGCAATAACCGGGTCATGCCGATCTTGGCAGACCCGGTTATTGCCCTTTTCTGGGCTCCAGAAAAAACCATTCCCTATTCCCATTCGAGCCCCACAGGGCTCAATGGGAATGGGGATGATGCTAACAATGCGCCTGTTAATGACAGGCCCGTTGTTAGCATCCCGGACTGCTAGCGGGACCCACTAAGGACACCTGGTCTGACCAGGCATTCCTTAGCGGGTCCCGCAGCAGTCCTCGTAATAGGGCAGCCCGTAATGAACGGTGCCAGTCCCGTACCGGCACCGTTCATTACGGGACCGCCAAGGTCCTAATGAGGCCCACTGTCTTGATGTAGTGTTATATAGGGGAGAGAGCATAGACTTTCTAGAAACACTTGCTTTCCTGTGGGCTGACCATGCCGCAAGAATGTTCAGGCTTAAGTGGGCTGCAGCAGGGTGTTTGGGAAGGAACAACCCTACGTATGCTCACTATCGGAGGTTTTAGGACTTGCTGGAGATATCTGGTAGTGAATTAAAACATGTATTCAAGGCAATCAATCCTTCTTGGAACTGTGATGAATTCTTTAATGCAGGGATGGAGATCATGGACAAGATCTGGAGTCGAACTGCCCCTATGAAGGAGGGTAAACCCAACAAAGTTTCTAAGCTATGGTTTACACAAGAACTGCTCACGCTACATCGAGATCTTAGATCAATGGGAAAAAAATGGAGGAGGGCCAGAACTCCTAACCTTAGTGAGGTGGTTAAGGCAGGCACGTTGCCTATAACAAAGCCATCTTTAAAGCTAAATCAAGCTTTTTGATAAAAGAGATCGATGAGGCCACCAATAGACCTAGAGAATTATACTCGGTCATTACCAAGTCTGTTGAACCAAAATGTGCCTTACAGGCTTTAGGAGCTTCTCAGTCCCAGGTGGATGTGTTCAACTCATTCTTTCCTAAAAGGATCAAGCTGATTCAGGAACAAATTACACAATTGGCTGTCACTGAACAGGAGCTTACAAATGACTGTAGTAGATCCAAGGAATTTAGTGGTTCACCAGTTAGGTAACATTTTTACTTCTCTACGGTAAAAGAGGAGCCAGTAGGATTACTTTTTCAGAATTTGGAACCCACAAATGATACATTATGCCCCATGCCAGCCAGTGTAGCCAAAAGGGTTGCTTTTGATATGGCTCCCTTTGTGACTGATTTCGTGAACAAATCCTTATCTTCAGGTTCAATACGTACAGTCGTAAAAAAAATCAGTGGTTACCTCTCTCTTAAAAAATGAAATGAGATCCCCAAAACCTGCAGAACTATCACCCAATGGCTGTCCTACCCTAGCCAGGTAAGATTCTTGAGAAAATTGTAACCTCTCAATTGCAGGAGTATGTGGAGAGGGAGTCCCTGTTGGACTCACTTCAGGTAGGCTTTCTGTGGAAACAGAGAAATTGACATGAGGCCGGGAAGCCCAAAAGGAAACACACCAACACAGGTTACAAAGGACATACAAAGCGCTTTATTTCAAAGTTACAAAGTTTACCAAAGTCAATTGACATGCGAATAGCTATTCGGCCCTCTGACTAACACACGAACCTTCAACGTTAGGTTCGCACTGAAAGTGGGAGAGAGCGATCATCGGGATGCTCGGGTTTTTATACATTTTGTACTGCATTGGCCAGCCCTCTTGTAAGTTAACCATTCTTAGAACAACGGCTAGGGTTCGTAGCCAGGTCGAACACACAATTTCCATATATTAGATCAGTTCCGCTGATACAGTTACATATTTACACGTAGGTTAAACAGAGGACAGGGTCTTAGTTCATGACCCTAACAAGTAGCCTGCGGACATATTATTCATTCACGTGTGCGGAGGTCACCATGGCCGAAGTCTTACTCGAAATGTCATTCGGCCTCCATTTTGTGATTCAGGGTGACTTCCACACTGCAAGAGTACCTAAAATGGCGGCTAGATCCAAGATGGCGGCTTACACGATACATTAAGGTCAAGACCTTGCCGCGGAACCTATGTACATAATATTCTTTAGACAGCTTGGTGTAGGCCAACATACATTTAAACAATGCGATTGGGGTCACAATATTATATCGATTTCCACAGACCCTCCTTTTGGCCTATGCCAAGTGCTTAAAACATCATTCCCTAATACTTTTGAAAATACTTGAAGGCGTTATCATCCATAGGTTCCGCATCATTGTCTGAAATGTCAATAGCCATAAAGTTGTTCATAAGAACTTCTTGCAACATGAATTCTTTAGATGCTGTCTTCGGGGTGTATATTTTACGCCCTATTGCGCTCATAACCTGGGCACAACATCCCCCTATCATTCCGCATATACTCGGGAGGCATTGAAAACAACAGCAAAGAAATAACAGAGTCCCTAAAATACTTAAAATAACAGAAAGCACCTTCCACCCCCAAGATCGTAGAGAATCCCAAAACCAAGTACTAAGGCTCCAGTCTCCTACAGGGATATGGACTTCAGAACTAAGAGTGTGTAAATTCTGAATTGCTTTGAATATTGTTGATGAAGAATCTGGTACGAAAACACAGCAAGCGGACCCCACTAATTTACATACTCCACCTCGTTCAGCTAAAATGACATCTAATGCCATTCGATTTTGAAGTGCTACCAATCTTATCGCCTTTTGCTCTAAGGTCATATTGTAAAGTATGTCCGTGGTCCGGTTGATCGTTTTCTCCAATACCCTCGCTAACCCCCTAATGTTTTCTGAATTTACTATTTGTCCCCAGAAGGGGACTACTGATTTGGCTATATCCCCGAATACTTGTCCAGGGGTATCTCCATCATTATCCCTTCGCGGGCGAGCCTTAGATACCTCTAAGGTACTAGCTATAAACACACCTGGTAACAATATCCCTAAATAACAAGTCCCCTGCCAATCCTTGGGCAACCAGGGAAAAGCTAAACTACCGCAAACAAAATAAACGGGTCCCCCTACATACAGAGGCCTATTTTCCCCAGTCAAATTTACAATATTTACACAAGGCTCGAAATCTCCCATTGGCCTAGTGCCATTTCTTTGTACACAGAAAGGGACAGAATCAGGACTGTGATTTATAGAATAAGAAGGAGGCATGGCATCCTTATTGCCTATCGGAGCCATCTTAAAGGAAACTAGATTTTGAAAAGGAAAAGAAAGTTTATCAGACGGCCTAATAGAAGCAATATTAGGTCTACTCCTATTTGCGAAAAGCGAGCATCCCAGGGGAGTCAATTCACGTTTTTCAAATTCATTCAAATTAGTGCCATCGAAGTTCCCTGAGATGCTATCATTCCACCGGCCAAAGAAAAGTGCTCTAAGAGAGGCATAGCAGGAAGTCGTTAGAGGTAGGGGATGTATATACCATCCCAGTCCCTTGTTCCCATGTTGTGGTAAGTGAGTACAAATCCAACAATTACTCCTATTAAGAATAGCATGCGTAGCATTCATTACTATCATCAAAGTGTTATTATGATATTTCTGTCTATGCCGGGAGTCCCTAGGGGACAGAGTGTGAAGGTGTACAGAGGGAGTCAAAACAGTTGGTACAATTTTGGTCGGTAACAGAGGCTTCAAAGGATAGATTTCTTCAAAGTACCAAAGTCCCACGGCAGCAGTTGCAAAACTAACAATAATCAAAACGAGAACACAACAGTACGTTTTCGGGGCCCAGGCACATTGTCCATTGTTCGAATTGGTCACCTCCTTATCTAATAGTTCAATACGAGGAGCAGCGGTGAAGGCGGCAGGCATCATGGTTATCCCGATCGACGGCCCCAATGTTCGTTGCTGGCGGCACTTCGGCCGCGCGACTTCTTAGTCCTTCCCAACCCTAGCCAATAGAACCCCCCCTTTTCTTTGTTCCAAAAAAAAGGGAAGACGATAGTATTTCAATCACTCCTTTTTCTTCCAGATGCACGATACTCGTGCGGCGATTTTATTTGCGTGGTCGAAGGTTGTACCGGATGGTACCCAAGTTTGTTAAATCCGAAAGCAAAGTATCGTCGCTCCCTGAGGGGAGCGTCGTATCAGTAGCGACGGAAGTCGCAGAGCTCGAAACAAGGTTTTCCGGAAGTGATTGATCAAGGGAGTGCGGAGACAAAATGGACGGCTCCCCAAGCTCCTCAGGCTCAGAGAACTTCTCCGACGCACTCACAACGCTGCCTGCTACTCCGAGATCAGAGAGTGTAGCATCAGCGAGGGGTTCTGTTTCTTCTGTAACGTGTGGCGCCGGGTGAGGGATCTTCTTGATATGCGTTGCGTGTATCCAGTTCTTCTTTCCTGCCACCCGCACTGCCGTCCTGGTGACCAATAAAACCTGGTAGGGTCCCCGCCAGCGAGGCGCGAGACAGGAAGACCTTTCGTAGGCCTTTACCAGGACCCAGCTGCCGGGCAATATATCGTGTCCTGGGCCCGTAAACCGTACAGGTAAGGCGGCATTCACCTGGTGGTAAATGAAATACAGATTTTTAGTCAATTGATTACAATAATCTATGAGCAATACATTCTCCACATCCCTCAGGGCTTTAGGTTTAGGGAGACCCCAAATATTAGCAGGCCTTCCCATTACTACCTCAAATGGAGAGAGCCCAGTTCTAGTCTGGGGTGTGGTGCGCATAGCTAACAACACAATGGGTAAAGCATCTGGCCATTTTAATTTAGTGTCGGCACATGTTTTTGCAAGTTTGTTTTTCAAAATTCCGTTGTGTCTTTCTACCAACCCCGCACTTTGAGGGTGCCTAGCTGAATGAAAACGTTTCTCTATCCCTAAGGCAACACATATTTGCAACATTACGGCTGCGATGAAATGGGGACCGTTGTCCGACCAAATTATCCTCGGGAGCCCAAATCGAGGGAAGTACTCTTTCACCAGGATCTTTGCGGTAGTCATGGCGGTAGCATCTTTGACAGGGAAAGCCTCGACCCATTTGCTAAAAGCACAAATAATGACAAGAACATATTTCAAGTTATTACGTCGCTCCATTTCAATAAAATCAAGGTGAATGGTTTCAAAGGGGACAGAGGGGGGCCCGAAACTTCCCCTTGGAGTCACTGTCCCTTTACCCACATTATGCTGCAGGCAAATCATACAGTTCTGCACATATCTTTTTGCAGTTTCCAAAATTTTATCATTCACCCAAACCTGCTGTAATATCTTCGCAATTTGCTGGGCACACACATGTGTTGAACCGTGTGCCATCGTGACCATTGCTAATACATAAGAATCAGGAAGCAACCATTTCCCGTCAGATGCGTCCACCCAACACCCTTCGTCATCCAATTTCCCCATGCCTTCAGCCCATTTCCTAGATTCTTCAACAGAGGCATCAGTCTGAATGTCTCGCACAGACCCAATGCCTTCATCTATTATACAACCATCTCTCACTTCCCTCGAGGTATACATGTCTGTACTAAGGTCTGTGGCTGTTTGTCTAGCTATCGAATCTGCAAAGGCATTTCCTCTGCCCACATCGTCTATGACCTTGCGATGTGCTGCACATTTCATGATCGCTAGTTGTTCAGGGAGTGAGAGCGCTAAAAGTAGTTGTACTATTAAGGGACCATGCTGAATCTTGGTCCCGTGTGAGGTCAGAAACCCTCTTTCCGACCACAGTTTTCCGAAGTTGTGAGCCACCCCAAAGGCATACTGACTATCCGTATAAATGTTAACTCTATGCCCTTGGGAGAGCTCACAAGCGCGGGTCAACGCTATAATCTCTGCGGCCTGCGCGGAGTTATGCGGAATCCTTTTAGTTTCTACAATCTTGTTCAAGGTAGTAACTGCATAAGCAGCTGTAGACGTGCCATTCGGAAGTTTAAAACAGGAGCCATCACAAAACAGCTCCCCTTCCGCATTCTCCAAAGGAGTATCTGAGAGGTCTATTCTGCCCTTTGTTTCTTGTTCGGTGGCATACAGGCAGTCATGTGATCCGTCATCGCCGCAAGTAGTAGTTTGCGGGAGAGGCAAAAGTTCAGCCGGATTGAGAACACAACACCTTTTAATTTGGATATGAGGAGCAAATAGAACTAATTCATACCTGGTCAACCGGGCAGAAGTAAGGTGTTGTGTTTGAGTTTTATTCAATAGAATATCAACAGAGTGAGGTACCATCAGAATCAAATCGTGGCCTAGGACCATCCCCTCACTCTGTTTTACAGACGCAGCAGCAGCAGCAACAGCACGCAGACATCGCGGCAAAGCGCATGCAACAGGATCGAGGGCGGAGGAATAATAGCCGCACGGCCTATTCTTCCCTCCATGTTCCTGTGTTAACACAGACAAAGCACATCCATTACATTCATGCACAAACAACACAAAGGCCTTATCGTAATTTGGTGTACCCAGAACCGGTGCTGAACACAGCGCGGCTTTGAGAAGCTCAAATGATCGTTGATGTTCCGATTCCCATGGCAGTGGCAGAGAAATGCCCTTCTTCGTCAAAGCCAACATCGGTTTTACCACTAGGGCAAAGTTCGGGATCCACAGTCTACAGTAGGACGCCATCCCTATCAGGGCTCTGACTTCCTTCTGTGTTTTTGGGACAGACATGCCAGAAATGTGTTTTATTCGTTCAGGTGTCAATCTTCTCCCCTCCTTTGACAGGAGGTAGCCTAAATAGGCAACCTCCTGGCAACAATATTGAAATTTCTTAAGTGAAGCTTTGTGACCATGTTCAGCTAAATGAACAAGCAACAATATAGTGCCTTCTTCACAAGCTTTCTCAGAGTCTGCAGCTAGGAGCAGATCGTCTACATACTGAAGCAGCGTGCAAGTAGGTGGCAATTCAAGGGTGTCGAGCTGCTCTTTTAAGGCTCTACTATAGATACTAGGACTTTCAGTATACCCTTGAGGTGCCCTTGTAAATGTAAACGAGCGTCCCCCCAAGGTAAACGCAAACAAATACCTGCTCTCCTTGTGTATCGGAATACTAAAGAAGGCATTTTTCAAATCTACGACACTAAAGTGTGTAGCCGTAGCAGGGATCATTGTTAAGATTGTTGTTACATCAGGCACGATTGGAAATTGTGGGGCTACCACCCGGTTAATAGCACGAAGATCTATTATAAACCGGTACGGAATTGCATTGTCGCCTTTCTTATATACTGGCAAGATCGGGCTATTACATAAGCTACCTGTAATCTCTTCGATCACTCCACGATGTACAAAATCGGAGACAATGCATTTCAGAGCGCGCTCTCCTTCAATTGAAATTCTATATTGCGGAATGCGCGGTAGCTTAACCCCATGTTTCAATATTATCTTAACAGGTTCGATGTGCAATATCCCGACATCATTATCGTCTATTGCCCACAAACATTCTGGGACAATGTCGAATTCGGGAGGTAGAGGTCGGGTCAAGTATTGGGAGTTAAAGGGTTGCTGTGGTGAAACTGTTAATCTTATTCCGTCAGGGGAACAATGAATCACTGCATTCAGTTTCTTCAACAAATTCAACCCCAGCAAATTTTCTCCACGGTTTGAAGTAAGAAGAAAAGGGCACTGGTCTGTAAAAGGACCCAAAGAAACGGATACCGGCGCAGAAACCGGACAAACAGTTGGTATACCAGAGAACCCTATAGAGACGTTTGTTTGCCCTGACAGTGGGATGTTTGGAACCCTCGAATGGTCGATTGAGCACTTTTGTGCTCCAGTGTCGATCAAAAACTGATGTTTCCTATTCCCCACCAATAATTCAACATAGGGGCCCTTCTGAATAACGGGAATAGGTAAAGGTTCCAAACGCTGCTTCGGGCAATCCTAATAAGGCAGAACTTCATCAAAGGGAAGTTCCTCAGAAAGATAGGCGGCGGAAGGGTGATCAAATATATTTCTCGAGTCCATACTCGGAGTCTGATTTTCCCGTGAAAAAAGTTGCTGGGGATCTTGTAGAAGTTGACCCCTATCAGGGCCTCCTGCTCCGGGGCGGCCCCTTGGTCGCCTACCCATACCTCCAAATGTGCCTCCTGACCTCTGACGAAGGGCAGGGCACTGTGCTCGCCAGTGACCTTCCTGGCGGCAATAAGCACACTGATTAATATTTATAGAATTTGGAGGAGTATTTCCTCTTGGAATGTACTGACCTCTAGTCTGTGTCGTACCTCCTCTGGGGTTCCTGACAATTTGCTGCAACAATACCTTAGTCTTTAGGTCACCCCTTCTTTTTTCGATTTTCTCTTTTTCATTATTAACCCGATTCTCGTAATACTGAGCCATATGCAAGACTTCTGACTGAGATTTTGCCTGCCAAGCGCTCTCTGAGGACATAATTTGTGACTGGATGTCGGGCAACAATCCACGCACAAATTTGTCCACAAACAACCTCTTCCCCGACTCTGTACCTAAATCCTGTCCACTGAAGTCGGAGAACACCTGTTCGAATCTATTAAAAAATTCAGTCGTACCTTCAGTTTTCCCTTGGACGCAGGCCGTAAGCTTGTCCCAAATAATCCTTTTTTCTGGGATTATAGTTTTTAATTTAGCAACTATTCTATCGGGTAAAGTGAGTATTACCTGGGGTGGTTTCTCACCAGCTGGTCGTTCCCCATCTATTCTAGTCAGATTTACCCATGTATCCCCTAACCCCGGCACATCATCTATTGTTCGTACCTGTTTCCATACATCAACAGGCAAAAGCACTGGAAACAATAAATCCATGTCACTTAAGGTGAACACAGAAGATTGCAAAACGGATTCTATTTCTTTATAAAATCCTGTCGGGTTCTTCCTGATATCAGGAACTGATTGTCTAATCGTGTTCACTTCCTGTCGAGAGAACGGGACGTGAACAAACTGTGATACGTAATGTGCAGGGATATCCACCGCGGCAGTACAGGCCGCCGCGTTGGCGGGGATTTCTACTTTTGGGACAAGGGTCGGAGGGACCTCTCTCATAGGCAACTGAGATATAGGGACCTCCGACCGCTTACTAAGTAATAAGGCCAAATCGAGCGCTAAATTAGCTGTAGAAGTGTCGGGCGAAAAAGCTCTTTTACAAATACCTAATAACTCTGTGGGGCAACCAACCTTTTTCCTTATACATTCCTCCTGCAAATGCTGTACCATCACTTGGATCACCTTCCTTTGCATCTCTACCGTGTATTGACTATATGTGTCATATACCTCATCTGGCGGTATCGATGAATCCGAGATCCATCGAATCGCATCTCTAGTACAAATCCGTACTTCCTCAGGTGCTGATCTTCGGCACGAAAGGAACCGTTTCTGCACATATATCCTATCGTCCTCATCATCCTCGTTTTGTAACCTTTCAAAATCCCTTCTAAACTCAAACAACTTATTGACATGCCCATATACTTTCTGCTCTGTATCCCTCGAGAGTGCCAAGGCATTCAGATCTCTCACCCCTTGTGGGAGATCCGAAGTCTGCAATCTACCCCACATTACACATAGATGAATCCCCAGTCCTTCAATAAAAACGTTTTTCTCGGGAAAATCGTGTAAATTAGACAATGTTGAAAATACATCAGTTTGATCACCTTTTTCCATGCAATGTTTAGCCCAAGCAAATAGTTCCTGTTTCCTGCCTGCAGGAACAGTACTACGAGTCACTATTCTCGACCCTGCACCGGGATCTGATTTAATGAACACAGGACTCCCACACAGAAGGAAGTGTAGGTGAACCTAACAAGGGTGCAGGGGAAGGAGGTAATGTAATAGACAAAATAGACAGAGGAGCGACAACCAAAGAACTAGGGGCAGTAGGCTGCGCAGGAGGAGTAGGAATAACGATAGGAGCAATAGCAGGAACGGGCAAGGTGCCCACAACGGGAGCATACGGAGGTGGCGCTGAAGAATCAGGCCTCCGTTCGTTTAATATTTTCTCAATAAACTCCTCGGAAACATGGAAATCTTTAGAGGGGTAAATTTTTTGGACCCCGAGCGAGAAAGCTCTATCCATCGTCTGGGTTTCATCTAATCGTTTTTCCTTGTCATACAACAATGCCTTTTCGGCATTCGTTTTATGACGTCGTGCATGTTTATCCCTACTTTTAAGCTGCTGTAATGCTTCCTTTTTCCAGTTTTGTAACACATCAAAGGCTGCTGGCCTAGCCTTCTTTTTAAGCAAGATCGACTCTAAGTATTCAATACGGGGGATCTCAAAACTACCATTGATTGGCCACTGAAATTCAGAGGCATTTCTGGTCTGTCTGTGCCAAATGTCATTAAATACAATACTACCAATGCCATACTTACAGTACATAGTACACGCCGGCGACCCCTCCTGTGGTGCCGGACGGCTAAATTCCAAAGATTGTCGATCGCTGCGGAATAGAGCCCTAAAACAGCTAGACAATTTCCCAGGCATTTCTCAAAGGATTGGTGTTACCTGGTCCAATAATTGTGTCTGCAGATACAATACGCCAAATTCAAATTGTCAGGGTTAAATTAAGAGCCGGGTCACGACTACACCTGACCAAACCTAAGGAGGACCGTACGGTTTACAAAGGACTTCAACTAACAAATTTTACCTGCGTTCGGTGGTTTCGGCAAATCTGCCCGCCTCGGAATTGGACCCTCGTCAAGATGCCGTGTCAGACCGCACGACTATCGCCCAAGGATCGGATCGTGCAGCGCTGCCGAGGTATCGCGTCTCGATCGGTCGGGCCCGCAGAATCACACCGTCCGATCCCGATTCGATAGTCTGCGTCAACCTTCAATGATCCGGCATCAATCTTGAGGGTCCCTATTCGGGCGCCAACTGTGGAAACAGAGAAATTGACATGAGGCCGGGAAGCCCAAAAGGAAACACACCAACACAGGTTACAAAGGACATACAAAGCGCTTTATTTCAAAGTTACAAAGTTTACCAAAGTCAATTGACATGCGAATAGCTATTCGGCCCTCTGACTAACACACGAACCTTCAACGTTAGGTTCGCACTGAAAGTGGGAGAGAGCGATCATCGGGATGCTCGGGTTTTTATACATTTTGTACTGCATTGGCCAGCCCTCTTGTAAGTTAACCATTCTTAGAACAACGGCTAGGGTTCGTAGCCAGGTCGAACACACAATTTCCATATATTAGATCAGTTCCGCTGATACGGTTACATATTTACACGTAGGTTAAACAGAGGACAGGGTCTTAGTTCATGACCCTAACAAGTAGCCTGCGGACATATTATTCATTCACGTGTGCGGAGGTCACCATGGCCAAAGTCTTACTCGAAATGTCATTCGGCCTCCATTTTGTGATTCAGGGTGACTTCCACACTGCAAGAGTACCTAAAATGGCGGCTAGATCCAAGATGGCGGCTTACACGATACATTAAGGTCAAGACCTTGCCGCGGAACCTATGTACATAATATTCTTTAGACAGCTTGGCGTAGGCCAACATACATTTAAACAATGCGATTGGGGTCACAATATTATATCGATTTCCACATTTCGACCTGGGTTTGGTACTGAGACGTCCCGGCTGACAGTTTGGGAGAACCTCCTCGAGGTGGCGGATCAGGGGGAGTTGTCACTGCTGATCATGTTGGATCTGTCAGGAGCATTTGATACGGTGGTTTATGGTATCATGCTGCAATGTCTTAGTGAGATCGGGAATGTGTCCGAGCATGCCAGCGGGCGGTTTCGGTCCTTTCTGTCAGATCGGGAACAACAGGTTAGACTTGTGGGTTACCTGTTGGACTCTCTCCCACAGATCTGCGGTGTCCCACAGGGGTCCTCTCTCTCCCCCCTCATTTTCAACCTATATGTGAAACCGCTTATAGACATCTTGAGGAAACATATAGTTAAATTTCACTCTTACGCAGATGTTCCTAAAGGTTGGTAAGATCAAGGAGACTTTTGAGATAGCTGAAAGTTGCCTAAAGGAAGTTCAAGTGTGGATGTGTGCGAATCGGCTCCTGCTGAATGTTGGGAAAACCGAGGTGGCCCTATTGTGCCCAAAACATTGGCTTCAGAATGATAGGCGCCCGCCATTCCCCTGCTTTTTGGGCACTCATCTGGCTCTAGCACCTAAGATAAAAACAACTTGGGCTGTATTTGGGAGGAGGATCAGGGGAGTAAAGCGCAGGTGAGTGCGAAAGTTCAATTAGTCTTTGGGACCTTGCGCCTGTTAAGACAGGTTCTTCCTTTTATACCAGCAAAGGATCATGCATCAGTGGTGGGAACCCTTATAAACTCACGTCTGGACTATTGCAATGCTCTGTTGTCAGGTATTCCAGCTACTCAGTCCAGAGATTGCAGATAGTCCAAAATGCGCTGTTAGGCTTATCTGTGGGGTCCCTAAATCCTCTCCCGTTTCAGACCTGCATTGGTCCCTGCATTGGCTTGCAGAGAAGGAGAGGATTGACTTTAAAATTCTTTGTATGGTATTTCAATGTATTAATCATTCAGCCCCTAGCTATCTTGTGGACAAAATGAAATATGTTCCTGTGATAAATTGCTGTTGATGGTCCCCCCTTCTAAATGTGTTTTCAGGAGTGACCGAAGATTTGGGATTTATGGGCCAAAGTTGTGGAATAAACTCCCATTAAAGATTCAAGCATTAAAAACACTTGCGGCTTTCCGAAAAGTTCTGAAAACACACTTATTCGGTTAAGCTTGGGGAACTTGCCAATATATCTGGCCAGTCGGGTTATCAGTGGGTGTGAAAGTTGGTAGGAATCTGCTTTGAGATGGTTGATCCCTTGGTGGGTCCCCTAATGACTCCAGCTGCGCCCATATATGATTCAGTTCGTCAGGCGCGTGTTATAAATGACTCAATTCAATTCAAGCACATACATTCCTACAGCTTACATGCTCTCATTCACATGAGCATACATACAACATGCACTCATTCACCCGAACATTTATGCAGCATTCAGTCTCTCGATCATTTACCCACACAGTATTCAGACAACCCCATGCATGCATGCATACATGCATACATTCAAACACACACATATACTGTACATAGATTAATCAATTCAAGAATGACCTGCTCGCACCCTCCGCACACTGCCAAACACAGGAGAGAATTCCTCTACTGTCAGTCAACGTGCAGCTGCTGCATCCTGTTTGCACAAAATTAGTGGTGGCAGGGCTAGACTTCCTGCCCCCCATCAGCCTCTCATTATTGTAGTCTACGGCTTTTGCTGGAGCCTGATTGGCTCTGAATTGTAAAATTAAAAAAATAATGGCGCAGGACATGCCTCTTCAGAGGCAGGCAGCACAGTCCCCTGTGCAAGGAAAGCACCCGGGCTGACTGTGCTTTCTGGCACTGTGCTTTGTGTGAAGACATAATTTACGTTTAGATTAACATACATATTCCACCTGATACAGACTATGTCAGAATGTAAATCTAAACATATGTCTCTTCACCAAAACCAGGGCGGCAGCGCTCTTCCTCTATAATGAACAAGCCAACACCATCATTTAGGCAATTGATGCATCTAAGAATTTTGCAATACATCTTACAAGAATGACTCAACTTTTTATGGCTCCAGCAATTTTCGGCATTTTCGACATTGACGGTTTTGCTTTGGCTAGAGGCTTTGGGACCAGATGGTTGTTCTCGGTGACGTTCAAGTTCCAAATATAGACAAAGGCTCACATGTTGTTTTGCTAATATCTGCTCTGTGCCAACAAATTCCATGTGCGTAGACTCTGCGTCAAAGTATAAGAAGGTGTGCCAGCTTTTAGCTAAATTTCCAAACAGCCTATGGTACCTGCTTTGACAAACTGCCTTATGCTAAACTCCTCTTACCTGGGTTGTACATTTCATAAAATGACATTCTAACTTATATCTGAACACCCTTTTTATAGGGTGCTGCTTTGAAATGAAACCAAGGCTGTTGTTCCAATTTCAAGGACATGTACAGAATAAATTATAATAAACCTGAGTATAGGCTTGCTGTAAAACGCACAATCAAATTATAACAAGAAGGCATTTTAGTCTCAGCCGCTTTGCTTTAGAAATGGGAACTATGTGTTGGCTGTTTTAAAAATATGTTCATGACAAACACCATTTGGTCCTTGAAATACTTTGTGGGATGTGAAAATAAGCAAACATAGCTAATGTTAAAGGGGAAGGTCGCTCAAAAATATTATTGTCCCGATCGTTCCGGCATGTTTTTTTAAGCATACTGTAATCGATCCTAACATTTTTTCCTATGCATCTTACCTTAGTTTTCTGCATTTTTAGACATGCGAAAAACCACGGGTTGGGTACGGCCATCTTGTGCTAATCTTATCCGTTGAGGCATCGCTCTAAGTTGAAGTACGCTCCCTGCAAGAATACAGATCGCCCGCCCCTGAAGCTGACATCACTAGACGCATACCGCCCTTTTCACAACGACAATGCAAGTCTTGTGTCAACGTTCTCTGTCTGCAAGCTATTGACGTGTCTCCATGGAAATGCCCGGATGCTTCTTTCCTCAACAAGTATAAACTGTCAGGATTAGTCAGGCGAGTACAAAGGCAGCGAATATGGGAAGGGAAATGTGCACTAAATCACACAGTGAATAGCTTCAAATTAAACTACGTGCACACAGGAACAACGGCTCATGTATGCTAGAACCCAGGAGTGCAAATAGAGTGTGACAACAAAACCAATATATGAAAAGGGATGTGGGGTAAGCACCTGACCGCGAGGAAAGTCGGCAAGCGCCTTACCCCCAATTGGTGTTACAGGTACTGACAGCGCTAAACCCACGTGGAGGGCAAGCAGTGACAGGATCTGTGAACTAACACTATTGATGGTATTAAATAAGGGAACTAAAGACCTGTACTCACGAGGACGAGATAAACCTCTTGAATGTCAGCTAGCCCACGAATCCTGTTGATGAAACTGGGACCCAGAAAGGCTGGAACAGCAATGGGAGGAAAACTAAATACCTAAGTTGGAATAGTGATTACAAATTAGTGAGGAAAACATAAGCATTCACACAGGAGCTAGCTACAACCGCACACCACACCTAATAATCAAATGGGAAATAAATGCAGAAGTGCAATGGAAAACATGGAATGGATCCCAATAGAAAGTAAGGAGCAGGGAAAAACGAAATAACCAATGCAAACTTCTCCCTACCCCTCCAAGGAAAAGACAGGAAGCTAATCTAAGAGGAAGGCTAAGGCATACGGGTTTACAGCAGCAAAGGACAGAGTCAAAGAAATATAGAACACAGACAAACTGGGCTTCATCTAAAAGGGGAAAGCACTGAGAAATGCTGCCTGCAAACAGAGGAAGACAAAAAGGGAATCAAGGGAGCAGAAATCAATTAGCGCATGAATCCAAGATTCAGGGCGGAGGAACAAAAAAACAGGAACTAGGAACTAGGTACAAAGGCAAGGAACAAGGAACAAGGGACTAGTCACAACAGGAACACTGCAAACGATGACCAGCGCTGGACTGAAGTAAGACTGAGGCTTTTAAAGCTGCTTAACGAGCACACGCCTCAGGTGTGCTGATTGCTGCACCTGCAGCCACAGCTGTTACCTATCCTCCACCCAACCCTGTTCTGCAAGGGTGGAGGTGGAGCAGTGGGCCAGGCATTCTGGGAAGCAGAGTCATTTGGTTAAAGAAGCATGCTGGCTGCCAAAAACCTGGAATGGATCCGGAAGGGAAGTAGCTTGGAAAATAGGGATTTAGCGCTCCCAATTCATCACAGCACTGTAGCATAAGGTTCGGAGGAAAGGTCCAGTAGGGAATAAACCCCAAATCATGCCCCCAATTGGTGGGAACGGGAGCGAAGGGAGCGAGTCGTGACAGTATACCCCCTCCTACGGCCGTCTTCGGGTGCCCGCCACCTGCACGAGACATCTTCTTTCCATGATGGGAGTGCTTTTTCTTTGGAGGTGGCACTGATGGAAATGGTGGCCTGTGGGCAAAGGCAGATGGACTTCCAAGATAGGAGTGCTTTGTCTTTGGAGGTGGTACTGATGGAAACGGTGGCTTCTGGTGAGGAAGAGACTCATGGTTCGAAGAAAGGCATGAAGGACTTGCAGGACCTGAAGCAGAGTTGGAAGGTCCAGGAAGCTCAGTCACTGGGAGTGGACCCTTATAAGTCTTTGAGGAGGGAGGCAGGCTGGTGCAACATGCCTTAGACAATGGTAGAAGCCCTGTTAGCCTTTCTGCCGAGAGTGGACATGCGGGAGGTGAGGAAATTGCTGGCTTCAGGAAAGGTTTATGTTCAGCCATTAGAGAAGGTGGCGGCTGAGGTAGAGGTTCAGATTTTCTTCTGTCATCCATCTAGGAAAAGGCTTGTGGTTGAAAGTGACTAAGGTTTGACTGCACATGTTCTACGCCTTGGAGACCTGAAAGTCCAATGGGTTGTACAAGGCTGGTACTCCTGGTGACAGTCGTGTAACCACCTTGTTGCACGTGGGATACAACAGCAGGGACGTTTGGCATACTGATAGGAGTGATAGACGCAGTACTTGGTATTTCAGGCACACTCGCAGAAGGAGCAATAACAGACACATTTTGAACTGCAGCAGTCATTCCCTTCCTTTGGCTACTAGCACCCAACTGGTGCTTCTTGGCGGAATTCTGTTGCACAAGTCCTGTAGGTAATACGCCGGTCTGCACCACCCCCTGTGCACACCCAGGTGAGTGGTTCTGACTCACCACTTGGTCCAGCTTGATGACTCTGAAGCGGGAGCTGGCAAAAGTCTCAAACTCTGATGCTGCATTTTTAGGAGGCTCTGATGCTAAAGTGAAGCAGTTGGGAGAATCGTCTTGTGGAAAAGGCAGGCATTCTGGTGCTCCTCCTGAAGCAAAAGAAAGGCAAGCTAGACGTTCATCGACAGTAAATGGTTGGGATTCAGGAGGAATCGCTGGAGCAGAAGAAAATACAGCAGGATCTGATGGTGTAGACAGGTATACCTCTGATATTGGCAGCGAGGCTAAGCAGGATACAGGCGTCTCATGAACTGAAGGCAAATACTCAGTATACTCCGGGACTGAAGACATGCACTTTTGATGGACTACCGGAGGCTCTAAAGCTGAAGGATGATCTGCAGGATGAGTCACTGTAGCTGAAGACAGGCAGGCCAGGGGAAACCTTGAGGCTGAAGGCATGCAAGCTGAAGCAATCTCGGTTGCTGGATACAAACATGTCCACGTCTTTGGGACTGGCTCTTGAGTAAATGGCAGACATGGCAGCGGTTCATTGGTTGAAGACACGTGTGCCAAAGATGACTGCAGGGCTGGGGATTGGATCATAGAAGAGTCAATGGTTGTAGGAGGACAGACAGAAGTCTCAGAAGTTGACAGACACATTGGTGGCTCAGGAATGGAGGGCACCTTTAGGGCAGTAGACTCCTTGGCACCAGTAACCAAAGACTGAGCTGTACCCTTGCAGTCCCTTTCTTTAGTGGGTGACACAGAGTCTCTTTCTTTGTAGAAGTCAAAATCAACCAGTGGAATCACCATAGTAAAGTCTCTGTTAATCAGGATTTCATCAATTGTCCATTCCTCTGTTTTAGCTTCTGAAAGAGGCAGATTAACAATCAACAGTTCAGGAATCGCCTGCCGGTTTTTTGGTTCTGTATACTGTGGAATGAGTCCATCAGAACATGAAATCTGTACTGTCTCTGACTGTTCGTATTGATCAGAATTAGCAGAAGGAAGAGTGAACCCAGAGGTAACATCGTTTTCCACATCAGCTTTAACATCTACTTCAGTCTCAGCAGCTGTATCAAGAGCAGGGCCTAAGCCTACTGTAGTGACTGAATCTGTGTATGCCACCATTGTGGATTGTGTTTGGAAATCAGAAGCTTGTATGTGTGCTAGCTCAGAATTATGACAAACTGCTACACAGGAAATTTTAGGTAAAGGAGTGGCTTGTAAATCTTCAGCTAACTGCAACCCCTGACAAACAGCAGAACAATTGTTAGAAACTGTGCCCAGATTAAGCACTGTGCTAGACGAAAGACCTTCACTCCCAATAGATCTAACATATTGACAAATATCATGGTTTACCAAAGTCTCTGCACTCAGGGGCTGAACAGTGTTCACTTCCTCAACATCAACAGATAAAGTCTGAGGTGTATTCAGTAAAGAGTGCAAGGTTTTATTCTCCTCTTGTAAAGAAATGAATTCTTGTCTTAACTCCTCAAGCTTAGCTCTTAGCATGCCCTGCATTAACTGTACATCACTATCAGTAGGCACAGGGGGAGGCATAGTGGCATCAGGGCTGGATCCTGCACTAGCAATCTGGATGTGCACCGATTGTACATTGTCCTCTACTGCTTGCAGGTTCTGTGATTTATAGTTTCTCTTACCAACTTGGTCTGTGTTTCCCTTAAGCAAACTATTGACATTAGACCTTTTGGCATTAGGGACTACAGTATGTACCTGTGCAAAGGAGTATGCTTTAGACTGAGGGTAGAAAACAGAAGTTATGCAAGAAACCCCTCCATTCTTTATGTTTGTACCATGAAACTGTTCTATCTGAGGTGAAGCACAACTGGAATCATGGGGTTCAACAACAGAGGTACTCTTGTATAATAAGTCTAACAGTGTGTTGTTTTCTGTGGCTAAGGCTTGCGCTGACATAGAATCGGGATCAAAACAAAAGATAGAACTAGGATCAGGCAATGTAGGATGTGCCATCCTATGGGAAAAATACTTTGCACGTAAATGCCCATTCGTGACAAGGAGTTCATTTAAGTCAGGACTAGTGATTTGATTGTCACAGGTAAATGTAGGGGAAGCTTTCTGTACAAACTTGTTAGAGGCCTTGCTGCCTTTCTTTCTTAAACTTGCCATATTCAATGGGAATTTTGGGCTGGTCATTCTGTCAGGATTAGTCAGGCGAGTACAAAGGCAGCGAATATGGCAAGGGAAATGTGCACTAAATCACACAGTGAATAGCTTCAAATTAAACTACGTGCACACAGGAACAACGACTCATGTATGCTAGAACCCAGGAGTGCAAATAGAGTGTGACAACAAAACCAATATATGAAAATGGATGTGGGGTAAGCACCTGACCGCGAGGAAAGTCGGCAAGCGCCTTACCCCCAATTGCTGTTACAGGTACTGACAGCGCTAAACCCACGTGGAGGGCAAGCAATGACAGGATCTGTGAACTAACACTCTTGATGGTATTAAATAAGGGAACTAAAGAACTGTACTCACGAGGACGAGATAAACCTCTTGAATATCAGCTAGCCCACGAATCCTGTTGATGAAACTGGGACCCAGAAAGGCTAGAACAGCAATGGGAGGAAAACTAAATACCTAAGTTGGAATAGTGATTACAAATTAGTGAGGAAAACATAAGCATTCACACAGGAGCTAGCTACAACCGCACACCACACCTAATAATCAAATGGGAAATAAATGCAGAAGTGCAATGGAAAACATGGAATGGATCCCAATAGAAAGTAAGGATCAGGAGCAGGGAAAAACGAAATAACCAATGCAAACTTCTCCCTACCCCTCCAAGGAAAAGACAGGAAGCTAATCTAAGAGGAAGGCTAAGGCATACGGGTTTACAGCAGCAAAGGACAGAGTCAAAGAAATATAGAACACAGACAAACTGGGCTGCATCTGAAAGGGGAAAGCACTGAGAAATGCTGCCTGCAAACAGAGGAAGACAAAAAGGGAATCAAGGGAGCAGAAATCAATTAGCGCATGAATCCAAGATTCAGGGCGGAGGAACAAGAAAACAGGAACTAGGAACTAGGTACAAAGGCAAGGAACAAGGAACAAGGGACTCACAACAGGAACACTGCAAACGATGACCAGCGCTGGACTGAAGTAAGACTGAGGCTTTTAAAGCTGCTTAACGAGCACACACCTCAGGTGTGCTGATTGCTGCACCTGCAGCCACAGCTGTTACCTATCCTCCACCCAACCCTGTCCTGCAAGGGTGGAGGTGGAGCAGTGGGCCAGGCATTCTGGGAAGCATAGTCATTTGGTTAAAGAAGCATGCTGGCTGCCAAAAACCTGGAATGGATCCGGAAGGGAAGTAGCTTGGAAAATAGGGATTTAGCGCTCCCAATTCATCACAGCACTGTAGCATAAGGTTCGGAGGAAAGGTCCAGTAGGGAATAAACCCCAATTCATGCCCCCAAGTGGTGGGAACGGGAGCGAAGGGAGCGAGTCGTGACATAAACAGACCCTTTCTGATCAGACAACATTGGAGCTGCTTTGCCAATCGTTTCACTGTATTTAGTTTAAATCGCCCGTGACTCGTTTCCGCTCTGTTCAGCTATCGTCCCAGTATGAAGCCCCTGCGAAGAGGGAGCGAAGGGAGCGAGTCGTGACATAAACAGACCCTTTCTGATCAGACAACATTGGAGCTGCTTTGCCAATCGTTTCACTGTATTTAGTTTAAATCGCCCGTGACTCGTTTCCGCTCTGTTCAGCTATCGTCCCAGTATGAAGCCCCTGCGAAGAGGTACTTACACTAGCATAACTGATTACACTCGTTACTTGCGTTTTATTTAAATATTTTCCATATAATGGCAACAATACAGCTCTACCAATACGAGCTTGAGTATTCAGAGGAAGAACTAAGGGAAGGAGAGAAATGCGGAAACGTTGGCCAATCGGACGATAGTTGGGAAGATGAATCATCGGAGCATGAGCCTGTGCCTAGTCGCATGGAGTATGTTTCAACCTGGCGTACCTGCAATCATTGTGAGGTCATGCCAACCAAGGCGGAGAACTGCTGCTGCCGAGAAAACTCTGGATGCATGTCCTACATAGTCAATGAAAGCTCACCGCCGCTATGCATTACTGAGCTGCATGTCTTCAGGGCAGCCGGCCTCACAAAGTCTGTGTTGGGGATTATGATGGTGCTTATGCACGAACTTCGTGCAACACTTTGGCCTCGCAATCCAAGTAACAAATAAGTATACTCTAGATGTGAGGTCATTTTGATCAATGAGACGACTACCGTTTCATGTTTTTCTCCTATATTGTCGAAACTTTGATCGATCATTGACAAATTAATGTAGTGTGTAAATTGAATACATTTCTATCGCTTTTTGGAAATCAGAGTGTTCATCGCTTACGTGTCTTTCCCTTTCAATAACAAAAAACAATATTTTTCTATGGCCCAAACAGTTCTGGCCTGAATTGGTGTTCACTTTTGTAATATGTCAAGACTCCAAAAACCAATGTCAATTTTCCAGAAAGTTACTTTTCTAAGGGCACCTATGCCATGGAATTCGGGGTGCATTTTCAAATAAGGTGGTACACTTATCCGGTTTATTCAATGACAATATGTATTTTTCTCTTTCATAGGTGGTACAGGCTGGTGGCCTACCGTTCATTTACATGGTGGCTTTATGGGAGTCTTGGATTCCGCGTTTGACAAGTAATACCCGCATGTGTAGTTGGAGCCATTCGTGCAAAATTCCCCAGTGACAGCGGACAGTACAGAGGATTTTCACATACTGTGCTGCAACCTCAAGTAAGAGGTAAACCCACTGCCACCGTTGTTTCCAGACCGGCAAACTACGAGTTCTGCAGATGGGTGGTGTTACTCCCACCAGGTCTGACCTGGCGAGAGTAACGCCACCCACCTGCAGACGGGAATGGAAACACCGGCACCGTTAATTACTGTGCCGGTGTTTCCATGGTCCCCATGGAGTCCTATGGGACTGGGGGGATGGGGACTCCATGGGAATGGGGAATAACGATATTCCGCCTCCGGCAGTAATGCCCTGGTAAATCTGGCAAGTCCGGAGGTGGTAATTCATTCCGAGTATGGAGGCAGCCTGCCGGTTTTTCCGGCACATCTACCGCTGGACTCAGAATGAGGCCCAATGTGTAGTTTGTTTGTGCCATCAGCATCACCAAATTAAATAAAATGCAAATGAGCATTTACGAATAGTAGATTGAATTTATCAGTGAGTCAAGAACAGGCTCAATTGTCTACAATGGTCATGAAAGAATGGTTGGTGCCCTTTTGCGCTCACCTCGTCCCCATCCAGCCCCCCCTCCAGTATTCCCCCTCTGGTACTATGTGGGTGGCAACTCTCAAGTTCCCCAACACCATGTGCACTTCAAAGTGATCTTACCCAAAGGGACCATTGTTCACATAACCTCAGTCAAACCCAGGGTCTGCAGATTCCCCTCCAAGACCTCGCCCCAGCAATCAACCTAAGTTTATATACCTTCACTACTGTTCCGGGCCTTTTTCGCTCACCTCATGCCCATCCATCCCCCCTCCAGTATCAATGGCAGTTGACAAACACCATGTGCACCTCAAAGGGTTATTTCGCACAGGGTCCATTGTTCACATGGCCTCCCCAGACCCTGTGTCTCCAGACTCCCCTATTCAAGACCCTGACCCTGCCCCAGCAATCAACCTAAGTTTGTGTCCCTTCAGCAGTGTTTTGGGCCTTTTCCGCTCGCCTCATACCCATCCACCCCCCTCCAGTATCCATGGCAGTTCACACCTATGGCTGTGCGCTCCCAAAGGGGCTTGGTGGGTGGGAATACTCCAGTTGACAAACACCATGTGCACCTCAAAGGGTTATTTCGCACAGGGTCCATTGTTCACATGGCCTCCCCAGACCCAGTGTCTCCAGACTCCCCACTTCAAGTCCATTCATCCTTCTCCCTCCCACCTCAGTATTGATGACATTTCACATCCATGAACATGCACTCGAAAGGCAGTGTGGTGGTTGTGGACTCACAAGGTGCCACAAGCTGTTGAATAGCTAGCCTCTTTGTAGTATAGAAAATATACATTACGCATCATATATGATTATGCAGACTCTTTGTTTTGGTGTTTGCAACAAAGGTCTGTGGCTTCTATTTAACATAACAATAACAAACTAAACATGATTACTGTGTTTGTCACAAATCAACCGGTGTGCATCGTTAACAAAGTTCTGTACTTTTTGAGCACTTGTACCATGAAACAGGACCTGACCCTCCGGAGCTCACTGACTGCCCCCATTGTGACCTCTCAGGTCTGTGTGGTGGGGACTTACATCTTGTCTGGTGAGCTCTCTTGCGCTTGCTGGCAGTTTCTTTCCAGCTCCATGGTATCAGTTGTCCACATGGCCAGGCCAGACCCAGTTTCGACAGAATCCACTTTTCAATACCCCGCCCCTGCAATCAACATATGTTTTTATCTGTTGAGCAGTGTTCTGGGTCTTTTGCGCTCACCTCGTCCCCATCCATTCTCCTCCCTAGTATCAATGGAAGTTGGCACCTATGGACAGGATCTTACTGGGCCATAGGATTTTCTCGGGCACTAATGAAAACGTGGCACACTGTTCAGAGTCGCTGTTCCTTCCTTTTCATGCACCGTTTGAACATTACACAACAGTGAGTATATTTTGATGCAAAGGAGATGCAAACTGTGCATCTAAAAAAAATATATTCAGCAGCAGTGTTCACTACTACTAGCCGCATATTGAAGTAACTCATCAAACTGGCACGCATGGCCTAAAAATGTATGCCACTTTCATGTTAAAAAACACCCACACAAGCATTTTGTGTTTGTGTTTCAACCTTGTACCTATTGTCCTATATGGTGTACGAGCATGGCTATGCCTGAGCGCCTGCAAAGGTGCTGGGTGGGTGGGTATGGCAGAAGTGAAAGATTGGCACCGAGGCTGAGTGGGTGTCAACAAACAAGTCACACATTCACATACACACCCACTTTTCTAAGCCTTTATAAACACTTTGAAATTTACCAGGGGAACATCTCGGAGATCTACAAGGTATATTATAATCGAGCTACCTGTTCCCAGCATACCTGTTCACAGCCACTTGTTCCCTGCTTGCTGAATCAGCTCATTTGTGCATCGAAGTAAGGGTAGGTCACCTATTTACTTCTCTATGTTCATTGATCGCTGATCTGAAAAGTTTCTATCAAATTCCACCTAATGTACTCAGTATTGTAATGTTCATTTATCTCAAAGACTTCACCATTATCAAAGGTTTGATGTATTTTTATCTCGGTAAATAGCACATTGCATCACTGTGCACTGTAATAGAATGGAATGTTTTGTGGTCCATGTTTGCATGCATGTTTTCTATTGATGCTTGAAATTTAGTTCAACGGACGAGTAACACGTTACGAGTTGTGGAATATCAAATTTATCGCAGAGTTCATTCGACTAGGTTACACAGTTTTTCTTTATTTAAAAAAAAAATTCAGACACAGCTGTGTTATAATTAATTTATTCTCATGCATACAGTTTTATTTTTTAATTATTGTATTTTTTATACAGATCTTACTTTTAAAGAATGCCTTCATGTATGGTGTTCGGTTGCCCTTCTGTGAGCCATGCCCAAACTCTGGGCACAGTCCGGCATACATTCCCGAAGGATATTGATTTAATAAAAAGATGGGTAACAAATTGCGGTTTTCCAGTGGACAAGATTGAAAGTAGAGCCCAGGCTGCCAAGGATGACGTGAGGTCCAATAGATTCCCCCTCTGCAGCCTGCACTTTACCAATAATATGTACGAACAATCAAAGTACACAAACAATTCCGAAAGCTCCTTAAGACTTTCCTCTTTTCCTTCTCCTTCCCTCCTTCTCTCCTCTGCTTATCCTACAGTTGCTGAATCTGTGTCCTTGGCCCTTATTTATCTTCGGGGCTGTAACCTCCCACATCAATTCTTCCCAGCTCCTGTCTATCACAGCACTTGCATCTGCACACTCTCCACTCTGGAGACTGGCACTTACACCTCCCACGCCCCAGGCTGTGTAGCACTCAACATTGCTAGCACTTGCCATGGCTCACCACAAGCTCTGACTCCCCAGCACTTACCCCCTCTTCTCTCTTCCTTTCTACACTTGCAGGTTCTGAATACTAACAAGGCATGGGAGGTTCATCCCTCTCCCTCTTCCCCCTCTGCTCTTAATATTGTGTTCTAATTTATTCCCTAAATCCCTCCCTGATCTGTGGGCGCTTTGAAACAGTATATTCTTATTGCATAAGTGCCTAACAAGCAAACAATAAATACAAAATACTGTCCGTGGCTAGCCTTTTCACTCAAATGCTGAATCAAATCGCTCCTTTTAGATCAAGGATGGTAAGGGATAACACAGTGCACCAGAAATGGTTTACTCCCCAACTTGAGACTTTAAAAAGACAAAAACATAAAACAGAAACTCAATGGTGAAAACATCAAACCAACTTGAACATAACTGCCAAACAAGAAATAGTCAAGGCTAAAAAGAATGTCTTTAATACCCTGATTAGCCAGTCCCCAAACAGTACTGGAAAACTGTTCAAAATCCTAAAATCTTTAGAAAAATCAAAATCTCTTCAAACCACCTGTCCACCATACAAGACTGTATAATGGCCCAGACTGCTTTTGACGCTAAAATCAACAAAACAAGAGACAAAATTAAAAGGCCACTCTCCCTATCAAAAAGTCTAATGACTTACAGACTTCACATCCTACCCACCCGACTTTTTCGTGCTCCCCAATATGCTAAATATGCTATTCTCCATGCAACGAACTTCATGTTCCGAGAACATTCTTCTGCTGTAAGGAAGGCATGGTATCAAAGCAAGACACACACAAGTGATCACAGTTCAAGGGTGTTTATTAAACTGTAAAATGGGTATGATATGATATGGCATTTATAACGCGCCTATACACAAGTGTTTCAAGGCGCGATGAGGCAAGGTAGAAGAAACAGAGGGAAGGCGGAGACAATGATCCTACTATGTCAGGTGGCATTGAGATCGCGCAAGTGCAGGGGAGGGGGGAAGTGGAAAAGTGCAGGGGGAAAGGAGAGGGGGCAGTGTAGGAAAATAGTAAAATAAGACAATAAGTGTATGGCCAGCTGGTGGCAAGGGTAAGTGCAGACATTAGGATACAGAAACAGTCCCCGACTGCAAGGGTTGCTAGGGGGGCAGTGCAGGTGTGCAACTGGCGGTGAGGGGACCTGGGCCCAAGATCAGAGGGTAGCCAGGTAACCAGTGCAATTTCAGATTCAGCCAGGAGATCAGCATGGGGAGAGGAGTAGAGAAAGCAGAAGCAAAGAGGAAGGTCTTGAGGCTCTTGCGCAACCAGAACCGGAGATGTTTCTCCTCAAGTTTCAGAGAGGCAGGGAGGCTGTTCCAGAGGGAGGCCCCAGCTGAAGAAAGAGATCTACCACCAACTCGCTGCTTGGAGAAGCGACTGACCCTGAGGGAGTTGGAGCTGGATGAACAAAGAGCTCGAGAAGGACGATATTTAGGAAGAGAGAGTTGAAGATATTGAGGTCCCAAACCCCAGAAGGCCTTGTGGACAATGCAGAGGGTTTTGAACTTAATCCTCGCTGCCACTGGGAGCCAGTGCAGAGATTTCAGTCCTGGAGAGATACAATCCCCAGACTTGAGGCCAAGGACAAGTCTTGCAGTCCTGTTTTGGATTAGTTGCAGAGGGCGGAGAGTAGAGGCAGGCAGATTTAGAAAGAGGCTGTTGCAGTAATCCATCCTAGAGAGAACCAGATCTCTGGAGACAGTGAGCTTCTGGGGGAAGGAGAGGAAAGGAAGAATACCCCTGAGGAGGTGCAGCTGGTAGTGTGACTTCTTAGAGACGTCAGAGATATGAGGGGAGAAGGAAAGTGTGAAGTCGAAGATGACCCTGAGGTTTTAAGCGTCACAGGTGGGAACAGGAAGAGGGCCAAGAGAGGCCAGCCAGAGAGTGACAGGAAAGGAGGTAGCAGGTGTGCTGATGAGGAGAATCTCAGTGTTACTGGCATTAAGGCAGAGATCATTGGCGGCACACTACTCCTGGATGGCGGACAGTCAGAAATGAGAGAAGGAGAAGAGGTGGCGGGAGGGAGACTGAAAATGAGTTGAGTGTCATCCGCATAGCACTGAAAGTTGGGGCATAGAGCGGCAATGTGGTGGGCAATAAGTGACAGATATTGGTTGAACAGCCAGGGAAAGAGGTTAGATCCCTGGGGGACACCACAGGTAGAGATAGCGGTAGAGGCGAGGAAGGACCGAAGTTGGAACTGGGAGGGTTGATCAGAGAGGAAGGAGGTCAGCCAAGCCAGGGCCTGATTGGTGATACCCAGATTATCCCGGAGATGGTTGAGCAGGATGGCATGGTTGACAGGGTCAAGGGCAGAGGAGAGATCAATTAAGATGAGGACACAAGGGGTGTTGGAATCGTGGTTAGAGAGTGGGTCTTCACAGATGTTCAGGAGAGCAGTTTTCGTGCTTCTGGCAGCTCTGAAGCCAGACTGATGGTCATGGAGACAACCAACAAATTCAGTGTGAAGATTAAGCTGGGAGATGGCCAGCATTTCCAGGAGTTTGCACAGGAAAGGAGTGATGGAGATTGGGCGATAGTTAGCCAGGTAGGAAGGGCCGGCACAGGGTTTCTTAAGAAGAGGGTGCACAAGGGGGTGCTTCGGGGGGAGGGGAAGACTCCAGTGGTGAAGGAGTGGTTGCAGAAATAATCAGCCAGAGTAGGAGCCAGGGTGTCAACGTGGTCCTTGATGGTTTTGTAGGAACAGGGGTGAACCTGTTTTGAAGAGACTTTCATAGCTTGGACCTGTCTAGAAACGTTGTCTGAGGAGAATAGGGGAAAAGCAGAGAAGGAGGGAGGAGAGGTGGCCTAAAGAAGGGCCAGAGGAAGAGCAGGGAGTAGGGGAGGAGAAGAGAGAGAGGACCGGGTGTCCTTTGTTTTAGAGATGAAATGTGAGGCCAGGGCTGTGCAGAGGGTCTGGGAGGGGACAGGAGAGGTAGAGACTGCAGCAGGATTGGCCAGCTCCTTGCAGATTTTAAAGAGTTTGGCCGAGTTGTTAGATTCCGCAGAGACGCTAGCTTGGATGTGGGCTCTCTTCTTGGTGTGAACAGAGAGCCAGTATTGCCTTTGGAGCAGGCGGCAGGCCAGTTTGTTACAGGATGTACTGGAAGCACGCCATTTCCACTTGGCCTTGGGCTTCAGGCGGATCCTCATGACAGGGGCAAGAACACCGAGAGTATCAGGTAGGGCAGAGTGGAGCATGGAAAGGGCTGTCTCAGGGTGTGAGTCAGCCAAGAGGACAGGGGGGTCACAGAAGAGTCCAGTGGAAGGACAGGAAGCATCCAGGTGGATGTGGAAGTCTCCAATAACGAGGAGTTGCCTCTTTGAGACCAGGAGTGAAGAGGAGAGGTCCGCCCACTCAGAGAGGAAGGAGGAGATCTGACCAGGTAGCCGATTAATGGTAGCCACAGTAAGGGAATGGCCAGGAGAGAGAGAGAGAGAGCCTGCAGATGAGGCATTCGAAAGGGGAGTAGGCCTGCATAGGAATGACAGAAGCAGGAATCCACTCAGGGAAAATCAGGGCTATAGCCCCTCCGGAATGGTTGGATCTGGGTGCAGAGATGATCTTGTAGGTGTCAGGGAGGAGGAGGAGAGTGTCAAAGCTAGTGATAGAGCTGGCCATGAACCATGTCTCGGTGAGACCGAGGACATCGAGGTCACGTTCCTCCAGGAGGCAGCAGATGTCAGAGGAGTGTTTGACAGCAGAGCGAGAGTTAAGAGTGGCAATATGGAGAAGGTTGCTGTCCTTGAAAGATTTCCGGGGAGGGGTACAAATCAGAAGTACACCCTGTGGAGGTATAGAAGCAGCCCGAGGGGGGGGGGCAGAGGAGGAAGGAGGAGAGGGCAAGGTAGCAAAGACGGAGACAGCAGGGGGAGGGGTGGAAGCCATGCAGGGGAGAGAGGGGACTGCAGGAGAAGAGAGGAAGTTGATGAGGTGAAGGAAGCGTCTATCAATGAAGAGAAGGTTGGCTTGAGGGCCTTGGTCCAAGACGATACTATTCAAGTAAACATTAATAATGAGCTTAGAGGAGTAGAAGGGTCAGATAAATGCCTAATCTAAACCTAAATATAAGATGGGAGCACTGTCCAAGTGGAGTCTAGTCAAATAAAAAGGGCCTATGCTAAGAAACCTATTGCCAATCCTTACCGCTGTTACAAAATAGTGTGGGATAATGTTCATAAGAAAAGACTGAAGCGTTCACAAAATGATACGCAGGAGGTTATGGCTGGGATCTCCCTTCCCCACGTTTTTAGCACAGGACAAGGTGGGACTCTTGAGCACAGCACACTCCTGGGCTTCAGCAGTACAAGGTTACAGATCCTTTTCCAGTATTCTGTGCTTGAGTCTCTTTTCATGCAAAGTCTCTTGTTTCAGAGGGCCTGATACACCAAAACAACAAAACAACAAAAAGCTCATTCTCTTACTTTTTATGGTGGTTGATTGAACTGCTAACTCATCTATATTGAGTTAGCAGTTTTTAACTAACGAAGCAAACGGGGAACCATTTATGTTTATTAATAGGATAAATAGGGTATCTTTTGTTTTCAAAATACTAAACATAATAGACAATACCTTATACATCATGATTATAATTTCAAATATGAGACCTTGACTACAGACTATTATGGGCTCAGTTTCATTCACTAGGGGATTCATGTTAGTGCACCTTTATATTTTAGTTAAGCCATTTATTACTGGAATGAGAATACACAATATAAAATAACATTACAGGTTATATTTGAAAGTGCTGCAGAGGCTGTTCACTGTAAAGCTCAGTAGCAGTAACATCAATTTTTCTCTGGACATATATAGCAACATTCAGGAAAATGTAGGAATGACGTAGCATGCTGCCTGGATGGTGTGTGACCTCATCAACAATATAAACATGAAAAAAATGGCAGATTCTGCGAAAGCACACAGACCGCCGCCCGGAGAAAGTGCCCTGAATAATGTGGCTATGATCGCCTGGCTGAAGAAGCAACGGGTGAGAATTGACACCTGCCAGTATGTGGGGACTCCGTCTTGCAAGATCTCGTGCCCGTGATCTCGTGAGACCAAAGAGCGTGAAGCACGCAAAGACAGGGAAGGGCTCAGAACCTGCCGGAGGCTGCAGCAGGCAGTCAGTCTCCTCTTGTCTGAGCATCAGTCATTCGTGTGCCTGCCTACAGAGGCCCCCAGTCAGCCATTGTTAAGAAGGATTTCTGAACTCTGTCCTGGAGGGGCAGAGGTTCACAAGGCCAGCCTAGTTTCTTGGAACAGGGTAACCTCTGGACAAGTCAGACCAATCAGGGTAGCGATGGCGGCGGTCAAGACTAGGTCTCAAGAGGGGTGAGGGTGACTGAAAGCCCTCAATGAGCACACAAAGCAAGGACGCTTACAAATTACTCCAGACAGGTGTTATATTAAAAATATAGACACATTTATTACAAGGCCTTTGTAACATCGACCATAGTAAAGAATCACGGCAAAACTCCCGTAAACCAAACATCACAAGCAATACAATATATATACAAGACCAAGGGGTCTAAGGAATTAGAAGCATGAAATACGCAGACCACCTAGATGGGGAGGAAAACAGGCAGTGCAAGTAATTGTTAGACCCAGTTCGACATCAGAGGCCACCTCGCTAGAAGGAAGTCCAACCCCTACGAAGAGTGGAGCCTTGTGCTCAAAAGTACCTGCACACGCGGGTGCCAACGGGCAAAGGGGAGTCTCTTCACGGAAATCAGGCAGTTCAGAGACGTGAACAAAACGATGATGAACAGATCCCCGCTACTCAAGCGCGGCCTCCACTTGTGGGCAGAAGCAGGGCGTGAGTGAGGAAAAGGGTGTGCTGTTTACAACAGTGATGGAAAGCCACAGGTTCCTACGGGAGGGTGACCGGTTAGAGTTTTGACTACTCACCGGTCCCCGATGCAGGCAGACCCAGGCTTCTCTGGTTCAGTTTCGGTACTGGCAGGTTCAGATGCGATCAGAGGAACGTCTCGACGCCGTGTAGATTCCGCGACAGCAGGAGTCAGGGTCGAGGGTGTCCCAAATGCAGCGAACATGCCCAGATTGTTACCACAGCAGGGCAACTCGGCAGCCGCGTGTATTCCGGTCCCAATGCACACGTCTCACTTCAGACCTGGGAACGCCAAGTGTACGAATCGTGTGAGAGTGCTGAGGACTCAGAATGTAGCAGCAGCCAGACGGCGGTGACAGAGCAAGATTCCTGTGTAGGCTGGTCAGTCCACTGGATGGCCCAGGGATGCTTCCGAAGGCTTACGTACAGGATTTGGTGAAGATGCCGAGAATAGTTCCCACTATTCTAAAGGGTCGAAGCGCCTTTGCAGACCTTCTTGTACGATCAGAGGCCGAACGGTCTCGCAGGACAACAGCAGTGCAGGGTGCCAAACCTTCAGCGGGTCACCAGCGATTCTTCGACTCAGCTTCTTAGTTGCAGGATACTTGGCTCCTGATCCTTTGTTCGTCAGAACTCAGGAGATCGACATGGTAGTGGTGTTTTCATCCTCCTCTTATCCAAAGTTCCCTTTGCGCCAAAGCGGAGAGGGCCCAATGGGAGATCCACTCACAAACACTCACACCATACGTGGACCTATCACGGACCACGGTGGTCCCAGGCAATCAGAACACTCTAGACTCTCTGGCACCCAGGATGTGTATTGGGAACAGACATCCCAGCCCACATTCTGGAGGCACACCGAAGGCATGCAGAAGCCCGCGAAAGCATTGTGTTTCGCGGGAAAGTGCATGACCAAATAAGGACTGCCCCGGGTCGGCTCGACCTGGGTGAAGGTGAAGGGGCAAGACGGTCAGCGAACAGGACAAAGAACCTTGTGGCATGGCCATTTTGGAGGCGAGGCCACCCATTTGGGCCAAACACAGGAAGCGCGGTTAACATGGCAAAAAGGGGTTCAAAACACAAAGAAACGATAGCTGCCACCAGTCCCGTCCGTGACACACTTGCACATTTCATAATAAGTCCAGCGAGAGTTTCTAGGGCCTTTGGAATGACTAGAGACCCAAGAGCGCGGTAATGTAAGTTACGGTGCACTCTTGTTTCATGTTGCTCAAAAGCTGCAACATGAGGAAAGGACTAAGGGAAACGAAGTTTCCCAGTACTGACTGTTTTAAGGGCATGTCAGTTTCCCCATAAAAATTGAGCGAAAGCCCAGAGGAGTGCGGCGTAAGGCTGCGCTTCACTGGCAAAGTCTAGATCAGGGTCTAAAACAACAGCAAAAAGTTTGGGGGTTGCCACATGGAAGGAAAATTACCTACAATTATGAAATCTTTCCTAACAGCCATAGAGTGTAATTTCAAGGCTGAGGGCAGCCTCTTGGGTGCTCTGGCTGCTACGTTGTGTGGAAGCTAACACACATTACTCTGCAGTGAAGTAACTGCATGAACTGGACAGCCTCAACTGTGAGTTCTTGCACTGACCCTGCCCTGGGCTTGTTATACCCCAGTTGCCCCCCCTACAAGCGGTGTTTCAATAAACACCCTTCCAAACACAGCCAGTGTTGTGTCATTTGTCCAGGCCACCACACTGAACCGTCTGTAAACTCCTCGAAAAATGTATGCACAATAAAGGGCCAGATATATATGTATGTGCTGATACAATCCTGTAATTATCACATGTCAGTGTAACATGCATTCCAAGATGGTCGCCAGTGCTCCTTGTGGTACTGGAGATCTCTTTAGTAGCCATCGACAGAGAAAAATTTGATAGATGTCTCCGTGGTTACTAGCACACACAGATTGAACGCGGCCTCAACGGATGCATTACCTCTGTGTCGCTGTGCTGCTGCCATCAACAGAGTCACTTAGAGTAAGTGCCAATGGGTTTCATGAATATCCATGCACGCCCCTCCCAATGCACATGGTGAAAGAGAGAGGTCCGCTCTGGGCTCCGTACACACACAGGACATTACGGTAAGAAGGAATTACCCTGTGCGGCGGCATCTAGGGGTCTACATTATACATTATTAATTTTCTTTGGCACCCCCAGCACAATGTCAACAAAAGGATTTTGGCTACATCCTAAAATGGGATGTTGACGGGACGGTCCGTTAAATAATGAGTAACGCCCTAGTGTTGTTTTTATTAGCTGAGTAGATAACGGCATGTTTGAATTGCCTTAACTTCCCTGCTTATATTCATTTATCAGTACCCCCTCGACATTACTATAGGATAAGGACACAATCGCTGCTTAATATTTTCGCATGAAGATCCTCAGTGCGACCAAGACACATGCTTACATGCAATTCTCTCTGCAGCGCTAATGAATGTTAAATGTTAAATGTTAAAGGTATTTTTACCGCGCACCGTCACCAACGGAGTTGGTCCCCAGGCGATCTGGCAGATCTGCAAACGAGAAGGTGGGATGGGTTAGTAGGTGAAGCGGGAGTAGGATAGTGAGAGGAGTGGTGTTCTGTTGGCAGCTTCAACTCGGTATACACCGGGTGCTGAGCTTTGGTGCGAGTATCGGATCAATGTCAGTTCTCGTGTGCTGTTGGTGCGGCTTATGTGTTGTTGCGGTGTTGTGATGTGCGTGCGGGTTGTTGTGCGAGAGATGGTTGTGTGAGATTGTGAGTGAGATAAGTCTGCAGAAATGCTGAGTATTTTTGTTAGTGGGTTGTATGAAGTTTAACATGCTAACATTCAGAACTCCGTCCGAGTGTGGCGCTCACCAGTCCTTTGTTTTTAACTCTTTCATTTTCTTTTCCTTTTCCCCTTTGTCTTTTGTATACCTATTGGCATAATATCTTGCCATCATTAATATTTGTGCAGCACTCTGTGTGGGCCATGTGGACTCATATGTTTGAAAACCATTTTTCAAATGGGGCAATAATCCTTCTACAAAATGTGAGTAGAAAGCCTTTTGTCCTTCTGAGGTGGTCATGTCCATACCACTAAATGAGGTGAAAACCTCCTCTTCTTGGGCAAAATATGTTTCCACTGTTTCACTCTCTTCCTGTCTACCAGCTGTTAATTTGTCCCAAATCATTTGTTTGCGGGGAACTAACTGTTGGATACGTGTGATTAACAGGTCAAGAGGCTCAATAATGTTCTTTCGGCACTAGTCCCCCCTTTTCTCTCGCATCGGCTATACCAGTAAACCCATCCCATCGTATTAGGGGATCCGCACAGTCCTGCTGTCGGCATTGGCACCAGATATCCATCGACAAAATACAGGAAAAGAGCTGATCAATGTCACTAAGTGTTATGGGGTCCATTCCTTAGAATACAGTCAGTCTGTTTATACCATTGCTCTGGGATTTTCCTAATGTCTGGATAATCCTTGGTAAAGGATAATAGTTCCATTCTATTCGATGGGACATGCACTTGGTGCGTAGGGTTTTCGTTATCAAACCCTGGCACTTCCCTCATGGGGAGGTGATGTGAAACAGAAGGAGGAGGGAAGATTGGCAAGCCAGTGTAATAGCATCAAGATGCCATTTGAACATTGATTTATAGAGATACTTCAATTTGTGTCTATCTCGCTATAGTCACAGGGAAGGTGATATATTGCTTCTTTTCTTTCCTTGTTGCCATTCATTTTCTTATGAATACGACAAGTTCGGGCACACAATTCATGCACAATGCATTCGTAACAAGCATTTCCAATTTGGGTATATCATGTTCAGCTAAACATATCCTTTTATCCTCCCATGCTGTGGATAAACATATGGTTTGGCTCATTTGTAAAGCTATGGGTCCAGGGTTCTTGGGGTTCTGGAAGGGCAGATGTTTTGTTTGAACCTGAATCCTCTTCTTGCTTATTATGAGGAGGCGGGGGAGGTCTTTTAGTGAGAATACATTATAATAAAGGGTCAATTACATCATCAGTGTGAGAAATAGGAGCTGTGGCAATGGTACAGGACTTAGTGACATATACTCCTTTGCCTTTATTAAGGATTCTCGATCATCTTGTTCCCATTCCTCCTTCATTTTTGTCCATATTTTTGTGTTTCAACCGTGCTTTTCTCATTGATTTTTGCCTAGCATAAGCTTCCCATTGTCTATAGGTTTCCCGCTAATGTTTCTCTAAGGTAACCTATTTTCTCCAAATCAAAGGTTCCATGCAAGGGAAACTGAAGATCAGAATTATTGGCTGTATAGATGTGCCATTCACGTAAAAACATTACTACTCCAAGCCCTTCATTTATCATTAATTCCCAACCTGGTGTGCCTTCTGATGGTGTAGGAACATGCTGCTCTAGTTTGTTTAAACCTTTTCCACAATTACAACATTTAGTACAAGCACTTCCCATTGTACCCCTTGAGATCACAAGATTATAATATACTAGATATTATAAAAAACATTCTCAATTTCATTCTATTTTCATCTCAAATATTTAATAATCAGAAACAGTCTCACTGGATATTTTCCAGATGCTTAACAATTGTCCACATGCTCAGTTTGTATTGGAGCCTCACAGGACGAACAACGTGTTAGTTCTCAACCTGGGACCTCGGACGCGACAAGTCTACGTGTTGAGTAGTCTGGCATGTCTGGCCTGGACCGTGGCTGCAGGATGTATGCCTCTCGTGCAGTGGCCTTCATGGTCATAAGCCACTCCTGGTCAACCCAGGTGCATAGTCTGAACTGGAGTCATCAGCTTTGAGGTCCGACCAGAGTCGCCAAATTTGTAAAACCACAAATTCGATCTGTGAGTTCTGCCAGCCTGGGAATAACAAGAAAACAGGCCAGGAGAGTACAACTTAGAATAAAGTTTTCACATACAACAGTTTATTTCATTCACTCGAGTGGAGAGAGTGTGATAGTCAATCGTTTGCAAAGCTCTCTGCCCTATGTACAGATATCTCCAATATTCATACCTTAATCACAAACATTACGTGACAGCTCGTAGACATTGCATGATCCTCTCGCGATGTTAGCATAAACATTCTTTGTGTGGAGTTTTATGGACAGAAAGCATCACATGTGGGGGTGTGGCCAAGTGGCAAAGGAGATGGCCGCATAGTCGCAGAGCTCTGCGAGCAGAGGAAACTTTCTAGCTTTATGAACATGCTTTTCGACCTGCATTTTATTTTTAGTTGCTACTTGTGAGTGGGATCAGCAGCAGAACTTAATTACTGAAGCCCTCACGTGACCGCAACTTTAAACAACTTTCTCTCCTAATTTTCGCCCACTTTGTTGCAGCTTCATATGGCACCTGCTTTCCTCACAAAAGCCTCTCACATCTTCATTTTACATCATACGGCTGTATTTCTTTGAATGGCATGGTGCTCTCTGCCAGGAAAATACCTTTATTATTGCCTTCAACATTAGCTGTTTGTTGCTTGTTTTACTCTGCTGGTGAACTGTAAGAAAACTGCTTGGCTGGAATGGTGGGCGAGGCCTGAAGCAGCAGCTTCGCGTCAGAAGAATAGCCGACACGTTCTGTCAGCTGATGTGGCATACGCGAGTAAGATGACCCGCTCCTTTAAGGAAATGCGTTTCTTTCACTACAAGGACCGTAAGTAATATTTAACGCTTCCAGGAGGATTCTGCCTTTTTTAAACACACAGGCAGCAAAGATAAAAATGTAAATTATATTTTCAACACTTTTGGAGCTTTGTATGATTAACTCTCCTATATTACTTAACTAAACAGTACCATTTGGATTCTTGCTGATTAACTGCTGCATTATTAAGAAAACTACCTTCAAAACATAGGTGCTTAGCACTATTTAGCAACTTTCTGTTCTATCTGGATACATTCCTTGTCATAAAAGTCTGAAATGTGTGATTTGGAGCAGCTCTGTATTTTGAATCTCATGGCCACTTGAAACTGTATCTGTCAAGAAAGGCCTGGCTACACAAGAAACATAATTTAAATCCTTGGGCTCCTAATTGCCTGGATTCTACAAGGAAATATAACTGCGTCATAGCTAGATATGTTTAGGCATTATAACATGTCTACCTGAGCATCAACTTTCAGGACGTTCTTGAGGCAACTTGCTCATTCTTTTACAAGATACCGGCGAATCTTAGTTTTGCCATAGGTCTTAGTGGGGTGCTCCGTCTTTATATCTTCGGATCCACCGAATCAACTTATGGCAGAGCCCTTTACTTGCCTCCCTTGACGTGGAAGCTTTTATTACATTGTCTGGCTCTTCAATCGCGTTATCTCCAGACTTAATCAACTCAACTCAACTTAACTCAACGCGACTTACTCGCTACTGACCTTTGATAGCAGAATTGCAAAATTCTCAACTTGTTCTATTAGAAGTCTCTCTGATTTTCACTCATTTTCTGCCTCATTGCTGATATCCACTACCCCTAAACATGACTGATATCACCAAAACTATGACATTGCCTGACAATGCACCATTCAATGCCCACATGGAAAAAGATTTAGAGGAACTTGGCAATATTCGGTCCTCTGTTTCCTCATTGGACTCCTGCTACTCCTCCATACAAGAAGAGCTTAAAGGTTTTAAAAATGATATCAAGACATTCTCCGGCAGACTTGATGAAACAGAAGAAAAAGTTGGTATTGTGGAGGATAGAGTGGAGGGCCTCAAGAACATGCAAGTGAGACTTGTGCAACTGGAAAGTGAAGTTACAGAACTAGAAGACAGAAATCGTAGGGACAACCTTTGCTTCTACAGGATGCCTGAAAAAACTGAACGCGATGACCCTATCAACTTCCTTACCAACTGGATCCCTTCAACCCTAGGTATCACCTTCTCACACCCATTGGAACTGCAACATGCTCACAGGATCAGATCCCGTTTCCCCAACAACAACACCTCCCAAAGACCCTTCATCGCTTGCTTCCTATGACATCAGCAAGAGCGTCAAATCCTACTAACTGCCAGGAAGAATTCCCCCATCCTTTTCCAGAAGAATAGAATCTTTATCTCCCCAGACTTTTCCAGGATTACCCAAGTAAAAAAGGAAAAGATTCCTAGATATGAGACATCGCTTGAAATCCCTTAACATCAGATATGGTCTTCTGGATCCCACAAGGATGATTATTACCATTCCAGATGGTTCAACTAAAGAATTCAAAGACCCAAATGATCTTCATAATCTACTTCAAGCTGTTCAAATATCACTGATTGATATAACCTCCACAAATCCCTCTGTCAACACTTCCAAGCCAGACCCTCTACTTAATTTGCCAACTTTCGGAAAACCCAAGAGTCAGCACATCAGATACACTCCTAGACGCAGCAGATCAACTTCCTCAATCCCATTTGATGCTCCATCAAATTAAACTCATCTGAGAGACAAATCAAGATCTCCCATTAAATCGATTGATCCTTCTCTCTCAACTTTACAAACTTGACTGAATCTATATGTGGATAATGCTCCACCATTACCATATCCGACTCGCAATTTATTGCTTAATTATTCATTTGGTTAACTACTTAGTAGTTCTTTTGGTCGTTCTGCGTGTTCATGCTTATACAACTTTAGATGTTACTCTCACCTCTTGCTCTTTGCTTCTCTTCACCTGTGCTTATTCCGTCTCCATACTCTGGTATCCCCCATGATACTCTTGCTTACTTAATTTCTAGCTAATCTCACCTTTACCATTCTGCCATTACTTATTCTTGTATCGTCCTTTTTATACAACTTGTACATTCATATATGTTTTTCCCTCTATTGTCGTCTCCCCTTCCTTATGTTTTCCCCTTGAACTCCAATGTTACCACTATATTTAGTGATTTCTATTCTGTTTACGTTTTGTAATTTTTTAAATCTTACTCATTGCAGTATATTAATATTTTATTATTCACTGCATTTTACTCTACGTTTGCCATTATCTTTCTTATCTTTACAAATGTCTATTAAGTTTATCACATGGAATGTTAAAGCGTTGGGTCATCCTATCAAATGTAGCAAGATTAGCTCCCATCTTGCTAAGCAGAAACCCAACATTGTGTGTCTCCAAGAGACTCATTTGAGTTTGGATAGCGAAAACCTCAAGATTAGAGCACCATGGGTCAGTCATACACTCCTTTCGAATGCTTTAGATAAGAAGGGTGGAGTTTCTATATTGATTAATAAGCATTTGAACTTTTCATTAGTTAGTGAAGAAAAAGACTCTGAAGGCCGATAGATCATTGTGGAAGCAATCATTAACAAGTTACCTGTTACCATTATTAATGTTTACGGCCCAAATGCTCCCAACCCCCTTTTTTGGTCCAATTTCACTACAAAGCTCTCACAGAAGAACTCATTTTTTGTGGTGATATGAACCAGATTCTTGACTTTGCCCTTGACCGTAAATCCTCCTCAAATTTTATCAACTCCAAATCTTGAAACAGTTTCCTAAATTTATTACAAAACGCAAACCTAATTAACCCCAGGCGCTTCTGTATCCAGACACAAAAAAATGTACCTTTTATTACCTTCCCCATCAATCATTTTCCAGATTAGACTATATTTTTGTTAACTCTTCACTAACTTCTACCATTTTAAACTCAGAAATTGCCCCATCACTATTTCAGCTCATGCACCTGTTCCCACCACTCTAAAATGGATACCCATCACAAAATGTTCTCCAAGATGGAGATTTAATGTGTTTCTTCTTAAAGACAAATCCTTTGTCGACAAAACTAATTCTTTCATTAAAGACTTCTTCTTTAATAACCGTCCTGAACACACCTCCATGAATAACAACTGGGAGGCTTTTAAAGCCACCCTTCGTGGATTCATAATTCAATTTGTTCCCATTAAAAAACGGCAATCTGAACTCACTCATAATGCCCTCTTAGCCTCAGTCAAACATCTTGAACAATCCTACTACGCAAACCCAGATCCTAACAGCATGAAAGCTCTTGTGATTAAACCTATTGAATTCAACAGAATTTGCATGGATAGAGCTGCTAACTCCATACTTAGGTCTAGAACTAAACTTCACATAGGATGCAACAAAGCTGGCAAAATGCTAGCCTCTTATCTAAAAAAGAAAAAAGAAACACCCCTTATTACCCATATTATTTCTTCTGATGGTAACAGATTAACTAAACCAAAAGATATAAACGATGCCTTTCTCGATTTTTACTCAAACCTATATTCCTCTGATCCCTCTATTAGCACTTCTGAAATCTATTCTTTCTTTGAAAAAAAGAAAAAGAAAAATCTCTCCAACCCGGTTGACCTCTCTCCCCTTGATACACCCATCTCCCTTACCGAAATCAAAGAAGCCATACTCGACCTCAAACCCAATAAAGCCCCTGGCACCGATGGGTTCACCATAGATTTTTACAAAACTTTCTTTGACTCCATTGCCTCAAAACTTTTAGAATTGCATTCCTAATTTGTTGAAATTGGTCAAAGCCCTGGCTCCTTTGGTGAGGCCCTTGTAGTACTTTTTCCCAAACCTAATAAAGACCCCTCTTTAATTAGAAACTACAGGCCCATTTCTCTTATCAATTCTGATTAAAAAATGTTTGCTAAAACCCTCACAAAACGCCTAGAACTATACCTTCCCAAATGTATACACCCTGATCAATCAGGTTTCATCAAAGCTCAACACGCTTCATCTAATTCCAGACTCTTATTTAACACGTTTTCTCATTCTTAAAGTCCTCATGACCCTTTAACCCTCCTTGCTCTCGATGCTGAAAAAGCATTTGATCGTGTCTCTTGGTGTTTCATGTTCCACTCTTTAACTTGGCATGGCCTCCATCTGTACTTTAGCAATCTAGTCAAAGTGCTTTACTCTTCTCCTACCACTCGTATTCTTATCAATAACTCTCTCACCTCCTCCTTTCATATAGAAAAAGGAACTGGCCAGGGCTGTCCCCTTTCTCCCTTACTATTCATTCTTGCTTTAGAGCCCCTTCTTCAAAGCATTAGAATGAACACTAGCATCAAAGGTATTTTTATAAACAATATAGAAATTTAATTATGTGCTTATGCAGACGATATCCTACTTTACCTATCTAATCCTGCCTCCTCCATCCAAAATTTAATAACTACCATAAACAACTTTTCCATTGTCTCTGGATACAAATTGAATGTTGATAAATCTGAGGTCATACCATTCACTAATGCTTGTAACCCTACCAATACCCCTCTTTTTAGCATGTCATGGCAACCCTCTCATATATAGGGTTTCTAATCGCTAAAGATATTCACACTACTATTAATCTCAACACTAATCTTCTAATCGAAAAAGTTATAGAAATGACTCCAAGATGGTCACCTCTTTTCCTATCTTGGTGGGGAGGCCTTGATACTATTAAAATGTGATCCCCACTGTAATTCACCCCTCTTTTAAAAATCTTGATTCCCTTCTTCCTAAATTCCTATTCCTATGGAATCATAAAGTACAGCACATTGCCATCAATAAATGAAGAGTTCCCAAATCCTTGAGAGGGAGGGGGGGAGGCAAATTCCCTAATTTCCAATTATATCACAAAACTTTTGTTCTTAAACAATTAATCATCTTTAAACATTATGAATCCCACCTTGATAGTGCTCCCCCCTGAATTAATATTGAAGCTAGCTTTATTTGCCCGCTGTCCCTTTCCCACTTCTTAATGACCTCTTCCTGGCCCAATATCACTTATTTTCCTTCTCTATACCTTTTTAAAATTATCTGGAATAATCTCCCCATCAATTCTTTCTGTAAAACCAACCCAGATGATTTTGTCTCTGGTGCAATACACAATTCCACCAAATCCAATCTCATCACTATTTACAGATGGTACTCATCAGGCATCAAATTTATCAAACTACTCTTCCACAATTCAGAAGAAATCCCCTTTCCACAGATTTGTTCACAGTACAATATCCCTGTTTCAGATCTTCCCTTTCGCACATCTCTCATCAAATCAATAACTAAATCCCTGCCTTCATTGAAACAAAAATCTCCTTCACCGTTTATGACGTTTTTAACTAGCAGCCCCTTTATTAGTCCCGCCAAACTATATATGTTTCTAATTGACCCCCCTTGTCCCAACTCACTCAATCTTAGTATTATCAGACAATGGGAAATGGACTGGGACCTTCAATCTATCCTGGATTTTTGGACCAAAGTGTGCAAAATGTGTCATTCTACATCCTTCGCCGCCAATCTTACCCAAACCTATTTTTTCATTTTTCACCGTGCTTTTCTTACTCCTTTGCGTATCGCCAAAGCTGTCAATAATGTATCCAATAACTGTTGTTCATGTCATGAACCTAATGCAGACTTTCCTCATTTAAATTTCAAATGTAAACATGTTCATGCTTTTTGGTCTATGATTTGGTCATGCATGCAATTAATCTTTCACTCAGCAGACATTTTTTAACGCTTTGCTAACCTTATGATTGGTTCTATTGTTAATCCAGCTATAAAACAGATTGATTCTCCTACTTTGTTTAATTTGTTCATAAGCATTGCTTTTCAAAATATTACGTATAATTGGAAGAATGCAACTAACCTATCTTATAATACCTGGTGGAACTCTATTTGTTCCACCCATAGGATAGAAAAATGTCAAGCCTCTTCTTTTGACTGTTTTCACAAATTTAACCACAAAATTGAATCTGTTTATACAATACCTCAACACTCATGATAAAATATTATCAATGTTTAGTCATTGTTATCCCTGCCCTATCCTTTCCTATTGTCTTATGTCTTGTATCTGTGTCTGTGTCTGTGTGCCGCTCCTGTTTTGACTTATTGACTATTCAACTTAAAAAAGTTTATTGATCCTAACTTGCTCAACTTGTTTTTGATCAATTGTATTAGTTTTGATACTTGAGACCATCTAATGAAAAATGTTAAACATAAAAAAGAAAGAAAATATTGCATATCAGCCGTACGTATTTTCGTGTGGTGATTTACTCCTTTACAGTTTGTTTATAAATACCAAAAAGCCTGTGATCGTTCCTTATTTTTTATCAGCATGTTTTAGTAAAAACAGGAACCTATGTCTGGTATTTCCAGTATGCTTCAGTTATCTCATCCATCTTCAGGGGGAACTGTTTTGCAGCGTCTTGTAACTGCTTGCAAGAAAATCATGTACAAAGGTTATGTCTGAAAAAGCATATTTGACATAACATAATGTATAGCTGGTTGGTTCCAATATCATGATTTTTCACAGATGCCTTTATTAATAACTCAAGTTTATCTATGCACTAGGTAGCAGGCAAGACAGTGACTCAACTATGCAGTAGTGGTGGAATATAATTCAGTTGTATGCTAGATACACATGGTTGCTGTAGAAAAAGCCATGGGTTAGGTATGCATGAAACAATATAATTAGCTGTACGGATGTAGTAGATGGTTACACATATTCAATGCAGACAATTGCTAGCCATGCAGTCTAACACACTGAGTTAATATTTTTAGCTAGAATTTCAGGCAAAACAGAATCAGTCTAGCTATGTGTCACAGGGTCGCCAGTATAATGAGCTATCCAGATGTATTGGCTGCTAAATAAAATCACTTTAGATAACTGCTAGTCTACACAATTAATTCAGATTTTAGCTTGAATTTCAGGCAAAACAGGGTAAATCTAGCGATGTTATGAGGTCAGCAGTATAGTGAGCTATACAGATGTAGTGGATGCTTAACACAAATATTAATTCTAGATAATATTTGGACATGCAATTTAACACAATGGGTCTATCATAGATTTTTTGCTAGGATTTCAGGCAAAACAAGAATCACTTTACCTATGTGTTATGGGGGTTGGCTAACACAAGGATTCAATACACCTCAATGCTAAGTGTTCAGGGACAGATACTGCATGCTAATCAGTTGTGGCATGCATATACAAATACATGAATCTTCATGGCAATGTGTTCGGTATTAAGGTAAAAGCACAGTGAGGAAGATCAGATTGTGTGTCAGATGTGTGTTGTACTGTAATTAGCCATACATATGAGGGCTAGCATAATGATTCACTCTACATATTTGATAAGGTGTTCAGGCATAGATATCAGGATCCAAACAGACTTAATGGTACAGATGCACACAGTCAGTAAATTTGTGGTGAACACTCAACTGTTCGACAGCAAATATATATCGAGAGAGAAAAAGAGACAGTGAAATACAGAAAGAGAGAGAGAAAGTGACTGAGAGAGAGAAAGAGAGTAGTATGAGAGTAAAAAAAGAGAGAGAGAGAGAGAGAGAGAGAGAGAGAGAGCGAGAGAGAGAGAGAGAGAGAGAGAGAGAGACATAGTGACAGTTGCATCGAATTTTACTTAGGAAAATGCAAAAATGCTTTTCTGTGTAACTTTTATATTTTTTCTCGTTGGTGAAAGTTCCCGGGAGCATGAACTGAACAATCTCGATGCATAAATAAGTGCCTTGTATACAGCACAGTACAACGTGCACTGAATAATCAACACTGCTTCATGCAGTTAAAAAATGAATTTCTAGTCATGGAATAAGAAATGTCATGCCTCAAACTATGATGAAACCGGTTGCAGCTATATAAACAAACATTATGAGTGGTAGGAAAATCACAAATTGCAGCACTATCATAGCAAACAATATACACTCTCCAAAAATTAAAAATGAGCCCCAGTCAAATCATTGGCAAAACAAGCACGTCAAAAATATGAGGCCTGATAGGAAAAGCATGCAGCAGTCTAATGTTTCAGCATCTTACATAAGTGACAAAGTATACCTTACCCACCCAATGCAACGTTGAATATATGTAAAACATACGTTTTTAATACAATTGATACAATTAAAACTCTACCAAATAACAAGTAATTTTAACACTTTTGCTTGTCATTTGCTCAGCATTCATGCAGAAATGAGACAGCCACTACAAAAGTTTCAGGAACAAAAATGTAAGCAGTGTCTTTCTGCAAACTTCAACTAAGTACTATTCAATTGTAAATTACTCCTTTAGGCTTACACAAAGCGATACACCACCAGAACACAGACAACAACTAGTAGACCATAATTGAGTACATCTGATAAACATTCCAGCAAAAGTAAATGGATACAGCAAAAGGAAAAGGAAATTCTGTTATGTTTCTGGGATGTATACTGTGCTCGGGCAGATCTGAAACAGAGGGGGTGTGGTTAGGCTACTGGGGAGAGAGGGAAAGGCAGCATAGCTTTGCTGTTGTTTTGATGCATGCGGATCAGAAGTAGCTTAAGCTTTCTGGGCAGGTCACTTTTTAGGTGTTCTGTGTCAAGCGCACACAGGTATTTGTATCTGAAGCAGAGCCTCCTGTGCATGCTGACAGCATTCTGACAGTCAGAGAAATCCAACTGTAGCAGGAGATAGGACGGATAGTTCAATAACACTGCATCCAAAAACGTGCGGTATCCCTGGCCCCTTTCTAATGACTGATATCTGCCATACTCATTGGAAAGCTTCATGCTACCACTAAATAATAAATGATTGCTAAAGCAGCCGTGCACTGTTTTATCTAATTGTAGGGGTTGTCTTTCCACAGGGAGAAAGGGGCTGTCAGGGTTTAGCATATGCAGGGGTGTGACCTGTTCCCACTGGGGGTATCCTGGAGCCAGGAAGGAACCACCTTACCCATCAATGGCTATTTGCACTACAAAAGGGGGAGAAGGGGCAGACAGGATGCGTTTCTGGAGTACAGTATGGTTGGTTTAGTTGTGCCTTTATTGTTATACTCTTACACCATTTGGTATGACTTCCTGGTTGAGTGTTGAAACAGATTGGGCCTCATTACGACCCTGGCGTTAACCATGGTGCTATTAGCGCCATGGTTGACGCCGCTATTTTACCGATTGCGCCATGGTGGATGGCAGAATTACCACCCCATTCCAAGGTTGGCAGGGCGGTAATTCCCCATTCACCATTGGCTCTTCCCCATTCCCATTTTTGCCCCCATAGGGCTCAATGGGAATGGGGAAGGCGGTAATTACGGTACCGTAATTACCTCAAAAGTCCCTTTGCGCGTTCCTTCCTTAACGGCTGGTAAAAGGGACCTTGTAATTAGGCGGTAAGGGGTTAACGGCGCCGCCACCTTTTACGGCACCGTTAACCCCTTACCGCCTGGGTCGTAATGAGGCCCATTATGTTTTCAGTGTTTTGAAGATAGTTCCAAAAGCTAAGAAAATAAATGTGTTGTCAAGTGGGTTCCTTGTGAACGTATGATCATTATCTACCTTCTTGTGGCACGCAGGAGCAAACTTTGTCTCAAGCTGTACCATCGCCTCCTTAGTACCACTTCTCACATTTGTCTGTACATGCTATGCTTTCTAGTGACACATAGGCCCTCTGGGGTGTCCAGCTATACCATTACCTCTTCAGTACTGTTTCTCTCTTTTAGTTCTGCCTTCTTTTTCAATTTAGGGTATAGCTGTGCTTTCAATGACCTTTCTACGTATGCTCCAGTATGTGCAATCTAGGGGCAAGGTGTGCTCTGTAAAGACTAACACTGTAAGGTGTTGTATACGCAATTTAGCGGTAACTTTGCTGTCTAAATACTGGTCTTGTAAGCTACAGCATGTGCAGTTTAGTGGATAACTCTGCTGTCTAAAGCCTGGCCGTGTACTGCGCATTATGTGCAATTTTGGGGATCCCTTTACTACCTCAAACCTGACCTTGTAAAGAGCAGCGCACACATGTAAGGACAATGCTCTGCTGCCCAGCAGTATGCATAGTTAAAGGGATAGCTCTGCTGTCTAAAACTAAATATGCTAGTAATATGAATGCTACAAACCCACCCAAAAAAAGAAAAAGATTATTATTACTATTATTATTATCATCATCATCATCATCATCATCATTATTATTATTAATAATATTCTTCCCAACAACCAATAGACCAATACCTACTAAATCAGGCAAAGCCTTCAAATAATAAGGCAAAAATAGCAAAATGACAAAAAGACTAACAGTACCAACTGAGGCAAATTGTAACAGTCAACAGAATAACCCCCATAAGAAGATTACAGTACACACCTAACATAGCGCTAACACACACACAACAACCTTTATAACAAAATCTATACAAACAGACACCCTGAGTAAACAAAAGAGTAACTGCACACAAAAGAGCAGTATACAAATTATTGACAGTCCCAACAGATGAAAGTAGCAATGAACAAAGAGTACATGCCAAATCGAGGCACGTGTGGCATCTTGGTACACATAATGCCCACGAAGCCCTCCAGTTGACAAAAAGACATTTCCCCTGGTATATCAGTGGAATGATTACATATACAGTTCCACCAGTGGATCAGGTGGAAAGGGACACAAGGACAGTGAATTAGCCACCTTGCACCACACTCACTGGTCCCTTCTTTTTCAGGTCTTGGTTTGCCATGTGGTATTGCAGCAATAGATCCATAGGTAAGGCACCGCCCAACCTTCATACGGAATGCACGCAGCACAAGAGGTCCACAAAGTGCTCAGGGACCTAATCCGGCTGGTACGAGGACGCACGTAGGTAAAGCCTTCTATGAAGAAACCAGATATGACAGGAAGTTAGCCAGGTATTCCAGGTGCTCGATAACTGGAGGAATTTCCTTAGTAGCCGGTTGAGAGGAAAGCCGCAGTCACTGAAGACCAGAGAAGATCCAAGGAGCTAATCCAAAATCAGGAACTACACTTCCAAACAACACTGTAACAGCAAGCCGGGAATCCAGCTTAGCCAAAAGGATTATCCAAAGCAATTCCAGTAAGCACAAAATGGTATCCAGGAATCTCTGGTCTGGGAATTGGACTCTGGGTGGTGGGACGCTTTGGGAGGGGGAAGGCCTTCTGCCTGGTGAAGTGGAAGGGAGGACAGGGAGGGAATGGGCAGGGCTTGATGAGAACAGTGCAGGGATCAGTTGTTTCTGAGCATGCCAGAGTGCCCCTCTGGTCAGACAGTTGGAGGGTCGGCGATGAGAGGATGTGGGAGTCTGTGGGTTCTCGGTGAGGCACGACAGGAAAGAGGGTTTGAGGATGGAGGAGGGTCAGCAGCAGTAGTTGGTAGTGGTGTGTGCAGTGGGTGACTCATGGTTGGCCAGGGAGCTCCTCTGGTCAGGGCGTTGGGCGGTGTGCAGTGTGCAGTGAGTGGGGGTGGCGATGGGGCAGTATGTGTGTAGGATTTGAATGGATGGCTCAGAGCAGACAGAGTTTTGTGTGGTGTGTGGTGGGGTCTGAAATGAGGGTGCAATGGTGTCGGATGTAGGATGGGTGGGTTGTAAATGGAAATGTCTGAGAGCTCCATGTTTATGAGAGTGGGGTAGTGTGTGGTGAGAGGGAGTGTGGATCTGAGGGATTCTGGGTGTGTGCGGTACTGGGTTTGGAAGAAAACGGTGCAAGGGTGAATGATGAAATGTGGAGGGGGTGTGCTCTCTCGTGTATGTGGGTGGGGGGTGATGTGGTGAAAGGCAGTGTGTGTGTGCATGATTGCGGGTGAGTGTGGTAATGGGTTCGAGAATGAGGGCGCAATGGTGGGTGGTATATGGTGGGTGTGGTGTATTCTAAAGTGTATGATTCAGGGAGAGTGTGGTAATGGGTTTGAGAATGAGGGTGCAAGTGTGGCTGGTGTAGGACAGTTGTGGTGTTATTTGGAGTCATTGAGAGCTGCTCTTGTGTAGGAGGGCTGGTGATCTAGGTAGTGCATGTGCATGGCTTGAGAGCGTGCTGATTGCCATGGTTGTGTAAGGGTGTGGCTAGAGGTGGGCAGGTTGGAGGCACTGTGGGTGGCTGTGATTGAGATACTACTGTAGATGTGAGGGCTAGATTTGAGAGAGTCTGACCAGTGGACCAGTGCATGAAGAAGCCCAGAACTGAGGCAACAGTGGCTAGTGCATCTGGATTGAGAGAGAAGGACTTTGAAATATGGCACAGCAGCAAACGCAGTAGCACCTAGATTTGGGACACCTGGATAGAGGGAGAAGGGCCTAGACTGGGAGCACAACAGTAAATGCAGTAACCCCTAGATTTGGGACACCTGGACCTAAAATGGGGGCACAGCAGTAAATGCAGTACACTTAGATTTGGGACACCTGGACAGAGGGAGAATGGCCCAGAGTGGGGGCGCAGGAATAAATGCAGTAACACCTAGATTTGGGACACCTGGATAGAGGAGATTGGCATAAAATGGGGGCATAACAGTGAAATCTAGATTTGGGACACCTAGACCTAAAATTGGGGCACACCAGTAAATGCAGTAACACCCAGATGTTGGACACCTGGATAGAGGGAGAAGGGCCTCAAATGCAGGACAACGATAAATGCAGTAACACCTAGATATGGGGCACCTGGATGTAGGGAGAAGGGCCTAAAATGGAGGACAAACAAAAAGTGCAGTAACAACTAGATTTGGGACACCTGGACCTAAAACGGGGGCACAGCGGTAAATGCACTAACACCTAGATTTGGGACACCTGGATATTGGGATATGGGCCTAGAATGGGGGCATAACAGTGCATGCAGTAACACCTAGATTTGGGACACCTGGACCTAAAATGGGGGACAACAATAAATGCAGTAACACCTAGATTTGGGACACCTGGATAGAGGGGGCTGGGCCTAAAATGGGGGACAAACAAATAGTGCAGTAACAACTAGATGTGGGACACCTAGATAGAGGGAGACGGAGTGAACAAATGACTCGTGTTCTTTTGGAAGAATTATTCTTTATTTTTGGGACACCTGGACCTAAAATGGGGGCACAAAAGTAAATGCAGTAACACCTAGAATTGGGACACCTGGATAGAGTGAGCAGGGCCTAGAATGGGGGTACAAAACTAAATGCAGTAACACCTATAATTTGGACCCCTGGAAAGAGGGAGAATGGCCTAGAATGGGGGACAACAGTAAATGCAGTAACTCCTACATTCAGGATCACTGGATAGATGAAGAAGGGCCTAGAATGGGGGCACAGCAGTAAACGCAGTAACTCCTAGGTTTGGGACACCTGGATAGGGGGAGAAGGGCCTAGAATGGGGGCACAACAGTAAATGCAGTAATCCCTAAATGTGGACACCTGGACCTAAAATGGGAGCACAAAAGTAAATGCAGTAACGCCTAGTTTTGGGACACCTGGATAGAGTGAGAAGGGCCTAGAATGGGGGCACAACATTAAATACAGTAACACCTAGATTGTGGACCCCTGGAAAGAGGAAAAAGGGCCTAGAATGGGGGGACAGCAGTAAATGCAGTAACACCTAGATTTGGGACCCCTGGATAGAGGAAGAATGGCCTAGAATGGTTGCAGAACAGTAAATGCAGTAGCAGCTAGAAATTATGGTTTAGCAAAACATTCTGTCTAAACGTGAGATTTGGCTGGCTAACACACTATGGCAAGATGCCAGATATGGCTGACTGAGACAATCTGACTAAATGTGAGACATGGCTAGCTAACACATGTGAAAAACCATTGCTCATCACCTCGCAAGCCCATGCTGCACCCCAGCGAAAATATGGGTCATCCCTCTCAAGCCCAGGCTGCACCCCTGCAAAAACACGTGCCCTCCCTCGTAAGCCCAGGCTGCACCCCAGCGAAATCGCGCACCTCACCTCGCAAGGCCAGGCTGCACCCCTGCGAAAACATGGGCCCTCCCTCTCAAGCTAGGCTGCACTCCTGTGAAATCGCGTGCCTCAACTCGCAAGCCCAGGCTGCACCACAGTGAAAATGAGGGCCCTGCCTTGCAAGCCCAGGCAGCCCCTCCACACTGTGAGACCACCCAGGTGGCCCACTCCAGACTGTACACCCCCCCAGGCAGCCCACTCCAGACTGGACACCCCCCAGGTTGGCCCTTCCAGAATGGACACCCCCCAGACAGGACCCTCCAGAATGGACACCCCCCAGGTAGCATACTCCAGACTGGACAACCCTCCCAGTTAGCCCACTCCAGACTGGACACCCACTCCCCCAGGCAGCCCCCACCAGACTGCACACCACCTCCAGGCACCCCCTCCAGACTGGACCCCACCCCACAGCCCCCCTCACCTGGGACACCCCTCCCAATCAGCCCACTCCAGACTGGACACCCTCCCAGGCAGCCCCGTCCAGACGGGACACCCCCCAGGCAGAGCCCTCCAGATTGGACTCACCGCACAGGCAGTCCCCTCCAGACTGAACAACCCCCCCCCCCCACCCCCCAGGCAGCACACTCCAGACTAGCCACCCCCCCAGGCAGCCCCCTCCAGACTGGACACATCCCCCAGGCAGCCCCCACCAGACTGGACACTACCCTACAGCCCCCTCACCTATGACACCCCCCAGGCTGCCCACTCCAGACTGGACACCCCCCAGATACCCCTCTCCAGACTGTACAGCACCCCCCTCCAGACTGGACACCAACCCCCAACCCCCCTCACCTGTGACACCCCCCAGGCAGCCCTCTCCTGACTGGACAGCACTCCCCAGCTTCCCTCATCTGTGACACACCCAGGCAGCCCCATACAGACTGGACACCCCTCCAGACAGCCCCCACCAGACAGGACACCCACCATGCAGCCCCTCCAGACTGGAAGCCACCCCTCGGACACCCTCCTGACAGTCTCCCACAATACCAATGCAATGCATGTCTGCAGCTTACCTGACCCTCCGTGGTCTGCCAGCTCGATTAAGTGGAACACCATTATGTCCAACGCAACCATGATCAACAGGAAGACCCAGAGATCCATCCAGGACTGGAGCATCTGCTGACACACCCCTCAAGACATTATCCAGCCCACCCCATAAACATGTGACAAGTGAATGCAATGACAAGTGGCATGTGCATGTTGGCCATGGCACATTGCCAAGGCATCAAAGCACACTAACTGAATCTGTGCCCATGACAGAGGTAAACCTACTAATAAATATGAAATATACACAAACAATGGACAGGCACGGCACTGCCTGAGCATCAGTGACCTGGGTGGAAAGGTTGGTAAATTACCCGACTGGGAACAATGCCATGACAGGGCCATGCATGGGTGATGGGAGGGCAGTCAGAGAGTGCATGAGTCACAGAGACCGGAGAATTGTGCTGCCACTCAGAAAGAGCAAACATGGCTCAGTACTGCATTCCAGTGTCTGAGGTGGAGCAACACATGAGAGAAGGCAGTGTTTGACTGCACATGCTATTGGGTGTGTCTGCCTGACATGGGTTTAACACAGCAACAACAGACAAAAGTGCCATTAACGGGACCATGGAACACCTCCACAGTGAGCCCACCTACTCCACCCCAACCACACTGATGGCAACCAAACAGTGATGCTGCACAGCTAAAAGCAAATGAAAACATACATTGCAGACCCAGCTGTCTGATGGAGCCAGGCCCACATGTCACGCACATGAGCATCCTTCCAGCCGCAACCATCACAGCAACAACAACACACATGCATTCACGCCGCAAGACACATGATATGATAGGTTATTTATGACGTGCTTAATACCCAGAGGTTTTTAAGCGCAGATCTGGGGATCAAACCTGTGTTGCTCCGTGTCGTGTTGCTTCCAAGGTGAGCACGCTGCCGCTGAGCTATCCTCCCAACATGACTTGCAATGGAGAGATGCACTGGCTGAAAGGTGAACTATCAAAGTTGCCAACACACAAATGAACTGCATGAAGCGTGGAATGTAACAAAATCAAATATGTATTGCATATACATATTTACAATTAAATCGTGGAATGAAGGTGAAAGGAATCCAGGGGAGAATAAGAAAGGAAATAGAAACCCTATGCCTAACTAACTATATACATGAAAACCTGGTAAGGAAAGTCTGCCAAGTCCTGGCAAAATAATAAATAAAAAAGGAAACCTACATTTGAATAACTGTTTACAAGGCAGCGTGCTAGTCCTCCTCAACAATCTCAACCAGCCTATCCCCAGGACTGGGTCCACGCCATGTTTCCCTTCCCTCAGGTAGGCCTCTGTTGTTGCCTGCAGGGCTTGCAAGTCGTCCAGCACACGTTCCGCCCTGCAAGTGGCCTCCAGGAATGCAGCCCCCCTCCTTGCACGACGCAGCGCAATCCCAGCCCTGGCCTTACCCACTCCTGCTTCCTGTGCCCACTGCCTCTCAGCCACAATCTGCCTGTCATATCAACGGAACACAGAAGACAATTTGTGCCTCATGCGTGCCTCCTGCCTCACTCTTGCCACCTGCCTCCTTTGGGTGGTCTGCTCTGCGTAAAATCACCTCCTCCTCATTGCCACTTGCTGGTCCAGTGCCCGGTGGCTGCTACGTTTGTACGTCCTCCGAGCTGATGACGATACCCGGGGGTGTGCGGCACCTGCACTGCTCATGGGTGCCTGCTGTCCCTCCATTACCTGTGCCCCTGTCGGTGCCTGGGTAGGCACGGTGGCCAACTCAACTTCTGTGCCTTGGAATCCCAACGTGGGCAGGGATGTGATCTCCACTAGACGAGGCATTGTAGATGAGACTGGTGCACAGGGGGCCCTGCTGGTACCTGGGCCGGAAGGCACCCTGGCGGAGGACTGGCGCACAGAGGAGGAAGACGAGGAGGTGGTTGCAGCAGGGAACATCCCATGGAGTATAACACGGAACAGGCATGTTGCAAGCCAGGACGCAAGGCAGTATAGCTCACTGTAATGATGTGCAAGCAGACTACGAGTAGCCGGCAAATAATCACGAATGATAACTGTCTGCCTTGTCAACCCAACCAGCAGGGCAGCACATAATCCCGGATGTACACATCACATGGTAAGGGGGTGGTGGTTTGGGTGGACACACCAGCCGACAACAGGGGATAGGTCTGGGTGGAGGCATCCCGGCAGGAGCACACTGCTGCATTCGATGGCCCAGGTACAGGATTTTGCACAGGCACCTCCATGGTAGCCTGCACAGCCTCATGCCCCTGGGACAGGACTGTAGTACGCACACCTACGTCATCAACCCCACCTGACCCTGGCTGGACTTCAACAGCCACCTACTCCATCTCCCCTCCATCAACCTGGATGACTCTGGGGCATCTTCTGCCATGGATGGCCCCTCTGTGGCATCACCTGTCCCCCTGCTATGGAGGGGTCCACTCGCACCTTCACCTTCTTTGAGTTAGCAGCCATGCCTGATGTCACCAGTGCTGCCCCAGCCACATCGCTCCTTGATGATGAGCTGTCATCCCTGCTCCACAGAACTGTTTCCACCCTCTTCATCAGATGCAACTGTGGAAAAGGAGACACAGAAAAGCAACATCAGTGTACTGCACCAAAGCCAGCGTGGCATCACCAAGATTCAAAGGAACATGACTTGTCAAGGATAAACCTCCACACATAAGGAGATGCAATCAACATGCATGCAGACACATGCCTGCCCATCACACCCCACGATCACATCAAACTACATGCCACTGTAACAACCAATCTGTTGTGTATGCCATACACACATGCATCAATTGCACATGCACCTATGAGCGTGCCATAGCAACAAGCACATACACATGTCATGCAAACACATCAACTCAGAGGGCCCAAGCAGTGCCATGACCAATGACATCAGAGTCCTGTGAACTTCAATGCCTCAATGTGACTAAGCCAGACATCCAAATGCGCGTGTTGCATCCAGGCATGAGTGATGCACAGTCACACATTTCCATTTTGGGCACATACACTTGAGCATCATGCATGCACATGACGTGGGCAACACTACCTGAACACTTGCCATCCTGGAATGTTGCAGACACAAGTAACACTGTGTGTGCATGGTCTGCAAGACAGCCCTACAACACACAATGCAAGTAAAAACACATTTAAAATCCAAAGATGTCTCAATGCACACATGGAGAGCAATGTCTGGGACATGAATGCATACATCCATCTCAGAAGCATACTTGCTGCAAGCCTAAGGGGGTCACTGCCAACATGCCTGAACATGCACAACATACATGCACCGTATGGCCGTGCACCACATGGCTACTCACCAGTCGACTCCAGACGTTGCCGTAATTCACAGACCTGGGTGTGCAGTGCTGGATAAAACCTCTCCAGGACCTGCATGTTGTTCCCCGACCTCCGGCACCTGTGCGCACGGTGCCCCTCTGTGGTAGTACTGGCCTGGATGAATCGCAGGGCCTTGCCGTGGGTCCTAGATTTAAGATCCTCCCAGCACTTCTGCACGGTCTTGAAGGAGCGGACTGCCACCCCTTCCATGTTGATGGTATATGTGATCCCGTCCCAGATCTGCTGACGAACTTCCTTGCCGCCTTGCAACACAGGGTTGAAGAGGGCATCATAATGTTCCAGGACCTTTGCCACCAGGATGTCACCTTCCCTGGTGCTGAAGTTGACAGCCCTCTGCCTCTTTGCCAAGGGGTTGCCTCTCTGGTCTGAGGATGATGGTGCAGACATGGCAACCCCCAAGGCAGATGTGGGTGGGCAAGGTGGTCCTGGAGCTGGGCTGTGGAGTGGATGTGGTGGAATGGCATGGTGGGAGTCCAACAAAGCAACTGAGGTGGTCACAGGCCCGGAGACAGGAGCATAGGCAATGGCTGGGCTGCAGGCACTCCAAACGCAGTGCAGGTGGACAGCAGGCACACACACTGTACAGGCAGCAGCAGATGGCAAAGTTGGAGGCACCACAGGGCAGATGGAGGAAGGTAAAGTGGGTCTTCTTTGTCTCGCTATGATGACAACCGTGTGGCAGGAGTGTGGGTCTTCTTTGTCTCGCTATGATGACAACCGTGAACAGAGTGAAGGGACTTTGCACGTAAAAAAGTGAGAAAAGCGTGGACACATGAAATCAGAGGAAAGGTCCACAGTGCGTAACTTACGTGACGCGCTGCGCACAGGCGGTAAGAAAGCCATAATCGGGGTTAGATTAGTATGTGTAGAACAACTCCGAACGTGCGTGTGAAAGGGAGGAGGTGGACGAGTGGAGCACTATGTATTTTGGGGTGCCACACAATCCATTCACTTCAGGGACCGTATGAACTTCTTATTTGGTAGGGGATTTGCCTCCGCGCATACGTGCATCTACTTTTGCTTTTTGCGAGGCCAACCGGGAGTCGCATATGCATTTTTCAACTCTGGGTGCCCCTGAATATCACGTACCACTATTCATACATTTCTGGTCGTTTTCTGGGGTTCGTGTATGCATTTTCTGTGCAGCTGGGTGCCACTGCGTATTGTGTACCACTTTTTTCTTATCTCAAAAGCTATCCTAGTATCATGTATGCATTTATTTTTATTTTGGGGTGGCTGTGCGTTGCGCATACCGTATTTTCCACACCTGGGGTACAATTGAGCCTTGCTGGACCACAGCACTACGTCTTCCATCACGTAGACTGCCCCTCACTCAAATTGCCCAGTACAGTTACTTAGTGTGCCTTCCATATTTCCGTTAAACCTGGAACATGAGTGGAAAGGCCCCAAAAGGGAAATGGAGCAGACGTGTCCGGGGTCAGGGACGTACCGTGGAAGCAGCTGTCCCAGCCCCAGGGGTTCTGGGACGTGCTGTGGAAGCAGCTATCACAGTCCGAAAGGCTAAGTGACGTGCTGTGGAAGCAGCTGTCCCAGCCTGAAAGGGTAAGGGACGTGCTGTGGAAGCAGCTGCCCCAGCCCCAGGGGGTAATCCCATGCCCCAGCTCACTTGTGGTCCTGCATCTGGACCCCACAGTGGTCCCAACCGCACAGGGATGGCACCAACACCTTGTGGCAAGAAAGCAAAGCCTGCACAGCAGTAACAGGCTAAACCCCATGACACAGAACAGGACACTGGCACATTGAGAAAGAAGAACTTCCATGATGAAGAACTCCAGATTATCATGGACTACATGACCATCCACCATCGTGACATGTGCAGTAATCGGGGAGCACACATACACCAGCTCAGCATATGGTGCATTGGCAGCATGTCACGGATGAGATCAACGCCTTAGGGTTTGAGATGTGCACTGCTGCACAGGTAGTGAAGCGCTGAAATAATCGCACCAAGTTCACACTGGGTGCCAACCTAGCTTCTGCTCTGGCAACTGGAAGGGGGTCACCAGAGGAGTAGGAGCTGACCAAGCATGAAGAGGCTATAAGCCAATTCATTCTACTGGAGCAAGGCGTGGAAGGCCTGGAAAATTATGAGGACATGTCCGGTGAGTGCCCAACATTGTGCATCCTGAGTATGTGAAGTAAAGCATCACCAAGATGTATAATTGTGGTGCACATCTGGCCGCATTGGAATGCCTTCCCCTGGTGAACCATGTCATGTGGTGTACTGACTCCTGTCCAGTGTACACAAGCGTGGATACAAACCATGTGTTGTACATCAGCTGAACATGTCCGTGTGACAGTACTCATCCCCCACTAGCATACTCCCACAACATCTGTAACATGATACCACAATGTGCACAGTTGTTTACTGCATCCTTGATGTCAGTGACTCGGCTCTGCTAGACATGTGCATGTGTTCAAAATACGAGTCATACGTCATGCCCTGCAGGGTATATAATCTCTTTTCACACATGTACGTATGTGCATCCATGCTGCATAGAACATCCAAGATGAAAAACAACATGCCTTATGGTGTGCCATGAGCGAGTGTGCATATGTCTAGACATCCCCGCTGCCCCAATGGCAATGACTCCTGAGGCAAATCGTTGTGAGACCTGCTCCCTGTTACCCTCCCACACTTATCCCACACTCCATGGGTCCATGCCCCTCTCCCTCTTGTGGGTCACTGTACCTTGTTCCTATTTACAACTCCATTGACTTACTCTCTCCACTTCACGGACCTTGCTTAGGTGGTACCCTTACAGCCATACATCAACTGGGACTGTTTCCTTTTTCCCAGATTTACGGCATGTTCCCATTGTATACAGTCCCTGTACCAGGACAACACTGGTGTGGCATGTGATGGATGCAGACTTGGATGTGGATATATGTTTTTGCCTGTTGCCAAGTGATGTAATGCACGTCACAGAGCCACATGTCCATGCGCATTTCAATGGTATTAGTCAACAGTTTGCAGTGCCATGGGCCATTAGGTGCTTCTTAATGACCCTACTTTGTTGGCAATGTGTCCACTGGCAGCATGGCCCTGAGCAGGGAATTTTGTTGCCAGTCTGCATATGCCATGCTCAGATAGCTTGTTGTCCATAGTGTGTGAATGCTGTATGTCTTATAGGGATATGCCCAGCATTTCACAGCGCAGCAATGTGATACACATGTTTACTGTAGACATGTTGCACATTACTCCACATGTCTTTTTCTGTCCATGTGCAGGTGAGGAGGCACCAGATGCGGAGGAGGTGGAAGAGGATGAAGAAGAGTCTGTGGTGCTTTAGACCACTAGTGGAGGACGAGGTGTGGCAGGCCAGGACAACCCACAGGTGCTACTGTAACGCTCACCTGATTCCCGTAGAGGCGCCGGTCTTGACTGGGCATACACCGTATCTGCAAAGGTGATGTGTAACACACGGCTGGCTCTTTGGGCTGGACCTCTGTGCACTGTATGTCTGACTTGAAGGGTAAGATGTCTGCAGATAGAAAATATGGGATTAAGGAACTGGGTTATTGAATGTCTCTCTCTTCTTCCCTTTCTCTTCTCCTGTAGAACCCCAAAGGTTAACGCTCTCACCTTAGGTAAGTGAACGCCGTGCTCTCCATCTGCCTCGGGGCAGGGTGCTGTAACCAGTTTCTTCACTGGATAAGGGGAGCAGGCCTCTTGACTTCAGAGGACTGCTGTCCGTCGTTTACTGCACGAACTGTAAGTTTCGAGTAATTCTAATGTCTTTAAAGTCTTTAGTAATGATGTTTCTTGTTTTGCAGGGTTCCGGCGATGGCGGATGACGGGCTGAAGTGAGTTGAAGATGGAGCCCGTGTGATGAATAAAGCGCCTGGAAGCACGTAAGTAAGCGCTTGTTGCCTGCTTCACGATGCGCTCTAACTGTCTTTTTATTTTGCAGGTACAAGTTCGGAGCGGCTGCAGGGTGCCGGAATACCCACTGGGTTAGATGTGGAAAGGAGTAATGGCACGTGAGTATTAAAGTTCCCCAATGTCTTTAAACGCACCTTGTTTTGTCTTTCAGATGCGGGATGCAGCGCCGAAGGCCTCCGGAGCGTGCGAAGAGTTGGTAAGCTTTTGTCTTTCAGATGCCGGAATGCAGTGTGAAGACCTCCGGAGCGCACGAAGAGTAGGTAAGCCTTTGTCTTTCAGATGCCGGAATGCAGCGCGAGGCGTTGGTGACAGCCGATGGACCAGGTAAGTGAAGAGCTGTCACTGAAGACCGTAATGCTAACCTGTTCTTTCTTGTCTTTATAGGTGTTGCTGAAGACTGGATTCAGGATGGTAAGCCTTTTTCCTTAGGCCCAGGATCAGATGCAGAAGACACGATGAGCGTTCTGCTGCAGAGGATGCAGAATAACGCAAAGCAAGATTCATCCATTGGGTGTGGTTTAAATAGCCTCCTGTAGTGCTTAGGTGTCTCCTTCCACAGCCACGCCTAGGTAAGAAAAGAGTTCCTGCTTTCCAGAAGAGTTCCAGTGTTCTGAATCTAGGGAGTGGCTCCTGCCCCACCCAACAGGAAAAGTAGTTCCAAACAGAAGAGGATCAGAGGCTCGACTGGCAGGCAAGTAAGCAGCATGGTCTGCTGCAGGTAAGTCCACCCAAGCATTATGAGCCCGGCGCTTCCAGCGCTGGGACTGGGCATATTTATGAGCCTGGTGCCACTGGCGCCAGGACTGGGTCCAAAAGGTCCCAATTGGGACTGGTTGGCACTCGGAACCTGGGTTATGGATCTGCTTCCAAGGGAGTTGGGAAAACCCTGACCTTTTGGAAGCAGAGATCATGACAGTACCCCCCCTCAAGGCCCCTCCCAAACCGGGCTTCTCCGGGGGTTTTGGCTTGTCAGGAAATGTTCGGTGAAATCTTTTCATTAGGCGAGGAGCGTGGACATATTCAGCAGGTTCCCAGGATCTCTCTTGGGGGCCGTAGCCTTTCCAGTCAATTAGGTAAAATAGTTTGGATTTGGAGATCTTGGAGTCCAGAATGCTTTTGACTTCAAACTCGAGTTCTCCATCAACTAGGATAGGTTTTGGAGATTTAGTTAGTCGGGTTTGAGGTTGCACGGGTTTTAATAGAGAGACGTGGAAGACCGGATGTATCTTCATGTGCGGGGGCAAGTCCAACTTGACCGCTACTGGGTTTACTATGGTAGTGATGGAATAGGGACCAAGGTATCTTGGGTTGAATGTGCGTGGCCCTTTTAGAGGTAGATATTTGGTGGATAACCAGACTTGATCCCCTACTTGATATTGAGGGGCTTCCTTCCTGCCCTTCGCCCCTCCTAGATGGATCCCCTCCCCCAGTCCATGATGGAAATGTTTTTTTTTGTTGATACTTTTGTAGTAGACCCCAAGCCCGGATGTTGGCATGTTATTTTTCAGTTTCCCTTTCCAGATTTTTATTTTTTAATTTTAATTTTTACCTTGAGTTGTGCAGTTGCCCTCTCAAGGCCATGACGTTTGCAGTGGTGGGCATGCAGGCATGCATAGTGAGGTCAACTTGCATGTTTGCATGGTGGTGCGCAGGATGGCATGTGCAGGTAACGATGGGTTCAGTGTATCCTCGCACATGTTTGCTGTGTGAATGGTACTTCACTATGCCTGTTGTAATGTCTTCTCCTATGTTGTTTCATTAATCGGTGATGTGGCGGTGACTACTGTCCCGGGGGAGACACCTTGCTCCCTTTGACGTCCATGCTCCTCATGCCCTCCACCAGGCACTGGCCCTCCTGTCACTAATTTGGAGACACAGTTCCTGGTGAAGGTGATGCAGGATTCACACCATGCCGGTGCAGTCAGCGGGTAAATATGAGCACTGTCTTGCATGTTGAGCATGCGTCATTGTTCCCCATGTTTGCTGCATGTGTAACTTTACTTATCTGTGCTTTGCATGCTACCATGCAAGGATGTTTTTTTAAGTGGTACTCATATCATTTTGTTACCTCCCTCGGTCAACATATCTATGCCCGCACCTACTGTGGTGTAGTGCATATCATTGGCCATCTACAATCCAGGCAGTGTACTCCTTGATATGTGTTTAACTTCGCTTTCCCTCTCACTATCACTCTCTCTCCTTCTCTCTGTTGTGCTGTGCTGAACTCATGAGAAGATCACAATCTATGTCCTGTCACCTTTTTGCATCTTGTAGTGCCTCTGCAGTGGGTGCTCTCTGCATATTATCAGGATCCATTCATGTGTTGTCATGGATGTGAATGTTCTTTCTGTTATTACTATGCATGTCATTGCATTTAGGGGATGTGTCTCCCGATGGATTGCATTGTATGCAAGGCAGGTGGGTACCATGTGCAGGTAAGTGGAGGGCATTTGCAGATGCTTGTGTGGTGTTTGGCTGAGAGTCTTGCACTGTGTGTGATCACTTTGGATTGACTTGTCTTGTGGGGCACCAGTATTACTTCATCGGTGCATGTTTCACAGGCTGTGGTTCTGGTAAAAGGTCTGGGCATGGTGTTGTTTCTATGGATTGGTGGGGCCACTGGTTTCAAATTCAAAACTGTGTGAGTTCCAACTGTGTGGGCCTTTCTTGTGTGGTTAGGAATGGGTGGCAGCGTGTTTGTGGCCTGTGACACGTGTTGATGGTTGTGCTGGTGTGTGTCTCATTGAACTTTCACCATGTGTTCTAAGTGACACTTCACATCCCTTGCAATGCTTGTGGGGGAATGGTTCTACGGCACATTTGGCCTCTCTTTCTTAGGGTTCCCCAATTACAGTGTGCAGCCCCAGTTACGAGCCACAACCATGGCACCACTGATGCACATTTTTGGGATGCTATGTTGTGCACCAGCACATTACGTTTTGCAGTGTTGGTGTTTTCACATCCATGGTATTTGCAGCATTAAGTTGACCGCAGCTGGGTGCATGGTACTGCTGCATTCAATTGAATGCACAATTGGACCAATTGTATGCTTTCACAATTAAATCTGCATTGACCTTATACTTTTACTTTGCATCCTACATTTAGCATACATTTATCCTTGCTTGCAGTATCACATAGCTTTGTCTATCTTCTTATTTCTTCCATGGCAGTTTCCTCGGTGACCAGCCTTTCAGTCTGAGATCGGCCTCTGTGAATTGCTACGTCAAGCATGATCCTGCCTAGAGTGCAAGAAGTGAATATTTGCATACTTGCATTCTTGTGCTTTGCATCATGGGATCCCATGACTGTGTTCAGTGCACTGTCTCAATACTATGCAGATGATGGCATGCCTTGTCATGTCATTGATAGTCTTCCAGGTGTGTCCCTGATTTTTTGGGGACTCAATTATCTGCATATGTGATGTCTTCTAATTTTCATGCAGCATGTTGACTGATGTGTGCAATGTGTATGTGCCATTGTCTTGTGAATGGGGATATGTGACATGCACATTTGCTGTATGTCATTCAGGGGGACAGGCGTGTGTGGATCGCTGTTGTTTGTCAGTGTGTGTGTTTTGTGTGTTTGCTTTGCATGCAGTGTGCAGGTATTGCTGCATGTGTGCTGGAACACATGTTGATGGTTGTCTTGTGAGCTGTTTGCATGTGTTGTATGTCACTGATGGGGGCCTATCGGTCTTGAGTTTTTGTGTGCATGGATGTGTTAGCTGCACTCTGTTTCATTTTGTTCATTGTCTGCAGATCCTTATGTCAGGGATGATGGCTATTTCATGGGATGAAATGTGACTGTCGACTGCATACCAAGGCAACAGGTAAGATGTGCATTTATCTTGATTGTTATGGAATGGCTACATTAGTTGCTGCATGTCTGGATGTGGCCATTCTCGTGTGTCGCCCTCTTTGTCAAAATTGTCAATTAACTCTTGTTGATTTTTGTTTTTGGGATGGGGTTTATTGTGGTCATGTTGCCAGATTGTGTCACATGTGGACGGATACTGCACTGCTGTTCTTCACCCCACAATAGGGACATGCTTGTGCACATCATTCTAGGACATGTGCACAGCAATATACCATTGTGCTTGTTGTATTTTATGTCCATGTTAATTTTTGAGGTTTTGCAGCTCAGACATGTTTCAGGATGTATCACTGCTTACACATCTTTCAGGTTAGTTAGTCATATAGGATGTTTTTAGTGCCAAATGGGTGATTTCATTAAATAGTTGGCATGGTTAGTAGTGTCCTCTCTCTTCAATGTTTCTTTGGGAAACACAAAATGAAATTTCTTTTTAGTTCTACGGGATGCACACAAATTTGCACTTCCAAGGGCACTTTCTCAGGGTGGTTTTGTGGGCGCAGTGGATTGTCCCGTTGTTATCATTTAATGGCACCTGGTATTTTGCGTGATCATGTGCACTTCACAGGGGAAGGATTTTAGGTTAAAAAAATGATTGCACAAGCTAGGTACATGCAGACTCTCCATGTGCCCTTTGCCCAGCCATACACAAGTGGTATGCCTATGGGTGTGGATGGTGTGCCACCACCATGTCCACCGGGATGCCGCGCTGTGTTGCAACATTGTGCAGGACACAAGCTGCCACAATGATCCTGCAGACTACTGGTGGTGCATATAGCAACACACCACCAGAGTGGTCAAGGGAGTGGAAATGTGACTTGAGCACTCCGAATGTGCACTCCACTATGCCCTGAGTTGCAATATGGGCAGTGTTGTACTTTACCTCGGCAGGTGTGTTGGGGTTGCGTATGGGCATCATCATGCATGTGCTCAGAGGGTAGGCACTGTCCCCTGTAGTGGTGAGAATTGTTGTCATTGTCATTTGTTGACAGTGTCTATTGGTCTGTGTGCAACATGCATGCATGTGCATGGCCATTCATACTCACCAATGAGCCATTTGTTGCCATGCTTCCCAGCTTCCAGAGCCCGGTGTAGCAGGGACATCCTAAAGATGTAACTATCATGTGTGCTACCAGGATAGTTGGCATACACTTCAGTAATGTTGCCCTTGGCATCACACACAACCTGAACATTGATGGAATGCCAATGTTTCCGGTTGCGGTAGATGTGCTCTGTTGCTCTAGGTGGATGTAGAGCAACATGGGTGCAATCAATGGCACCTAGCACTTTTGGGAACTGTGCCACCCCATAAAAACCCTCGACCACTGTTTGCCTTTCTGCCGGTGTTCTGGGCATATAGATATGCCGTAGGACAGAGGGGCGTCCTGTTATGATTGCCAACACCTGGTGTAAGCATCGAGACTGCATGGCCTTGGAGATGCCACCTACTATGGTGGTGGCCCACTAAATGAGACAGTGGCCAAAAAATGCAGAGCAGTGAACACCTTTTGCAAGGGGCTCAGTGCTTGGGAGCACATGTTGGGTGATGTGAAGTCATCGTCCTACTCCGTGACCAGGTCTAGGATGATATGGTGGGGGGACCCATACCTGCCATCAACCTGGTCATCAGGCATCCCAAAAAGGCTGCTCCTTGGGTGGAAGATCCAGGCCCTGGCCATCCTTCTCCTACTGCGATGTCCCTGGATGATTGCTGCAACAAATGGTGAATTAATCGTGTCTGTATCCAGGCATTTGTTGAGTGCACATGCTTTTTAAGCATTTGTTAGTGTGCACGTTGACGTTAATGCCTGCTATCACGTGGCATAGGTTTTTCTCAATTTGTGATTGCTTTTTCACGAACCAGAGATCCCTGTTCAATTCCATGAATATGTTTGTTTTGCACACGTATCGGCGGTGCGATTGTTTGACAGTGGAACGTCCATCGTAATGCCCACATTTTCGCTTGTTCTTCCTCATTCCATGTGTTCCGTGCCCTTTTTAGGTGGCTGCGCAGGCCCGGCCGGCCCTTCGCTTGGAGACTCGCACAAGGCGTTTGTCGGGTCACGAATCAACGAATGGGGACTTGCGCATGATTTTGCACTAAAGTACCCTATTTTCAGCACAGATTATTCCACGAATCGACCGTTGGTGTTCATTTAGAACCCGCACTAAGTGCTGAGACTCAAGTAAGAGAAATGACCAAGACATGTGCCTACCATCTCAGGCTTTAACGTAACATCACACCCTTTCTCTCTGAGGAAAACGGTGCCACAATAGCGAGAGCAACTATTCTATCCTGCCTTGACTACTATAATGCCCTGCTGATCGGAGCCAATAAGTCATGCCTTCAAAAATGTCAGGTTATCCAGAACGACGCAGTATGCATTATTAAAGGAATATCAAGGAAAGAGCACATTTCTGAGCACAGGAGGAATTTGCATTGGCTCCCGGTTTATGGACACATCCTTTTTAAGATGGATATCCTAGTTCAGAGGTGCCTATACGGCCAGGCTCTTGTCTACCTTACATCTCTTATATCTAGATAGGCCCCGGTGAGATCTCTATGCTCCTCTGACATAGCCCTGGTGAAATGTGGAGGTTTTAAACGTAAAGAATGGACTGGGCAGTTCCTTTCCTATCTGTTCGGCAAATTCTTGGAACCTCTTTCAACTGAGCACTAGACTAGAGCAAAACTCTACTGCTTTCCGTCAGTCTCTAAAAACATTCTTATTCGAGTAGAGTCTCCTTCCTCCTCTCCTCTTCTTTCAGGTCAGGGCTTGCCCTGTATTTATCTGTCATGTCCACTGTGTTAATGTGTGTCCTGAGGACCCGTGCGGGAGTCGGGAGAAAACAAGATGCTGACCAATACCTCGAGAGTCCTGCTGGTGGGACTGTGCAGGCCAGAGATCTCATGGAAGGGAAGGCGGGCAGCAGGCACTGCCGTGTAGCAGAGGTGGAGCTGTGCATGAGAGCCGGTGTGTGCTGAGCAAAGCACCCAGCGAATGGTCTTTCCCACTTGGGGAGAAGCCGCCAAGAGGAGCTGCCGAATGCTGGTAAGTGTCGAGGACACTGGAACCACACGGGTACTCCAAGGGACTGGGAATATAGTAGCGGTCAATGAAAGTAAGGAACAGCTGCCTTTATTGAATACCGAATTGAATGAAAGAATCAAAGTTTGCAATTATTGAATACGGAAATGAATGAAACAAGCAAAAATGCATTTATTGAATACCGAATTGAATGAAATAAGCTAAACTGAATTTAATGAATACAAACTGAATGAAATAAGTAAAACCTGCACATGTTGAATGCCAAAGTGAAAGGAAATGTACAAACCTGCTAAATATTGAACAATGAACTCAAAGAAAATAGGAAACTAAGTTGAATGAAGGACTGTGAGTGCAAAGTTAGAGTCAAGGTTGTACAAACCTGCTAAATATTGAACAATGAACTCAAAGCAAATAGGAAACTAAGTTGAATGAAGGACTGTGAGTGCAAAGTTAGAGTCAAGGTTGAGAAACCACTTATATATTAAAGTTGTGGGGCTGCATTTGAGAAACCACTTGTTTGGCTGAAAATTGAACTACTGAAGGAGAATTGGAAGTTTCTGGTTGTGTGACCTATAATGGGTGGATTGTGCGGTCCATCAACTGTGCCTAAACCAGAGAACTACTACACATTGAATAAAGAACTGTTGAAAGTGAATACAAGGTTCCTGTTTGCGTGACCTGGAATGGGCAGACCATGTGGTCTAACAACTGCACCAAAACCAGAGAACCCCTATATGCTAACAAAAATGTTTGCTGTTTTGTCAAAAGGAAAACCACCATTGATGCATACCAGACTTGGGGAAGGGAACCCTGAGTTGTAAAGAATTGCTGAAATACAGTTTAAAGACAAAGCTTCAAGATACTTCTTTTTGTCATTTTTTGATAATGAACTTGGGGAAGGGAACCCTGAGGCGTGCTGTCTCAAAACTAAATTGAACTTTGGGAAGGGCATCCTGACCTTTACTAAAGTATGGAACTTGATTACTTCAAGTCCAAAAGAAGGTAAATTGAACATTATAATGAATTTGTTGACGTTTGGGTAAAAGAAGCTGAAGAGTAAGGCCGAGCTGTAAATAGCTCAGACCTTTACTTTTGGAAAACTGTTTAGTTTATGGTTGGCCTCCCTACACATTGTTTTTCTTAGTTGTGAGGGCAATCATAGGTATTGGACAAAGACAGACGTTTCAGTTGAACCTAGTGACACAGACTTTCCTTAGTTTCTTTAGGTAGGGAAATCCCACCTTAGCATAGGGCAAGTTCGGTCTTCCTCCATCCTGACATTTTCTTTAATTAAAGCCTTTTGTTATTCGTTGAATCTGTTGTCTGTGTCTCCTTCCATGATGCCAATCTCACAAATGGTGTCAACCAATACAGGTTGGGGGATCCTAAAACACGAAAAACTGAATACCAGAGGATCAGATCCCTCAGTAGCCATAAAGGGCTCTATCGGATTTGAAATCTGTAACAGTAGGGATGAGACAATTCCTCCAGGTGAAAGGAAGTTAATACCCATAGATTTGATATTGATCCCACCCCCAGATATGTACATCAGAATAGCACCCAAGTTAGGGTTAGCCTGGAATTTTTGGATCAATATTTTAGCAGGAGTTATAGATCCAAACTTCTGAGGGTATGTAAAGATATTGGTAATAAACCACGAGAAGACCCCATTTCAAATGTATCAAGGCCATAGGATCGCTCAAGGGGTGCTATAGAGAGCCATGCTCTCCACACTCCAAGAGGAAAGAGCCGATGAAGAAACTCAAAGGCTTTGGAAAATTATAAGCGGCCCTGAGGACTCTGCTAACCTCAAACCCCAAAGACATAATAAGGGACTAGGAGCACAAGAAGAGGAGGATGACCAAAACTTTTTTTCAAACTGGTCAAACCAACAAAGTGAAGCCTCAGGGGAAAGCTTTAACCTTTTCAATAATAGGACCCACTTTCTGGGGTTGCACTTTAAGGTGTTGAGCCCTCAAGCTATTCTTCCCATTAAGAAAACTGTACAGGGAAATGATTTTGATCTTTTTTTGCCCATATGAGTGCCAAAAACCCAGAAGAGATAAAGTAATAGTCTCTTTAGGATTGCAAATATGTTTTTCCACGGGTATGTAATGCCCCCAAACATCTTTTTTGTTTTCTACTGGGGAGGTGAATTGAAGCTTATCTTTTTGAATTTTTTAGATGACCCCATGAAAATTAAACAAGGCCAATTGGTAGGTAGTCTAAGGCATGAAAACTTGGGGGAAGTTGTCGCCCATAGAATTGTGAGAGAAACCTCTCAGGGGGATATATGTATAAATATTTCAAGCAGTTCTAGTAAATTGACAGGTAACCCGAAAGAACTACTATCTATTCATCTTCCCTTGATCCCAACATCAATCGAACAGGAAGATGACTCCCTAGGAGAGCAAGAAAAAGGAAGAGGATATCCTTTAATAATGAACCTCCGTCTTGAGCCCTAGAAACAATGGTATTCTTGTAATGGGTATGGACATGTGGCAAGACATTGTCCTTTTAATAAAATTGACATTTCCCATTCATGACCATTAAATTCATCTTACCAAATTCAAAGAGATAAGAGAATTGAACCTCTTATAGAGGAATTACACAGTCAAACAACCTGGTATCATGAAAACCACCCTGAAAGAAGGCCACTATTAACAGAAGGGAAGTCAGAAACCATCATAGAAATTCTTATGTACAGGAAATAAAACTTCCTATCGAATTCCTGCCATATTGTAAGGGAAAACCATTTGGGCTCAACTAGATAGTGTGAGTAAGAAATGTGCATTACGAGCAGAATGACTTCCCCAGACATTGAGAAAAAAGAGTGAAGAGAGAGTAGGCTGTGTACATATCCATTTTGAAACCTACCCCCAAGTAGAAATAATCACTTCCATTCTGGATAAAGAGATGCATCTGGTACTGGCCGTAAGTCCCAACTTACCAACTCCATTGGTCTTAGGAACAGAGTTATCTCAGTTCAATCAATGGGTTTCCTGGATTTTTATAACTATAATTAGCTATTTATAACGCGCTTAATACCCAGAGGTTTCTAAGCATGGATCCGGGGATTGAACCTGTGTTGCTCTGCATCGTCTTGCCTCCAAGGCGAACGTGTTGCCCCTGAGCTTTCCTCTCGAGACAAATAGCACAGATAAGATCCAGTGCTATTGCAAATGAAAGTTTTTCATCAGGGAAATTACAATTCCCCAGAACTAAGAGAATGTTAGTGATAAAGAAATCCTAATACCTCAGCTGAAGGAAATCAGCCTAAGGGGTATGCAGGGTTTCTTGGACAGTGCTCTAAACTACTCCACAGTGGAAATCCGGAGAAGCCAAGAACAAGGTAATGAAGAATTTCTCTCCCGCTTTCCTCGTGAAGTGGGGCGGTTCAACCCGCATTGGGGAAGGGTATGTGAGAAACCTGAGGTTGTCCTCACATTTACCTCCTCGGATCCTCTATGCAGGTGGTCATCGAAAGGCCATCGCTTTTCGATCCTGCCCCTGGGGACAGAAAAGTGAGGGAGGGCCACCTGGATGGAAGGTCCTTGGGAATTGGAAATGGGATGTCCTTAGGTAAGACACAGTATTCCACATCCTCTTTTCAGGTGGGAACCCATATCCCATAAGTGGTTATAGGATATTCTTCACTATGTTCCCTTGTCTCTGAGAAGGGAAGAAGATATTATCATCCCAGATGTGTTAGAAAGAGGAGGAGAAACATTGGAGGTGAGGTACCTTGGAATACAACACAGTATCCCCCTTGACCATGTGACAACCAGCCAAACACTCCCCTGACATTTATGGGTCATTATAAGGCAGTTCCTCTTTATTCCCCTCTTAGGGTACCTAACAGTGCTGAGACAAGGAAGAAACAACTTAGAGTTATGAACATTACACACTTTCCCCACTCTAGTACTGAGACGAGGAAGAAGCAACTGAGAGTGATAGACGCAACGTACTCCCACCACTTTGGTACTGGGACGAAGCAGATGTATGAAGGTCAGGCATGTCCTTGTAATCAGATTCATTAATGGTATGCACCTGCAGCCCATTAAAGAACCACAGGTGTATAAGAGGTGGAATACAGAAGCAAAAGAGAGCAGAAAGGCATGAAGAAGACACATCAGAAGGAGCCGGGCGGGAGTGCGAGAAGCTGAGATGCTGAGATGCCGACCAACACCCAGAGAGTGCTGCTGGTGGGACTGTGCAGGACAGAGATCCTACAGAAGGGGAATGCGGGCAGCAGGTGCTGCTGTTGAATGGAGGCATAGCTGCTTACAAGAGCCGGCGTGTGCTGAATGAAGCACCCGGAAAATAGGCTTTCCGGTTTGGAGAGAAGCCACCAAGAGGAGCTGCTGGGTCCTGGTGAGTGTCAGGGACAGTGAATATAGTAGCGCACCAGGAAAGTAAGGAACAGTTGCCTTTATTGAATACCGAATTGAATGAAACAAGCAAAGTTGCCTTTATTGAATACAAAATTTAATGAAAGAAGCAAAGTTGCTAATAGATATCGGGGGAGGTAGGCAGGTGAGAGCCATGGCATCTGCAGATTTCTAGACAGGTGTTTTCCCTTGAATAGTGGGCCTGGGCAGAGCACAGATGCGGACCCTTAGTGCAAGTGGTGTGATTGTGATTGCTTGATGCAACAGGTAGCAGGCCTGTGCGGGAGTTACGACTCATCTTGGGGTACGAGATGCAGGGCCTTAGTGCAGGTGGTGTGATTGTGCTTACCTAATGTAGCGGGTAGCGGATCTGGGCGGGAGTCGGGATGCAGCTTTGGGTACGAGATGCGGGGCATAGGTGCAAGTGGCACAATTGCACTTACCTGATGCAATGGGTAGCGGGCCTGGGCAGGAGTCAGGGCGCAGCTCGGGGTACGAGATGCAGGGCCTAGGTGCAAGTGGCATGTTTGCACTTACCTGATGCAGCGGGTAGAGGGACTGGTCGGGAGTCGCGGCACAGCTCGGGGTACAAGATACGTGGTCTAGGTGCAATTGGCATGATTGCACTTACCTGATGCAGTGGGTAGCGGGACTGGTCGGAGTGGGGGCGCAGCTCGGGGTACAAGGTGCGGGCCTAGGTACAAGTGGCACGATTGCGCTTACCTGATGGGATATTGGGGCGCAATATCACAGCACATAACACCTGCAGCGCACAACACTGTGACCTTTGCCTGTGCAGGCTTTACCTGTATGGGCATCGTTACCTGGAAGATGTGTAGTCCTTGCCGGAAGTTGCACCTACGTGGCGGTACTGTATCATGTACGGACGGTCGAGCAGAGTCTTGCGCACCTGCGGCACACAACACTGCAGCCTTTGGATGTAGCTTTAAGTTAAAATAAAACATTCAAGTCATACTACGGAGGGACTGCACGATCCTCACAGGCTTCACCTATGGAGCCCCTGGTGCCACAATGCATACTTTAATAACTAACTGTGTACATAGTAAAGCATCCATTGCTGCAGCCTGCAGTGCTTAATTCTCTTTTGCTCCTCCCCCATCTTTTATGCCAATCTGCAGTTCGCTCCCTCTTTCCGGCCCACTACTCTCTCTCTGTTTTCCAGCGATGGCTCCCTCTCTGCTTTCCGCTTGAGTGAAATGCGGGCCTCCTTGCTATAATGCACAGTGTGATGTAAACACATTTTGCATTTAGTGAAATGCAAGCCCCGAGATTTGATTTTCCAAGTTGCAATGAAGTACATTAGAGTGTTTTCTAAAAGTCTGGCTGCGAGCTAAGGACCTTGAGCCTGGAACAGTACCTTCTGATTGTGTAAACAATGTCCGTTAAACGCTATGGAGGTCCTCTCCGGGAAGAAAGCCAAAACACAAAACATAGTTAGCGGCGAAAACTGAAAACTACAAAATTCAGGCCTTCTGTAGTTCTACCATGAAGGACAGAGCCATGTCGCTAGCCATGCTTTGCACAAGAAAGGTGCTTTCAGCTAAAAATATGATTCTTGGCAAAATCCCTAACGGCCGCTGAAGGACAGCACCATGTTTTTGTCCATGCTGTGTATGTGAACGAGGATGTCAGCTAAAATAAAATTGTTGGCAGAATCCCTAACGGCTTCTGAAGGACAGTGCCATGTCCTTGTCCATGCTGTGTATGTAAACAATGTTTTCAGTTAAAAATACAATTGTTGGCAAAATCCCTAGTGGCCTCTGAAGGACAGCAACATGTTCTTGGCTAGTATTTGCAAGAGAAAGATTCTGTCAGCTGAAATGCAATTGTTGGCAAAATCCCTAGAAGCTGATGAAGGACAGACAGTAAGCATTTCTGGCCAATGCTCCCCTCTCACCCACTGCTCCCACTATGCTTTATTGTTCAACGTTCCCGCTCAGGCCCGCTGCACTTTGTCTGGCACGCCACACCCCCTCTGGCCCACTGCTCCCTCTCTGGCCCACAGCTCCTCCTCTGCTTTCTGGTCCTCCGTTCCCACTCTAATTTATTAATTTATGTCCCACCGCTCCCCCTCTGGCCCACCACCATACCTTTGGCCCAAAGCTCCCCTTCTGGCTCACTGCTCACCATTTCCTTTCTTGCCCATTTGTCTCCCTCTGTCCCACAGCGCCCCCTCTGCTTTCTGGCCCACTGCTCCAGTGGTGCTTTCTGGCTCACTGCTCCATCTTATAGCCCAATGCTCCCCCTCTGGCCTACTGCTATCCTTCTCCTTTTTTGTCCATCACCCCCGCTGGGCCACTTCTCCTTCTCTAGCCACCCCACCACCCCTCTCTCTCTCTCTCTCTCTCTCTCTCTCTCCCCTTTACACCCTTATTTGCAACATTTCTTTTTATTGTTGTAAAAATGCAGATTGTTTCTTTTTAAAACGATAATTTCTGTGGGTGCTTTTGCAAAAACTGATGTTTTTTTTAAACATTCGATTGTGCCGAATTTCTAGCGATCACAATATCTCTATAAGCTGTGGTGCCTTACAAACTAACCATGTCCCCTGACACTTCGTACCAATTCTGGTAAAAGACTGTAGCTCACTGGTCCTGGATTGGCATCCACTGGTCAATGTGTCCACTTCTTTTCTTTCCCCCTTTTCCATTTCTTCAAGATTTTCCATCAAGCATTTCTTCTGGGAATATAATCATGAAAACCATTGCACAGACTTGCATTCCTACGATAATGTTTCCTACGGAAACACGTCTTTCAATTACTGTGATAAGCTGAATACACAATGACATTGACATATCTTTCCTACTCCCCTACATTCTAAATGTGCACACCTCCTACTTTTTTGGTCCACTTACCTCCCTCCTACAGCCAAAGTGCCCACTGATCCAGTGTCAGTCTGGGACAAGAAACAAGCCCGGGCAGCCACATAAAAAGTTTCCCACAACGTAAAAGTGGCCCACGTCCACAAAATCCAGATATTCATGACTTTTCGAGACACACAACTTCTGATGGTTTCGTACCTTCGTCAGAGGTCGAAGTGGGCGGGAGCAGTCGGCAGCGGTGCTCCTATAATTTCTATTTTTAAGTTTCACCGTTCCTATACTTACTGCTGGTGAATGCAGTCCGGGAACCCCTGATACTGAGCTGCATGTGTAACCCGTTGTGCTGAAAGTTTGTAGCATGCAAGTCCCCCAGAATATCGACATCTGTTTCCTCATTGCTGACGAAGGAACAGCACAGGCAGCAGTAAAAACTCTCCTCACGTCTATTTAACGGGTAAAGCACAGCCAGTGGCAACTTCCCTCGTTAAAGGGGACAACCTCAAATATTAGCAGTGTCAGCTTCCATTCCACTCAATTAGCAGAGCACAGGAAGCAGTGGCAGAGCCAGGGAGGGGTTGGGGGGAGATACGGCTGTCGCCCCCCCCTCCACACCCCTTGGCTACCTCCTGGTGGACACTGTCCTAGCCTCCCACAAGTGCGGTATTAGCCGCCCTTTCCCTTTCCGGCACCAAAAGCGGCGGCTGCCACATCTGACAGGAAGCAGGAGTCCAAGCTTCCTTCCTGCCTTACAAATAGAACGTAGAGGTGCAGTGAAAACTTCACACACTCCTTGGATCCAGCACAATCGACATTGCAGGTCCATGTCGCCACAGAAAAGGTAGAGAAAGTGTGCCTCAGACAAGAGTTGGTGCCGATAACAGCAGTGCAAGCTTCCCTCCAAGAGCAGATCCAGCAGAAGCATCAACAGTGCAAATATTAGACTCACAAAATATGCACACAACATTCCCAGCAGGAGAGTATATTTTTCTAAATCTACAGCACAGACCGCATCAGGCCAGGGTTTTCAACCAAAGAGCAGTTGTGGCACAAGTCAGGAGTGCAAGTTTTAATCACACTACATGCCGGATACATTCCTGCATCTGGCGCTTGAGAGCAACAGCATAAGATGAAGGGATTCGAAAAAGCAAATACTGTTTAACTAGTTTCCTCATGCTGTGTCTCACATGAACATATTCCCTAACGTCTTGTGTGAATGATTATAGAAAGATTGTAATTGAAAATAGTCGTATGTTTGCTGAGCATGAGCTTCATTAACACAACCATTCCTGACTCCGAGTGTGCCACCCCTTTGCCTGGCTTTGATTTTTTTCCCGCTGGCTCTGTACTAATTTGCCCAGCATTCTGTTTAGTCCTCCTCTTCTGTGCTGTCTCGCTGCATTTTCTTTTGACTTGTCCCTTTCTCTCCCATCATGGTGCCTCTCTATTCAGTTTTGCATCTTCTTCCTGCCTTCTAGAAGGGCTCAGAACACACTGGAGCAACAACTGTACCCCACAAAACCCTATAAATGAATGGTATGAGTGCTCACTTTTCAGTTGCTGTCTTCTATTGTCCTCGCCCTCAGCAGTTGCTACCTTTTGCCCTGGCCTTGCTTCAACTACACCAATGACTATGAGATGTGATCACTGACCTCCCGCCATCTGCCCGCTTCTACGAGGTCACTATTTCTCTCTCTCATTGTTCTATTTGCCTTGCACAGAATTTCTTACAGACTTGAGGTGTTCACTTGTCAAATAATGCACAAAATGTCGAGGGGTTACTTATTTTATTAATTCTATTTATTTATAAAGCACACAGCAGCCTGTGGGCATCGAGGCGCTGTTGCAGTGTTCAAGCTCATGCTTTTACATAGTTGCAGTGTTCAGATGCATGCTTTTCCATGGGTACATACAGAAGCAGTGCAGACTGGACGCTTGAGGCTTGCATGTTTATAACTTAGACAAACAACCATGTTTTCAGGGCTTTCCGGAAGGCATAATGGGAGGGTTCTGCTCTGAGTGCAAGAGGCAGGGAGTTCCATTGTGTGGCCGCAATGAAAGGGAAGCTGGCTCCACCTGCTTTGGCGCTTGGGTCTGGATGAGCCTGCTTTAGTTACCTTCTGGGAGAGGTAGGGAGGGGCTGTGTTGGCGATGCACTTGTGAGTGATGGCCAGTGTTTTGAATAGGACGCGTTCTCTGATGGGAAGCCAGTGAGCACCCTGTCTAGCTGCAGATATATGTTCTCTTTTGGGAATGCTGAGGGCAGCTCTGAGCGCATTATTTTGGATAATCTGTAATTTTGTTAAAATTATAGGATGAGGTGCCAGCGATGTTGCAGTAGTCCAACCATGACCATATGATAGCTCTGGCAATGGTGAGGCAGTTCTCAGAGGACAATAAGGGTTTGGCTGCATTGAGTAATTTGGTGGGGTAAGCTGTGGAGGATGCGATAGCGCTGACTTGTCGTGTCATCGAGAGAGTAGTGTCTAGGTAGACCCCTAGGGTCTTGACTGAGGCCAAAACAGGAATCTTATGTTGTCTATGGTGAAGGCGGTGTATTGACTGTTGAGTGGTTTTAGCGTCTCCCCGGGTTCTACCAGAAGGATTTCCGTTTTGTCTCCATTGAGGCATAGCCTGTTGGTTAAGCTCCAGGCCTGAATGGTGGAGTAGGCTACGTTAAGGGCCTTTGTGTCATCTTCGTAGCTACCAGGGAGGGGTAGAATGACTTGGGTGTCATCGGCATAGTTGGTGTAAGCTATGCCAATAGTGGCCAGAATGTCAAACAGTGGTCTAGTAAAGATGTTGTAGAGTGGGAGTAAGCTACAGGAGCCCTTTGGGACTCCGCAATGGATGGTTATGGGGGCAGCACATGCCTGTTCTGAGAAAACCCTCACAGCTCTTCGTTCTAGAAAGGAGGCGATCCATGATGTGGCTTTTGGTGAGAAGTGTGCCGAGGTGGTGAGGTGATGCAGCTGATAGTCCAGAATGAGGAGCAGGACCAGCTTGCTTCCATGCCTAATCTCGTCCAGCCAGTTTTTTTAAGTCAAGCAATGCTGATACGGTGCCATGGCCGGGCCAAAAACCAGATTGGCGTAGTGCTAAGGTTACTCTAAAGGAGAGTTGAGGAACAGAACATATATTTACGATTTCTACTAAGTAGTGCAACAGAATCCAGGCCGAAGAAAAGTTGAACTCAATATTGTGACTTTATTTTTTTTACTATGTTTCTGCCAAAACTCACTTCCACAATTATGATGCTTTAATTAACGTGGATACCCTCTGTACAAGTCACAGGCCAATCCCCATGAGGTTCAAACACAAGCTTATTCCCAGATGCACTCGGTCTAATCCTCAAACGGGCCTGCGCTAGAACAGTGTTCTCTGGTCCTTTCGCGTTCTCTGCTGTTAGGCTTATGTGCCATAAAGAATAAATTAAGTTATGTTATCTCAAAAGTTTTTTATGCTGCTCTAGTCAACAAGTGAAGTGTGAGATTTTCGTATAAAGCACCTGACCACCATTTTCAATCAATTGGCATGTGGCATCCTACTTATTAGAATAAAATATAGGTTTTAATAAAAAGGACACAAAGGATTGTATTCATCAGTCCTACTGAACTGTGTTGACAAAATGTCTTTTTAACGCCCATTAATCGAAACGTTTGAAGGGTGGCGAGTTATTCACTGTTTCCTTATAAGAAATCAGTCAGGAACACCATTTTATGAATACCCAAAAGATACAGCCACTGGTTGGTGATAGGATTACATCTAAGCTACACAACACGCTTGAAAACCAACACTGTGGCATTGCGCCTCGTTCTTAAATTGGTATAAAGTCCTGAGCCCTACATCAAGCGCCAAACCTACTGAACTATATCTTATTCTGAGTAAGCCAAAAGTGGTGCGAGCAGCAGACCTCATCCTTACACTCCATCTTCCGGCGGTGTGGCTGAGACACCATTTGCCAAAACAAAATGCAGGAGAGACCAACAACATCACAATTAAATGTCCACACATATATCTATCTACTGCCACCCCTCTTCCCCAGGACCACAAGCAACATTGCATAAGCACAAAGTGAGGGCTTGTTGTTCTTGGCCCCAGACAATGAAGTAAGATGCTTATGTGTGCTCAAACGTTGCTGCCTAAATCGATGCGTCCCGAAAGCAAGGATTGTGCTGAAAGTAAGGTAATATTCATAAATGTCTTTCCTCAATTCAACACATAGAAGCATGAGAAATACTACCTGTGCCACTATGTATTGTATTGTGTTATATTCGTCATTTATATAGCACCCTTTCCCCATTTGTATGGCCTCAGTGTGCTTTGTGGTTGGAACGCCCGCAGTGACCACAGTCCATGGCCCTCATTCTGACTCAGGCGTTAAGGGGTTTGCTTTTTGCAGCCGTTAAAATCCATGCCGCAAAGGGACCTTGGCGATAATTACGGCACCGTAATTTACGGTGCCGTAATTATCGCCTTTCCCCATTCCCATTATGCCCTATGGGGCGAAAATGGGAATGGGGAAGGGGCCATTGGTGAATGGGGAATTACCGCCCCACTCACCTTGGAATGGGGCGGTAATTCCGCCATCCACCATGGCGGAATTGCAACCTTAGCGGCATGGACCATGGTGCTAATAGCACCATGGTCCTCCGCCAAGGTTGTAATGAGGGCCCATGTGTGGGAGATTCTAAGAGTTAATTTAAAGATGCATGTGTGCATTTTTCCAGGTTAGGACTTAGGTTGGCTGGTTAGGCACAAGTAAGCAGCCCGTATGTCAGGCACGTGGGTGGGTGCCGTTAGTGGTTTAGGATAGAGTGCTAGTGCAGGAGATTCGATGTGTGCCCAGCTAGACTGATCTTTTTCATAGGTTGTCGCTGCATATTAATGGCAGAGGTGTTGAGGTCTGCAGGGGTTTCAGCATGGACTGCTATGCAAGCTGCTAGACTGGAATAGCATAGCCATAGCTGTGTTCTAGAGTGCATGAATGGGTGGGCATTCCAGCGGCCTCTGTCCACAGACGTGGTGCATGGTATACATACGATAAACATGGATGAAGTTCATCTTCAAGGTTGTTTTTCTAGGTTCAACGCAATTGACTGGTCTCATCAGTTGTGGTCTCCCTCGACTGAATGTCTGAGCAGTGGGAGAGAGGGCCAGGGGCTATGGGGGTGATACATGATTGTCTGTGGGTGAGGGGTGGGGTGGAGCGGGCACATTTTGTCACAATGTGCCACTGCAAACACTGCCGGCATCCATGGGGGTTTGGGTGGATAGGTGCGTTGTTGAGTTTGGGTCAGTGTTTCTGTGCGGGTATCAAGAGTATAGAGTGCGAGAGGGATTCAAGAAGAGGAAGGGAAGAGCCAGGTTTTGTGCACTAATGTAACTCAATGACACACCAACGTTTATCCCTATAGATGTGGGGTGTGAGCTCTTCCTGTTCCTATAATGCAAGCGCTGCTGGAAGAGCTGTGCTTAAAATGCCATGCTCGCCTCGATTAGACAACCCAAGAGGCAAAATGTGCTGCACCAATTAACACATGACTCTTGCTCCACTCCACTAGTAATCCACCCTAGATTTACCCAGCTAAATTAACCTCACAATTAATAATACTGCAATGCATGTGTTTCTTCTTGCAAACCTGCTAAAAACAGTCAGATTCAATGATGCAACTTTTCTGAGCCAAAGTTTGGACACTGCTCGTTTTGCTCTTCCAAAATATTCACAGTAAACCATGTTTACTGATAAACCAGACAAGCGCTCATGATGTAAGAAAGCCCAGCAATAGTAGAAAATACAACTATTCCCCACACAGAAGACCATGCGCTTTCTTAGTGCAGTGCTAGAATTGCATGTTAATATGAACTGGGTAACAAGTTAATTGAAGATTATTAGACCATACTCAGATACCCTTTATGTACATACCATCCACCCCATGGGAGGGACATCAAAAGCATAAGGACCTCATCAGCCACGAAAGCTGCAGGGACCAGTTCACATTCCCTATCCCTCACCCCACTTACCTCCTGCTCCCATGAGAAGGCATGACTGGAAGCCTAAGATAAATACACTTTTCAGAAGTGCAATTAAGAGCCTTACTTAATTTTCTTCTGATGAGGCGCCTTGCAGCCACGGGCTGTGACACAACATTGCACCGGAGTCTCAGAGTCAGGAACAGAGGACGCTCACTGTGTGGGCAAGACTTCCTGCCACTATACTGTTTACCCTGTGGCCACGCTGGTACACCAAACGTTTTGTGCATCTGAATGTTCCATCAGTGAGCTAGGCTGGTGCTGCCACAGTGATGGGCCCTGCTGTTGTTTTATTGTTAAAAGTAGCACGTAGCTGAAGCAAGCAGGCAAAGAACTGAATTTTAAACACACAGCCCCCCGTTTTATATATATTTACACATGTTTCCGAGGGCTGGCAGGATATCTCATGGGCAATGCATCTGTCTTGGAAGCAAGACAACTCAGAGCAACACAGTTTTAAATCCTGCTCCCGCGCTTACATTTGCGTGATTGATTAATGATATAAAGTATGGTTTAGAGCCTGGTAGAAATATCATCCCATTCATAGGTTTATGAGAAAAGCTCACTCAAATTTAGATAGACTTTCATTCGGCCTAGGGACGCAAGTCTGATGGGTCTATCCGACCTTGCCCTGACCCTCTTCTAACATAATTTCCCTGCTGCTTCTATCTGTGATACTCTTCAATTCCTTCTTGAATCTTGCGATTTACCCACGGTAATCCTGGGTCAAGACAAAAATGATTTGACTGAAAAAGGCCTCTCTAGCCCACTCCGAAAAATCCAACTCATGACTTGCTCCTCTTGCCCATTCTCCCTGATGCAAAACTTCCTTTTTCCCTACTCGAAATATTATATTGATCACTTTTCTTTTTTTTACTTCCTGTGGAATTATCACAGGGACAGCGTGCATCGAGCCAAAAAAAAGCAGATTTTCATTTCTGAAAATGTTCAGTGCCTCAATGCACCATGTAAGATATATAAAGGTTTATTTCGGACCAGGCACCTCCTACTGGACAAATGTATGCCAAACTATAAAAAGGCACATCTGTAACATGTTGGGGCCAACTTGTTCCATATTTGGCTCAAATTCGTCCATCAGTGTACACTGTGTGCATTCCTAAAGGATGCACCTTTTTCTGTATAGAAAAATGAATGGGCTTATCCTGAAACAGCTTTTTGTTTTACTCTTAATACGTTTTGAACCAGTTGACGAATTGGCACCCAATGTTCCATTTTAGGGTGCGTGATGTCAGTCAACTTTTCATGCAAAGTTTCAACCAGCTCTGTCCATCGTGAGTCAAAAGTTGTTAGTTATGATTTTCTCAACATTCAATGGTTCAGAGGTTGCACCATAACCATAGGGTGGCAATCGCAGCCCTATAAAATGTATAAAAATAGATACACACAAACACACACCCTTATTAGGGCATGTATAAGGTTCATATTTGAGGATGTCCTGAAGTGTCTGCCATCTGCACAGTGATGACATGAGTGAGTTAACAGCAGTGGGAAAAGTTTCATGTAGTTATAGAGTTGTCAAATATTGCTTTTATGCAATTCTTTTGTTCTCGTGCTGCTCAGTGCATTGTGTGTTTACACAATTAGTTGCAATATATTATTTTTTCCCCATTAATGTTGTTTATCCCTCCTGGTACATTGACGTCTGCCACTGTTGGTGTAGTTTAATAAAATAATACAAGGCCCCGCATTCATACCAATCAGCTGCTTTGTTATTGAAAGTCCGCCTTTCATTGGGCCACAGCATCGTATCAGAAGCAGTATTTTCACAAGTGCCTTCTTGGAATGAAGCTCCTTCCTGATTGTTACTTGTGTGTGCCAAATATGTGATACATTTTCCATTAAGTTTGCATTCTCATGGTGTCTGAAAACACTCACCTGCAGAATGTAATGACACATTATAGCGAATGAATCCCTGCATTCCAACATAGGAGATCATTATTGTTTGTGTGTTTCAAATTTGAGCTGTATGATATGTAATGTAACAGTAAATTATAGCGAATGAATCCCTGCATTCCATCATAGGAGATCATTATTGTTTGTGTGTTTTAACTTTGAGCTGTATGATATGCAATGTAATAATAAATTATAGCGAAAGAATCTCTGCATTACATCACAGGAGATCATTTTTGTTTGTGTGTTTCAACTTTGAGCTGTATGGTATGTACTGTAACAATACATTATAGTGAAAGAATCTCTGCATTACATCACAGGAGATCATTATTGTTTGTGTGTTTCAACTTTGAGCTGTATGGTATGTAATGTAACAATACATTATAGCAAATGAATCCCTGCATTCCATCACAGGAGATCATTATTGTTTGTGTGTTTTAACTTTGAGCTGTATGGTATGCAATGTAACAATACATTATAGGGAAAGAATCTCTGCATTACATCACAGGAGATCATTATTGTTTGTGTGTTTCAACTTTGAGCTGTATGGTATGTACTGTAACAATACATTATAGCGAATGAATCCCTGCATTCCATCATAGGAGATCATTATTGTTTGTGTGTTTTAACTTTGAGCTGTATGGTATGCAATGTAATAATACATTATAGTGAAAGAATCTCTGCATTACATCACAGGAGATCATTATTGTTTGTGTGTTTCAACTTTGAGCTGTATGGTATGTAATGTAACAATACATTATAGTGAAAGAATCTCTGCATTACATCACAGGAGGACATTTGCACTTGCAGGTTGATTTTGCTAGATAGTATAATTCAGTGTGCACATCATATGGTCCATGGAGCAGGTGCACCTCTACAGGGCATGATGTATTGCTTTCCGGTTCACTGGAGTTTTATAATGAATTATAGCAGTTTAATCGCTAGACAGCTGGTAGAACAAGGACAGCAATTGTCAGTGAAATACGCTTTATTGTTCAACTAGAGCTCGGTTAAAAAAAAAAGGAAAAAACAGATAACAAGCGTGCACATCTTCATTCGCTGCATTCTCGTTTCCATACATAGTATTACTACGCAAAAAACAAAAAGATACACCAGATTTCGTTTGAAGGGCCTGATTATATATGTGGGAAAGGGCGTTGCATTATAGCTTATCTGTAAAGTGCAGTGCAAGCTCATCCCTTTACTAACTTAGAAGCATGTCTGCCTGGTGAGTGTTAGGAAAGATTTCGTAATTGTGGGTAATTTTCCTTCCCTGTGGAAACCCCTAAACTTTTTGCTGTTGTTTTTCACCTTGATCTCGACTTTGCCAGAGAAGTGCAGCCTTCTGCCGCACTCCTCTGGGCTTTCACTCCATTCTTACGGGGAAACTGACATGCCCTTAAGACAGTCAGTACCGGGAAACGCTGTTTTCCGTAGTTTCTTTTATCATGTTGCGGCTTTCGTGCAACATGACACAAAAGAGCACTGTAAGCTAAATTACTGCTCTCTTGGGTCTCTAGCCTTCTACAGGCCCTAGATACTCTTTTTGGATTGTAACTGATCGGTGCAAGTGAATCACGGACGGGAATGGTGGCAGCGATCGTTTCTTGTGTTTTGAGCTCCTTTTGGCATTTTAAGCGTGTTTCTCGCGCTTAGCCCAAAATGGAGGCCTGGCTCCCAAAATGGCCAGACCACGAGGCTCCTTTGACCTGTCCGCTGACCGTCTTGCTCCCTTCACCTTCCCCAGGTCGAGCCGACTCGGGGCCTTCCTTATTTGGGCATGTACTTTCCCATGAAACACGGATGCTTTCGCGGGCTTCTACAGGCCTTGTGTGTGCCTCCAGGATGTGGGCTGGGATGTCTGGTCCCAATACACATCCTGGGTGCCAGAGAGTCTAGGGTGGTGTGAATGCCTGGGACCACCGTGGTCCGTGATAGGTCCACGTATGGTGTGAGTGTTGATGAGCGGATCTCCCATTGGGTCCCCTCCGTTTTGGCGCGAAGGGAACCGTGGATAAGAGGGGGCTGGAAACACCACTACCATGTCGATCTCCTGAGTTCTCACGAACGAAGGAATACAGGAGCCAAGTATCCTGCAACCACGAGGCTGAACCGAGGAATCGCTGGTGACCCGCTGAAGGACTGCTCCTCTGCATTACTGTCGCCTTGTGAAACCCTTTTTACCTCTGATCGAACCAGAAGGCCTGTGCTGGTACTTCGACCCTTGGAATGGCGGGGACAGCTATTCTCGGCATCTTCACCATCTCCTGCTCGTAAGCCTTCGGAAGTGTCTCTGGGCCATCCAGCAGACTGACCAGCCTACACAGGAGTCTTGCTCTGTAACCGCCGCCAGGTTGTGTTGTATTTCTAGTCCTGGTCACTCTCACACGATTCGTACACTTGGCGTTCCCAGGTCTGAAGTGAGTAGTGTACATTTGACTGAGATACACACTGCCGCTCCGTTGCCCTGCTGTGGTAACAAACTGTGCGGGTTCACTTCGTTTGGGACATCTTTAAATCAACACAACGACAAGACGTCCCCTGCTCTCCTGAACCTGCAAGCGACTAAAACTGACGCGGAGAAGCCTGGGTCTGCTTGCATCGGGGAACGGTGAGTAGCGTAGCTAGGAACTGGTCGCCCTCCTGCAGGAGCCCATAGCTTTTCCCCGCTGTGTCAAAACAGCACGCCTTTCCGTACTCGCGCTCTGCTTCTGCCCACAGTGGAGGCTGCGCTTGAGTCGCGGAACTCTGTTCTTCTTCATTTGTGCACTAAACCGAACTGCCTGATTCCCTCGAAGAGACTCCCACTTTTTGCCCATTGGCACCAGCGTGTGCAGGTACTTTTGAGCACAAGGCTCCACTCTTCGTAGGGCTTGGACTTCCTTTTAGTTAGGTGCCTCTGAAGGAGGACTGGGTCTAAGCATTATTTCGCACTGCCTGTTTTCCTTCCCTTTTAAGTGGACTACACATTTTGTGCATCTAACGCTTGAGACTTGTTTGTATTTGTATATATATTGTATTGGTATGGTATGTGTTGGTTTACTAGAGTTGTATTGTGATTTCTCGCTACGGTCATTGTTCTAAAGGCCTTGGAATAAATGTGTATATATTTTTAATATAACACCTGTTTGGAGTAGTTTGTAAGTGTCCTTGCTTTGTGTGCTCATTGCGGGCTTTCAGTCACCCTCACCCCTCTTGAGACCTAGTCTTGACCGCCGCGATCGCTACCCTAATTGGTCTGCCTTGTCCAGAGGTTACCCTGTTCCAAGTAATTAGGTTGGCCTTCTGAACTTCTGCACCGCCAGGACAGAGTTCAGAAATCCGTCTTAACAGTGAGCACTAAAGGGAGGGTGGTATAGTGGAAATCCCTGATGCCCACCCTCTCACCCTTTTGGAAATGCATTGCAGAGAAGGGCCAATCATCACCCTTCTATGAATTAGGAACAATTGTACAGTAGCAGTGTGATTTGATACAGTATATAATCCATTTCCATGCTCAAGGTTTTAAGTAATGCATGCATATTTATTGAAATATATATGTGTTACTGCCAAACAGCCAGTATTCCTGTAATCAGACAGAACCTGTTAGAGTTCCAACAGCAGGAATGGAAATTAGTACCGACAGTAATTGGTCCAAACTAGAATGTATAAAGGCCCAAATTGTACACCACTTCCTCTGAACCACAAAACGCACTACAATTGCACACATGTGAGTTTCAGAGACACTAACCACTTCCCTGTCTTTAAAAATCATTCAAGCAAATTAAAAAACACTTTTGATGTTAAATATGACACTGCATGAAGCAAGCGCAATTTGGAACACAGCATTGGTTAAAGTAAATTGGAATGCAATACAAGCTGGATTTGTACCCCCCCCCCAAAAAAAATATAAACATACAGTGGAATTGGACACGAGAATTGTACTCGGATTACACAAACGACTTTTCCACAAAAAAAGTGCTATTTGGTATTGCTTTAAAGCATTGCATAACAAGGGTTGCAATAGGATGGTGTCGGGAAAAGGCGGCTGTCTGGAGGGGGGTTAATCTTGCCTGAAGCAAAGCTCCCTGTGGTGAAGGATAAATCATACATCCACAGATCTTGCATTTGTAGACAGAGAGAATGAAAAGCAAATAGCACTTGGATATGGATGGATTCAGTGCAGTCCAGTCTATTGATCTTGGGCAAACACCACTGGCACTTACTTCTCCTGCTCCATGAGGAAGAAAAGAAGAAAAGAGAAGAATTAGCAATGGGAGAAACTCATTACAGTGTATCCTTATAATCTTTGGGAATGTGTGAATTGTGAGCACTTGCGCTCTATGGGGCGAGGGTGGAAAGCAATCGGCACATGGAAAGAGTTATTAGAGTAGAGTGTATTCCTCACATTCAAGCAGCAATACTGCATGTACTCTCCAGTCCCACTGAACATTGCATTTATCCTGCCAGCACTGCATGCATTCTCCAGTCCTACTGAATTGCATTTAGCCTGGAAGTACTGCATGTGTTCTCAAGTCCAACTAAAAATTGCATTTAGCCTGCCAGTACTGCATGGGTTCTCCAGTCCTACTGAAAATTGCATTTAGCCTGCCAGTACTGCATGGGTTCTCCAGTCCTACTGAATATTGCATTTAGCCTGGCAGTACTGCATGTTTTCTCCAGTCCTACTAAAAAACAAATCTAGTGGTGCCTTGTGGTGCTGTGTTCCTCACTAGCTGGCAAGCATCCTTCTATCTCCCCCTGCCCACTTGTGCCCTCCACCTCTCCCTACCTCCAAGTGCATCTGTGCTCTGACTGGTGTCTACCCCCCTTTTCACTGCAGCCAACCATGGCATAAATATATATCTCCTATCCTCTCCAACTACTTCACTATCTCCTATCCTTCTCCAATCACCAAATCTGGCCAGAAGAAACTTAAGAAGGACACCCTTGCTGCAACCCAGACCTTCCTATTGCAGAAACCTATGTCACGGCTTCCGCCAGAGAGACTATCACTGACATCCTCATTTTCGTTAACTCACCTGATGTATGGACTCACTACATGGTTGGCTTTCTCTCTCCTATTGCCTCTTCTACCATTAACGTTGGCACTCGCTGGGAAGTTCTCCATGACCTCTTCGCCATTTCCAGGGTCATCATTAATGTTTACCTCAATGGAACCATCATGGTTCAGGGTCCACAACCCAGCCATTGTCTCTTCGACAGGCTCCTCTCTCGCCTCTCTAACCTTACCTCTCCCTCCTTCCAGGCTCCCTTGCCTTCTATGCATTCTTCCTCCTCTGCACAGGCTCGCTTGCCTTCTGTGTCTTCTTCCTCCTCTGTACAGGCGGCCCTGCCTTGCTGTACTGTGCTGGCTCCTTTTTAGACCTTTGCTCCTTCGCCATGCTCCACTACCCCCCCGACCCTCTTACCACCCTCTGGGGGGACCATAGTCCCCTGTGCCCCCCGAGGAAGACCCTCAAAGATGGCAAGCTACTCCACATTGCCACTCTCAACACTCCCTCTGCCATCAAAACACTCGACGGACATCTGCAGCCTCCTCGAACTCATGGATCTTGATGTGCTCGCCATCACTGAGACTTGGTTCAAAGAGAGCTCCATCACAAGCTTTGACACACTCCTCCCAGATGGTTACAAAATTCTCTCTGCACCCATGCCTAAGAAGACAGGGGGGGAGTGGCACTTATCTTCCCAGAATGGAAACCTGTGTCCATCATCCCTACTCAGGTCGACTCCTCCTTTGAGTGCCTAGTTTGCAGACTCTCACTATCCCCTAAATCTTCTGTCATTATGGCCACCTTCTATCGGCCACCAAGACAGTCCACCCTCTTCCTCTTGGAATGGGCTGACCTGGTCTCCTCCCTACTTCCCTCCTCCTCTCAACTCCTTCTGATGGGTGATCTGAACATCCATCTGGACTCTCCTGACTCCTCAGGTCCTTTCCGCAACCTTTGCGACTCTCTTGTCCCTTCTATCCTTCCATCTGGCCCCATGCACACCACGGGCCACACCTTGGATGCTCCCATCTCTACTGACATCTCTCTCGCTATCCCTCTGGCTACCTCCCTTTCTTGGACTGACTACACCCTTCTCTCTACACACCTTAAGCTCTCGTGTCCTCTTGCAGCAATACATCGGCACAGCCACTGGGCTTCAAAGTTACCAGACCCATGAACAAAGTGACAGTGGCTGCTTTTGCCTCCTACTCTCCCCCACCTACTCCCTTGACTGACCCCCACCCTGACACATCCCTCGCTAACCTCAATCGCTCTATCTCCAACACCCTTAACACCCTTGCCCCTGTCATGATGGTTCGACAGAAGACTTCCAAAAAGTGCCTCTCTTGTTAAGACTCTGACCGGGCTGACCTTAAACGCAAATGTAGGGCAGCTGAGTGGAAACGGAATGCTTCTGGCGAACCATCTGACAAACTGGCCAGCCGCCTCCTTCAAAGGCATTATCGACTCTGCATCCGCATCAAGAAAAGAGTCTTTATTCAAGCCCTCATCTCCACGGCAGCAAACAACACGGCCAAACTCTTCAAAGTGTGCAAGGAGTTGACCAATCCTGCAGCTGCATCTTTGTCTATCACACCCACCCAGGACCTTTGCTCGGCCCTGGCTGCACACTTCACTACAAAAACCCTAGACATCCTTTCCACCATATCTTCCACACCACAGCATACACCAACACCGGAGCCTCCCGTGGCCCCCCTCCACTTACCACCCTCTTCCTCTTGGAATGGGCTGATCTGGTCTCCTCCCTACTTCCCTACTCCTCTCAACTCCTTCTGATGGGTGATCTGAACATCCATCTGGACTCTCCTGACTCCTCAGGTCCTTTCCGCAACCTTTCGACTCTCTCGTCCCTTCTATCCTTCCATCTGGCCCCAGGCACACCACGGGCAACACCTTGGATGCTCCCATCTCTACTGACATCCCTCTCGCTATCCCTCTGACTACCTCCCTTTCTTGGACTGACCACTCCCTTCTCTCTACACACCTTAAGCTCTTGTGTCCTCTTGCAGCAATACATCGGCACAGCCACTGGGCTTCAAAGTTACCAGACCCATGAACAAAGTGACAGTGGCTGCTTTTGCCTCCTACTCTCCTCCACCTACTCCCTTGGCTGACCCCCACCCTGACACATCCCTCGCTAACCTCAATCGCTCTATCTCCAACACCCTTAACACCCTTGCCCCTGTCATGATGGTTCGACAGACGACTTCCAAAAAGTGCCTCTCTTGTTACGACTCTGACCGGGCTGACCTTAAACGCAAATGTAGGGCAGCTGAGTGGAAACGGAATGCTTCTGGCGAACCATCTGACAAACTGGCCAGCCGCCTCCTTCAAAGGCATTATCGACTCTGCATCCGCATCAAGAAAAGAGTCTTTATTCAAGCACTCATCTCCACGGCAGCAAACAACACGGCCAAACTCTTCAAAGTGTGCAAGGAGTTGACCAATCCTGCAGCTGCATCTTTGTCTATCACACCCACCCAGGACCTTTGCTCGGCCCTGGCTGCACACTTCACTACAAAAACCCTAGACATCCTTTCCACCAGATCTTCCACACCACAGCATACACCAACACCGGAGCCTCCCTTGGCCCCCCTCCACTTACCCTCTCTTCTCTCTCAGCCGTCACACCTAATGAGGTTACCAGACAGGTCCGATCTATGAAGGCTTCATGCAAACAGGTGGACCCCTGCCCCTCAAAAACCATTAAAGACAATATTGCCTCCCTCGCCTCAGCCGATCTCTGCAATCACTCCTTCTCCATTGGCGTTTTCCCAACTGCACTGAAGCACTCCCTTGTGCACCCCCTGCTCAAAAAACTCTCTGCCGACCCATCCATTCAGGCAAACTACCACCCTATCTACATCACTCCCTTCCTGGGCAAACTGCTGGCGTAACTGGCTATCTTTCAGCTGACTCCACACACTGAATCTATTGGTTGCTTCCATGACCACCAATCTGGCTTTAGAGCATTCATAGACACAGACACTGCTCTTCTGAACACCCGTGAAGACCTGCTCTCAAATCTTGAGACTAACACCCCATCTATTCTCACCTATCCTTTGCCTTTGACACAGTTAACCACAACATCATGATCGCACGCTTCCGTAACACCCTGGGAATCAAAGGTCAGGGTCTGGCGTGGTTAACCCCCTTCCTTTCCAACCTCCCATCCCAGCTGGAACTCGGAGCCTTTCACTCGACTATCACTCTCTTAACCTGTGGTGTTCCCCAGGGATGTAACCTATCCCCCTGGTTCTTCAATGTCTATATGGCTGCCCGGGCACGGGTGATTGCGACCTTCACCTCTAACTACCAGTGCTATGCGAATGACACGCAACTATCTTTTAGGCTACCCTCAGCCTCCTCCTCCTCACTCATATATGACTGTCTTTCCGCCAATCAGTCATAGTGTGCTGCAAACTGAGATCTTGCGCATTGGGACCACAGCTCCCGCTTTCCCACTTTCACTCTGGCCGGCCTCCTTTGACCCTGCACCGCAACCACCTGCGAAGCAAGAAACCTCTGGGTCATCTTTGATTCCACTCTCTCCTTCTCTTCTCACATTTCAGACATCTCTAAAACATCTAACTATCAACTACACCTCCTCAGAGGTATTCTACCCTTTCTCACTTTCCCCCAGAGGCTCACTGTCTCCAGAGCTCTGGTTCTCTCCAGGCTGGACTATTGCAATAGACTCTACCACAAGCTCCCTTCTTCTGCCCTGCGTCCTCTGCAACTCATCCAGATTAGAAACGCAAGACTTATTCTTGGCCTCAAGCCCAGGGACCGCATCTCTCTGGCGCTGAAATCCCTCCACTGTCTTCCCGTGGCTGCAAGGATAGAATTCAAGACTCTTTGCATTGTCCACAAAGCTTTCTCGGGCCTGGGACCTACCTACCTGCAATGCTGCCTGTCTAAATACTGTCCCTCATGAGCCCTGCGCTCATCTACCTCCAACCTTCTGTGAGTGAGCCGGTTCTCCAAGCAGAGATTTGGCGGGAGATCCTTATCCTCAGCAGATGCCTCCATCTGGAATAGCCTCCCTGCCGCCCTACATATTGGGACGGATCACCTGAAATTCCAGAAACACCTCAAGACCTTCCTCTTCTCCTCTTCCTTCTCTCTCCCTCTACCCAGCTAACCTAGCACTCTCTCCTTTCCTTCTCTCACCCTTATTCCTTACAGTTTGCTGACTTGCTGCCTGGTGTACATCAGAGTCTCACTGGTCTGCAGCACCCCTGCCAGTCCTCTCACACTTGCCTCAGGGCCCTATACCACACCCTCACTCAACGCACTGAGAAATGTACCCAAGAGAGTGGCTCTCTCTGCACTTACCCCAGACTCAACCGACTGGGTGCACTTGACGCTCCCCTCCCTGTGACCCTCTGTGCACTTCTCGATCCGTATGGACCATGCCTGAAGATCGTCTTGTCTGTCTCTCCCATGTCTCCATCCCAATTGTACTGTTAAAAACGTGCAGAATCGCCTTCAGGCCTATTTTATATATCCCACACGGTTATGTATTTCATGCACTCACTCTGCCTGTGCAGAGTATTGTCACCTAAGAGTTTCAAGGGCTCTGGGCGACAGTTGTTTTTTACCCGTGTTCCCACCCTCCTTGAGCGCTTTGAAACACTTGCCTGTGTATAAGCGCTATGTAAATAAACAATACAATGCAATACAATATGCAGAGTTTGTGTTTTCCAGGGATTGGGAGGGGGGCACAAACGGTGTTGGCACATGAAGGTGAAGGGGATGAGATTAAATGCGAGAAGCCTTGAGATCTTTAGGTGAACAGTGTATTCTGATCCCCTTGTTGTCCAGTCATGGGGGTTAAAGTAATCAGCACACCAGCCAGCACTGGTGCTAGAGGGATTCAATGCTGGGAGGCCTTGTTATCTTGGGCAATGAATACATACAGAGCTCTTTAAGGGCATCTGAGGGAGGGTATGAAAGGCATAATCAATGGAATGAATGAATTATTGTGATCTTGTGTATTGACATCATTAGAGGGTGGTATCAGCTGGGTGACCATGCTTGTTCTCACAACAATGTCCATCCACTTCATCTCTCGCCACTCCACCTACTGGAATCCATATAAAACAATAAGCCTCCGGGCCCTCCAATGGTCATAGCTGACACACCAGTGCTGCATACTGTTCTACTGGTGAGCGTTTGGGAACAATTCCGCATTTCTTTTTCCTGGATCTTCGGATTATTTCACATTTTAAACCTTTGTAAATATTTTATTGGCCATGCAAAAATGTGAAGCAAACTGGGACAATAGAAAAGAACTCAGCAAAAACGGAATACTAAGGACTGTAGACAATTCTGTGACTGATTCCTTAAAAGACACAATTCTGTGCTACTACAGTACCTCCAAGAATGTTTATTTTCTTCTCGGTCTGCAGCTATTTATTGCTTGTTTGTGAGTGTACATTTTGTGGGTGCCAATGTCAACGAGGGAAGCGGGAAGCCACTATGCGAGTGATCGTGAGCGGGCATCCGCAAACGTGATATGATATGATAGGTTATTTGGAACGCCCTTAATACCCAGAGGTTTCTAAGTGCGGATCCGGGGATCAAACCTGTGTTGCTCTGTGTCATCTTGCTTCCAAGGCGAGCACGTTGCCGCTGAGCTATCCTCCCAAGATATGTGAGCAAATGGGTCCAAATGCAGCATTTTATAGCACTTGTTTTTTTTTATTTAAAAAAAAAGATTGGCTTAGCAGATGTAGAAGTGAGACCTTTTCAAATGTGGCATACTCGCCAGAAGCAGTATCGTTTCACGGCTGGAGCAGTGCCAGTGGTGTTGGCAGTAGAAGCATTCGTCTTCGCACCATTAGCAGCTGCATTGCAGGGGCTGCAGACAATCATAGACAACAACACTGCCAGAAAGGCCTGGACTCAGTCCCTTCCTCAAACGAGGTTCTGTTGAGCATTGGACAGCCCTAGCACAAACTAAGCCATGTGCCTAATGTTATGTTATGTTAAGAGTCTTTTATACTGTGCACATTCCGGGCTTTATTCTCCCCAAGTAATCATATTGAATTCCCTCTTGATGAAAACTGGTTGATGATCTGGCAGTACCGGGCCAACTGGCAGCAGTGTCAGCGCCAGGAGATGGCCATGTGCAGAATGGCTGCCGGGAGATACAGTAAGAGTTCAAGAGGGAGTCGATTAAATTCGGACAACCCTGGACACTGGAGGAGGGGTGCACTGCCTGTCGCACTGGCATGCGCAATAGAAGGAGATGAGACTGAGTGATCTTGGGTGCTGCGGAGGTTGTGACCTGAAACGGAACCCTTCTGTAGTGGCAACTAGGAGCCAATGCTCCGTCTAACCAGATGGCATATATTTGACTATGGTAGGAGTTTCATTACCAGACCTCCCCAAACACCTGATTGAAATGATGGAAAGCTGCGAGCAAAAGGAATGGGAGGCACCAAATGGGAGAGAGCACAAAAGCAGTGTCAGCATCATTCTAACAAGAAGGGTCTATTCATTGAACACTGAAATCAGGGCAAAACATTCTGCTTTGTAAGAAGGGATATAATAGTATGATGAACACACTATACATGACCGATTTACATGGTAGTAAGAACATCCACAGAACAGAATTAACAAATAGGACAAAGCGAGGTAACACATCCCAGTTGATAAAGGCTAAATAACGGCAAAGTGTACTTAGATATACATAACGCCAAATGTTGCCAGTAATACATATCGCTAGCAATGGGGAAAGATATGTTGCATCATAACTAAAAGTACATTCTGAAGAGATGCCATGAAAGGTTCCCCAAGAAACGAATGCAGTTCAAATGTGATAAACAATAGAAATACCCTACATGAGATGAGTCTCAAACACACTACATGAGATGAGTCTGAAATACGCTACATGAGATGAGTCATGAGATGAGTCTGAAATACTGCAACATGAGATGAGTCTCAAACACACTACATGAGATGAGTCTGAACTACTCTACATGAGATGAGTCTGAAATACTCTACATGAGATGAGTCTGAATACGCTACATGAGATGTGTCTGACATACACTACATGAGATGAGTCTGAAATACTGCAACATGTGATGAGTCTCAAACACACTACATGAGATGAGTCTGAAATACGCTACATGAGATGAGTCTGAAATACTGCAATATGTGATGAGCCTCAAACACACTACATGAGATGAGTCTGAAATACTGCAATATGTGATGAGTCTCAAACACACTACATGAGATGAGTCTGAAATACTGCAACATGTGATGAGTCTCAAACACGCTACATGAGATGAGTCTGAAATACTGCAACATGTGTTGAGTCTCAAACACACTACATGAGATGAGTCTGAAATACTCTACATGAGATGAGTCTGAAACACGCTACATGAGATGAGTCTAAAATACTTTACATGAGATGAGTCTGAAATACTCTACATGAGATGAGTCTGAAATACTCTACATGAGATGAGTCTGAAACACGCTACATGAGATGAGTCTGAAATACTCTACATGAGATGAGTCTGAAACACGCTACATGAGATGAGTCTGAAACACTCTACATGAGATGAGTCTGAAATACTCTACATGAGATGAGTCTGAAACACGCTACATGAGATGAGTCTGAAATACTCTACATGAGATGAGTCTGAAATACTTTACATGAGATGAGTCTGAAATACTCTACATGAGATGAGTCTGAAATACTGCAACATGTGATGAGTCTCAAACACACTAAATGAGATGAGTCTGAAATACTCTACATGAGATGAGTCTGAAACACGCTACATGAGATGAGTCTGAAATACTTTACATGAGATGAGTCTGAAATACTCTACATGAGATGAGTCTGAAATACTCTACATGAGATGAGTCTGAAACACGCTACATGAGATGAGTCTGAAATACTCTACATGAGATGAGTCTGAAATACTTCACATGAGATGAGTCTGAAATACTCTACATGAGATGAGTCTGAATTAGCTACATGAGATGAGTCTGACATACGCTACATGAGATGAGTCTCAAACACGCTACATGAGATGAGTCTGAAATACTCTACATGAGATGAGTCTCAAACACGCTACATGAGATGAGTCTGAAATACTGCAACATGTGATGAGTCTCAAACACACTACATGAGATGAGTCTGAAATACTCTACATGAGATGAGTCTCAAACACGCTACATGAGATGAGTCTGAAATACTCTACATGAGATGAGTCTCAAACACGCTACATGAGATGAGTCTGAAATATGCTAGATGAGACGAGTCTGAAATATACTACATGAGATGAGTCTGAAATACTCTACATGAGATGAGTCTGAAATACCCTACATGAGATGAGTCTGAAATACTCTAGATGAGACGAGTCTGAAATACTGCAACATGAGATGAGTCTCAAACACGCTACATGAGATGAGTCATGAGATGAGTCTGAAATACTGCAACATGTGATGAGTCTCAAACACGCTACATGAGATGAGTCTGAAATACTGCAACATTTGATGAGTCTCAAACACACTACATGAGATGAGTCTGAAATACTCTACATGAGATGAGTCTCAAACACGCTACATGAGATGAGTCTGAAATAGTCTACATGAGATGAGTCTCAAACACACTACATGAGATGTGTCTGAAATACTCTACATGATATGAGTCTGAATTAGCTACATGAGATGAGTCTGACATACTGCAACATGTGATGAGTCTCAAACACGCTACATGAGATGAGTCATGAGATGAGTCTGAAATACTGCAACATGTGATGAGTCTCAAACACGCTACATGAGATGAGTCTGAAATACTGCAACATTTGATGAGTCTCAAACACACTACATGAGATGAGTCTGAAATACTCTACATGAGATGAGTCTCAAACACGCTACATGAGATGAGTCTGAAATAGTCTACATGAGATGAGTCTCAAACACACTACATGAGATGTGTCTGAAATACTTTACATGAGATGAGTCTGAAATACTCTACATGAGATGAGTCTGAATTAGCTACATGAGATGAGTCTGAAATACTGCTGCATGAGATGAGTCTGAATTAGCTACATGAGATGAGTCTGAAATACTCTACATGAGATGAGTCTGAAACACGCTACATGAGATGAGTCTGAAATAGTCTACATGAGATGAGTCTCAAACACACTACATGAGATGTGTCTGAAATACTTTACATGAGATGAGTCTGAAATACTCTACATGAGATGAGTCTGAATTAGCTACATGAGATGAGTCTGAAATACTGCTGCATGAGATGAGTCTGAATTAGCTACATGAGATGAGTCTGAAATACTCTACATGAGATGAGTCTGAAACACGCTACATGAGATGAGTCTGAAATAGTCTACATGAGATGAGTCTCAAACACACTACATGAGATGTGTCTGAAATACTTTACATGAGATGAGTCTGAAATACTCTACATGAGATGAGTCTGAATTAGCTGCATGAGATGAGTCTGAATTAGCTACATGAGATGAGTCTGAAATACTCTACATGAGATGAGTCTGAATTAGCTGCATGAGATGAGTCTGAATTAGCTACATGAGATGAGTCTGAAATACTCTACATGAGATGAGTCTGAAACACGCTACATGAGATGAGTCTGAAATAGTCTACATGAGATGAGTCTCAAACACACTACATGAGATGTGTCTGAAATACTTTACATGAGATGAGTCTGACATACTCTACATGAGATGAGTCTGAATTAGCTACATGAGATGAGTCTGACATACTGCTGCATGAGATGATAGGATTTGATTTGATTTTGATTTTTGAATTTGTATTGCGCATATCCACAAAGGAACCTGGCAGAGAACTGCATCTAGGAAAAGATGGGCGTATTAGTGACATAATAAAAGTTCTCCCTGGAAATGTATCTGAACAAATAGGTTTCCAATTGCTTCCTAAAAATGGCTAGAGAATTGATCTGCTGCAATTGTACAGGGAGGGAGTTCCAGGCACGAGGCCCTGCCACAGAGAAACGTCTTTCTCCCCAAACAGTAGTTCTGGAGGGAGGAATTACCAGTCGGCCGTGTCCCAAAGAATGCAATCTACAATGGGGCAACATTTTCCAATTTTAGATGTCAGATAGGATGTTGCAAGGCCATGGATACACTGAAAGACAAGACACAATATGTTGAACTGTATCAGTGTACGCTTCTACGAAAGTCAGAAATTGGTGACTTTTGTGGCAGAGAAAAAATCAAATGCGCCAGCGACGTTTGGGCCACTTGAAGGCACTGAAGCTGGTGTTTTGGTATGCCGGACAGCAAGGCATTACAGTAATCTAGTTTACTATTTGTGAGAGTACCTACCACCAAAGGTTGGTCAGTCTCAGAAATAAACAGTAAAAGTGAGTTTCTGTTGGTGGTAGTAGAACGATTTTATCATTTGAATCACTTGTAGATTGCAGCTCATACTGGACTGCCAGATGCAGCCCAGATTTCTTACTCATTCACTGTATTTGGTCACAGTTCCAAATAGTGTTTGATGGGGAATCGGAGCTAGCAGGTTAGCCAATTTCTTTTTAGGGCCAAACACAACAATCTCTGTTTTAGACGGGTTCAGCTGGAGTTTATTTTCCAACATCCAGATTTGGATCTTTTCTGCACACTTTAGAACTCGCTCCATTGCTTCCAATGGTTGTTTTAACCAAACTTACATTTGCGTATCATCCCCATATGAATGGTACTGCAAATTACATTGAGCAAAGATATTAAGAAGCATGCATATATATACATTTAATAGCAAGGGAAACAGGGAGGAGCCCAGAGGTACTCCACATGGCACTGGTAGTGCCTCAAAGAGGTAAGGGCCTTCCTTAACCTATTGAGTGCAATCAGACAAAAATGAGGAAAACCATTGAATGGCCTCTTCAGATATGTAAGCCACTGAGCATATTCTAGATGTAACTATTCCAAAATCCACTGTGTCGAAGCCTGCTGACAGGTCGAGCATGACAAGCATGCTGATGTCACCCTGGTTAGCAGCCTCCAACAGATCAACTGAAATACGCTGCATGAGATGAGTCTGAAATATGCTACATGAGATGGGTCTGAACTATGCTACATGAGACGAGTCTAAAATATTCTACATGACATGAGTCTGAAATACTGCTACATGAGATGGGTCTGAAATACGCTGCATCAGATGGGTCTGAAATACTCTACATGAAATGGGTCTGAAATACGCCACATGAAATGAGTCTGAAATACGCCACATGAAATGAGTCTGAAATATGCTGCATGAGATGAGTCTGAAATATTCTACATGAGATGAGTCTGAAATACTGCTAGATGAGATGGGTCTGAAATATGCTGTATGAGATGGGTCTGAACTATGCTACATGAGATGAGTCTGAAATACTCTACATGAGATGAGTCTGAAATACTGCTACATGAGATGGGTCTGAAATACGCTGCATCAGATGGGTCTGAAATACGCCACATGAAATGAGTCTGAAATACGTCACATGAAATGAGTCTGAAATACGCTGCATGAGATGAGTCTGAAATATGCTACATGAGATGAGTCTGAAATACTGCTAGATGAGATGGGTCTGAAATATGCTACATGAGATGAGTCTGAAATATTACATGAGATGAGTCTGAAATACTGCTACATGAGATGGGTCTGAAATACGCTGCATCAGATGGTCTGAAATACGCTACATGAGACGAGTCCGAAATAGCAACATGAGATGAGTCTGAAATACTGCTTGTCAGGCAATACTTTCCAGGGCTGTTCTCAGTGAAAGACTGCAGTCTAAGAGCACACAATTAAAAACGAAATCCTAAATGTACTAATGAAGATTCCAACCAAGAGTGTCATGACAGATTAGTATGAGGAGCGCCTCTTAGTAGGGAAAGGGCCATGTTTTGATTACTTAAACCTTTGAAAAGCTACAATCTCTCTGATGCAGTGGTCGAAGTGAACGAAAATAAGTAGTGGAACTATGTTCTCTACTGGCCTGAACCGCTCCCCACAAACGCCATTGATGCACCCCCTTCTATGCACAATACAAACCCCAAAACAAATGCACCTGATGTTTACGGGAACATCCAGTGCAGTGCACTGAAAGTGCAAGTTTCAACGTGTTCCTACACCTTTATCTTAAAACGAAACTTTCCGGAACGGTTTCTTTTTAAAATAAAAGTATAGGAAGGGTAAAACCTGTTTAAAAGAAGTAGAGGAGCACCGCTCCCGACCGCTCCCGCCCACTTCGACCATTGCCTTTGGGACGGAAATTCCACAGCTGTGGAGTTAAGCTAAGGAACGCTGAGCCAAGCAGTTTCTTGTTTTTGTAAATCAGGACCCCCAGAGTCAGGTGAGATGATAATATAAGATAAATGCTGGCAATTAATCTTTTACATTTAATTTGCAAAAACATAGTGCTCTTACCATGTATCTCTTTGAAGGTAATGAAAATCTCCTGATAAGAAATTCTTCAGCCTTAGGAGTGCTGTTCCTAAGAAAGAATTAGAGCGTGCGGAATGAGTAGGATGAGATCCTCTAAGGAGCGAGACCAAGTCTCCATTAGTATGGATAACTATCTTCTTCCTAAATACGGTGTTTGTTGGGGAGTATGTATTTGCTGGGGCAGCTGCCATGTTCACAGAGAAAAATAAAGCTGAAAGATACTCTCATCCACTCTACGTGAAAATAAAGCATGGTTTATAGGAAGAAAGCAGCAGTATCTAATCCAAACTACAGGGATTCATGCAAATGAGACACGGCTGATTTTCTGAAGAATGCAGATAGATGCTTGTCACAGAAAGGAAAACACAAATAAGGCAGTGGGGCAAAAATGGGGCTCAGCAAAATGGCAGGGAATATGAAGAGGAAACGTTGGGAAATCTCTTCAAGGCCAAAATCTACAATAATGAGCACTGGCAAAAGCAATAGGTCCGGCTTTGCAGTTATAAAGGGTAAGGCAGTGAAGGATTTACGGAGAACATTTGTACCATCTACATTTACAAACCAGACCGATTGGCTTTGCCAGTGCTTGTTTAAAAAAAACAGTGTATGCATGGTCGGAATTTTAACTACACATCGGGTGGGTAAGGCATACTTGGGAGATATCTGGGTTAGGGCCGCCTGTGAAGACCTTTTCGGCCTATCCCAATTGTTGACCACCTACAAAATGTATTGTGGTTATGCACTTTGTTTTGCACAAAAAACTTTTTGTATAATAATTGAATTGTTGATGAATTGATATATATTTGCTATAGGTTTTTATCTTGTCCCTATTGATGTCTTGTATGAGTGGATTGATGTATGCTGTATGGATGAATGCCTGAATGATTTAATAGTATGATTTGTATGGAATTAATTTGATTTTTAAATCTTGTCCTACTATGCTAAATAATTGCCTGAGTGCAGATTAAATTGTGATTGAACTCACACAGTAATTCATGTATCAGGTATAATAACATCCTTGATACTGCATTTTCAAATTGTACCCTCTGGATTTTCTTTCCGAAATGCACTGTTATGTTAATACCCTAATCTAGAGTGTGGGGTTTCCTGTGCCTTTCAGATACACATACTTGGGAGAAACAACATGCTCAGGGTTTCTGATTTTCAAGTATAGGCATCCTGGTGACACAGGAATCCAGCCAATCTGGGAATGCCGGCAATTTGGGTCCCTCTTTTAAACAGGGCCCAGAATTCTGAGAAGGGCTGTTGGTCACAGCGGGAACCTCCCCATACACTTTGCTGTCTATAACAGGTACAGACTTCATCCTGGCACGGTTTGTTATTCTGTAAGCCAGACAATACATTTAAGTATGGATTTAGTTGAATGTTTTTATTCTTATGCGACCCAGGACCTTATTGTTTGTTAGTTAGCTGATACCATTGATACCATTGGCTTAACTGCCATGTTCCGAGTGGGCACTTCCTTTTCACCTTTCCGAGACCCATTATTCCCTGTCTGAGCAGAAGTTATCACAGTGAACAAAAACATTTGTGCTGCCAAGGGACATGTGGGATCTGACTGTAAGCAAGCAAAAGAAAGTGTTTACAGTAATGCTGTGTGTGTCCCTCCAATAGAGGTTTAGCAATGATTTGGCAGGAATAAAGCCACTGCAGGGGAGGAGGGCCATTGAAGATTCCAACTTACAAATTGTTCCTTGGAATATCGCAGGTCTACGACATTATTTGGCTGCTGTCGAATGGATTCAGTGTCTCAGCACCATTGACGTGGTGTATCTGCAGGAAACATGCTTGCAGGACGCACAGTGTCTGGAAACAATTTTTTTCAATTTTGATCTTTTTATGGTGAAAGCAGTGCCATCTGCGAAAGGCAGATGGCGCAGAGGTTTGGTGATTATAGTTAAGAAGCAATAACTAGTGCAAGCAGTAGGATGGTCTTTAGATAACCCTCTAAAGATTTACTAGACAGTAAAGATCGCTGGAACCGCCGTCCTTCAGATTAAAAAATTGACAATCATAAATAGTTATGTTCCCCCTAAAATCAAGCAGTCTTGTACATTTACGGAGGAATTTTTTAATTCCCAAAAATTGGCCGAATATTAAAGATGGTGATTGTAAATTGATTGGGTATTTTAATGCGAAGGTCGGCGAGAATAAGGGCATCTCCCAGAATGAATTGCATGTTTAAGAGCAATGTGGAATCCTCAAAAGAAGTATTACGGGTGGGGTCTCGGGCCATTTCATGGATTTATCGATGAATAAATATTTATTTGTAGAGCTAAATGGATGGTGTGCCGGGGACATTACCCCCAAACCTACATTTAAGGCAGGACAGAGGAGTTCGCTTAGAGACTACTTACTGCTTGGAAGATCGCTTCTCATATGTTAGGGCAAAGGGATTCGAAGTGCAACACTGCCCAGAAAGCGACCGTAATCCGTTGGTATTGGAGTGGTCGTTGATGGGCACACCAACTTTAGAACCCAAAAGGTGAGACGTTCTGACCCATTTTAACCCAATGCTTAGAATAGGTGAATTAGAGGCTATCGCTCTGCTGAAAGACACTATTCCCAATCTCTCCGGGGTAGATTGCCGGGATCCAAACTGCCCCTTGAAGTGATCAATCTCTTTATACACCTGCAGTCCCCTATCCTTGGTATTGCTCCCTGTGTCTCTGGCAAAGGGCTTACTAGTCCAGGTAGCAGTAAAACAAATGCACCATGGTTTGACACAGAATACCAATCAGCAAAAAGGGAAGATCATTTGGCCTCTATGAATAGGTGCCCCCTAGGGGCAAACATCATCAGCTCAAAATAAGTTATAGATTGCTATTGAAACAAAAGAAAAATCTGTTTTTGGTAAAGCAATCGGATCTCCTAGATAGGACAGTCTGTGAAAATAACATAAGAACATTCTGGGGGTTGGTTAAACAGGGCTTCAAGGGCTTGCATGCAGGCCCAGTTGAACAGATTTCGGTGACCTCTGGGTCTCACATTTTAGCGAGACTCTTAGTGATGCAGGCACCAAGATGCAAGTAATTACAGACACTGGCAAGGAGACTCATAGTGGGGTGTTGTGTTTACTCAGGAAGAACTAGAAGAGAAAATCAGAAATCTTAAGAATGGTAAAACAGCGAGCCCAGACGGATTGAGACCACAGTTATTTAAAGCAGCAGTTGCCTGGTGGCTGCCAGTCCTACATAGCGTTTTGAACTCCACTGCTAATAGCCTCGCCCTCCCAGAATGATGGAATAAACATCTTATTGTCCCCCTATTTTAAAAAGGCATTGCTTTAGACCCACATTGTTATCGGCCCATTGCACTCCTAAACGTCTCAAGTAAGATATTTTGCAGGTTTGTCCGGCCGAGCGTCTGGAGGCTTGGGCATCAAATAATTCTGTACTCCCACATACACAAGCAGGTTTTCATAAAGCTTTCTCCACAATAGACCAATGTTTTACATTGAACACTATCGTGGAGAAGTACAATGGAAGGAGAAAAATGAACCTTAATGGGGCCTTCCTAGACCTTACGAAGGTCTTTGACTCTGTTAGCCGTAATTTGTTATGGGTAAAACTAAGGAGAATGGGGACTCCTGCAATTAATAACCCTGCTTTATGAGAACATCTCTGCCAGGGTGACGTGTGCAGCAAGTCATAAATGCTCAGAATGCTTTGTGCCAAACGCAGGGGTAAAGCAGGGGTGCCCATTGGGCCCATTATTGTTCTTGCTATTCCTTAGTGACTTTGATCCCCATAAGGAGTCTCAAGGTCTGATCCCTCCACTTATGAACGGGGTAAAATATAGCGCCTTATTATATGCGAATGACACAGTGCCTATGGACCTAACGCAAAGGGGTCTTCTGAGGAGTTTGGAGTAGTCTGATAAATATTTTAAGTCACATTGCTTAAAACTGAATACTCTAAAAACCAAGGTCGTGGTTTTTGGTGAAAAGAAATCATCATACACCTGGGTCTTGGATAATAAACCGATTGAGGTGGCGAAAGAATATAAATACCCGGGTGTGATTTTTTTCAGGAAGGGGAGGATGGAGAAGCCATTTAAATATGGTAGTTAAACAAGCGACGTTGGGCCTGAGAGGCCTTCTACCCCTTTATTACAACTTCAGAGGCAAACGTTTAGATAAGTGCCTCCAGGTTCTTGGGTCCAAGATAAACACTGCTATCTTATATGATACAGAGATTTGGGGGGCAATGTAGTTGTTTGGACATGTTGTTAAACTCGGGCCTACGCAGAATTACAGGCCTCCCCAGTAGAGCACCAGGGGAAGTACTTAGACATGAATTGGGCATTGTTAGCATATCAGTGCAAGCCAGCAGAGGTTTTTAGAATGTTATCTGAATGTACAATTGGGTGCATCTGTGAACCCAAACATTGGGATTGCCTTGAGAGAGACCATGCAGAATAATGCCAATAACCCAAGAGTCTGGTATAATAGTGGAGTGTGTCTTCTGAAAAGATGAGGGTTGCAAGAAGCAATAGCGCTGAGCGATTTAACATGTAGACAATGCAGTAATCTTCCAAAAGCAAGATCTGTAGAGTTCAAATTAGATGTTGATCACGCGAGAAGTGGGAAATTATCCTCCTTAAAACACTATAATCCCAGGTCAACTGAAGCGGGATATATACTGACTGTCACCAAAATAAGGACTGCTGAATGCCGAACAAACATCTTACGTGCCAAGCTAAACGTGGGACCGAGACCACCCTACTTACTGTTTGGGATTGCCTTCTCGAGACTGCAGACAAAGGTGCTATCAGCATGCTGGTCATGCTGGATTTGTCAGCAGCCTTTGACACAGTGGATTTTGGCATACTTAAATCTAGACTTTCATCACTGGTGCAGTCTGATTCAGACATTTAATGGTTCACATCCTTCCTGTCCAATCGCTCGCAACAGGTTAAGGCACGATCTTACCTGTCCGACTCTCTGCCTGTTAGTTGTGGAATCCCGCTGGGTTCATCCCAGTCTCCTATACTGTTTAATTTATACATTACTCAATATATTTGCTCAATTTAATC